>NC_069501.1:1094264018-1094901518 GCF_027579735.1 Bombina bombina | reverse complement strand
AGGTTAGTCACCGCATCTGGCCAAATGGGACAAGCTCAGGTACCACGTCAAGGTCCTTTCCAATACCTGAGACCCTAAAACAGCCACACAATACAAGCTTTCAAATCCAAACAAACTGAAAACAAGGGAAGGGTGCACAGGAATATGTAACCACCCTAGACATATACAAAACTCGGAAGGGAACTGCACTCTCATACCGGACCGGGTACACATCCCATGACCCTGCAACATGCTCAGCCCTGGGTGCCACTGGCACTCACAGGAAGCTGTGCTGTCCCCAGAGCCACAAGCAGTTAACCCCAGACAGGTCTGGGTGCAAGAACCATAGGGAAAATTACAAAACAAATTAATACAACACACAGAGAAAACCCAGCACTCACTTACAAGCTCTCAGCTAAGATTTAAAAGCAAAAATGGAAAGGTTAGTCACCGCATCTGGCCAAATGGGACAAGCTCAGGTACCACGTCAAGGTCCTTTCCAATACCTGAGACCCTAAAACAGCCACACAATGCAAGCTTTCAAATCCAAACAAACTGAAAACAAGGGAAGGGTGCACAGGAATATGTAACCACCCTAGACATATACAAAACTCGGAAGGGAACTGCACTCTCATACCGGACCGGGTACACATCCCATGACCCTGCAACATGCTCAGCCCTGGGTGCCACTGGCACTCACAGGAAGCTGTGCTGTCCCCAGAGCCACAAGCAGTTAACCCCAGACAGATCTGGGTGCAAGAACCATAGGGAAAATTACAAAACAAATTAATACAACACACAGAGAAAACCCAGCACTCACTTACAAGCTCTCAGCTAAGATGTAAAAGCAAAAATGGAAAGGTTAGTCACCGCATCTGGCCAAATGGGACAAGCTCAGGTACCACGTCAAGGTCCTTTCCAATACCTGAGACCCTAAAACAGCCACACAATGCAAGCTTTCAAATCCAAACAAACTGAAAACAAGGGAAGGGTGCACAGGAATATGTAACCACCCTAGACATATACAAAACTCGGAAGGGAACTGCACTCTCATACCGGACCGGGTACACATCCCATGACCCTGCAACATGCTCAGCCCTGGGTGCCACTGGCACTCACAGGAAGCTGTGCTGTCCCCAGAGCCACAAGCAGTTAACCCCAGACAGGTCTGGGTGCAAGAACCATAGGGAAAATTACAAAACAAATTAATACAACACACAGAGAAAACCCAGCACTCACTTACAAGCTCTCAGCTAAGATGTAAAAGCAAAAATGGAAAGGTTAGTCACCGCATCTGGCCAAATGGGACAAGCTCAGGTACCACGTCAAGGTCCTTTCCAATACCTGAGACCCTAAAACAGCCACACAATGCAAGCTTTCAAATCCAAACAAACTGAAAACAAGGGAAGGGTGCACAGGAATATGTAACCACCCTAGACATATACAAAACTCGGAAGGGAACTGCACTCTCATACCGGACCGGGTACACATCCCATGACCCTGCAACATGCTCAGCCCTGGGTGCCACTGGCACTCACAGGAAGCTGTGCTGTCCCCAGAGCCACAAGCAGTTAACCCCAGACAGGTCTGGGTGCAAGAACCATAGGGAAAATTACAAAACAAATTAATACAACACACAGAGAAAACCCAGCACTCACTTACAAGCTCTCAGCTAAGATTTAAAAGCAAAAATGGAAAGGTTAGTCACCGCATCTGGCCAAATGGGACAAGCTCAGGTACCACGTCAAGGTCCTTTCCAATACCTGAGACCCTAAAACAGCCACACAATGCAAGCTTTCAAATCCAAACAAACTGAAAACAAGGGAAGGGTGCACAGGAATATGTAACCACCCTAGACATATACAAAACTCGGAAGGGAACTGCACTCTCATACCGGACCGGGTACACATCCCATGACCCTGCAACATGCTCAGCCCTGGGTGCCACTGGCACTCACAGGAAGCTGTGCTGTCCCCAGAGCCACAAGCAGTTAACCCCAGACAGGTCTGGGTGCAAGAACCATAGGGAAAATTACAAAACAAATTAATACAACACACAGAGAAAACCCAGCACTCACTTACAAGCTCTCAGCTAAGATGTAAAAGCAAAAATGGAAAGGTTAGTCAACGCATCTGGCCAAATGGGACAAGCTCAGGTACCACGTCAAAGTCCTTTTCAATACCTGAGACCCTAAAACAGCCACACAATGCAAGCTTTCAAATCCAAACAAACTGAAAACAAGGGAAGGGTGCACAGGAATATGTAACCACCCTAGACATATACAAAACTCGGAAGGGAACTGCACTCTCATACCGGACCGGGTACACATCCTATGACCCTGCAACATGCTCAGCCCTGGGTGCCACTGGCACTCACAGGAAGCTGTGCTGTCCCCAGAGCCACAAGCAGTTAACCCCAGACAGGTCTGGGTGCAAGAACCATAGGGAAAATTACAAAACAAATTAATACAACACACAGAGAAAACCCAGCACTCACTTACAAGCTCTCAGCTAAGATGTAAAAGCAAAAATGGAAAGGTTAGTCACCGCATCTGGCCAAATGGGACAAGCTCAGGTACCACGTCAAGGTCCTTTCCAATACCTGAGACCCTAAAACAGCCACACAATGCAAGCTTTCAAATCCAAACAAACTGAAAACAAGGGAAGGGTGCACAGGAATATGTAACCACCCTAGACATATACAAAACTCGGAAGGGAACTGCACTCTCATACCGGACCGGGTACACATCCCATGACCCTGCAACATGCTCAGCCCTGGTTGCCACTGGCACTCACAGGAAGCTGTGCTGTCCCCAGAGCCACAAGCAGTTAACCCCAGACAGGTCTGGGTGCAAGAACCATAGGGAAAATTACAAAACAAATTAATACAACACACAGAGAAAACCCAGCACTCCAGGGTCCAGTGGCCACAAATGGTTTATGCGACATTTGGGACCTTGGACGTTCCGTTACTTTTAAAATTAAAAAAAAAAAAAATCACTGCTTTTGCCCTGGGGGGCACAGCATTCCATTTGGGTGGGCATTGCCCCCCAATGCCCCCCCCCCCCCTTGGAGCCGACCCTGGCTGGGAGCTCAGGCTGGTGTGTGTCAAGTGGCAAGTGTCGTACTAAAGCTAGCCCTTTACAATTGGTGTCCTTTTGTTTAAATAAAATGCAGCAAATAATGCTTTAAGTTAACTTTCTAAGACTTAGTGCATTTTCCCTCACTGTATTTTTTTTTTATTCCCTTTTCCCTGCGTATCAGATTCAGTCTCTTATGTCTCTGCTGGAATTGCCACTAATTAAAATCTCTCTAAGCTTTGAGAGTGACCTATGATAGCTCCCAGAATCCTCTGCTCTACTCCATCTGCTAATGAAAAAGAAACAGAGGCAACCCTGAAGTTAGAATCCTAGCGGACGCAGTGATTTCTTTGCATGTTAAATGAAGTATGCTGACAAAAAAAAATTAGTGGGGTGGGGGGAGTTGCACTAGTCTGGCACTGAAGACAAGCCAATTAGCCAGGAGGGATTTATTTTGCTTTTTTGTTGTGGGGGGTTGGCGGTTTAGGTGTTAATAGAATAATTATGTAGTTTGCATTGTGGGGGGTTGGCAGTTAGGTGTTAATAGTATAATTAGGTAGTTTGCGTTGTGGGGGTTGGCAATTTAGGTGTTAATAGGTTTATTAGGTAGTTTGCATTGTTGGGGATGTGATTTAGGGGTTAATAGGTTTATATATTAGTTTGTGTTGTTGTGGGTTGGTGGTTTAGGGGTTAATATGTTTATATAGTGGTTTGCGTTGTGGGGGGATGGCAGATTAGGGGTTAATAACTTTTATTAGTAATTGCGATGTGGGGGGATGGTGGATTAGGCATTTTGAATTGTGTTTTCACGTGTCGGTTTCATTTTTGTTAGCAGGAGTAGATTTTTATGTGTGATTTCACCTCTTTTGTGTTTTTAACTTATGCGCCGCAAGATAATATACTGGCGTAATTCATTGGCAATGCCGGAACGCACATTTCTGAACCTCGGCAGTTTATCCGACTTACGGCATTATAGCATTTGTCGGCTCAGTTTATGTGGTTCACCCGATGTGTGAGGTGAACTTACGGGTGATCTGGGTTTCAACAGTTGTGATGAAACTTACGCCACAATATGTAATGTCGCCCCAGGTCGCCCTTTTAGTATGATGTTGGCAATTTGATAAGACAGCTGGGGATACCACTTATTTGGAGGTGCTACCTTCTGGAAGGAATAGAGGACACTTCAATGCATCAGAAAATGTCCACCATTCCTCCTATGTTTAAAAAATAAAGAAACATTAAATACCTTTTTTTCTCCCTCTCTCCTTGCTATGGGCAAGTGGGGGTATAGGGGTTAATAAATTATATGGGTACTTCTAGTGGGTCAGTGGTGGTATAGGGGTTAATAGTATAGAAGGGTAAATGAGGTGGGTATGTGGCGGTATAGAGTTTAATATTTTAGATGGGTATTTGCGGTGCGTATGTGGCACAATGTCACCTGTTAGCATCTATGTCGGGACATGGAATATTTTGACATAACAGCAGATCCCTTGGAATATCTCGCTGCCTTGTAGCACTTTCGATCATCGGGGCCTTAGTACAATTGACAGTCTTACACATTTAGCTTTTTATTTTAGTGTATGTATCTTTACTTTTATATCTAAACATTGATTTATTCTTTTATATCTAAATTTTATTCTCAAAATTGCACCAATTATTTCATTTTATTCTTTGGAATTTTTTAGTTACATCTATGTTGATATTACCTCTTTGGTGACAGAAAATGCTGTAATATTTTGCATTCAAACATTATATTCTTCTCTTGTAGCTGAATGGTAAAGTGTTATTTAGAACATAAACCATAAGCCTCATAAAGAAACCAGTGATTATATTTGGTTTACTTGTATTATTTGAAATCATTCTAAATATTTTGGAACATTTTTTTTAAAAACGGTATTATTTGTTAAAAAATAAAATAAAAGTCTGGTTTAATGTTAACCTACTCACTTCTTAAAAGAGCAAGCTTTTTATCATATATTAATGAAACTAAAACAGAGACTGGATAAAGAAAATAACCCATTTTTAGCCTATGTGTTTATAGATCCATGACACATGAAGGGCCTGATCAGAGGCATAAATAGAAACCTTAGGGCCCTGGTACAAGAATCCCTGATGGGGCCCCCCAAAAAAACTCCCTCATACACAGCCCCCTCCTCACCCCCTCATATCCATCAATCACACATACACACAGCCCCAGTCTCCCTCACAAAGCCTCATTCTCACCTTCCCAACCCCCTTAAAAAAAGACAGCTCCATTAGCTACCTCCCACAATCCCCTTCTCAACCTCTCAGCCTCCCTCTCTCACACACAGCCCCCTCCTCACACTCTCTGTCCCTCTCCCTCTTAGTGTGACACACATGCATACATGTAGACACAAACATACAGGGATAAATACACACATACATGCAGACAGACACACCCACATACACATAAATGCAGACACACACAGGGGTAGGCACACATACATGGCATACACACACACAAACATATAAACATGCACAGAGAGATACATACATATACATGCAGACAGGCACACCCACATACACATAAATGCAGGCACACACAGGGGTAGGCACACATACATGGCATGCACACACACAAACATATAAACATGCACAGAGAGATACATACATATACATGCAGACAGGCACACCCACATACACATAAATGCAGGCACACACAGGGGTAGGCACACATACATGGCATACACACACACAAACATATAAACATGCACAGAGAGATACATACATATACATGCAGACAGGCACACCCACATACACATAAATGCAGGCACACACAGGGGTAGGCACACATACATGGCATACACACACACAAACATATAAACATGCACAGAGAGATACATACATATACATGCAGACAGACACACCCACATACACATAAATGCAGGCACACACAGGGGTAGGCACACATACATGGCATACACACACACAAACATATAAACATGCACAGAGAGATACATACATATACATGCAGACAGACACACCCACATACACATAAATGCAGGCACAAACAGGGGTAGGCACACGTACATGGCATACACACACACAAACATATAAACATGCACAGAGAGATACATACATATACATGCAGACAGACACACCCACATACACATAAATGCAGGCACACACAGGGGTAGGCACACATACATGGCATACACACACACAAACATATAAACATGCACAGAGAGATACATACATATACATGCAGACAGACACACCCACATACACATAAATGCAGGCACACACAGGGGTAGGCACACATACATGGCATGCACACACACAAACATATAAAAATGCACAGAGAGATACATACATATACATGCAGACAGACACACCCACATACACATAAATGCAGGCACACACAGGGGTAGGCACACATACATGGCATACACACACACAAACATATAAACATGCACAGAGAGATACATACATATACATTCAGACAGACACACCCACATACACATAAATGCAGGCACACACAGGGGTAGGCACACATACATGGCATACACACACACAAACATATAAACATGCACAGAGAGATACATACATATACATGCAGACAGACACACGCACATACACATAAATGCAGGCACACACAGGGGTAGGCACACATACATGGCATGCACACACACACACACAAACATATAAACATGCACAGAGAGATACATACATATACATGCAGACAGACACACCCACATACACATAAATGCAGGCACACACAGGGGTAGGCACACATACATGGCATACACACACACACAAACATATAAACATGCACAGAGAGATACATACATATACATGCAGACAGACACACCCACATACACATAAATGCAGGCACACACAGGGGTAGGCACACATACATGGCATACACACACACAAACATATAAACATGCACAGAGAGATACATACATATACATGCAGACAGACACACCCACATACACATAAATGCAGGCACACACAGGGGTAGGCACACATACATGGCATGCACACACACAAACATATAAACATGCACAGAGAGATACATACATATACATGCAGACAGACACACCCACATACACATAAATGCAGGCACACACAGGGGTAGGCACACATACATGGCATACACACACACAAACATATAAACATGCACAGAGAGATACATACATATACATGCAGACAGACACACCCACATACACATAAATGCAGGCACACACAGGGGTAGGCACACATACATGGCATACACACACACAAACATATAAACATGCACAGAGAGATACATACATATACATGCAGACAGACACACCCACATACACATAAATGCAGGCACACACAGGGGTAGGCACACATACATGGCATACACACATATAAACATGCACAGAGAGATACATACATATACATGCAGACAGACACACCCACATACACATAAATGCAGGCACACACAGGGGTAGGCACACATACATGGCATACACACACACAAACATATAAACATGCACAGAGAGATACATACATATACATGAAGACAGGCACACCCACATACACATAAATGCAGGCACACACAGGGGTAGGCACACATACATGGCATGCACACACACAAACATATAAACATGCACAGAGAGATACATACATATACATGCAGACAGGCACAAAAATGGAAATATTTGAGATGAAGTTGAAAATATTGTGCTCCCTAAAAGAACACAGAACAGACAACCGACACAGAACTGTCTTACCTTAAAAGCAGTATACACACTTCATAGTAAAGAAACATATTGGCACTAAAAAGCAGGTCACTGTTAATCACTGTTTTTAAGAAAATCCCTACAAATTTTTTGGTAAAATAGCATGGTACAGTATTTGCCTAAAAAACTAAAACTAAAATAAATTAATAATAATAAAAAATACTCACCTAGATTACGAGTTGTGTGTTCTTGTTTTAACACTGAAAAAATGGTCATTTCAGCGTTAAAACAGCACTGCAGCCATTACAAGTCTTGTCGGTATAGCGGTACCGCAAGCTTTTTAGCCTGTACCACAACGTCAGTCCCGCACATGTAAAAATTAAGTTTTTTCATGGGACTTCCATAGCGCTGCCATTCCGAGTTTTGCAGTCAGGCTAAAAAGCTAGCGCTGCAGCCTATACCGACAAGATCCGTTCCGCAATCTAAAAGCAGTAGTTATGAGTTTTACGCTACAAAACTATAACATAAAACTCATAACTAAACTGCTACAAAGTACACTAAACACCCATAAACTACCTATTATTATGCATGGGACAAGCATAGGGCTATCCTACGAACTAGATAAGTTTATACTGTTAGGTAAGGTGGGGCAGACTTGCTGGGCCTATGGCTCTTATCTGCCGTCAATATCTATGTTTCTATGTTTATTAACCCCTAAATCGAGGCCTTCCCGCGTTGCAAATACTATATTAAACTTATTAACCCCTAATCTGCTGCTCCCAACATCGCCGCCACTAAAAATAATTATTAACCTCTATTCTGCCGCTCCCCGACATTGTCACCACTATAATAAAGTTATTAACCCCTAAACCACGCCCTCCCACATTGCAAACACTATTTAAATATTATTGACCCCTAATCTGCCGTCCGTCCACATTGCAGCAACTGTACTAAAGTTATTAAGCCCTACACCGCCGCCACTATAATAAACCTATTAACACCTAAACCGCAAGCCCCCCACAACGAAATATACTAAAGTAAACTTTTAACCCCTAAATTGAAAGCCCCCCACATCGCAATAAACTAAATTAAACTAGTATCCCCTAAATCTAATGCCCCCTTAACTTTATATTAAAATTACAATTTCCCTATCTTAAATTAAATAAAAAATTACCTGTCAAATTAAAAGAGCTAAGTTTAAACTAACAATTAAACTAATATAATTATTAAGCTAAAATTAAACTAACTACCAATTAAAGAAAACTAAACTACACATTAAAAAATTCCTAACACTACAAAGTATCTAATTACAAAAATTAAAAAAAGACTAAATTACAAAAAATAACAAACACTTATTTACGAAAAATAACAAACAAAATTATCCAAAATAAAAAAGAATTACACCTAATCTAATAACCCTATAAAAATAAAAAAGCCCACCCAAACTAAAAAAAACCCTAGCCTACAATAAACTACCAATAGCCCTTAAAAGGGCCTTTAGTAGGGCATTGCCCTAAGTTAAACAGCTCTTTTACCTGTAAAAAATACAAAGAACCCCCCAACAGTAAAACCCACCACCCAACCAGCCCCCCAAAATAAAAAACCTAATTCTAAAAAAAACTAATCTACACATTACTTAAAAAGGGCATTTGTATGGACATTGCCCTTAAAATGGCATTTAGCTCTTTTGCTGCCCAAACCCTAATCTAAAAAAAAACCCACCCAAAAACCCTTAAAAAAACACTAACCCCTGACGATCCACTTTACGTTTTTGAAGTCCTGCTTGAACGATCTTCATCCAGGCAGCAAGACGTCTTCATCCAGACGGCCTCTTCTATCTCCATCCAGGCGGCGAGAAGTCTTCATCCAGGCAGCCTCTTCTATCTTCATCTAGGCGGCATCTTCTACAGGGAGTGCAGAATTATTAGGCAAGTTGTATTTTTGAGGATTAATTTTATTATTGAACAACAACCATGTTTTCAATGAACCCAAAAAACTCATTACTATCAAAGCTGAATAGTTTTGGAAGTAGTTTTTAGTTTGTTTTTAGTTATAGCTATTTTAGGGGGATATCTGTGTGTGCAGGTGACTATTACTGTGCATAATTATTAGGCAACTTAACAAAAAACAAATATATACCCATTTCAATTATTTATTTTTACCAGTGAAACCAATATAACATCTCAACATTCACAAATATACATTTCTGACATTCAAAAACAAAACAAAAACAAATCAGTGACCAATATAGCCACCTTTCTTTGCAAGGACACTCAAAAGCCTGCCATCCATGGATTCTGTCAGTGTTTTGATCTGTTCACCATCAGCATTGCGTGCAGCAGCAACCACAGCCTCCCAGACACTGTTCAGAGAGGTGTACTGTTTTCCCTCCTTGTAAATCTCACATTTGATGATGGACCACAGGTTCTCAATGGGGTTCAGATCAGGTGGACAAGGAGGCCATGTCATTAGATTTTCTTCTTTTATACCCTTTCTTGCCAGCCACGCTGTGGAGTACTTGGACGCGTGTGATGGAGCATTGTCCTGCATGAAAATCATGTTTTTCTTGAAGGATGCAGACTTCTTCCTGTACCACTGCTTGAAGAAGGTGTCTTCCAGAAACTGGCAGTAGGACTGGGAGTTGAGCTTGACTCCATCATCAACCCGAAAAGGCCCCACAAGCTCATCTTTGATGATACCAGCCCAAACCAGTACTCCACCTCCACCTTGCTGGCGTCTGAGTCGGACTGGAGCTCTCTGCCCTTTACCAATCCAGCCACGGGCCCATCCATCTGGCCCATCAAGACTCACTCTCATTTCATCAGTCCATAAAACCTTAGAAAAATCAGTCTTGAGATATTTCTTGGCCCAGTCTTGACGTTTCAGCTTGTGTGTCTTTTTCAGTTGTGGTCATATTTCAGCCTTTCTTACCTTGGCCATGTCTCTGAGTATTGCACACCTTGTGCTTTTGGGCACTCCAGTGATGTTGCAGCTCTGAAATATGGCCAAACTGGTGGCAAGTGGCATCTTGGCAGCTGCACGCTTGACTTTTCTCAGTTCATGGGCAGTTATTTCGCGCCTTGGTTTTTCCACACGCTTCTTGCGACCCTGTTGACTATTTTGAATGAAACGCTTGATTGTTCGATGATCACGCTTCAGAAGCTTTGCAATTTTAAGAGTGCTGCATCCCTCTGCAAGATATCTCACTATTTTTGACTTTTCTGAGCCTGTCAAGTCCTTCTTTTGACCCATTTTGCCAAAGGAAAGGAAGTTGCCTAATAATTATGCACACCTGATATAGGGTGTTGATGTCATTAGACCACACCCCTTCTCATTACAGAGATGCACATCACCTAATATGCTTAATTGGTAGTAGGCTTTCGAGCCTATACAGCTTGGAGTAAGACAACATGCATAAAGAGGATGATGTGGTCAAAATACTCATTTGCCTAATAATTCTGCACTCCCTGTATCTTGATCCACACTATGCGGAGCGGGTCCATCCTGAAGACATCCGGCGCGGAGCATCCTCTTCATACGGTCGCCGCTGTACACTGAATTTTGGCGTCCCTTGCATTCCTATTGACTGAAAAATTTGAATCAGCCAATAGGAATTAGAGCTGCTAAAATCCTATTGGCTGTTCAAATCAGCCAATAGGATTTAAGCAGCTCTCATTCTATTGGATGATTTTATTTTGTGGGGTGGGGGTTTGTAATGTTAGTGGGTCTTTGTGATTTTTTTTCAGGTAAAAGAGCTACTTAACTTAGGGCAATGCCCTACAAAATGGCCTTTTAAGGGCTATTGGTAGTTTATTATAGATTAGGTTTTATATTTTGTTTTGTTTTTTGTTTTTTAAATGGGTATTAGAATAGGAATAATTTTTATTATTTTTGATAATTTGTTTGTTATTTTGTGTAATGTATTTTTTTCATTTTGGGGTGGGTTTTTATTTTTAGATTAGGGCTTGGGCAGGAAAAGAGCTAAATGCCCTTTTAAGGGCAATGCCCATACAAATGCCCTTTTCAGGGCAATGGGTAGATTAGATTTGACTTTATTTTTATTTTGTGGGTTTGGGGGGTGGGGGTTTGTATGCTGTTAGGGTGTTGGTTTTGTTTTGTAGCAAAAGAGCTGTTAACTTTAGGGCAATGCCCTACAAAAGGCCCTTTTTTAACGGCCCCCAAAAGGCCTTTTTAAGGGTCCTTGGTAGTTTATTATAGATTAGGGTTTTTTTTTTATTTTGGGGTGTTTTTTATTTTTAAAAAGTGTATTAGAATAGGAATAATTTTTATTGTTTAGTATAATTTAGTTTGTTATTTTTTGTAATGTTAGGTTTTAGTGTAAGGCAGTGTAGGCTTTATTTCACAGGTAAGTTTGTATTTATTTTAACTAGGTAGTTATTAAATAGTTAATAACTATTTACTAACTAGTCTACCTAGTTAAAATAAATACAAACTTACCTGTGAAATAAAGTTTGATTTTTGTTTTAAATAGGTATTATTTAGTTAATAATTGTAACTTTAGTTTAGGTCTATTTTAATTATGTTAAAGTTAGGGGGTGTTAGGGTTAGGTTTAGGGTTAGGGTTAGGATTACGTTAGGGTTAGGTTTAGGGGTTAATATAGTTTAATTTAGGTTGTTGCGATTTGGGGGGCTTGCGGTTTAGGGGTTAATAGGTTTATTTAGTGGTAGTGATGTGGGAGGCCAGATGTTTAGGGGTTAATACCTTTATTTAGTGGCAGTGATGTCGGGGAGTGGCAGAATAGGGGTTAATAACTTTAATATAGTGGCAGAAATTTTGGAGTGCGGTGGAATAGGGGTTAATAACTTTAATATAGTGGCGGCGATATAGGGAGCGGCAGATTAGGGGTTAATAACTGTAGCTAGGTGGCGGTGATGTTGGGGCGGCAGATTAGGGGTGTTTAGACTCTGGGTTTATGTCAGGGTGTTAGGTTTAAACTTAACTTTTATTTTCCCTATAGACATCAATGGGGCTGCGTTTTGGAGCTTTTCATTCCACGATCTCTGGTGTTATGCTTTTTTCTGACCCACTCTCCTCATTGATGTCTATGGGGGAAGCGTGCACGAGCATGTCAAAACAGCGCTTGTATTTTGGGCGGTATGAAGCTTAAAACCACCATATCGAATGCACAAGCTGCCTGTTTGAAAACTTGTAATTGCTGCGCTATAGGAGGTTAAATAACGCAACTTTTGTTGCATTCGTTAATTTCCCTATAACGCGTAATCTAGCTGATTGTTTTTAATAGATTTATTGCCATATTATTTTAGCAATAAGTGTCTTGAGTGGTTTCCAATAACTATTAATTCCTGCTTTTTAGCGCCAATACGCCTTATTTTTCTGTATACAAAATGATAGGGATAGACACACACATATACAGAAAAGCACAAAAGGAGGCACAGACACACACACATTGCCTTCTGTGATTGCTGCTCAGGTTGTTCCTGGAATACAAGTGAACAATGCATTTGCATTATCTGAAAGCTATTTGCCTGTCGTAGCAAAAGGAGTGTGTGGTTCTTAAACAGTTAACTCATTAGAATCATACTATGCTGAAAGATTTATGCTGTACCAGGTGGTCAGTGCTGCTAGATACAGAGGTGCAGCTACATACTTCAGGTCCAGCTCATTAGGGGCCCCTTCCTGTTCTGTTACAATGAGCCGAGAAACAGATACCCCGCCCCCCCCGACTGGTGGCAGTGCAGGTGCATACGTTTCTTGTGTGTGATCATTGTCCCATATTGCAGCAGAGCTTACCAACAGTGTCTCTAAGTCCATAGTGCCATTTCCCTGTAAGCTTCTAGCTGAGGCATGGCAGCAGAGTCATTACAGCTGCATAGCTTGCAGGCTCCACCGCCTCTATCCTCTTACTGAAGCCCACGCGCTGTACTTAGAAAAGCTGATGAAGGGAAGGCGGCAGTTGCCGATATCGTCCGCCCCTGGAAACGGCCCTGTCTGTCCTTTTCAGGTCCTAGGCTTTACTACCGGTGTCGGAACTCCAGGAGCCGGTTGCACCTGCTGGGCCCCTCCCCCAAGTGTTTACCTCCAGGGCCCGGTCATACCAGCGACTTTGCGACCCAGGAAGTTACACCACTGGGCCTGATATTCAAAACCTCACTGGCATGGAGAGAAATCATGCAAAATCTTTGGGATTTTTTTTAGACCTTGTATTGTAATGTAGGCGTCTCTGTTTCACAAATAGAACGCTACATAGCAATATAAACATTTCTCAAGATAAAATTTCTGCTGCTTAATTTTTTTACAGGCCTCACCGTACCAAGGAGACTTATTAGATCTTTTCACCTGAGCGGTGAAGTTTTGAATATCAGGCCTGAAGAGAGACAAATTATCTGTTCACACAGGAAACATATTTTTTTTTGTAGGCACATTCTCTGATTAAATAAAGGGAGCTGAAACTGATATTTATTTATCCAACATTTACTAATAAATGCTGGTAGATTCTTCTAATTGTTTCATAAGCCTGTGACCTACAACTGTCAATTAATTCATTTTAACTTTAGAATTGTCTAAAAAAAGGGGGAAGGGACAAAAAAGCAGGTTGATAAAAGGTGTCTTGGTGAAATTTAAAGGATACAGTATTCCAGTTAGAAACACATGAAAATGCACTACCTAAAAAAAATAAAAATACAGAATATACATAATGTACATATGAATTGGCAAATTACAAAACTTTACAACAACAATGATAATAACAATGGGGAACTTGGGAAGTTTTAGGGCATTTGGGGGGGGGGGGCAAAATTTTAAGTTTAAATGTAATAAAACTTAATTTGAAGTGTAATATACATTGCAAAGCACAAAGTGTAAATGCAGCAGAACTCTCATGTTATGCATTGCTATATTGTACTGGGCTTGTCTCTACTTCACATACAGAAATGCAGGAAATGCCCCTTGAAGAAGTATAGCAAAATCAGCCTTTTAAAAATGTCACTGGGGATCTTGCAGTGCTAAAGGATCATTTGAGATCATCTTACCTGAATGGAGAGCTTTAGATCATCAAGCCCTCTGGCAGGAGTTTTTGCAGTAATGTATAACATTGCTAAAAACAATGTTGTAAAACATCGCTGCCATAGAATACTAAAGACAAATGCATGCTCCTGAGCTCCTATAAGATTGACTCTTCAACAAAGGATATCTAGAGATCAAAGCAATTTTGACAGAAGTAAATTATAAAGTTGTTTTTAATTCTGTATCTGAATCATAAAAATTTAATTTTATGTTACTGTCCTTTTAATAGCTGTTTATCCCAGAGATGGGTGTAACTACATTCTGTATATAGCACAGAGATATACATATTACAGTATAGCGATCTATAAGTAAGTATTTTAAAAGCATATTGAATGTATGCTGTAAAAATAATAAATAATGCATAATAACATATTAATATTGTCAAAACTGTGTATTAAAATGTTTGCAAAATGCTAATCTACATTAAAGGGACATGAAACCCATTTTTTTATTTCATGATTCAGTGGTAAAGGGACAGAGTATGCGCTAGGGACGGCTACACTAAAGGCATGGTTAGACAGGTAGGAAAACCATGAGCGGGCTGTGTCACAAATTGGAGGACTTGGAGCAGATCAGCCAATAGAATGCGAGCTCAATCTGATTGGCTGATCGGATCAGCCAATCGGATTGAACTTGATTCTGATTGGCTGATTCCATCAGCCAATCAGAATTTTCCTACCTTAATTCCGATTGGCTGATAGAATCCTATCAGCCAATCGGAATTCGAGGGACGCCATCTTGGATGACGTCCCTTAAAGGAACCTTCATTCTTCAGTTGGACGTCGGAAGAAGAAGATTGATCCGCGCTGGAGGTCTTCACGATGGAGCCGTTCCTCATCGGATAAAGATAGAAGATGCCGCTTGGATCAAGATGGTTGCCGGTCCGGATCGCCTCTTCTTCCCGGATAGGATGAAAACTTTGGAGCCTCTTCTGGACCTCTTCAGCTGCCGGATTATGGAACACCAGCCCCCGCTTGGGCTTGGATGAAGATTTTGGAGCCAGGACGGATCGGTGTGATACCCGGCGAGGTGAAGATAAGGTAGGAAGATCTTCAGGGGCTTAGTGTTAGGTTTATTTAAGGGGGGTTTGGGTTAGATTAGGGGTATGTGGGTGGTGGGTTTTAATGTTGGGGGGGTATTGTATGGTTTTTTTTACAGGCAAAAGAGCTGAATTCTTTGGGGCATGCCCCACAAAAGGTCCTTTTAAGGGCTGGTAAGGTAAAAGAGCTTTGAACTTTTTTAATTTAGAATAGGGTAGGGCATTTTTTTTATTTTGGGGGTCTTTGTTATTTTATTAGGGGGCTTAGAGTAGGTGTAATTAGTTTAAAATTGTTGTAATATTTTTCTAATGTTTGTAAATATTTTATTATTTTTTGTAACTTAGTTCTTTTTTATTTTTTGTACTTTAGTTAGTTTATTTAATTGTAGTTATTTGTAGGTATTGTATTTAATTAATTTATTGATAGTGTAGTGTTAGGTTTAATTGTAACTTAGGTTAGGATTTATTTTACAGGTAATTTTGTAATTATTTTAACTATTTTAGCTATTAAATAGTTCTTAACTATTTAATAGCTATTGTACCTGGTTAAAATAAATACAAAGTTGCCTGTAAAATAAATATTAATCCTAAAATAGCTACAATATAATTATAATTTATATTGTAGCTATATTAGGGTTTATTTTACAGGTAAGTATTTAGATTTAAATAGGAATAACTTATTTAATAAGAGTTAATTTATTTAGTTAGAATAAAATTATATTTAACTTAGGGGGGTGTTAGGGTTAGGGTTAGAATTAGCTTTAGGGGTTAAAAAATTTATTAGAATAGCGGTGAGCTCCGATCGGCAGATTAGGGGTTAATACTTGAAGTTAGGTGTCGGCGATGTTAGGGAGGGCAGATTAGGGGTTAATACTATTTATTATAGGGTTATTGAGGCGGGAGTGAGGCGGATTAGGGGTTAATAACTTTATTATAGTAGCGGTGCGGTCCGCTCAGCAGATTAGGGGTTAATAAGTGTAGGCAGGTGGAGGCGACGTTGAGGGGGGCAGATTAGGGGTTAGTAAATATAATATAGGGGTCGGCGGTGTTAGGAGCAGCAGATTAGGGGTACATAGCTATAATGTAGCTTGCCGTGGTGTACGGAGCGGCAGATTAGGGGTTAATAATAATATGCAGGGGTCAGCGATAGCGGGGGCGGCAGATTAGGGGTTAATAAGTGTAAGGTTAGGGGTGTTTAGACTCAGGGTACATGTTAGGGTGTTAGGTGCAGACTTAGGAAGTGTTTCCGCATAGCAAACAATGGGGCTGCGTTAGGAGCTGAACGCTGCTTTTTTGCAGATGTTAGGTTTTTTTTCAGCTCAAACAACCCCATTGTTTTATATGGGGGAATCGTGCACAAGCACGTTTTTGAAGCTGGCCGCGTCCGTAAGCACCGCTGGTATCGAGAGTTGCAGTGGCGTTAAATTATGCTCTACGCTCCTTTTTTGGAGCCTAACGCAGCCATTCTGTGAACTCTAAATGCCAGCGGTATTTAAAAGGTGCGGCCAGAAAAAAGCACGTGTAGCTAACGCACCCCTTTGGCCGCAAAACTCTAAATCTAGGCATTTGGCCTAGATTTAGAGTTGGGCGGTAGCCGTGAAAACCAGCGTTAGAGGCTCCTAACGCTGGTTTTTACCGCCCGCTGGTATTTGGAGTCAGTCAGGAAAGGGTCTAACGCTCACTTTCCAGCCGTGACTTTTCTATACCACAGATCCCCCTACGCCATTTGTGTATCCTATCTTTTCAATGGGATCTTTCTAACGCTGGTATTTAGAGTCGTGGCTGAAGTGAGCGTTAGAAATCTAACGACAAAACTCCAGCCGCAGAAAAAAGTCAGTAGTTTAGAGCTTTCTGGGCTAACGCCGGTTCATAAAGCTCTTAACTACTGTGCTCTAAAGTATACTAACACCCATAAACTACCTATGTACCCCTAAACCGAGGTCCCCCCACATCGCCGCCACTCTATTAAAATTTCTTAACCCCTAATCTGCCGACCGCACACCGCTGCCACCTACATTATTCCTATGAACTCCTAATCTTCTGCCCCTAACACCGCCGACCCCTATATTATATTTATTAACCCCTAATCTGCCCCCCTCAACCTCGCCTCCACCTGCCTACACTTATTAACCCCTAATCTGCCGAGCGGACCGCACCGCTACTATAATAAAGTTATTAACCCCTAATCCACCTCACTCCCGCCTCAATAACCCTATAATAAATAGTATTAACCCCTAATCTGCCCTCCCTAACATCGCCGACACCTAACTTCAAGTATTAACCCCTAATCTGCCGATCGGAGCTCACCGCTACTCTAATAAATTTTTTAACCCCTATAGCTAATTCTAACCCTAACCCTAACACCCCCCTAAGTTAAATATAATTTTATTCTAATGAAATAAATTAACTCTTATTAAATAAATTATTCCTATTTAAATCTAAATACTTACCTGTAAAATAAACCCTAATATAGCTACAATATAAATAATAATTATATTGTAGCTATTTTAGGATTAATATTTATTTTACAGGTAACTTTGTATTTATTTTAACCAGGTACAATAGCTATTAAATAGTTAAGAACTATTTAATAGCTAAAATAGTTAAAATAATTACAAAATTACCTGTAAAATAAATCCTAACCTAAGTTACAATTAAACCTAACACTACACTATCAATAAATTAATTAAATAAAATACTTACAATTATCTACAATTAAACCTAACACTACACTATCAATAAATTAATTAAATACAATATCTTCAAATAAATACAATGAAATAAACTAACTAAAGTACAAAAAATAAAAAAGAACTAAGTTACAAAAAATAAAAAAATATTTACAAACATTAGAAAAATATTACAACAATTTTAATCTAATTACACCTACTCTAAGCCCCCTAATAAAATAACAAAGCCCCCAAAAATAAAAAAATGCCCTACCCTATTCTAAATTAAAAAAGTTCAAAGCTCTTTTACCTTACCAGCCCTGAACAGGGCCCTTTGCGGGGCATGCCCCAAAAAATTCAGCTCTTTTGCCTGTAAAAAAAACACATACAATACCCCCCCCCAACATTACAACCCACCACCCACATACCCCTAATCTAACCCAAACCCCCCTTAAATAAACCTAACACTAAGCCCCTGAAGATCTTCCTACCTTATCTTCACCATGCCAGGTTCACCGATCCATCCTCGGAAGTCTTGATCCAAGCCTCGGAAGTGTTGATCCAAGCCCAAGCGGGGGGCTGAAGAGTGACGTCCATCCTCGGGCTGAAATCTGGATCCAAGCGGCGGCTAAAGAAATCCATCATCGGGCTGAAGTCGGAAGTCCATCATCGGGATGAAGTCTTCTATCAAGCAGCATCTTCAATCTTCTTTCTTCCGGAGCGGAGCGGAGCCATCTTCTTCCCAGCCGACATGGATCCATCCTCTTCTAACGACGCCTACTAGCCGAATGACGGTTCCTTTAAATGACGTCATCCAAGATGGCGTCCGTCGAATTCCAATTGGCTGATAGGATTCTATCAGCCAATCGGAATTAAGGTAGGAAACTTCTGATTGGCTGATGGAATCAGCCAATCAGATTCAAGTTCAATCCGATTGGCTGATCCGATCAGCCAATCAGATTGAGCTTGCATTCTATTGGCTGTTCCGATCAGCCAATAGAATGCGATCTCAATCTGATTGGCTGATTCCATCAGCCAATCAGAATTTTCCTACCTTAATTCCGATTGTCTGATAGAATCCTATAAGCCAATCGGAATTCGACGGACGCCATCTTGGATGACGTCATTTAAAGGAACCGTGATTCGGCTAGTAGGCGTCTTTAGAAGAGGATGGATCCGCGTCGGCTGGGAAGAAGATGGCTCCGCTCCGCTCCGGAAGAAAGAAGATTGAAGATGCTGCTTGCTAGAAGACTTCATCCCGATGATGGACTTCCGACTTCAGCCCGATGATGGATTTCTTCAGCCGCCGCTTGGATCCAGACTTCAGCCTGAGGATGGACGTCACTCTTCAGCCCCCCGCTTGGGCTTGGATCAACACTTCCGAGGCTTGGATCAAGACTTCCGAGGACGGATCGGTGAACCTGGCATGGTGAAGATAAGGTAGGAAGATCTTCAGGGGCTTAGTGTTTATTAGGGTTTATTTAAGGGGGGTTTGGGTTAGATTAGGGGTATGTGGGTGGTGGGTTGTAATGTTGGGGGGGGTATTGTATGTGTTTTTTTTACAGGCAAAAGAGCTGAATTCTTTGGGGCATGCCCCGCAAAGGGCCCTGTTCAGGGCTGGTAAGGTAAAAGAGCTTTGAACTTTTTTAATTTAGAATAGGGTAGGGCATTTTTTTATTTTGGGGGGCTTTGTTATTTTATTAGGGGGCTTAGAGTAGGTGTAATTAGTTTAAAATTGTTGTAATATTTTTCTAATGTTTGTAAATATTTTTTTATTTTTTGTAACTTAGTTCTTTTTTATTTTTTGTACTTTAGTTAGTTTATTTCATTGTATTTATTTGTAGATATTGTATTTAATTAATTTATTGATAGTGTAGTGTTAGGGTTTAATTGTAGATAATTGTAGGTATTTTATTTAATTAATTTATTGATAGTATAGTGTTAGGTTTAATTGTAACTTAGGTTAGGATTTATTTTACAGGTAATTTTGAAATTATTTTAACTATTTTAGCTATTAAATAGTTCTTAACTATTTAATAGCTATTGTACCTGGTTAAAATAAATACAAAGTTACCTGTAAAATAAATATTAATCCTAAAATAGCTATAATATAATTATAATTTATATTGTAGCTATATTAGGGTTTATTTTACAGGTAAGTATTTAGCTTTAAATAGGAATAATTTATTTAATAAGAGTTAATTTATTTCGTTAGATTTAAATTATATTTAATTTAGGGGGGTGTTATTGTTAGGGTTAGACTTAGCTTTAGGGGTTAATCCATTTATTACAGTAGCTGCGAGATTCGGTCGGCAGATTAGGGGTTAATAATTGAACTTAGGTGTCGGCAATGTTAGGGAGGGCAGATTAGGGGTTAATACTATTTATTATAGGGTTATTGAGGCGGGAGTGAGGCGGATTAGGGGTTAATAACTTTATTATAGTAGCGGTGCGGTCCGCTCGGCAGATTAGGGGTTAATAAGTGTAGGCAGGTGGAGGCGACATTTAGGGGGGCAGATTAGGGGTTAATAAATATAATATAGGGGTCGGCAGTGTTAGGGGCAGCAGATTAGGGGTACATAGCTATAATGTAGGTGGCAGCGGTGTACGGAGCGGCAGATTAGGGGTTAATAATAATATGCAGGGGTCAGTGATAGCGGGGGCGGCAGATTAGGGGTTAATAAGTGTAAGGTTAGGGGTGTTTAGACTCGGGGTTCATGTTAGGGTGTTAGGTGCAGACTTAGGAGGTGTTTCCGCATAGCAAACAATGGGGCTGCGTTAGGAGCTGAACGCTGCTTTTTTGCAGGTGTTAGGTTTTTTTTCAGCTCAAACAGCCCCATTGTTTTCTATGGGGGAATCGTGCACAAGCACGTTTTTGAAGCTGGCCGCGTCCGTAAGCAACGCTGGTATTTAGAGTTGCAGTGGCGGTAAATATGCCTGTACGCTCCCTTTTTGGAGCCTAACACAGCCATTCTGTGAACTCTAAATACCAGCGGTATTTAAAAGGTGCGGCCAGAAAAAAGCACGCGTAGCTAACGCACCCCTTTGGCCGGAAAACTCTAAATCTAGGCGTAGGGAAGTTAGCTCACAACTCACTGGGACATGCAGGTTCAGCTTCTATTCTTAGATAATTCAGTGAGGGCTGCCCATGGAGGGTCTTTGTGAAATTTCTAATCATGCTGGTAAAATTTGCATAATCAGGCACAATGTTTAGTAATTTTAATCTATTTATTTTGCCAAATAGTTTAACTTCCAGCACAGTTGTTTGCAGCTATACATGTGCCATATCATCTTCTAGTTACATAATACAAAATACTTTCCTCATCAGCCACTAGAGTGCATTGTTGTTTAAAAGTTTAGTGTAAAGATGCGGTTACACTCACAGTTGGGTTATTATACTCACACACTCATTATATACCCACGCACAAATGTATCACTAGCACTTCCTCAAATAAACAAATCTAAATGTTTAAACAGGATAAAGTCCTCTCCCGTTGCAAGGCAAAATAGAAACACATATTTTAAAATAATCTCCACACACTAAAAACTACAGAAAATATATTTTGCATTAATATATATGTATTAATAATAATAAGAAAAACAATAACAGCAGTCACCCAAATTCAAAAACCTTATAATATATCCCAATATGTAAAACATAAAAAAGATTGTCTCCCTTATCACAATTAAAATCATTCTTCTAATATATTGCTCATATACTGTACATTATGCAGTATATAGATTGAGAAGAAAACCCAATCAGTATAAAGTATTTAAAGGGACAGTCTAGTCCAAAATAAACTTTCATGATTCAGATAGGGCATGTAATTTTAAACACTTTTTATCACCAATTTTGCTTTGTTCTCTTGGTATTCTTAGTTGAAAGCTAAACCTAGGAGGTTCATGTGCTAATTTCTTAGTCCTTGAAGGCCGCCTCTTTTCTGAATGCATTTTGACAGTTTTTTTTAGTTTGCATTGACACTCAGTTATAATATTTTTATACAGCACACACTAATTTAACAGTCCACAGACTGAGCTTACCACGCTCGCCAATCACAAACAATAAGGAAATCCTCCAGCTGCTTGAATCTTTAAAAGACCTTTAATTTTCACATAAGTGCAGGGTCCAACAAACAAAAGCAACATTTTGGGCTTAGCATGAATAAGGGTTGTGTGTCCCCGAATCATTGCTTTTGTTTGTTGGACCCTGCACTTATGTGAAAATTTAAGGTCTTTTAAAGATTCAAGCAGCTAAAGGATTTCCTTATTGTTTGCATTGAAACTGACAGGTGAGCTATGGGTTTTGCTTTGACACTGGCAGGTGAGCTATGGGGTTTGCTTTGACACTGGCAGGTGAGCTATGGTGTTTGCTTTGACACTGACAGGAGAGCTATGGGGTTTGCTTTGACACTGGCAGGTGAGCTATGGTGTTTGCTTTGACACTGTCAGGTGAGCTATGGTGTTTGCTTTGACACTGGCAGGTGAGCTATGGTGTTTGCTTTGACACTGTCAGGTGAGCTATGGGGTTTGCTTTGACACTGGCAGGTGAGCTATGGTGTTTACTTTGACACTGTCAGGTGAGCTATGGGGTTTGCTTTGACACTGACAGGAGAGCTATGGGGTTTGCTTTGACACTGACAGGAGAGCTATGGGGTTTGCTTTGACACTGACAGGTGAGCTATGGAGTTTGCATTGACACTGGCAGGTGAGCTATGGTGTTTGCTTTAAAAATGACAGGTGAGCTATGGGGCGCCATGTACTAAGGCGTCAATTTTTTCGCACAGACCGTATCGAAATAACCCGCCGGCATTCGCACCATGCGGATGGCACTTCGTTACATGAATGTACTAAAAACCAAGCCGTAAAATTTCGCGTCTATTGTGTGTCGAAGACAATCGGATTATTGATAACTTTGAAGCTTCGTTCGGCGCGAAAGAGCAAAGTTAAGAAGCAGTCTGCGACCTGATTGGTTTAGTTCTTTACCCACGTGACGATCTAGGTGTCATAATCGTCAGACAAGCGGCAACGTCTGACTGCTGACATGTATAAGAATGTGCATTTTCCCAGAAATCTTAGAATATTGTTTATTTACTTTTCGGTATTCACTTTGACAAGATGGCTTGCTCCGGAGATTCTGCTACTTCTAAGAAGACTCGCAACCCTAACTTCTCGCATCAACAGAATGTTGTACTTGTTGATCTAGTACTCGAATAAACATGTGTAAAAGTGTCTCCATCTTCATTCAGTGATCCAAAAACCAATAATGCTACAATAGTAGTCTAGTCCTTTCACTTAAGTACTTCTACCTGGCGTCAGGTTGAGACGCCCTATAGTTTTCTATTGTATTCGCTACCTAAATGGTCGCGAAGCAAATCACGCAAAGTTACAGTGAAAGTTGGAGCGGACGGATTAGTTGTAACATTCATAATTTCCGATTACATCGAATTTACGTGCGATTGAACATGTAGTAAGTGGAAAAAGGCTTCGGAACAATCAGTTGCGTAAAATTACAATCGCTGATGAAAATAGTGGTTTTTCGACCAGATCGCAGACTGGTACATACGAGAAGCAGATCGTGAGCGAATTTTGACGCGGAAATACAGACGGACGGTCACTTCGAAGCTTAGTACATGGCGCCCATGGAGTTTGCATTGACACTGTCAGGTGAGTTATGGTGTTTGCTTTGACACTGTCAGGTGAGCTATGGGGTTTGCCTTGCCACTGGCAAGTGAGCTATGATTTTGCCTTAAGGCTAGCAGGTAAGCTATGGGGTTTGTCTTAGCACTGCCAGGTTAGCTCACATTGGCAAATATAGAACTAAAACCCACATTTTTTTCTACATACGTTTGGATATAATGTGAATCACTTATGAAGGGAACTTAGTTTCCTGAAAATTTTAAGCTGTTTTTCTTCTTGAGAATATCTACTCAATTTTAGAATTTGCTGTTTAAAATGATATTGATTCATTCAGCATTTTTTTTTTAAAATCATTGTTAAATCTCTGAAAAACACTGGTGCTTAAAGGGAAAAAACAAAATTATTTTACTTCTTTTTTCAAATTTACTTTGTTCTATTGGTATTCTTTCTTGAAGGAGCAACAATGCAACTATCTGAATACATTAGTTGAGCCAATGACAATGCATTTATTTGCAGGTACCAATCAGCAGCTAGCTCCCATTAGTGCATTGCTGCTTATGAGTCTACATAAATATGCTCTTCTACAAAGGATACCAAATGAATGGAACAGCTTTGATAATAGAAGCAAATTGGAAAGTGGTTTAAAAGGGCATGCTCTATCTGAATCATGAAAGTTTGATTTAGTTTTTACTGTCTATTTAAACACGATTGAAATACATTAGAAATAATTCTGGAACAGATAGATTTACAAACCAATACAGAAGCAAACAATATTTGTAACTAACCCTTTCCTTATTTTGTATCACTATGTGCTTAAACCTTTCATAACATCAAAATATTCAGGGCTATATTGTAAGTGGAGCACAAATGATTTTGTGAGGGATTTTGTGATCATTTGTGCTTCTTTTTATTTGCTTGATATTATTAAGCGAAATTTACGCTGGAATCCTTACCGCAATTTCAGAGCTGTGATTAACTGTTTTGCAAAATTAAAATTTGCACAAATGACTTCAATAATAAATTACAAAGTATGGTTACACTCATAATAACACTGTCTAATAAAAAATATTTAAAACAAATATTGCACACCAAAGTTATAAAGGCTCAATTATATGAGATCTCGGGTGTTAGAAAAATAAAGCCGCCAAAGGGCTTTAAAGGGACAGTCTAGTCAAAATTAAACTGTCATGATTCAGATAGGAAATGCAATTTTAAACAACTTTCCAATTTACTTTTATCATTAAATTTGCTTTGTTCTTTTGGGATTCTTTGATGAAAGCTAAACCTAGGTAGGCTCATATGCTAATTTCTAAGCCCTTGAGTTTGCCCCTTATTTCAATGCATTTGGTAGTTTTTCACAGCTAGAGGGTGTTAGTTCATGTGTACCATGAAGATAACATTTTGACCACACCCTTGGAGTTACAAATGAGAGAGCACTGATTGGTTAAATGCAAGACTGTCAAAAGAACTGAAAAAGGAGGCAGTCTGCAAAGGTTTAGATACAAGTTAATCACAGAGGTACAAAATATATTAATATGACTAACAATTAATTAATTAAAACAATAAACATTCTGGTGTAGACTGTCCTTTTAACATAGAGATACATACATATACATTTCTAAAGATGGATATGTATGTATACATATATATATTTATATAATAGTAACACACAAATCAGAAAGTAGTAACTGTTAAGGTAAGAAACAACAGTAAGGCAAAGCAAAATAAATAAATGAGCAACGCTGCTGAATAAACACTACTGCATCAGAGTATTTTATATATATATATATATATATATATATATATATATATATATATATATATATATATATATGACTATGTATGTGTACATATTTATTTATGTATCTATATTTGTATATACTATATGTATTTACAGACATATATACACATATAAACACATAAATAAATAAATATATATATATATATATATATATATATATATATATATATTTAGATATTAAAATAACAAGAGTATTGCATTGAGCAATGATACTTTTTTATTGGACTAACTATACATTTATAAGTTGGCAAGCCTTCGGAAGAATGTCTTACTTTTTCATGTCTGAGGCAATACTGACCAATTTGACGGGAATTTACAAATTATATCTTAAAACATAGGATGGCTAGAAAAACAGAAAGTGTTACAGAGGTCTGAATTCAGGGGGAGGAGGGGGTGTCGTAAAAATCATGATGGGGTTTAGGAGACAGAGGCAGATAGTGTCAGTAAAGGATAACAGACAGGGGATGTATATACAGAGGAATATAGGATAGACAAAAAAGGAGAGAGGAAAGAAAGAAAAAAAAGGGGAATAATAATAATGACAAAAGTGTGGACATAGGCTTACCTGCGTACCTATGCATAGAGAGTGTGGAGTATATAATGTTTGACTACAGTATATGAAAGTACATTACAAACAATTTTGATAATGGGTTAAGAAACCAGAGTCCACATTTAGTCCAGAATTTAGCAAGTTGAAGTGCATTATCATTTTCCTTTCAAAGGTTTTTCTTTCCATGATGTTTTTGAAGTTGCCTCTGAGAATCTTAATTTTGAGGTTTTGGATGGAGTGGATGGAGAGATCAAGTTGGGTGAAAAGGTGACCAACAGGGGTACAGTATTTTGTTTCACAGTGGTTTTTGATTGAGTGTCTGTGTAAGTTCATCCGAAGGTGCAGTTTTTGGCTTGTTTCTCCAATATAACATCCCATTTCACATGCAGTGCAATGTATCATGCATACCACATTTGCAGATATACATGAATATGTCCCTTTAATGTTATAGGATTTACTCTTGTGATTAGCTGGGTTGGGTGGTTGTCTGAGTGCCAGGATAGGGGTTTTGGAAAGATTTTTTTGAGTGTGGGATCCTCTAAGAGTAGTGGCTGTAGGTCTTTTATGATTTTTCGTATTCCTTCTACAGCAGGGTTATATTTGACAACTAGTGGGATACACGATATGTTTTTCTTCTCCTTGTATTGTAGTAAGTGTTCACGTGGGGTATTAAGGGCAGAGTTCATTTGTTTGTTTATAACCCTTGTTTTGTAACCTTTTTCTCTGAATGATTGGGACAGTGTGATGATGTGTTTGTCACGGTCCTTGGTATCTGAGCAAATTCTGTGATATCTGGCGGCCTGACTGTAGATTATGGATGTTTTAATGTGATTGGGATAGGAGCTGAAGCTGTGGGGGTAACTGCATCTATCTGTTGGTTTCCTGTATACAGATGAGTGCAATTTGCCACGGTGTCTAGAAAAGTCCATTTAAACTTGATTGATGCATGAACATATTCTGTTACGCAAAGAACATTGAAATATGAAATATTCATATTTTCATTTAGAGTTAGCGCTAATGAGAGTTTGTTATGATGTTTGTGTGAGAGTTAGGAATACGTGAACATGCACGCGATATTTTAAGTTCGGATTTTTGCGCTAGTTGGATTACCGCTAGAGCAAAAACGTTTTCTTTCAACTTGTAAAACCAGCGCAACCGACTAGTGCAAAAATCTTAATTCTATTGGAGTTTTCGCTATAACAAAAACGCAAAATACCGCTCCACTTGTAATCAATCACATCATGTTGGTAACACATACTTACACTGTGCATTATGATAAATATATTATATGAAAAAGTTTGAAATATATAAGAAAATCACATTCATTTTCAAATAAATTTGAAAGTGCTACTTAACCTTTTATTCTAAACATTAAAATAATGGAGTTTAAATTCAAAGCACTGATATGTTGCCCTACCCCTCCTCCCCCAAAAAATATAATATATATAATATATGTTCAGTATACAAACAAAAATTGTATAAACTTCATACTGCGCTAGAAGTAAGCTTTTTGTGTGCATCGGTGTTGCGCTCATATTACAAAATGAAAGTAAACTGTTTTTGCTCACTTTCTAGCCAGACGAGCGTAAAAAGCTGAACTTACAATATCACACGTGTGATAACCTATTCCCCCACAGAAGTCAATGGAGCAAAAAAAGTGAAAAACCTAACATCCTACTCGCGCGCAAACCTGATCACATATTCTCAAGTGCACTAACCTGACATCAAAATATGAATATGTCACATTGTTTATAACCCTCAAAATATATATACATTAGGATATATAGGTATAGATATTTATATATATATATATATATATATATATATATATATATATATATATATATATATATCTGTATATATTCAAATAGTATCCAGACCCAGCATTGATCTTGAGGATACAAAGCAGGCTTACACAAGTATAAAGTTTCCAATGCCTTTAATGAGTGCTAAGAAAACGAAATAGGCCCACAGCAAAATGTTTCAGATTTCGCAGGAGCTTTCTACAGTGGAGGCCAAAAAGACATAATAACATACAAAAAGGCCCCTTAATATACCCCACAGTCTTAATTGACTACAAACCAGTGCAAATCAGCTGTTCAGGCCATTCAACCGACACGGATGTATCCAGGAAGCACACCCACAACTCTCTGCGCTCAAAACTGACATCATCACGAAAGGCCCGCGTTGTCATAGCAACCTATCAACACAACAGGCCACAATATCGCGGATACCATCTTGTGTCAGTAGGACAGTCAAGAATCGGCTGATACAGATTACCTTATATGTTACAAGAAAATCAGATGAAACACCTATATAAAAAAAAATAAGTAAGTTATATACAATATATACACCCCTACTTTATCCATCAATAACAATATCAACCCCACTCAGTTGCAGGATTCCACACAAGTGGCAATATTAACATATTCAAATATTGATATACATGCCACAGACAAAAAATGAAAGCTCAACTATCATATCAAATAACCGCTAGTGGGGTATGTGCTCTTCCATATTCATTATGTGTTAACCTGACAGGTAATCTATACCCCTATGTATCAATACCTAAAACTAACATAAATATGGAATAAAGGAGGATCTTCAGCTTCATAACTCAGGAAGTAGGTAGAAATATTACAAAACAGAGGACTAGGATAAACATAAATATTCAATGAAGATCAGCAAGCAGTTTATCATTGGGACTGGAGATAATATATTTTATCCCTATTTTTGGGTTTGGGGAGAACACATTTGGAACCAAAGGTATGTCCATCTGGATGGTTAGCGGTAACAACAGGCAAAATCCACACTACTCCTTAATCCCTTTGGAGAAACTGTGTCCAACGTGAAGATCCATCTTGCTTCAAGTTTTGAACCATATATAGCAATATCTCCTGTTTCTTTTCTAGTTATTGTAATTTCCATTCATAACTTATACAGTACCATATCTGTTCAACCATTAACACTTTAATAATCCAGTCTGTTAACATGGGTGGAGTCACCTAAATTCACTGCACATTATTGTTATTATTTTTATTTTTTTAATATTATTATTTTTCTTTGGATAAACATTGATTATATTTCTACCAATAAAGCTTCCATATAAAGTATTGTGTTCCCAGCCCACAGACTTGTGCACTTCCTGTAATTTTTGAAATTCAAAATAAGTTTTACTTATATAAAAGTGTATATATACCTATCTATCTATCTATCTATCTATCTATCTATCTATCATAAAGTAAGTTAAGTGTTGCCTGTAGAGCAAAAAAAAAAAAAAAAAGAAAAAGAGAAGGTTCATGCTGGGGTATCAATCTTTATTCAAACTTTTTTCAAGCAAGATGGAAACCAGCAGAAATTATGATTAATTATTCAATACAGTACATCATTTAATTAAACTACAGCAGACATTTTGAAAAATAATGTTTCATTCTTTTTTTTTTCTTTTCCCAAAAAGAAGATTCTTACTTTTCCAGCGTGTTTAACATCATTTTATGTTAATCCATACTGCAAATTATACTGATATAGAATTTGTTTGGTTGTCCTCAATATTATGTTGATGTGGTTTAAATCTATAACAATAATTTGTAAATGAAAAACATGAGTCCATAATTAAATTGGCATGCTAATCAAGCAGACTAATATATTGTTCTGTATACTTTCCTTCAGGCAAGTCATAGTAGATATTGTCTTTTAAATTATTAAATGAGATTTACTATTGAATTCGCATATTTATATTTATCTTAAATGGTGATTACACACATGATGTGTATTATATCACTTTCCTTTATCTAAAGGTAATAAAAAATAATGTTATGCATCTATTGATAATGGAAATAATTTCAATAAATAATGTTATCTATATGTATATGTAACATTTTCAAAAAATAATGTTATGTATATGGACATAAATATTAATTGATAATCTAATATTATTCTAAATATTATGCTACCCCTCAGCCAAGTTTAAATCATTATGGAAAAGGCAAACAATTATCTGATACATGTATTATCTGTAAAAACAATTGTCATAAAAAAATACAGAGTGTGCATTGTCTAAAGTAAAATACATAATTTTTTTTACATTGATTTAAAAATGTTTTACTTTCCTGCTGAGTCGTACATTTTGGGGAGTATTAAAGGGACAGTCTAGTTAAAATTAAACTCTCATGAGTCAAATAGGGCATGTAACAACTTTCCAATTTACTTTTATCATCAAATTTGATTTATTTTGGTATTCTTAGTTTAAAGCTAAACCTAGGTAGGCTCATATGCTAATTTCTAAGACCTTGAAAACTGCCTCTTTTCTAAATGAATTTTACAATTTTGTAACAGCTAGAGGGGTTTACTTCAAGTGTGCCCTATAGATAACATTGTGCTCACGCCCATGGAGTTTCTTATGAGAGGTTAGTGATTGGCTAAAATGCAAGTGTGTCAAAGCAACGGAAATAGGGGGGCAGTCTGCAGAGGCTTAGATACAAGGTAATCACAGACGTAAAAAGTGTATTAATATAACCGTGATGGTTGTGCAAAACTGGGGAATGGATAAATAAAGGGATTATCTATCTTTTTAAACATTACACATTCTGGAGTAGACTGCCCCTTTAAATGTATTTTAAGTGTAATTCCTGCTTGATACTTTATATACTTTAATAGAATACATTATAGTAATGAACACAAATATAAAAAAGTAACTGATTATCTTTAAGCGTGTTTATTTGTAATATAAAATATTAAATAATCAACTTATTTTTATTCTTTGGAGCAAATGGTTTTGTTGCATGGTATAATATTGGATACAGTATGATAAGAAAGTGTTATGAAGATATATTTGAGAAAATAACTTTGCTTTTTATACTCTGTGTTAATAAATTAAAAAAAAAGCTACTTAAACTGTAAAAAAATATATTTTGTTGCCTGTGTATGAGGTTAAGGACAGGCAATACTTTATCTGCTGTACCAACAGAGATTCCCAAGTCGTTTGCAAAGAGCTCTAAATATACATAATGAGACCAATGTGAAAAAGCTTCTCAGTATGATAGTAAAAAAAAAATCCATACAAATAATGAAGAAAAGCAAGCACACAGCTAAGGCTGTATAACTACCTTTTATAAATTTGACAAAGTAAACTGAATGACTGCAAAGATAAATCAATTGATTAATATAAGTTTTGGTATAATTTCAGGCAAAACCCTAAAGGAAAGGGTTGTAAATATGGTGACATTTTAGTATAGTTATATAACAGTTTCCATCTAAGGAATAGAGTACATTAAAAATAGTTCCATAAACAAACACCAAAAATGAATCCTGAAAGCTTGGCTTATGCAGACAATCAAGAGAGGCACCTTAGTAGTTATGGGACTTTATGGGGAGATAAGCAACAATTCCAGGAAGAACATTTGTTGTCTCCAGTACATTCACTTTGAACTTATTGGGTTAATTTTGTTATGTAAATATAATTGAAAGTGATAACTTTTCATAGTAAGTGTATAACAGAAAAAAGATGTGCAATGGTGGTGGTGGTGGTGGTGGTGGGGGGGGGGGTGAATTTGATATTTGAATGGCAGAATGGATCCCCACAGGGTTTTACTAAAGTCTATCAGAGTCAACATTCAAATGTTAACAAGTGATGTTGGAATACTTCATTTAATATTTAAATGTTACATTTCATAAAGGCAGAGTTCCTTTTGTAAAAACAAATACAGAGAATTCTTTATGTCTGAATGCTGCCAACATTTGTTGTGTCAAACCATTTTCCCTCTCCTGACAGAAGACTTGCTGAATTGACCTAACATGCAATCATCTTACTAAATGCACCTCACCTAAGCTATGCAACCATTTATAATGGGACTACTAATAATAAAATAAAAAAATCTAGCCATTGCAAAACTCCCTTGCTAAAAAAAAAATCTAATAAGTACTCCCAGATGATTTTAACCCTTAATTCATCTATGGGCAATATAATTTTTTTTTATGTTTTAGCTTTTCCTGCACTGATCAACATATTTTGGAGGGTTAAGGATCAGAATCAAAGGGGGATATTTATCAAAGCGTCAACTGAAAATACACTGGAATTCTGCGTCATAATTGTCATGAGATTGATCTGCCGTAGTTATCAAAGCTTCAAGATCGGCAAATGTTGAAATTTGTGACGTAACATACGATCCCACAATCTCAATCCAACCCAGATCAATGAGAGTTTAAAACCCGTGGAATTTGAGAGGACTCAAATTCGCCCTCTTATTCAACACTATTTGAAGCTCTCACAAAGTTATCAAAATTTCTACAGTTACGCTCACGTCTTTTCCAACTCAGCCACCCTTCAGGTCGCGGATGCCATAGAACTCAATGGTAGTCGGAAAACACAGAAAGGTTATGTTTGATGCTGCAAGAGAATGAAGTATATTACATTAGTAAATTAGAAACTTTATTAAAATTGTATACCCTTTCTAAATCAAACAATATTATTGCTCCACATGTGGTGCATTAGTAGATATAGGGCTAAAAATGAAAAATACATTACTACTTATGGATTATGCTACAACTTTCTCATTACAAAGCAACGGGACAATATTATTTCTACATATTTGGTGCAAAGTTTTGCCCCAAACTTGTTGCACTAATAGATAAGGAGATAAAAATGAAATAAATACACAACCTAATGTAGCTAACTCCCTTTTTAGTTTTTGCAAAAATCTATGTGCCCCATGTTTAAGCCATGTAATACAAGTCCCACTCTCCACTTTGCGCCATATTTGACAAAACACTTTTCACACCAATTATGACGCAAACTCCTAAATAACCCACACATTAGTGAATTTTTCCACCACTTTTTATTGGAATATGCATAATCACGTGATTTATGACATCAGCCAATCTGATTCAAATACACATTATAAACTATCACTAACTAATCAAATTGCTTGATACTTGTGTCATTGATCACTCATCAGAACTTGTAAGTGCCATTTGTTACATTGTGCATTATACTTTGAAAGTATGTATATGTGAAATTAGCATTAAAGATAAACATTGATGCTGAAATTAGGACACACAGTGTAATATTTTAGACAAGGATTTTAAAATTCAAATTGCTGTTTGATTTAATAGAATCTTAAGTTGATAGCTCAAAGGGATAGCCCACCTAACTTTAAACTGTCATGATTCAGATACAGCAAAAATTAAAATCACCTCTTTACTGGCATGCTATTTTCAGTGTATATTTTCCTTGTCTTGAAATTTCTTTTTCAGTAAGGAAATGTCATCTTATATGCCAGCCCCTTTTATAACACCTGTGAAGGGGTGTTTTTTAAAAATAGATTGCAATCAGGAGGGGTTAGACAGGTACAGAGAGAAACCTGGCCCTGCTCTTAAAGGGACAGGAAAGCCCAAAATATTTGTTCATGATTTGGATAGAACATACAATTTTAAACAACTTTCCACTTTACATCAATTATCAAATTCACTTCATTCTTTTGTTATCCTTTGCTGAAGGAACAGCATTGCACTACTGGCAGCTAGCTGAACACATCTATCTAGCCAATCACAAGTGACAAATGTGTGCAGACATCAATTAACAGCTAGCTCCCACTAGTGCAACTTAAATTTTTACTTTCATAGCCCTTTAAAATATAAATTGATTGTAAATAAATACATATGGTACTCTGATTACATGTTATATTCCCAATTATTCCTGCTCAGAAAAAGAATACATATACACTATATACATATAGTGGTATAAATAAACAGAGATATGACAGACAACATTGTTTAGAACAAAAAAAGGCGCTTAGGGACATGTAAATATGTTTGCAAAATATTTCTGACACACACACACACACACACACATATATATATATATATATATATATATATATATATATATGGGTTTGTGTGTATACATACTAAAATATGTTTGTCCAATCTTAAAAAGAATACTAATAATTCACTCTCCACTTTGCACCAAATATGTCGCTACTTGCTATATTCGCAATTGCTCCTGCTCAGAAAAAGAATACATATACACTATATACAATAATATGCTAAAGAGAAATGTGCTTGTTCGTACACAGTAATGAAATTATATAAATAAAGTTGGGAAAATCCTGAATAGCCGCAAGATCAATGACTGTTAGTTAACACCAGTCTGATGATCTGCACACCGTACTTGATGCGCGGGTTTTTGACGACTTTTTGGATAAATAAGGAGATTGTATTCAGATCCGAGGCCGCAATGTTTTACGAGCGTATTGACGCCTGCGAATGCAACATAGTTGACGCTTTGATAAATATTCCCCAAAGTATGCCTTGGGGATGCTTCTGGGTTTTTTTTTTTTTTTTTTTTTATTATAAATCAACCTAACCAAGTCCTTGTTAGATCACCTATCCATAATTCTGATTAGTTAAACTAATTAGTTAAAGAATTTAAATTAAAACTCAAGATGGGAACATTTTCATTTAACAGTGTAGGAACCCCTTAGAGAAGGATTAGTAAGTGATTAATACAGAAAGGACCTGTTTCTGCTGTTCATAAGTAGCTCTTGACCAGCAGATGGTGATGGGAGTTACTGATGGGGCATCTTGTAAGAGATTATATTATGTGGTGAAGGCACAAATTGGGTGATTGTGGGGGGTGCTGTTTATGGTTGGCTGGTCAAGTTTAATGGTTGACCTACCACTTCGTACAAAGCTTTTACTACCATGAATAGCTGCTTGCTTAGATTCTAAACTCTAGACAGGCTGCAATGACGAATCCTCTAATAAATAATATATCTTGAAATGTATGTTACCAACCTTAAAAACTGACCAATTTTCAAGCTTTAGAAACCTGAAATGCTTCTTTTAGTGCACTCTCTTCAATGAAATGACATTTCTTTTTAGTTTTATGAGCCTTAAACATGTTGGTTTTAATGTTGTAAAATAAAGGACAGAAGATTTTACTTAATTTATACCAGAACATTACAATATAATATAATTTACTGATGCCAGCATCATTAATTACAAACATAATCAATGTAAACAAATGGTTAAAATTAAACATTTATAAACAGGTACATAGGTATTCAACAAATAATCAGACAGTTAGAAGTTATCAGATTGAACAACAATTTAATTAAAATTATAGTTTTTATAGCTTCAAAAATAATTGATCTTCTTTTATATACTGTATGTGTGTAGGAGGGGATCCACTATTCAAAAAAAATAATAATAAGTGATGCATTTTTATTACTTTTTAGAATTTTGTTCTCTCCACTTTTTTTGTGCTGTAGACAGAAACATAAAAACAGATTTTAATAGCAGATAAGAACCAACCAGAAAGCCTACATTATGGAAATGAAACATTTTTGTTTTTTTCCTGAGCTGCATCAATTTTTAAAATACTTACTAATTTAATTCAATGCAATGTTACATTATGTGTATTTAAATTAATCTTATTTGACATGCAATACATGTGATTCAATAGAATATAATAAATAGAAAGTGTCTATAGGCTTGGTTTGCATAGAATAAACATTTTGATGGTTTCTAAAATATTAGCAATATCCAAAAAAAACGACTGCTTTGGGTATCCTTACATTATATTTTACTTGGATTGATTTTTCAGTCTATAGATATAGTTTACAAGTGGAGCATAAATGATAGCACAGGGTGCAATATCTTTTGCACAACATTGTTCAAAGAATAAAGCACAATCTGGACACAAACTTTTTTTTAGCATATCCTATACCTTTAATGCATAACATAGGGAGCAATATAAGTGGTAAGTCAAGTGTTGTGCTTAAGCACAATCCAAAAAACCCGCTGTAAAATGTAGTGCTTAGAAAACTATAATGTGCAGGCTTTGGCACACACGCGCTACCCAACATGCAGATGTTTGTGCACCCTATAATATCCCTTGAGCAATAAAAAATAACTTTGAATATGGGCGCAAAATTAGAAGTGTTATTGATTGCATTTGAGTGATGTTAATACACAATAGAGCTAATATTTTTTGTGCCCACTTGTAATCTAGGCCCATATTATTAATGACATTTCATATAATTATCTATAAATTATTTTTTTAGAATATGCAAAAAATATGTTGAGATAAACTAAAAGTATGAATTTCCATGCTCGTATAGCAGTTGTATGTATGTATTAGGTTTATTTGCAAAAATACATGATTTCAAGACATGAAGTTAAAATAAATTGTGAATAAATGCAGGTTATAAAACATTATATTCTTAGTGCATCCTCTTTCTTCACAAACTAAACAAATATATATCATTGCATGTTGTTAAACAGGCTTTGGAAAGATACCCTCAGACATTCCAAAAAAATGCACTATTTAAAATATAGATTTATTTATACAGAAATATTTAAAGTCTATTTTTTTTGCTCTCACAGTCTTGTTACAGTATCTTCCTGAATATCAGATTCTGCTTTTGTGCTGTTTCCAACTAAAGATATATCATGGTCCAAAGAAGATATTCTGTTATCTGTACTGGTGTTGTCTTCTGCTGTAAGACTATGACAACGATTGGAAGCAAGTAAAGCTAGACATTCAGAGGTATTCGGTATATTTTGATCTAATGTGCATTGTTCATTAAGCGTGTTTATGTTTAGTTCACAATTTGGTTCAAGCTCTTTGACTTTTAGTTCAAATGTTTTTTCTTTTGGATCAATTGTTTCTTGGTTGGTAACTTCTTCTGAAACAGAGTAAATTTTATTGGAATTATGTTCTGGATAGTTTGTCTTTGAATGTCTATGAAATAGACCAAAATTAGTCTTTTTCTGTTTCTCCTTGGAAATTTCAGATGCCAATAAGGCAGACCCATTGATTACAGTATTTTTTTTATCAGATGCTATCTCTGCTGTTTTTGGATGAATCATAGTGGTTATATCAAAGAGGCTGAATGGATTTTTCTGTGTCCTGCTTCTTTTTTCTTTGCTTTTCTCCTTTTCTTCAGTTTCAAAGAAATCTGCTACACCATTGTTTACTTTGGGAGGTTGAAGATTAAATTTATTTCCCTTCAGTAAACCCAAAACCTCAAAGCGGAAACTTGATATGTCTTGCTTTAACTCCTAAAAAAAAGAAAAAAGAGAAAAAGACATCTATTACTAATATAAATATTGAGATAGTGAAAACACCTCTAATACATAAAAGAGAGCATATGCAGTGCCTTAGTTTGTAGGAATAAATAATGTGCTTGCAAGTGTCTCAGACTCATTATTGGCTGCAGGTACACACAGTCTATGCACAGCCAATATGGCAGTAATACACATGTGCTCACTCTTGCAAAGTACTTGTGCCTTTATGGCTTTCACACAAAGAAACAAAGAAGCTGCTAGAGAAGGAAGTACATTATTTATATGGTTACCAACCAAGAAACTTTCAATGCTACCTTATGTCAAGTAAATGTTTTTGTTTCCACCTTGTTGCACATTGGTGTATTTGGTTATCAAGCGAAAATGTATGTTTTGACCTAACTGTGAGTAAAAAAATATATGACAGAATAGTTAAAAATAAAGTATTTTTTTCACATAGTTTTATTTGTTTTATGCTAATTATATATAACAAAAACTAAAGAATGTATAATTATTATCAATGTATATACTATATTGGTCTATAATTCTAGCAATTCTTAACAAAACTATTTGGACACTTGGACACTCCGCCTCTCTGATGCACAGACTGCAACTTAAAGGGCCACTAAACCCAAAATCTTTCTTTCATGATTCAGATAGAACATACAAATTAAACAACATTACAATTTACTTCTATTATTTATTTTGCTTCATTTTTTAGATATCCTTAGTTGAAGAAAAAGCAATGCACATGGGTGAGCCAATCACACGCGGCTTCTAATGTGCAGCAACCAATAAGCAGCTACTGAGCATATCTAGATATGCTTTTTAGAAAAGAATATAAAGAGAATAAAACAAATGAGATAGTAGAAGTAAATTAGAAAGATGTTTAAAATTGCATTCTCTTTCTAAATCATGAAAGAAAAAATGTGGGTTTCATGTCCCTTTAAGGTACTTTGACTTTCTTTCCAAGGCTACTTGGCCACTCTGGCTCTTTGATACCCAGCCGACGGTATCCACAGAATTAGTGGTTAATCTTAGTAGATTTGTATTGACACATAATATATGTAATTCTTCACAGTATTTTTTTTTTCTCAAGCCAGGAGTCTCATGTGAATTTCATTTTTGACCCAAAGCAATAATAAAGTTGATACATTTTTGGCTAAATTTTCTAAAACCGAAGAATTGTATGTTTTCTATTTTTACTCTCTTTCTGTATTCAAGTAATTAAATGTTGTGAACAAGAAAGTGGTGTTAACATATATGAGCTAAATGTTATCTTTCTTATCTACAGACCAAAAATGTATCTGAAAGTAGCAGCTCTAATCTCAGTTAAAATATTTAGAATAGAAGCAAATATTTAAACAATATTTTCAATGTATTTTCCTTTCTAGTTTAGAAAAAGCTCAAAATACATATTTTGTACATTAAACTCTTATAAGATAGTAAGATTACGTGAAGATTACACTGGATGTTTGGATGGCTTTATTAGGAGGCATCTCATTTTGAAGAACATCATCAGTGTCCTGTTACCTTGCTGGACTCACATATTACATTTTCCTCAAAATATATAATAGTACATTGACCAAATGAATGTCTAGGCTGTAAGACAGTAGACTGGAAAATGCAAACTGTGGAATTATTAAATAATTTACCTATTTCTAATTAGAAGTCAAAGACCTATTTAGGATACCCACATTCCATGTGGATTTGGTAATTACCATGGAAGTATGATACAAGAATGGAGGGAGTCCTTCTGAAGTTTACAGTTGCAGGAAAAAAATTGTGAACCCTTTGGAAATACCTAGATTTCGGCATTGATTACTCATAAATCACAATTATATACAAACACAATGTTACTTAACTAATGACACACAAACAGTAATACTTTTAAAATTTGTATTGAAGACATTAAAGGGACATGAAACCCAAATTTTTTTCTTTCATGATTTAGAAAGAGCATACAATTATAAACAACTTTCTAATTTACTTCTATTATCTATTTTGCTTCATTCTCTTGATATTCTTTGCTGAAAAGCATATCTAGATATGATTAGTAGCTGCTGATTGGTAGCTGCCCATAGATGCCTCCTGTGATTGGTTCACTGTGTGCATTGCTATTTCTTCATTAAATTATATCTAAAGAATGAAGCAAATTAGGTAATAGAAGTAAATTGGAATGTTGTTTAAAATTGTATTCTCTACCTTAATCATGAAAGAAAATGTTTGGGTATAGTGTCCCTTTCATTACTCATTCACAGTTCAAGCTATTTGTAGTCAGGAAGTTTCAGTTAAGGAGATTGAAAGAGTGGGTTGCACAGATGCTCCTCTCTTTAGATAAATCTTAGTTATGGACAAATCTATTCTTCTCAGGAAAGATTGGTTAGTTTGAACAATGCCCCAATCACAATAACTTTCATAGGACCTTAAAAGATGCATTATAAAGATATACAAAGCTGGAAACGTTAAAAAAAAATGCTAAAGACCTGGGTGTTCATCATTCCACAGAAAATTTAATTGTCTACAAATAGAGAAAATACAGTACTATCCCTAGGAGTGGGCAACCTACTAAGATAACTCTAAGGGAAAAATGGGCAATCCTTAAAAAGTTAATAAATATCCCAAGGTTAACAGCAAAAGACCTCAAGAAAATGCTACAAATTGCATAATTACACTTTCAAAAAACACTGAACAAGAATTGTGTCCTTAATGGAAGTATATCTCAAAGGAACCCACTTCAATTTAAAAATATTTGTGGAACATCTCAAGTTTACTGAAGACCACCTGAATGTTCCACAATGCTTCTGGGAAAATTTGCTGAGAACACATGAGACAAAAGTTGAACTTTTTGGCAATAAAGCACATCACTATTTGTGGAGGAAAAAGGCACTGCACACCAACACCAAAACATCATCCCAACTGTGAGGCATGGTTGAGGGAGCATCATGGTTTGGGGCTGCTTTGCTACCTTAGTTCCTGAACACCTTGAAATCATTGAGGGAACAGTTAATTCAATAGTGTATCAAGACAATTATCTTAAGCTTAAGAGACTTTGGATGATGTGATAAAACAATGACCCAAAACACACAAGTAAAACAACTAAAAAATAGCTGAAAAAAAAGAAGACGTGTTTTGGAATGGCCAAGTCAGAGTCCTAATCTTAACCCAATTTACATGCTGTTTTATAACCAGAAAAGGGCTGTGCAATCAAAACAACCCAAATTTGTAAGGAGGAATCATTAAAAAATGAATCCTCGACAGTGTGTGCATTTTATAAGCAGCTACAGGAAACGTTTGGGGAGAGGTTGTTAAAGAAGAATCTACGAATTATTAAATTCACTTATCTTTTTCCTGCCTGTACTGTGAATGGTTAAAAATACAAATGTGAAAACTGTTTGTTTATTAGTTTAGTCAGACTGTGTTTCTATCATTAGGACTTGGTTGGAAATCAGACTACATTTTATGAGTAATCAATGCAGAAATCCAGGAGTTTCTAATGGGCTCACATTTCTTTTCTTGCAACTGTATATTAACTTTTTGCATTACTTCTAGGTGCAGAAGACAACTTATTTAAAATAGTTTTTTTGATGTCATACTGTATAGAATGTTATTTTGTATACTACAAAGATTTCTAAATGGGTCCACACTTCCCTCATATCTAGTTAATACATGGGAAGAATGAATGTATTTGTGAAGAAGCGGAGATCCCTTAGATTAACTAGGTGCCTCCTGTCATGTCTTTGGCAGGTGATCACCATAAAAATAGCATTTACCCTTATACACAATTTACTTTATTGTGGTTCAACAGATTAAAATGCCTTAATGACAACGTATTCCACATACACACAACCTCATATATTTTTCTATCTAACAGGTGCTTGCTATGAAACTCTCCTATATTTTAAATAACTTTTGGGGTGGTTTGGGCTGTAAAAATTATGACAACAGTTTCTATTTTGGCTACAAAATTAAAAATTGTAAACCCCATCCTAAATGAATATGAATATATTCATAAATGGTGCTGGGATTAGAATGATATATATATATATATATATATATATATATATATATATATATACACACACACACATACACAGGTACATACGCACATACAGCAGGTACTTGATGCGTATATAACGTTTTCCTAAATTGAATTCCCCAGTGATGTATACATTGCACTCTACTGTTCTGGTATACATTAAAGAGACAGTCAACACCAAAATTGCTATTGTTTAAAAATATAGATAACTACCCCTTACTACCCATTCCCAAGCTTTGTACAACCAACATTGTTATATTAAAATACTTTATAACATTTAAACCTCTACATGTCTGCCTGTTTCTAAGCCACTACAGATAGCCTCTTATCACATGCTTTTTTTATTAGCTTTTCACAACAGAAGACTGCTAATCCATGAAGGCCATATAACATTATGCTCTCTTCCATGCAGTTGTGGATGACACTCAGGGCCAGATTGGCCTACCAGTATAAGAGGAGATTTCTCGCTGAGCTGCAGCAGCTGGGGGTGAAAAGGTACAATTTAAAGGGGTGATGAATGGATTCAATTGGGTTGTAGGGTTACTATATAACATCAATCTGACATTTGTATTTAATACAAAGTAATATAATTTAATTCTGAAAAAAGTATTGGGGAAGGAGTGCCCCAGTAATCCCCTTTGAGAAAAATGGTGTGTGTGCATTCTACAGACTCAACAGAAAATAGGGCTGGTCGTAATATTTTTCCAGAGGTGCTTTTTATTCCCAGTCCAGCACAGATGACACTGCACATATTGCCTACAATGCAAGTCAATAGATAATAAATAAACAGCTATGTGATCAGGGGCTGTCAAAAGAGGCTTAGATACAAGGTAATCACAGAGGTTAAAAGTATATTAATATAACCATGTTGGCTGTGCAAAACTGGGGAATGGGTAATAAAGGGATTATCTATCTTTTTAAACAATAAACATTTTGAAGTTTACTGTCCCTTTAAGTTGTCATTTTGATTCCATTTTGAGCACACATCAGAAATAACTGCTAGCAGGTATAACTTTCCCAAATTTGTTTGCCAGTAGGCACAGTCCTTGGTACTTAACATTATTGTTCTTTTCCCTCTCACTTAATTATAAAATGTTGATATGTTAAACTAACATTGCTGGACTAATCAGCTCATGCTAAACCTATTAAATGATTTAGTTAATTAGAGGGAACAAATGCCATTGGTTGTAATACCTGTCAATCTTAACATAATGATATTCTAATTATCTTTGTTTAAATGAAGGCAAATTCAGAATTGGATGTACTCTGTGATATCATATAAAATATTTACTCTATTACATTTTATCATATGATGCAATAGACGTTATATTTAAGCTTTAGGATGTTTTTAATTATTCATGATAGTAATAGTTTAAACAAACCATATCATAAGTTGTATCCACATTAAAACAGTGTATTCAATACATTGTTGCCTTTATGCTTTCTATATTACTATGCTATTATTGCAAAATTATATTTACCTGCATATATCCACTGCTATAAGATGTAGCAAATATTTGGTGCATCCAATTGTAGATGGCCTTACATATAAAAAAAAATGATAATTGATTGGTTACAATGCCAAGACTGACATATTTTCCAGCCAATTACAACATACTGCTTAACATAACTACTTCTAAAACCAGCTTTTCAGGTTTGCTCCATTTCATAGTTTTCAGCTTAGTTCACTAGCTGTAGTTAACATTCCACCTCTTATTTAGCATGGGGAATAATTAAAAGAAAATTAGTATCAAGTACCTATGTTTGTGCCTATTTGGAAAAACAGTTTGGGAAAGGTTATAACTAATTAGCAGTTAATGCAGTTGTCTGCTCAAACAGGGAAATTAAGAGATTATCTTCAAGTATATAATAGTATGGATTGCAATTATTTATATTATTGAGAATTCCAATTTGAAGGGACAGTCAACACCAGAATTTTTGTTGTTTAGAAAGAAAGATAATCCCTTTATTACCCATTCCCCAGTTTTGCATAACCAACACTGTTATAGAAATACATTTTTTTACCTCTGTTATTACCTTGCATCTAAGCCTCTGTGAACTGCCCCCTTATTTTAGTTCTTTAGACAGACTTGCATTTTAGCCAATCAGTGCTCACTCCAGGGTAACTTCACATGCATGAGCTCAATGTTATCTATATGAAACACATGAACTATGGCCTCTATTGGTCAAAATGCATTCAGATTAGAGGCAGTCTTCAAGGTCTAAGAAATTAGCACATGAACCTCCTAGAATTATCTTTCAACTAAGAATACCAAGAGAACAAAGCAAAATTTGTGGTAAAATTACATTAAAATTACATTCCCTATTTAAATCATGAAAGATTTTTTGGACTTGACTGTACCTTTAAGGGCAAGTGATAATGATCAGTAGCAAGTACCTACTCTGGATTTTAAATTAAAAAGTTTAAATGACAACTGACTCATACAGTGTCGAGCACTTGTGATTATTGTTATTGGTTTGAAGGAAAAGTTCTAGTCACTAGAATTTTTTTTTTTGAAGATTCATTTTCACAGAGAATTTTAAAGGAACAGTGATTCATATTGGGTTGAATTTGAAAATTAACTATTTATATTAAATGACTGTACATAGCCCTGCAAGTTATAAATCTAATCTAATCAGAAGCAGTTAGTTCAGATATTTAGAAGTGGTAAGCTACATATTTGGAAGAAAAATAGCCATATTCTTAGCCATATTCTTAATTCTTTCACTGCAGGACTATTTTCAGATTCCTGTGCTAAATCTGTTTTTAGTTGTTTAGCCCTAATTGAATTTTACTCATTGCACTTTTGTTTGCATTTAACTAGATCTTTAACCTCTGCAATAAGGATAAACACATAGATAAAGTCAGCTCAAGAGCTGCAACACACTACTAGAAACCTATCTGAACACATCTTGTGAGCCAATGACAATAGGCATTTGTGAATAGCCAATAATCACTAACTAGCTCCAAGTAGTACATTGATTTTACTACCTATATATGCTTTTCAACAAAGAATACAAAAGAATGAAGTAAATTTAATAACTAAGTAAACTGAAAAGTGTCTTAAAGAGATAGGAAAGTCAAAATTATACTTTAATGATTAATATAGAGCATGTAATTTTAAGACTTTTAAATTCACTTCTATTTTCAAATGTGCACTATTGGTGCTCCAGTTCTGTATGAAGGCCGATGCCAGATTGTTACAGACAGTGGCACAGTGTGTGTTACCGTCTGTAACGATTATCTACTGATGCCGGTGGGAGGTGGGTGGGCCATCCAGCAATGGAAGGAGGAGGGGGGAGGGAGTGGTATGGTCCTATACAATATAAAAAACAATAAAGGGAGAGGGAGGGATGCTAATCTACACTATAGAAAAAGGTGGTGTGGGGGTCCAAAGACAATGATCACTGGGGGGACCTCTACACTACAGGAAATTAAAAATAAATAAATTAGAAAAAAAAGTGTATTTTATAGGTACTGGCAGACAGCTGCTAGTACTAAAGATGACTGCAAGCAGTGGGAGCAGGAGGGTTAGAGAGCTATTTAAGGGGATCAGGGAAGTGGTAGAGTTAAAGAGAATTACTACACTGCAGAATATATATATATATATATATTTAAATATATATAAAAAAAAATTTAAAGCCCTAAACTGCAATGAACATTAAATACGCCTTGCTTTTTTGTAGAATTGTACTTTCCCATGCTGCCTAGATTTGCCAAAAAGCAAATTCTGTAACCTGCAAATGAAATACCTAGTTTAGGCAAATTGCAGCATTTTGAAACCTAGATAACAGATTTACAAAATGTTTTTTGTAAATCCAGATCTTAGTGTGTTACACTTTTACAAGACAAATCCAGATTGGAAAAGAGACAAATGCCACGAGCGGTCACCTTCTTTCACATTCGGATTCTAACCAAGGATCTGAATGCACATACCTAATATTTTTAATACAGAATAGTGTTCTCCATGTTTAAAATAAGAAAATAAAAAATAATTTAAGGCTGCTGCTATTTTCATAGATAGAAAATTAATGCACATATGCTATCAGATATCAGAAACATTTGGGAAGATGTAATTAAAATTCTTTTTAAAATGGTTTCTATAGCAATACTTTTTAAACACACACACAATAGTCCATGGGAATCATTCTGATGCATAATGTGGGATGAATTATCATATAAAATGACAAAAATTAGTTGTTATCATTGCTAAGTAAATACATTTACCACTTTAAATCATGTGTACATAAGTCGATTATGAGGCAAGATTATTGTGACATACTGTAAATGATAACTGGAATTAAAAATGCAGTACTGATAGGAAAATGAAAACTAGAGCATGGATTCCAATTAGTTTGTAAAAAGATTAGTGCTACTTTGTGCTAATTAAGAGGATGAGTTTTTATTGTCATTGTCAAAATAAAAGTAAAAAATTGGTCTTGAGTCCTGACAATATTGATCCAAGGATTCCAAAGGCTGCCCCATTAACTGATCTGTTTAATCAATCCTTATTTACAGGAGTTGCCATGAAAAGGGCAGTAGGGAAGACTCTGGTAACTACAGGCCATTAAGTTTAACTTAATTTGTAGGGAAATTAATGGAAATTCTCCTAAAAGAAAGACCAAAACAGCATGGTTTTACTTCAGGTAGATCATGTCAGACTAATTTAGTTGACTTCTTTGATTATGTAGCTATAGTGTTAAACCAGGATGGAGCAGTTGTAGTGTATCTACATTTCAGCAAAGTATTTGACAATGACCCACACAACAAACTTTTTTGTAAACTATATTTCCTTGGTCTAGACTGGGTAGAATGCTTAGTTGCACTGGTAGAGTTATTTGCAGCAGAAATAGTAAGTTTCTTATGCCACAGATCACTAGTTAGGGCTCATCTTCAGTACTGTGAGCAGTTCTGGATGTGATATCTCCAGAAGGATATAAAAAAATGGAGTCTCATTCCCTTATTAAATTATCCTTACTTGTTTCTACGTTATATAATTAAAGTAAAACTATTGTATTGATAACTGTTTAATTAATAGATAATAGGTTGTTTGGTTAACTGCATTTTGGAAGCCTTGCCTCACTGCATCATTGGGGAATGTATTTTTTTACACACACACACACACACATATATATATATATATATATATATATATATATTATTTTTTTCATTATTCGATTGCATTGTCATTAGCTATTGTTAAATAGGCCACTGCTCCTGTATCACAATTCTGTATTAATATTAATATAATTCACCATTGTTATTGTATTTGTAAAGCAATAAATATGCCACTGCTCCTGTATCACAATTCTGTATTAATATTAATATAATTCACCATTGTTATTGTATTTGTAAGCAAACAAATCTGCTTTTCATATCTTCAAAAGATAACATTATGTAATTCCATATACAAAACTGTGTTTTTTCAGGGAACTCTTAATTCTTTTTCATTGAGTCAAATCCTATTAATCTCTCTTTCTGTCATTAATTCTACACTACAATACTATGAACCTCTGTTTGCTGATTTGTATTAAGTTAAACTTAAATAAGAATGACCAATGTCGAAATAATGCAGCTATGATACAATCACAAAATGGTTTCAATTCATATTACACATGCATTGCCTTAGGTCAAAAATATAATAGCAATAACTAACTCTATAACCCCCTTAAATCCCACCCTTTCAAGAAACATCTTTTGCAATCCATTTACCTGATGTTCTCAGCAAAATGTGCTGGTGCCAGCAGGTATTGTAACTTAAGAGTAATTAATGTTTGATTTATGCTGTCCAATTCAGTCTTTGATCCTCTGTGTGGTTAAAAAGTCTACACTGAGATTCCATAACATATGTAAAATAACAAGTATAAAAAGTCTTTCACTTTGAACTTTGTCCCTGAATATGGATAATTGATTTAATCCCATTAAATGATGCTACTTCACTGACCACAACTTAAAAACATTGTAAAGTTCTATTTATTATTGATCTAAATAGTTTAATGAAATCTGTCTTAATTCTTATATCAGCTCTCACTAATTGGCTCCCCAATGTATTTCATTTCTGAAAAGCTGCTATTGGGATTTCATGAAATTCCTCAATATATGTTGATACATATTTCAAAATGAAACTATTCCTAATAATATCCAAGAGCTTATTACTAATAGTGCTATATGTGCTCATAAAAGATTTGCTCCTAATGTCTAGTTCCAACATACAGAATAAATCAATTGTTCTATTATTATTAAATATGTTTGGAGGTCACCCTTTCTTACATACGTATCTTGCAACAAATGAGTCCCAGTCACAGCTCAATATAAACAGTTACTTCAAAGCCCTATACAAATGGTAAAATATCTGGAAGGACATTTTCACCATATTTTTGGTTAACATGCAATGGGCTCGATTTATCATCAGATGGGTGGACGACGTTTGCTGTCATGAACCTTATCCCTCCAGCTTTGCGGTGAGTAAGCAGCAGTACGTATCCCACAATTAACATTGCACAAACCACAGTTTGTATTTTTATTGAGAGACAGTAAATAGTTACAGTATACAATTAGTTCCCCCAACATTTTCCATAATACAGATTTGCAGATCATGAGAGCAAAATCAATGTTAGATTAAATAAAGATACACAAAATACATGTGTGGGAACATACCAATAGAAGATGTCTTCTGCATTATTCTTCCTGATAGTAAGCTTGTTCCCTTACAGAGAGATTCTCTCTAGGTATATAACAGTACAGATATTCTCTCTGTAAGGCAGTGCTTTCCAAACTGTGTGTCGGGACACACTAGTGTGTCGGCAGGAGTGTGTTGGTGTGTCCCTGCTTCAGCACAATTTTATTTAAATTTATTTATTTTTTGGGTTTCTGACTTTCCGCCTACCTGCTACGCATATCACATGGTTGACACGTGATTGATACCTTGTGGGTCACAGATCATCTTAACCTATTGGCGCAGTTCAGTGGGAACTGAAACTATTCCTATTGGCGGCTTTGGTGGCACATTGGCTCCTGACTGCACGTGTAGTCTCCTTAATTGGCTCGTGACTGCATGTGTAGTCATTGAGCGGGACAGTAGTGTGTTTGCAGCGCGGGCAGTAGTCAATCGGACTCACCAAGCTCTGAGGGCGGCAGCTTAAACGCTGAGCTGAAGTCAGAGGGTTTTTTTTGCAACTAGCTCCCAGTAGTGCATTGCTGCTCCTGTTCTTGATATACGGATAGGAAGTGGAAACTTAAAAATGCTTAATGATGAAATGCGAGTGTCTTTATCTAATATTCCACCAAATATTCAGAAATTGTGTTCATCCCATCAACCTCATACATCCCATTAAAATAGTAAGTAGCTATTGTGTTAAACTTTTTTTTAATTCTTGCACATAGTTATACTTGTAAATATATTTTGTTATTATATAATTTATGTATGTGTCTGTATCTCTTAAAACAAGTTAGTTTAACCTCCTTTTTGCCAGTACAACTGAATTACTGTGTCACGAAATGATGTAGGTCTAAAAAGTGTGTCACCAACATGAAAAGTTTGGAAAGCTCTGCTGTAAGGGAACAAGCTTACTATCAGGAAGAATAATGCAGAAGACATCTTCTATTGGTATGTTAACTATTTACTGTCTCTCAATAAAAATACATTTAAAAAAATGAGTATGAGGCACATATTCCAAGGTGGAATTATCTAAAACCATGTTTTACCCTGAAAATAGGTTGTCTCGCTAAGGGGCGTATACTACATTTTTTTAAGGGAAGGAGATGCATTCTTTACAAAAGAGAACAACAAAAATAAAAATTTAAAAATGTTACTAAACGAATAATTGAACTATTTAAACATAAATACGCAGGGAAAATTATATTGTTACGATGCCTCAAAAATCGCAACATAATTGTATATTATCAAAAATGGAAATTTTGTATGTAAATAACATAGGAATAAATTGTGTTAAATATGCACAGCATAAATCGTAACTTAAGTACACTGGATGTGCAAAAAAAAAAAAAGAAACAACAGAAATTTCAACTTATAAGAACAAAATACAAAGCATAATTGTTGGGGATCTGCCTATAGATTTAGTAACTAAATCTTGGTTAGATATATACATTTATGGAAACAGAATGCAAACGTAATAAGATATTTTTGCCTAGATTTAGAGTTCTGCAGTAGCAATCAAAAGCAGCGTTAAGGGCTCCTAACGCTGCTTTTTACCGCCCGCTGGTATTTAGAGTCAGCCAGGAAAGGGTCTAACGCTCACTTCCAAGCCGTGACTTTTCCATACTGTAGATACCCTTACGCCAATTGCGTATCCTATCTTTTCAATGGGATCTTCCTAAAGCCGGTATTTAGAGTCTTGGCTGAAGTGAGCATTAGACCCTCTACCGACAAGACTTCATCCGCAGAAAAAAGTCAGTAGTTAAGAGCTTTCTGGGCTAACACCAGTTCATAAAGCTCTTAACTACTGTGCTCTAAAGTACACTAACACCCATAAACTACCTATGTACCCCTAAACCGAGGTCCCCCCACATCGCCGCCACTATAATAAATATTTTTAACCCCTAATCTGCCGACCGCACACCACCGCCACCTACTTTATCCCTATGAACCCCTAATATGCTGTCCCTAACATCGCCGACACCTACATAATATTTATTAACCCCTAATCTGCCCCCTCAACATCGCCGCTACCTTACCTACACTTATTAAACCCTAATCTGATGACCGGACCTCGCCGCTACTATAATAAATTTATTAACCCCTAAAGCTAAGTCTAACCCTAACCCTAACACCCCCCTAAGTTAAATATAATTTTATTCTAACGAAATAAATTAACTCTTATTAAATAAAGTATTCCTATTTAAAGCTAAATACTTACCTGTAAAATAAACCCTAATATAGCTACAATATAATGAATAATTATATTGTAGCTATTTTAGGATTTATATTTATTTTACAGGCAACTTTGTATTTATTTTAACTAGGTACGATAGCTATTAAATAGTTATTTACTATTTAATAGCTTCCTAGTTAAAATAATTACAAAATTACCTGTAAAATAAATCCTAACCTAAGTTACAATTAAACCTAACACTACACTATCAATAAATTAATTAAATAAATAACTACAATTACATACAATTCAATAAACTAAACTAAATTACAAAAAAACCCCACTAAATTACAAAAAATAAAAAAATAATACAAGAATTTTAAGCTAATTACACCTACTCTAAGCCCCCTAATAAAATAACAAAGCCCCCCAAAATAAAAAAAAATCCCTACCCTAATCTAAATTAAAAAAGTTAACAGCTCTATTACCTTACCAGCCCTTAAAAGGGCTTTTTGCGGGGCATGCTCCAAATAAATCAGCTATTTAGCCTGTAAAACAAAACACAATACCACCCCCCAATATTACAACCCACCACCCACATACCCCTACTCTAACCCAAACCCCCCTTAAATAAACCTAACACTACCCCCTGAAGATCTCCCTACCTTGAGCCGTGTTCACCCAGCCGGGCACCGATGGACCAAAAGAAGACATCCGGAGCGGCAGAAGTCTTCATCCTATCCGGGCAGAAGAGGACATCCGGACCGGCAGACATCTTCATCCAAGCGGCATCTTCCATCTTCATTCATCTGATGAGGAGCGGCTCCATCTTCAAGACCTCCGGCGCGGAAGATCCTTCTTCAACGACGACTACCCGACAAATAAAGGTTCCTTTAAGTGACGTCATCCAAGATGGCTCCCTCGAATTCCTGATCGGAACAGCCAATAGAATGCAAGCTCAATCTGATTGGCTGATTGGATCAGCCAATCTGATTGAACTTGAATCTGATTGGCTGATTCAATCAGCCAATCAGATTTGTCCTACCTTAATTCTGATTGGCTGATAGAATCCTATCAGCCAATCGGAATTCGAGGGACGCCATCTTGGATGACGTCACTTAAAGGAAGCTTCATTCATCGGGTAGTCGTCGTTGAAGAAGGATGTTCCACGCCGGAGGTCTTGAAGATGGAGCCGCTCCTCGTCGGATGGATGAAGATAGAAGATGCCGCTTGGATGAAGATGTCTGCCAGTCCAGATGTCCTCTTCTGCCTGGATAGGATGAAGACTTCTGCCACTCTGGATGTCTTCTTTTGGTCCATCGGTGCCCGACTGGGTGAACACGGCTCAAGGTAGGGAGATCTTCAGGGGGTAGTGTTAGGTTTATTTAAGGGGGGGTTTGGGTTAGAGTAGGGGTATGTGGGTGGTGGGTTGTAATATTGGGGGGTGGTATTGTGTTTTTTTTGTACAGGCAAAAAAGCTGATTTCTTTGGGGCATGCCCCGCAAAAAGCCCTTTTAAGGGCTGGTAAGGTAATAGAGCTGTTAACTTTTTTTAATTTAGATTAGGGTAGGGAATTTTTTTTATTTTGGAGGGCTTTGTTATTTTATTAGGGGGCTTAAAATTCTTGTATTTTTTTTTTTTTTGTAATTTAGTGTTTGTTTGTTTTTGTAATTTAGTTTAGTTTATTTAATTGTATGTAATTGTAGTTAATTTATTTAATTAATTTATTGATAGTGTAGTGTTAGGGTTAATTGTAACTTAGTAATTTTGTAATTATTTTAACTATGAAGCTATTAAATACTAAATAACTATTAAATAGCTATTGTACCTAGTGAAAATAAATAAAAAGTTGCCTGTACAATAAATATAAATCCTAAAATAGCTACAATATAATTATTCGTTATATTGTAGCTACATTAGGGTTTATTTTACAGGTAAGTATTTAGCTTTAAATAGGAATACTTTATTTAATAAGAGTTAATTTATTTAATTAGAATAAAATTATATTTAATTTAGGGGGGTGTTAGGGTTAGACTTAGCTTTAGGGGTTAATACATTAATTATAGTAGCGGCGAGGTCCGGTCAGCAGATTAGTGGTTAATAAGTGTAGGTAAGGTAGCAGCGACGTTGGGGGGGGCAGATTAGGGGTTAATAAATATTATGTAGGTGTCGGCGATGTTAGGGGCAGCAGATTAAGGGTACATAGGTATAATGTAGGTTGCGGCGGTGTCCGGAGCGGAAGATTAGGGGTTAATAGTGTAATGCAGGGGTTAGTGATAGCGGGGGCGGCAGATTAGAGGTTAATAAGTGTAAGGTTAGGGGTGTTTAGACTCGGGGTACATGTTAGGGTGTTAGGTGCAGACTTAGAAAGTGTTTCCCCATATGAAACAATGGGGCTGCGTCAGGAGCTGAACGCTGCTTTTTGCAGGTGTTAGGTTTTTTTTCTGCCCAAACTGCCCCATTGTTTCCTATGGGGGAATCGTGCACAAGCAAGTTTTTCCAGCTAGCCGCTACCATAAGCAATGCTGGTATTGAGAGTTGATGTGGCGGTAAATATGCCTGTACGCTCCCTTTTTGGAGCCTAACGCAGCCCTTCAGAGAACTCTAAATACCAGCATTGTTTAGAAGCAGCGCTAGAAAAAAACACGCTTAGCTAACGCACCCCTTTGGCCGCAAAACTCTAAATCTAGGTGTTTGTCTAAAATACATTTTAAACTATCTGTCCATTCTAGAATCCCTTTTTTCAGACTATCGTGGATGCCTTCCTAAAAATAACCACGCCAAATGGCCCTATGAAAAAGTGACATATTACAATAAAATATACAATAAAATAAACATTGACAAGCTGATATCTGATGTCCTATTCAAAATTCATACAGCATTCTTGTCAGCTGCCTGTATAAATTCCTTTTATCCAGTAATTATATAATTTTCCACCTCTAGGTGGCAGCATTACAACATTTTGCTACAGGGTTAGGCATATATTTACAATGTGAATACAATGACAAATTGTTGAGACAACTGAATCATTATTTAAAGTTTTCACAACAGTTTCAAATCTTGACTCCTTACATATGTATTGTACTTGACAAATACAACATTCAAGGAGTTAAACACTATGTGTCTTTCATGGGTCATACAATTTGATATCAAACTTTTACACAATTTTTGTACTATTAAAACACTTTCATTTTTCCAAAATACATTTACAAATAACAAAAATCGTCAACCAGTTATTGTTTACACTTTTTTAGTTCTTTTTTTTTTTTAACATCTAAGCAAACTTGGTAGTCAAATGTTTCTTTGGAACAAGTTTATAATTTTAACAACAGGGGGCAGAAACTCATCTGCCTGTAAGATATGAAGATTTTTACTTGCCAAAGATCTATAAGGATCAGGACAAACCATCCGGTAGTGTATGGAATAGACTTCTGGACTATGAAATAATCACATTATTTGCAGGTAAATGTATTATTATGCGGACGGACATGATACGATGTAGCGTATCATGTCCGCTGCACATCGATAAATGCCGACAGCATACGCTGTAGGCTTTTATCATTGCACCAGCAGTTCTTGTGAACTGCTGGTGCAATAACGCCCCCTGCAGATTCGCGGCCAATCAGCCGCTAGCAGGGGGTGTCAATCAACCCAACCGTTTTCGATTGGGCTGATTGTTGGCTGCCACCTCTTAGGACCGCTGCTTCTTAACTTCCGCTTCAGGCAGAACTGAAGCAGAGTGGGTCGGAAGCAGCACCCGTTGCTTCATAAATCAACCTCATAGACTGTATGTTGAAAACAATTGTACCATGCATTCGATATTATGTAGAGGAAACAAGAACATGTAATAAAGAAATATAAAAGGAAAGATGATTATGTATTGATTACCTTCTTTTTATACATTCACTCCCAATAATTTGGGGTTAGCTGCAGTCAGATATTTGTTCAGAAAACTCATACGGCTAGATTTAGAGTTTTGTCGGTAAGGACCCGCATAGCTAACGCCGGCTTTTTTCTGGCCGCACCATAAAAATAACTCTGGTATTGAGAGTCCACATAAAGGCTGCGTTAGGCTCCAAAAAAGGAGCGTAGAGCATATTTAACGCAGCTTCAACTCTTGATACCAGAGTTGCTTACGCATGCACGATTCCCCCTTAGGAAACAATGGGGCTGTTTGAGCTGAAAAAAAACCTAACACCTGCAAAAAAGCCGCGTTCAGCTCCTAACGCAGCCCCATTGTTTGCTATGCGTAAACACTTCCTACGTCTGCACCTAACACTCTAACATGTACCCCGAGTCTAAACACCCCTAACCTTACACTTATTAACCCCTAATCTGCCGCCCCCGCTATCGCTGACCCCTGCATATTATTATTAACCCCTAATCTACCGCTCCGGACACCGTCGCTACTTACATTATCCCTATGTACCCCTAATCTGCTGCCCTAACATCGCCGACCCCTATATTATATTTATTAACCCCTAATCTGCCCCCCACAACGTCGCCTCCACCTGCCTACACTTATTAACCCCTAATCTGCCGAGCGGACCTGAGCGCTACTATAATAAAGTTATTAACCCCTAATCCGCCTCACTAACCCTATAATAAATAGTATTAACCCCTAATCTGCCCTCCCTAACATCGCCGACACCTAACTTCAATTATTAACCCCTTATCTGCTGACCGGAGCTCACCACTATTCTAATAAATGTATTAACCCCTAAAGCTAAGTCTAACCCTAACACTAACACCCCCCTAAGTTAAATATAATTTACATCTAACAAAATTAATTAACTCTTCTTAAATAAATTATTCCTATTTAAAGCTAAATACTTACCTGTAAAATAAATCCTAATATAGCTACAATATAAATTATAATTACATTGTAGCTATTTTAGGATTAATATTTATTTTACAGGCAACTTTGTAATTATTTTAACCAGGTACAATAGCTATTAAATAGTTAAGAACTATTTAATAGTTACCTAGTTAAAATAATTACAAAATTACCTGTCAAATAAATCCTCACCTAAGTTACAATTAAACCTAACACTATACTATCATTAAATTAATTAAATAAAATACCTACAATTACCTACAATTAAACCTAACACTACACTATCAATACATTAATTAAATACAATATCTACAAATAACTACAATGAAATAAACTAACTAAAGTACAAAAAATAAAAAAGAACTAAGTTACAAAAAATAAAAAAATATCTACAAACATAAGAAAAATATTACAACAATTTTAAACTAATTACACCTACTCTAAGCCCCCTAATAAAACAACAAAGCCCCCCAAAATAAAAAATGCCCTACCCTATTCTAAATTACTAAAGTTAAAAGCTCTTTTACCTTACCAGCCCTGAACAGGGCCCTTTGTGGGGCATGCCCCAAGAAGTTCAGCTCTTTTGCCTGTAAAAAAAACATACAATGCCCCCCCCCAACATTACAACCCACCACCCACATACCCCTAATCTAACCCAAACCCCCCTTAAATAAACCTAACACTAAGCCCCTGAAGATCTTCCTACCTTGTCTTCACCATACCAGGTTCACCGATCGGTCCTGAAGAGCTCCTCCGATGTCCTGATCCAAGCCCAAGTGGGGGGCTGAAGATGTCCATGATCCGGTAGAAGTCTTCATCCAAGCGGGGCAGAAGAGGTCTTCCATCCGATTGAAGTCTTCATCCAGGCGGCATCTTCTATCGACATCCATCTGGAACGGAGCGGCAGCATCCTGAAGACCTCCGACGCGGAACATCCATCCTGGCCGACGACTGAACGACGAATGACGGTTCCTCTAGTCAAATGAGTTCCACAATTTTATTGCTCTTACAGTTGCTCTTATTATTGCTCTTACAGTGAAAAAAACGTTTCCGTTGCAGGAGATTAAATCTCCTTTCCTCCAACCTTAAATTATGACCTCTTGTCAGAACCAATTTTCTTGGAATAAAAAGAGCTTCTGCCATCTCTGTATATGGGCCTTGAATATATTTATATAAAGTAATCATGTCACCTCTCAAGCGCCTTTTTTCTAAAGAGAACAGACCCAGTTTGGCTAGCCTCTCCTCATAGGTTAATTTCTCCAATCCCCTTATTAGCTTTGTGGCCCTTCTCTGAACTTTTTCTAGTTCTGCAATATCTTTTTTAGCAATCGGTCCCCAGAACTGCACTCCAAACTCAAGGTGAGGTCTTACCAGGGCTTTATATAATGACAGAATTATGCTTTCCTCCCTTGAATCAATGCCTCTTTTAATACATGCTAGTATCTTATTAGCCTTTGAAGCCGCTGCCCTGCATTGTGCACTCATCTTTAGCTTGTTATCTATTACTACTCCCAAATCCATTTCCTCCTGTGTTTGGCTAAGTCTTGTCCCATTTAAAAAATACATAGCCTGCTTTTACTTCCAAAATGTAGAACCTTACATTTTTCCGTATTAAATCTCATTTTCCATTCACTTGCCCATAGTTCTAATTTTAGCAAATCCCTTTGCAAAGAGAGTTCATCCTGCTCTGACCTAATGACCTTACTTAACTTAGTATCATCTGCAAAAATAGAGATGTCGCTATTAAATCCTTGCTCCAAGTCATTTATAAAAATATAATTGTAGGTATTTTATTTAATTAATTTAATGATAGTATAGTGTTAGGTTTAATTGTAACTTAGGTTAGGATTTATTTGACAGGTAATTTTGTAATTATTTTAACTAGGTAACTATTAAATAGTTCTTAACTATTTAATAGCTATTGTACCTGGCTAAAATAATTACAAAGTTGCCTGTAAAATAAATATTAATCCTAAAATAGCTACAATGTAATTATAATTTATATTGTAGCTATATTAGGATTTATTTTACAGGTAAGTATTTAGCTTTAAATAGGAATAATTTATTTAATAAGAGTTAATTAATTTCGTTAGATGTAAATTATATTTAACTTAGGGGGGTGTTAGTGTTAGGGTTAGACTTAGCTTTAGGGGTTAATACATTTATTAGAATAGCAGTGAGCTCCGGTCGGCAGATTAGGGGTTAGTAATTGAAGTTAGGTATCGGCGATGTTAGGGAGGGCAGATTAGGGGTTAATACTATTTATTATAGGGTTAGTGAGGCGGATTAGGGGTTAATAACTTTATTATAGTAGCGCTCAGGTCCGCTCGGCAGATTAGGGGTTAATAAGTGTAGGCAGGTGGAGGCGACGTTGTGGGGGGCAGATTAGGGGTTAATAAATATAATATAGGGGTGGGCGGTGTTAGGGGCAGCAGATTAGGGGTACATAAGGATAACGTAGGTGGCGGCGCTCTGCGGTCGGCAGATTAGGGGTTAATAAGTGTAGGTAGCTGGCGGCGACGTTGTGGGGGGCAGGTTAGGGGTTAATAAATATAATATAGGGGTCGGCGGTGTTAGGGGCAGCAGATTAGGGGTACATAAGGATAACGTAGGTGGCGGCGCTTTGCGGTCGGCAGATTAGGGGTTAATAAGTGTAGGTAGCTGGCGGCGACGTTGTGGGGGGCAGGTTAGGGGTTACTAAATATAATTTAGGGGTCGGCGGTGTTAGGGGCAGCAGATTAGGGGTACATAAGGATAACGTAGGTGGCGGCGCTTTGCGGTCGGCAGATTAGGGGTTAATAAGTGTAGGTAGCTGGCGGCGACGTTGTGGGGGGCAGATTAGGGGTTAATAAATATAATATAGGGGTCGGCGGTGTTAGGGGCAGCAGATTTGGGGTACATAAGGATAACGTAGGTGGCGGCGCTTTGCGGTCAGCAGATTAGGGGTTAATAAGTGTAGGTAGCTGGCGGCGACGTTGTGGGGGGCAGGTTAGGGGTTACTAAATATAATATAGGGGTCGGCGGTGTTAGGGGCAGCATATTAGGGGTACATAAGGATAACGTAGTTTGCGGTCGGCAGATTAGGGGTTAAAAAAAATAATCGAGTGTCGGCGATGTGGGGGGACCTCGGTTTAGGGGTACATAGGTAGTTTATGGGTGTTAGTGTACTTTAGAGTACAGTAGTTAAGAGCTGTATGAACCGGCGTTAGCCCAGAAAGCTCTTAACTACTGACTTTTTTCCTGCGGCTGGAGTTTTGTCGTTAGAGTTCTAATGCTCACTTCAGCCACGACTCTAAATACCAGAGTTAGAAAAATCCCATTGAAAAGATAGGATACGCAATTTACGTAAGGGGATCTGCGGTATGGAAAAGTCGCGGCTGAAAAGTGAGCGTTAGACCCTTTTTTGAGTGACTCCAAATACCAGAGTTAGCCTAAAACCAGCGTTAGGAGCCTCTAATGCTGGTTTTCATGGCTAACGCCAAACTCCAAATCTAGGCCATAATTTGGTAAGCTTTAGAGATGTGCATTCGTTTTCGGACAAATGCACATGCGTCACGAAAATCGAATTTTAATTTTGTTTTAACAAAGCAAAAATCTGAAAGAAAGGCACCAAAAAAGATTTGTTCCCTTTATTATTTTTTTAAGAGCTTAATACCATAGTCTAGTCAAAATTAAACTTTCATGATTCAGATAGAGCATGCAATTTTAAGCAACTTTCTTATTTACTCCTACTATCAATTTTTCTTCGTTCACTTGGTATCTTTATTTGAAAAAGCAAGAATATAAGCTTACTAGCCGGCCATTTTTGGTTCAACACCTGGGTAGCGCTTACTGATTGGTGGCTAAATGTAATCCACCAATCAGCAAGTGCTACTCAGGGTACTAAACAAAAAATGGGCCAGCAAAATTGATAATAGAAGTAAATTGGAAAGTTGTTTAAAATTGTATATTCTATCTGAATCATGAAAGAAAAAAAATTGGGGTTTCCTGTCCCTTTAATGTAAGTATTGTAGTTACAGGTGAACTTTTCACCTGTAGTTTTGAAACATTTACAATGGTTTTAACGGAAAAAAAAATAAGTGTTTAATGAATTTTCATTTCTTTTTCAACTAAACAAAAACTGAAAAGTGCAGCCAAAGAATATTAGGGAAACAAATTCCTCTGAATATTTGTTACAAAAATGTTGTCCGAAACAAAATTTTCTTTCCTGTATATCTGTAGTAAGCTAGATTCAGAGGTCACTTATTAAATGTGTGATATTATTTTCTCTTACAGAAAAAATATTTTCTCTTTTAAAATAAATTTTATTTGCAAAAGATTGGAAGAACTATGGTGATCTAATTATAGTATTTACAAATCCATTTAAAAAATACCTTCAAGTTGATTCTAGACCACTCGCAAGGCGTAGTTTTTCTAGCAGGAGATTTCAATCTCGCATTAGAACCACACATAGATTCATCAAGAGGGACCTCTAGCTTAGCAGCTAGAAAACTTAAGGTTATAAAAAAGATCTTACACAACCTTACACTCCACGACATATGGAAGACTCTGCACCCTTAAGAAAGGGATGACACTTTCTACTCCAACCCCCATAAATGTTACACAAGGATTGACCACATATACACTGATTCACAGGGCCTCTCCATCACAGGGGAATGCAACATTGGCTCGATCACGTGGTCGGATCATGCCCCAGTAACTTGCAAAATACTCTGGCCGGATATCCCAGTCTCCCATAAAATATGGAGACTAGAGGACTCCTTACAAAATTACACAATATTTCTAGGTCTAATCCAAAAGGAAATCACTGATTACTTCTCCCTAAACACTCAAACATCTTCCTCTAGACAAATAGAATGGGAAGCTCATAAATCTGTGATTAGAGGCACGCTTATAAAACAGAAGTCTAAATTAAATAGAATATCTAGGGATAAGCACACTAAACTCTTGCAAACGATCAGATCTCTGGAAATAACTCACAAACAAAACCCCCACAACGAGCAAATTCTCAACGAACTTACGGATTGTAGGCTACTGCTCAAACAACACTTGACTGAAATATACCAACGCAAAGCATTATACCTTAAACAATATTTCTACGAAGGAGGTAATAGACCCAGTAAAATATCAGCCAGAAATTTAAAAAGGAAACAATTAAGCACATATGTTCATTCCCTAGAGACATCAGACTGCAAAACAGTGAAAGACAGCCCTAAGATCGCGGATACTTTCCGAAATTATTACAATAAGCTTTACAACCTAGAACATCAGGCCCCACAGGGCAACCCTATACCTGAAAATAACCTAGACCAGTATTTCCAAAACCTACAGCTCCCAACAGTAGATAAACAGACAGCAGACTCCCTGTCCACAAACATAACAATAGAGGAACTCCAACAAGCCATAAAAGACATTCCTTCTGGGAAAAGCCCCGGCCCAGACGGGCTTACTTCTGCATGCTTTTAGAAATGCAGGGATGTTCTAGCACCACACATGCTGCAGCTATTTAACAAACTCTATTAGAAGCACACATAACAGTCTTAGCCAAACCAGGCATACAAGTCACAAGCCCGAGCAATTACAGGCCCATATCATTAATAAACACAGATATGAAAATACTAGCCAAGATTTTAGCCAACAGATTGAACAAAATCCTACCAGCCCTGATAGACAAGGACCAAGTTGGGTTTATCCCTGGCAGAGAAGCGAGAGATAATATCACTAAGGTCATCCAATTAATCAATCACGTGAAGGTTACGGGCACTCCCATGGTCTTGTTTACAACAGACACGGAGAAGGCCTTCGATAGGGTGGGATGGCCTTTTTTGCAGAAGGCTATGAGTGAGATGGGTATCCCACAAACCTTTTTAAACATGACAATGGCTCTTTACTCGGCCCCGAACGCGAGGGTTCGGGTTAACGGGGCACTCTCAGACACATTTTATATCAGCAATGGGACGAGGCAGGGATGCCCATTATCACCCTTACTGTTCGCTATATCTATCGAGGTCCTAACTCAAAAAGTGAGGCTAAATGACAAAATTAAAGGTGTTAGGGTGGGTACCCAGGAGAATAAACAGGCACTATACGCGGACGACATGCTTTTTACACTTACCGACGCTGAAACATCTGTACCAGAACTATTGCAAGAACTTGACTCATATGGGGCCGTATCCAATTTCCACCTCAACTTAAATAAATCTGAATTAATGAACATTAATACCCTCCCACACCACATAACTTCTCTACACAAGAAATATAATATACAGTTAGCTCATCAAAAACTTAAATATTTAGGGATATATCTAACGCCATGCGTCCAAGACTTCTTCAAACATAATTACATTCCCTTAAAAAATGACATCGCTAGGGACCTCTCTAGTTGGAAGAACAAGCCTCTTTCTTGGCTGGGGAGGATTGGAGTGTTTAGAATGAACATTCTCCCTAGAATTCTTGACATACTTCAGGCGCTACCTATTCCACTACAGGGAGGATATATCAAACAATTGCAATCTATAATAGAGCACTACATTTGGGCAAACACTAGGCCTAGGGTCCCGAAGAAAACGATGTATATGTCAAGAGACAGAGCAGGGTTAGGGCTGCCAAATCTGGCAGTATATAGAAGAGCGATTTTCCTACAGAGAGTAGTTGAATGGTCACACAACAACAAAGACAAAGCCTGGATAGGCCTAGACAGGCAAATATTTGCAACAAACAATATAGGTACTCTGGCATGGATACCACTAGCGCACAGACCAAAACACTTGCACAAGTACATCATCACAGCAGAAACACTGTCGGAATGGGATAAGACATTGGCTACTAGCACTCATATCTCATCTAGAACCTCGCCCCTAACACCAATAATTGAAAACCCTGACCTTCCTTACTGGAAATTAGGCTTCCGTAGCTCTCACCATTATGGCCTAAGAGAGGGATCAATGCAGTTCCTTAGAGACCATGACACCTTTAATACACAAACTCAACTAGCCGAGACCCACAAGGAAATTTTTACCCCCTGGCTCAACTTTAACCAACTACTTCATTACATTTCTCATCATAAAAAACGGGAGGAAATGGGTCGTAGACCCACGCCTTTTGAGGAACTTTGTATTCTCCCAAACTTACGCAGACATCTCATATCCTTGTTATATAAGATTATTTCTTCTAAGAGCGAGACGTCCCTACCATCATATACTATAGCGTGGAACAATGAATTAGCCCAAGAAATAGGGTCAGACTCCTGGAAAAAGGCCTTTGAACTTACAAAGCGCTCCTCTGTATCAGCAAACATTCAAGAAATGCACTTTAAACTTTTGAGCAGGTGGTACCTCACCCCCGTTAGGCTCCACAAAATTTTTCCTACACTAAGTAACACTTGTTGGAGGGGCTGCGGGGAGGAGGGTTCTGTCCATCACATTTGGTGGTCATGCCCCAAATTGGGTTCCTATTGTGTGAACATCTTTTCCAATATATCCAGCTTACTGAATATTCACCTTCCCAACTCAATGGGGAGCATCTTGTTTTGCTCCTTGCCTAGAATCAAAGACCCGGCTAAGCTGGCTCTTTTGTTGATTATGATTACAGGAGTCAAAAGGTTGATATCTAAGAGATGGAAAACTCAAACAGTTCCTACAATGGAGGAGTGGAGGAACGAGGTCATGGATCTTCTCACTCTTGAGAGATATCATTACCTCAAAATAGACAGACTAGAGGTACACGAGATGATCTTGGCAATTTGGAAAGGTACCATATAAAATTTCCCTCCCCCCCCTTTTTTTTTTTTTTCTCTCGTTCTCCCCTTACCTCTCTTCTTCCCCTCCCATCTTTCAATTTACTAACCTCTTCTCGAACTCCTAAATCTCCCTATTCTCTTCTAATGGCTCTTCTTGAGCATACCAGCAGAAAATGTAGTCAAGTTAATATTGTTGTTAATATTCAATAATATATCTTTGATCACAATGGATTGTGAAAAATGGACATTATTCGAATAACACAGTTATATTTTGTATAACTTGTAAAAGAAAAAGAGAACATTATAACATGACAGAAACATCTGTACAATGACTTTTGCAACAATGTATGTTTCATTGTGATTATTGTAAACCTGTGATTTAACTAATAAAGCTCTTTTGAAAAAAAAAAAAATACCTTCAAGTAAATGAAATTTTTTTCAAGGGTTTTTTTTGGAGGGTAGAGAGATCTTATGATTTCATAAGTTGTGTGAATCAAAACTTAACAAATCAAAAATATCAGTCAGTAGAAAAATGATGTAACCTCAGCAGATACAAATAATTTATTACATGTGGAATGTGCATATTGTTAACTAATTTATCTTTAGCATTCCCATGGGCCATTTCTAAAGATTAAAAAGAAACTGCCCTAAACTTACAAATTTTGATGAGTTCTCAAATTCTTAAAAAAAAATAATTAAAAAATCTAATTTTATGGTAAGGTTTTTTCTATAGTTGGTACTTCCACTGTCCAAAGGGCTACATGAAAATGGTACATATTTCCTTCCTTTTATCTCCATGAAGGAATAAAAAGTAATTCCCTTAAATCTTAGTGGTTACTGTTCAAACAATTCAAGAAACCAGAAAATATATTTTCATCAATAGGACCATAATAAATAATTAAAAAAGCAGATACTCAATACACTGCAACTGTAACACAATGTTATCCTTAAAAATGTTAGATTCATGATAATTATAGTAAAACATCAACCAGCCTATGTACCACAGCCGTAAATATTAGTTTTCCGTACACATGAGCTAATTATATTTCAGAATATATCCTTAAACATTACACAAGTAGTTGTTATTAATATTTTTAATATAGTTTTATACAAATGTAATTTATGTGTATGTTATTTTATGTATAATAAACTGATTTTACTCTATACCAATATTTGGATCATTTGATTTTTGTTTTTGGCACTACCTCTTGTAAACCAATCTAATTCAGTAACCTTGGCAAGATAGCAGCCATTAACAAGTAGCTATTTGCTCGATATAATAATAACTTCTTATATAGGGTTAGATTACAAGTGGCACGCTAACTGTTGCGCACCAGCAATATCGGGTTTTTGCACACATCAGAAATATCTTGTGTATTACAAATTGAAAGTAAACGTGATGATGAGAGCGCAGTCACATTTTATGCTTGTCAGGTTAGCAAGTATTACATAAAGGGTAATGTGTTAAAATCGTTGCACTAAACACAACATTAAATACATTTAAAAATATAGTTTCACTCATATAAACACCATGTGAAAAAAATATTCAATTTTTTTTTTTATAAGGGTTAAAAGGTATATGGTATATGAAAAGGTGTTTGACTACAAAGGGCTATAATGTATATATACATACATATAATAATGTTATTTATATTTTTTTAATATTTTACATTTAATATTTTAATAATGTGCATTGAAGTTAGCAATTATTCATGTACGCTAACCCAACACTGGGTTAGATTTAAATCGCGAGCCCCAATGTGCATTATGCATATTTTACATTCCTATGTTCTTCACATAGAAAATATGTAATTTTTACATGTGTGTGTGATAATGTTAAGGAAAAGTCGATATCTATATCTATTTATCTATAGGGATGAATATACAGGTATAGGTATACTGTTTATAGATCTCCAAAATAATTGTACTGATTTGTTTTACCATGATATTCAATCCAACCATCTGGAAGAAAAAGCTCTCACAATGATTCAATGGGCAAAACAACAAAATTACCTATCTTATCTTAATTCCTATATCTATCTATCCATCTATCTATCTATCTATCTATCTATCTATCTATCTATCTATCTATCTATCTATCTATCTATCTATCTGTCTGTCTGTCTGTCTGTCTGTCTGTCTGTCTGTCTGTCTGTCTGTCTGTCTCTGTCTCTCTGTCTGTCTCCATCTCTCTATCATATATCTATCTATCTATCTATCTATCTATCTATCTATCTATCTGATTTTATTACATAGCTTACGTGTATACTGTAGCCACTTTCAAAGCCTTAAGGGCCTATTTATCAAGCTCCGGATAGACCTTGAAGGCTCGCCAGAAACACCAGTTATAAAGCAGCAGTCTCTATAACCTGTCCACCTGCTCTGAGGAGGCGGACAGACATCGCCGGAAATCAACCCAATCGTGACACTCCCACATCGGCCGCAAATCTGCAGGGGGCGGCGTTGCACCAGCAGCTCACAAGAGCTGCTGGTGCAATGCTGAATACAGAGAGCGTATTGCTCTCCGCATTCAGCGAGGTCTGTCGGACCAGGTCCGTCAGACCTTTGTTAAATAGGCCCCATTGCCACAATGTTGCGCTTGAATGTGTGCATAACACACACCAGTACTAGTTTCCCCTTTAATCAAAAAAATGAGTTAAAGGGACAGTCTACTCCAGGATTTTTATTGTTTAAAAATATAGATAATCCTGTTATTACCCATTACCCAGTTTTGCATAACCAACCCAGTTAAAGGGACAGTCTTGTCAAAATTAAGCTTTCATGATTCAGATAGGGCATGCAATTTTAAACATCTTTCCAATTTACTTCTATTATCTAATTTGCTCAATTCTTTAGATATCCTTTGTTGAAGAAATAGCAATGCACATGTGTGAGCCAATCACACAAGGCCTCTAGGTGCAGCAACCAATCAGCAGCTACTGAGCATATCTAGATATGCTTTTCAGCAAGTGATATCAAGAGAATGAAGCAAATTAGATAATAGAAGTAAATTAGAAAGTTGTTTAAAATTACATGCTCTTTCTAAATCACGAAAGAAAAAAATTGGCTTTCATGTCCCTTTAAAGGGACACTCATTTGTGAATGGCTGATGGCTTTCACATGGTACGTGTATGCATTTGAGATTGGCTGATGGCTGTCACATGGTATAGGGAGAGTGGAAAAAGACATAACTTTTAAAATTGTCAGAAAAAAATCTACTACTCATTTGAAGTTCAGACTAAGTGCTATTGCATTGTCTTGTTATCTTGCATTTGTTGATTATGCAAATCTACTGTGTTGACTGGTCCTTTAATATACTTTTTACATTGTATCTAAGCCTCTGCAGAATTCCCCCTTATTTCAGTTATTTTGACAGACTTGCATTTTAGCCAATTAGTGCCCTCTGTAACTCCATGGGCGTTAGCACAATGTAATCTATATTGCACACATTAACTAACACCCTCTAGCTACGATAAACTGTCAAATGCAGATAAAAGTTGGCCTTCAAAGGTTTAGAAATCAGCATATGAGCATAGGTAGGTTTAGCTTTCAACTATGAATGCCAAGAGAACAAAGCAAATTTTATGATAAAAGTAAATTGGAAAGTTGTTTAAAATTACAAGCCCTATCTGAATCATGAAAGTTTCATGTTGACTAGACTGTCCCTTTAAATAATTTCTGGTTCTTCTTACATAGCAGTCCCTCAGGGAATTAGACCAGATTATCTCATGTCATGTGTAATGGACATCTGCAGAGCCATGCACTCACTTTGCTTTGGCTTTTTTACAAGCCTTCCTTAAGGTAACCCTTTGTCAATGGCACCAACTATTGATACCCCACTATTTAATTCATATGGAATAGTGTTTTTAACCTGAATTCCTGCAAGTGTTTTAGCCAATTAGCTCCTAGCTTTAATATTTTATAATTTAATAAAATATATAAAACATTATATTAAATAATGTTTCTGTTTAACTGGTGTTGTGAATTAATATATTGTTAAATATACAATAGATTGTTAAAATGCTTAAAATAGGCATACCATGTATAAACAATAAAATATGCAATAATGTAATAATTTGTTAAACTGGCATTTACAACTTTTAATTTAGTCCAAATAGTGTAATGGGTTATAACCCTAAACATATAAAACATAAATTCCGTAACACATCTTTGTTTTAGTGGTGGTTTCTGGAATGGTAACATTTTCTGTAATTTGCAATATAAGTACAAACCTCTATCTCCTTATCTTTTAATTTGAGTCAGTTGATAGTGCCTTTAACAGTATCATGCAAATGTAAAATTCCTTCTACCTTTATTTCTTTCATAGTTCAACAAGAACCACTAAGTTATACTGAATACCATTCTGAATAAAGCTTTGCAGGCCTTTAAGCTGTATAAATGACTCTCCTCTTCAATTAGTCCACTTCCTGTGTTCAAAATGGTTAGCATTTCAAAAGCATAGAAATATATAGCTAACATTGCATCAACAACATTAGAAAAAACACCTTGTGCTACCAATTACCTACAAATTTGTTATTGATTATCCTTTATTGCTTTTTCCACCAATTTAAATCTTATTAACTACTGAATAAAAATGAAAATATCTAGGTGTCTGTAGTGTCATTTTGCTTTTCCCCTCAGTCTTCGTGTATGCTGCCTAAGGGGTCAGATGCCTTATATTATTTCTATTTCATCAGTAAAGGAAACCTGTAACAATAAAAAGGGATGAGGAGAGAGACAACTACCATTTTGTAAAAACAGATTTATGTTCAGATACTTGCTTCATATTACCAGATTTCTTTCTATTAATGTTAAAAAAGATTTGATGTCCTTCTTAATCATATTAAACTTGAACCCTCTCTCTTCTTTATCAAAATGTTTAATTTAACATTTGATGGATTTCTTAAGAAATTATTGGTAAAAATTAAAAAAACAAAAAACAAATTAAAATTTGTTTCTAAAATCAAACACTCAATAAAATTCACATTAAATAAAATGGAGCATCCCACTCCTTTCCATGCAACAGTCCAACAAAAGTGGGATGAATGTCAACTTTACTTGAAAAACCCATGCCGAAATTTGTACTTTAATCTTTCCCAGCTGGAGATTCTTTAAAGTATCAATGTTTACTTTGCCCGATGATGGGTTTTTGTTATTATATAGTTCTATATAAAATAAATATACTATAACATTAGTTCCACACTTCTTTGCCAACTATCTTTGCTGAGCTATAGCGGTCCATCCCAACAGTGCATGTTTTTTAAGGTGACAGCTTATCTGAATAAATATATAATAATATACATCATGAAATAAAATCTAGCAAAGGTGAGATATATTGAGGTTTAACCAAAGCCTTAATGATGAATTATTAGCTTTAGGTTTTACTTACTCATCTTCTCAAATGCCCTTAGACTGCTTTGTTATTCAAAGGATTAGGTATCTTAGAAATATGATAATTTGCAGTGTCAGTGGGGTCAACAAATTTAACCCACTTCAATCTAGGAATATATTTTGCATGCCATCAATGCCATTAGAGACCGTATTCCAGAGCACTGTAGATAAAATCAACTGATTTTATCTACCCTAAAGACATCTTGATGCATGCACATGCGATTATTGGCTAATAGCCATATTTACCTGTTTCTCTCATTCACGGTTATTGTGGTGTTTTAACTAGTAGAAGAAGACTCTTATTTCAGGAAGTAGAGGGACGTGGGGATTGTCTGTGTGCGTGATATTTTGGGTCCTAGGAAAAATTGTGTTACATAATTTAATATTTAAAAAATTATTTTATAGTCTGCCAGTTATATCAAATACTGCCTAGCTAGGCATTATCTCCTCCCCTGAGATTAAATTTACAAGACAGTACACCCCCCCATAATAGAGGTTTATTTTATTTTTTCTCTTTAAAAAAAGTTTTAATATTTATTTTTACTTTTGGGAATTTACATCTGATCCAGTGTTCATACACACAACTCTCAAGAGTCTTTTAATTTGCACTTTGTTACTCCTGTGTTAAATGCAAGTTACAGATCAAAACAACAAATGCAATGCAGGGTCTTAGCAATTTTAACCTCTGTCTTTCTTCCATCTACATTCAGCCCTTTGCCTTATTCCACTACAGCACGCACAGTGCAGGGGCGTATTAAGGCATAGGCCAATGAGGCCGGTGCCTAGGGCAGCAGATTTTTAAGGGGCAGCAGAATTTTGAGTCCCTAGGGCCACTCTACTGAACTCAGGGCCGGGAGGCTAAATCAACCAGGGCCCGGCTATTGCTATCCTATAGGATTGTATGTGGGTGCGCATGACGTGGTGACAGTGGAGGCGGAGCACACTTGCGCAGCCTGGCCTGGACTGAGAGGGAATGCGGTATTCTTCCTGGCTCCACCGCGTGATTGAGACTCACATAGACTACACAGTGCAGTGTGCACTACACCGTGACCACTGTGAAACAGCATATGCCTTTCTCCCTTCAATACATCTTCATTAGGCATTAAAATACTTAAACGGATTAGTCACTAAATACTTGTACATTTACTGTTTGTCTATCTGTTATACATGCAAAGAATAAGTATTTATTGCTGAATCTATACAACCATGTGACTTAAAACACAACTAAACATATGTTGTATGCATTTAATACATTCAGAAACAATACAAGTTTATACTTTATTATGATTGTATCATGTGACTTTATCCCCTTGGATACAACTCCTAAACCTATCATAACTACTGTTATATACTGGACAGTTTGTATATTCATTACATATTTATCCAAGCAGATATTTTGCTTAAATAACTGTCAATCACCAAAGAAGATGTTCAAGGTTAAACAACTACCTACTGACAAACTATCAAACAGTGAAGGATATTTTTTTCTGATATAAACACTTTAATCATCCGACTTGCAAAATAATGTCTTAATATATATATAAATATATATATATATATATGTGTGTGTGTGTGTGTGTGTGACCAGAGTGAATGCAAGCCCTGGTGAACATCTACTTAAAAAGACATATTTTTTTTTATTTTTTACACCCTGCCCCAAAAATATTATGTCTAAAAAAGGCCTTAATACTGGGGTGGGGGCAGCAGAATTTTGAGTGCCTAGGGAAGCACAAAACCTAAATACGCCCCTGGCACAGTGACATTGTTTTGCCAACGTCAGATGCTGCTTGTGGTTTCCATAGGATAGTGTGAAGTGTCTCTGCTCCCATGCCTACCCTTTTATACTCTAGCATCCCCTACCCGGGGAGGCACGCCTCACTCTTTGAAAACCACTGATTTATAGTAACATCTCTGTTACTATAATATTTTAATGTGTCATTGTATCCAATTACTTTGTTTTATAACTATATGTTGAACATAAAGTGTATTTTATTAGAGATGGTTATTTAACTTAATAAACATATTTGTAATGACAATTATTTAGTTTTTTATAACAATTGTCATTAGTCCATAACAAGATTAATCATTTTGTAAAGCATACAACTGTCTATGGACAAAGTTACTCAGAGTAATTTTTTTTTATTATTTTTTTTTTACTTTTCAAATGTTTTATTGAAAACTTCAAATATTACAATGAATAAAAGGAAAAGGACAATTACAATGGCAACCAATGAATCAAAGATCATATATGTCCATCAAAAACAAATGTCAAATAGGATATACATACTCCAATATAAAAGTACCCAAAATGAGAGACTTAGTAATATAGCGTAGAAGAGGGACATACCGTCCCCAGAAAAAAATTAGAGTACAGGTAAATTGAAGAATAGGAAGGATGGGGAGGGGAAAAAGGGTGGAAAGAAGGGGGGGGGGGTGAAGCATCATCCAGTCAAGGAGAAATGAATAGGCAGTACTAGGGGGATTAATCAATCAGTAGTCAAGGGGTTCGGTTTCCAGGTCGTGTCAAAATGGAGCTGCCAGTCTGCCCAAATTAATTCAAAAAGGTCAGGTGTGCCTAATTTGTAATAAATGTCTTTCTCCATAGTATACAGGTAAGCCATTGTGGAGCAAATTTTAGACCAATTTGGGAGGCACTCGCTCTTCCAAGCAAAGATATATGCATAAATAAGAGTGGTATTTAGGGAGGGGGTGCAGGCCTAAGTGTAGTAGAGCTACTGCAGGCGACTTACAAAGAGAAATGCCCAGTTTGGAAAGTACACGGAAGCACATGTTCCATAAGGGGCGGAGCTTAGGGCAATCCCACCATATATGCATAACATTACCTTTTCTCGCCACAGTTTCTCCAACAGTCAGATGATACATTTGGGAATATTTTAGAAAGTCTGGAAGGGCCGTAGTACCAATGTACTAACAATTTGTAATATGTTTCAAACAGGGTAGTACAATGGATAGTTTTACGGGTAAGTTCAAAGGTGCGTCCCCAAGTCTCCATTGAAGTGGTCATCCCCAATAGGGCCTCCCATTTCAATAGGTGGGCCGGAGCGTCTGGAGATGAGGATGAACCCAGAAGGGTATAGAGAAATGATAAGGGGCCACAAAGTCTATTTCCTAGATTCCAAATGGATTCCCAGGCAGTCAGTGGGTGAGCTAGAGTAGAATTGAAGCCCCAACTTAGTAGGAAGCTTTTGACTCTGTAGTATTTAAATGAGAAATATTGAGGTGGCACACAATCCTCTCCAATCTGAGAAATCCAAATGTCTGATACTGTAGTGATCCCCAATTGGGCCCATCTATTAGGGTGGGTATCCTGTAAACCCATAAGGAGTCCAGCCAAAGAGGTAATGGGAGAAGGGTGTGGGGCTATATGTGTGAAGTGACGGAGGCTGTCCCAAAGCTTTAGGCATTCACAAATGATGGGGTTGGTAATACCCAGTTCCCTAGTGTAAGGAAGCCTGCTCAAGAGACCTCCATTTACTTGTAGATTGTTTAACTCCCCACTGAGCAATATGGGTAAGCATAGAGCCCTCATAATATCTAAGAACAGAGGGAGAGCCTATACCACCCCCGATCCTAGGTAGTTAAAGAAGCTTGTGGGCCACTCTAGGTGGCTTACTATGCCAGATGTGTTTAGTAAATTCACCTTGAAACTGCAGTAGGATGTGTTTTGGAACCTTAATGGGGAGACAGCGAAATAGGTATGCAAGTCTAGGCAGGAAAGACATTTTAAGCGCTGCTATCCTGCCTAGCCAAGAAATGTGGGACAAGTTACAAGTTTTATTGAGAGAGTGGAGTTCGGTCAGTAGGGGTAAGTCATTTTCTTTATTAACCCGACTCAAGTCACCCGATAATTTAACTCCTAAGTGGAGGACTGAGGATTCCGTCCAATTGAAGGGATACTTGGACTTCAAAGAGGATAAGCACGAGCTATGGATATCTTGGGTATATATCTCGGTTTTTGTTAAATTTAGTTTATAATAGGAGTTGGCATTGTAGGAATCTACTATTTGTAGTAATCTTGGCATAGTTTGTTTCAGATCTGCCGAAAATAGGGTCACGTCATCCGGGAATAAGGCTATTTTATGGATTGTTCCATGAAGAGTGACACCTTTAATTAGGGGATCAGCTCTAATCTGTGCTGCTAGTGGCTCGATGGCCATAGCGAACAGTAAAGGTGACAGGGGGCAGCCCTGTCTGGTGCCATTTGTTATATCAAATGGGACCGACTGGAAACCCAGCCCCTTTACCAAAGCAGAGGGAGAGGAATAAAGGGCCCTAATTGCTCGGATAAGCTCACTAGGAAAGCCGAAGGCCTCAAGGACCTCCCATAAAAACCGCCAGCGCACTCGATCAAAGGCTTTTTTGGCGTCGAGAGAGATAACCGACAAAGGCTTGCGGAGGCTAGAAGATAGGCTAAGAATATTTAAGAGATGACGAGTGTTATCCGGACTCTCTTGCCCAGGGACAAATCCCACCTGATCAGGATTGATAAGATGTGGTAAAAGGGATGAAATTCGGTTGGCCAACAATTTGGAATAAAACTTTATATCAGTGTTAATAAGTGATATCGGACAGTAGCTAGAACATTGGGAGGGGTCCTTGTTGGGTTTAAGGATCGTTATAATATGGGCGTCAAGAAATTCTTTTTTCATAGTGCCCTCATTTCGGGTAAGGTTGTAAAAGTAGGGGCGAGAGCTCTTGAATAAACATTTTATAAAAATGGGCCGGGAAACTATCAGGGCCAGGGGATTTAAAGGGTTTTGAGTTTTTGATGACCTGTCGTACTTCAGTTAAGGTAAAGGGAGATTTTAGTTGGTCACATTGGTCTGTTGAAAGCGTAGGGAGGTTCAGGGATTTTAGATAACTGCACAAAACCTCTGGGGACGTTGGGTTAGGATTTTCAGAGTGGTTTATATTGTAAAGATTTGAGTAATACTTGGCGAACTCATTGCCGATTTAAGAGGGATTTTAAGAAGGGATTGGGGAGTCTGAATGCTATGTATGCGCGTGCCCGCTCTACATCTGAGTTTGTTGGCCAGAAGGGTATCTGCCTTATTACTTTTGTAATAGAATAACTGTTTCAGTTTGGTTAAATTGGTTTGGGTCCTTTTAATTTCGATTTGGGATATGTGATTTTTGATGGTAATAATCTGATTCGACAGAGTGATTGACTCAGAGAAAAATTTACTTGGCTGGTGAAGTGTTTCAGTTTTGCAAACCTTCCCTCTCTCTTCCCTCAATAGGCACAAATAGGATGGTTCAGGAAAAAAAGTAGAAAGGTATCTATGCCTAGGTTTTCAAAACCCAGTACCCCACCTTCCAGTTAATTTTAATGTCATTTATAACTATGTAATGAAGAGTTTTGTAAAATTAAATAAATACTGCTTAGATAACACACCTATGAAGTGTTGAGGAAATCAAATTCACATTGAAGGGGTTGAGAAGATGTAGACTGGCCTGAAGAGAATACTTATTAGTAATATACAATTATCTGAGCTTTATATATGTTTCATACATACTGCAAACTGTAACTAGAAATGATTAGAATTTCATGAAACACCACATTTGGGGGCATATTTATCAAGCTCTGAATGGAACTTGATGCCCCGTGTTTCTGGCGAGCCTGCAGGCTCGCCAGAAACAGCAGTTATGAAGCAGCGGTGACAAAGACCGCTGCTCCATAACCTGTCCGCCTGCTCTGAGCAGGCGGACAGACATTGCCGGAAATCAACCCGATCGAGTACGATCGAGTTGATTGACACCCCCCTGCTGGTGGCCTATTGGCCGCAAGTCTGTAGGGGGCGGCGTTGCACCAGCAGATCTTGTGAGCTGCTGGTGCAATGCTGAATACGGCAAGCGTATTGCTCGCCGTATTCAGCGAGGTCTGTCGGACCTGATCCGCACTGTTGGATCAGGTCCGACCGACCTTGATAAATAGGGACCTTGAATTTTCATATTGTGCACACGTTTGTTAGTAGTATATGCTGCAGTTATAGTGAGAGTTTCTGATGTAATATATGCACATTAATACCTTTAAATAAAAGGACACATTTATTTATTACAGTAATAATATATTGTCAGAAGATTGCTCTTTAACTATTTTGATAATACTTTAAGAGACTGGGTCTACAAATGCATTAATTGTAATTATACAGAATTATACTTAACTAGATATCGTTTACTGATTCAAATTCTGATAAACATCAGGTAGTAAAAAATGGTAAAACAATATAGATATATATTCTGAGAACCAAATTTTATACAGCTCATAACCCTCTGTCCGGGGTCAAAGTACCAATTGTTGGGTACACAATCACATCATTGGAAGTCATTGGGAGATATAAAAAGATAGTAATGTGACACTAATGACTATTAAATAGGGTGCAGTATACTGTAAGTACAAAACAAAACAAACTCAAGCAACGGAACAACGAATAAAGAATGAGGACCAGTAATAATTATTAGATATGGGGAAAGAAAAGCAGAGTGTAAAATAACATCTTACATTCTACTCTGTGGTGTTTAGAATCAAACAAAGAGATTCTCCCTTGATGTTTTCACATATTCTTTAAGAGTTTTAGGACAGCTCTTATTGTACAAAATTGCACCATATCTAAATAACGGTTTGTAATGTTGGTATCCTGAAACAGACTAAAACAAGAAAGAAATAGAAGTAGAAGAGATGGAGGGAGGGAGGGAGATGTGGGAGTTCATGGGATCTGCATAGATAGGGGTTTATTAAATGGTGCACATTAGGGGGTTCATTGTCTCAGATAATGCACTGTTCCATTTAACTCTTTTGAGTCATTACTGAGTGCTGTAAAGTTTCCCAGTAGAGTTTAATACCAGTAAAAAATACCATTTTATTTCTCTTTGCAAAACTTTATTCTTCTAGCAACAGAATACCAGTAGTTCTATTTATTCACATGGCCAACAATGAACTTTAACCTGACTTCAAATATCTAGCGACTCAATAGTGAGCACTATTCAAGTCAATTTGTAAGTGACTCAATTTGATTCTGTAACAACATTTAAATTCCTTATTGAATAATGCCATGAATGTCATCAATGTGAACTTTATTCCCAAAAGGGGGCAATAGGTTTGTTCTGGTCCTTCCCAAAATGGTTTAATTAGTTAGTATTGCCATCACATATGAAACAATGCTCAAACTTCTTAACTTCTCAACAGCCTCTCCAACAAATAGGTAAGGCTCTTGGATATAGTTCTTTTCAAATAATACAGGGTAAGATACCACCCAAAATTGGCTCATTTCAAGTATGTGAGAGGAGGCTGAAGATCTATGTGTATTGAGAAATATTTTCTGCCACTCTTGTGTCTTGAGTGAGACCCCTAATTCTCTTTGCCAAGGTGAAACATATGGTGGTAGATGCATTGTTTTTTGCAGTCCCTAACGTCTTTCTTGAGATTGCCAAGTTACCCCCTAGGTAGTGTGTCATTAAGATAGAGGTATTCAAAGGGGATGTTTAAACTAAGATGCAAAAGCATGGTTTGTAATTTTATTCTTGGTCTAAGTTTCCAAGAATCTAGAATTTTTATAATTGTAAATATTTCCATTTCCAGCATATGTACATCCTTTATTCTTGGTTCATAACAACCTTTAACATAAGCACCAAAGGAAATAGGAGATAAAGGGGATCAAGTGGACAAGAGCCTCTGTATTGAATCAATTTTTTTAATCACATTAACTGAATATATGTTATAAAGATTGTATAATTTGCTCATCTGTAGCCTACAATCTTTGGGTACCAGCAGAGGGAAAGCCTACCTTTGGAACGTAAAGGATTTTTGAGTCTATCGAGACCCAGGCTTTTGATTATTTTCTCCTTGTAGCATAACGGATTGATAGTGTGTGACGATATTTGTTACATTTAAGGTCTGTACTCCTCCTTATCATAGGGAGAACAGCTCCTTATATGAAAGCATTTTAACATAGCTGAAGCTGTTGGAGCTAATACTTGGGAAGCATTATTGGCACAGTCTGAAGGATATAAAATAGTTTGTTATTTTTGTAAAATGGATCCTCCCCAACCATAATAAAGGTTTGTCTTGCCTATTCTGTATTGTTTGTTGCACCATCTGGAGTAATGGTTTATAGGTGACACTTGTCATTTATAAGGACCTATGTGGTCTAAAGATTGAGAAACATCTGCTTCCATCAAACTATTTAGGACCTCTGATTTATGATGATATTGAAGTTTTCACTCATCTTTTTACCAGATCTCTCTCCAAAAAAAAAAAAGCTTTTACAGGATCTCACCACTTTCTCTAATTGTCAGCCAGTTTTATTTATTCCACTTTGCCTCCAAAATATTGTAATACTTAGCCTCTAATCACCTAATGTACTTTATCTCAAGTAATTCTATATTTGACCCCCCTCTAATCTGTTTTCTCATAAGAAAGTGCTCACACTAAAGTAATGAATGATCTGCAAAGGCCAAAACTCCTTAATAATTCATCTGTTGCTTTTGACACAATTCACCTCCCTATCCTCTTACAAATTCTCTATTCTTTTAGCATTTGAGATGTTGTCCTTTCCTGGTTCACTTTCTCAGTTGGGGTTTCACAATACTTGTCGTGGGTCATTTGCATTGTTTGATTTATGCATCCTTCCTTGGAAAACATATCTCTTTTTGGATTCCAGAACCACTTGTGTGCTGATAACAAAATCTATAATTTCCTCTGATATCTCTCCCACTTTACCAGGTTACCAAATGTCTCTCTGCAGTTTCCAGTTGGAAGTCTTCACACTACCAACTTAGTCTCAAAACTATGCTTCTTTTTATTGCTTTCACATACAACCTACACCTGACATTTCTCAAAACATCATCCAAGGTCTGCTGTCTCACATTGACTCAATAAAAACAAGTGCTTACCAAATTCTATCATGCAAACCTTTGCAGCATTTATAGAATTCACCTTTTCCTTACTCAAGAAAATGCAAAATAAAAATTAATTTGCTAATTTTCTCCTATGTTGACAATTGTAATCTATCTTTAGACTGAGAGCTCTTCAGAGGCCACTCTTCACCTATATTTGTTTTGTTTAGTCTATATATCTGTATACTTTTTACCACAGATCATTGCATTGGGTACACTTACTTATGTACCCAACACTACCTGATTTAGTGGTGCTATACAATAATAATAATCTACTTTCATTATTTATTTTCCCTGCTTTTTCTGTAATTCCCCCCTACACCATAGAGAAGCTACAGTGTAGAACTGTGACTGTCCTACATGCTTCACAATGATTGAGTCTTTATATATGTCCCTAATCGACCACAGCAAAGCAAATAACATAAGCTACATTCAAAAAAATTTTGTAAAGGGTGAGTGCTTGCAGAATGTATAACTGCATATTTTTCTAACAAAATAAACATTTTAAATGCTTGTAAAACATATTTTTGCACACGGATATTTTGCATTGCATTGAATAATTTTTGAATCTTAAAGGGACACTGAGCCCAAATTTTTTCTTTCGTGATTCAGATAGAGCATGACATTTTAAGCAACTTTCTAATTTACTCCTATTATCAAATTTCTTTATTCTCTTGGTATCTTTATTTGAAATGCAAGAATGTAAGTTTAGATGCCGGCCCATGTATGGTGAACAACCTGGGTTGTTCTTGCTGATTGGTTCTGAACAAAAAAAAAAAAGCTTAGATGCCTTCATTTTCAAATGAAGAAGGCAAGAGAATGAAGAAAAATTGATAATAGGAGTAAATTAGAAAGTTGCTTAAAATTGCATGCTCTATCTGAATCACAAAAGAAAAAAATTGGGTTCAGTGTCCCTTTAAGTTAAAAAATGGACTAACATCACTTTAACCTTTCACTAGAAAGAAATCTTCTTAAAATAATAACTGAGTTTTTTTGTGATAACGCAGGGAAAAGGATCCAGAAAACCATTCACAAAGGCCTGGCTAACGTGCATCAACAGTTTAGTCTATTATACATTAAACTATGCTTTTATAAAATTCTAATCCTCATTCTTTCTTAGCAAAGTTGTAAGATTTAGGGATTTGTTTTTAACAAATGCTTCAGTACTGAATTTGTAACCAGTGCCGAATGTACAAAACAAGTCTGAATGTCATTAATAAATAAAAAAGCTGTCACCAAAGAGAGAAACAAATCCACTTTCACAATTCATCTTAAACTATATCATATAAAAATCTAAGTTGCATTTAAAATGTAATTTAGATTTAATTAATATAAAAGGATGTGAAAAGTAAAGCAATTATGTTCATTCAAATGATTAAAGTATCCAAAATCTAAGGGCTAGATTACAAGTGGAGCGCTATTTTAACGTGCGCCTATAAAGGGGCAAATTTGCCTGTTTACTGGCGCACGTTAAATAATGGGCCTGAAACAGTTCGTAATAAGCCAGAAATCTATGATTTATCAATGCACAATGCTTCTGTTACAGGGTGAGAAAATACCTTATCTATAAAATGGTGGCCCCCCAGTATGAAGAGGTGAAGCTTCACCATCTGTTAAAATTGGAGGATGACTGTGAACTGTGGGCTAGATTTATTAAAGCCCTACGGCTGCAAGTTCTTACAAGAACTTGCTCGCCGTAATTTATAAAGCAGCGGTCACCAGACCGCTGCTTCCCTAACCTCTTCGCCACCCCTAAGGTGGCGAAATTAAATCTCCTTGTCTAGTCAGACCGAGGAGATTGACAGCTCCTGCTCGTACTTGATTGGCTGTGCGTGGGCAGGGGGCGGGATTGCACGCGAGCGCAAAATTGCGCTCGTGTGCAATGGAGAATACCTGCAGGTAATTTCGCCCTGCCACAGGCGAGCTGAGGCGTACAGGGGTGCGTATACGCGCCCCTGTCTGCTTCAGCTTTAATAAATCTAGCCCTGTGAGCATAGTTCTCAGTCATTCTGTTATTTGATAGATCAAAATGAAATTGCTGATCCAAACACCTAATTATTTATAAATGAAAATAATGGAAATTATCAGGGGTGCCTAAACTTTTGCATACAATTGTATATATATATATATATATATATATATATATATATATATATATATATATATATATATATATATATATACACATAGTATGTATGTATGCATTTATATGTGTATATATTATCTGTAAATGCATATATACACATATAAATACATATGTACACACATATAAACATATATATATATATATATATATATATATATATATATATACATGTTTAGACATGTGTATGTATGTACCTCTATGTTAAAGCCCTTTGCAGCCTTAAATTCAATGCGCTCAAGCGAACATGTTTACTTTCAATTTGTAATACACGTGCTACTTCTGTCACACAAACTGCCGCAATAAACCAGATATAGCTTGCGTGCAACTGTAAGCTCACCACTCATTATATGGCCCTCTGTGTTTCTGTACTTTAACTTTGTTACTGTCATTCTCAGATGCAGAGCATGAGCAGTACCAAAGCTATAAATCAGTAATTGGACCTATGGGTTTCTGTTTTACAGACACTTTTGCTGATGTTTTATCTCAATAATAGGTTTAACCAACAAATAACATTTTCTCATTTAAGACAAATAACTGCTCAGTTTGCTATCTCTAGTCTTCTTCTGTATTTAAGGTTTTCTAAAAGATACAGAATTATCTCCTGTCAAATACCAAAAGGTGTTTTGAAATTCCTACAATCTTCTCACAAATCTTTTACAGATAACAAGATTATACCCTTATATCTAGAACAGAATTAGAACATCTCTGACATCTTGTACGCATCAAGCAGAAAATTCTCCTTTAATACTCCTAGTATTTATTTGTCCTGCAAGGCTGTTGCTGGGAGTCTTGTATTCCTAAACAGAATCCATTCTTACATGACCTGCTTCAGGGCCGGACTGGGACCAAAAAGAGGCCTGGGCATTTTAGGACAAAGAGGTCCACTCCCACTCCCTCCACTAACCCTTTAACCGCATACCAAACATATATATAACATTGTATGTAAATACACACACAGTATAATTACTCCAATCATTATATGTAATGGGTCTTTATATGGAAAAAAAGCAACAGTTTAAAGATATAGTAATTTGCCTGATATTTTGGAATTAATACGTTATTATTTAATTGGTTCTATGCAGAATTGTCTTTTCCATAATTGCTATGATATTTAAGAGGGGTATTTATTAAAGTAAGATAAAACCAGCTAATGTCCATTGTATTAGTAGTAGGCATCAGCTTTTTTTTTTTTTTTACCAATTTACTGAGCAATGTATCAAAGGTATAAAGTCACACACATACACAGTGTACCTTGTATTTCCATCTATAGAAATAAATGATAATGATAACAATTACCTATATATTTCTGAATTATTTATTATGAGTCACTGTCACATACTGATATTCTGATAATAACCGCCGCACCCGGAGCCCACCGCCACCTACATTACATTTATTAACCCTTATCCTGCCCCCCACTACACCGCCGCCACCTACATTAAACTCATTAACCGCTAAACCGCCGCTCCCGGACCCCGCGGCAACTAAATTAAATGTTTATCCCCTAAACCTAAGTCTAACACTAAAACCCCCCTAACTTTAATATTATTTTAATAAATCTAAATAAAACTCACTATTATTAACTAAATTATTCCTATTTAAAAATAAATACTTACCTGTAAAATGAACCCTAAGATAGCTACAATATAACTAATAATTATATTGTAGCTATTTTAGGATTTATTTTTATTTTACAGGCAACTTTGTATTTATTTTAACTAGGTAGAATAGTTATTAAATAGTTATTAACTATTTAAAGGGACACTCAATCAAAATTAAACTTTCATTATTCAGATAGAGCATGCCATTTTAAACAACGTTCCAATTTACTTCCATTAACTAAATGGGCACAGTCTTTTTATATTCAAACTTTTTGAGTCACCAGCTCCTACTGAGCATGTGCAAGAATAAGTGTGTATGCATTTGTGAATGGCTGATGGCTGTCACATGGTACGTGTATGCATTTGTTATTGGCTGATGGCTGTCCCATGGTACAGGGGGAGTGGAAAAAGACATAACTTAAAATTGTCAGGAAAAATAATTTACTACTCATTTGAAGTTCAGACTAAGTGTTATTGCATTGTCTTATTATCTTGCATTTGTTGATTATGCAAATCTACTGTGTTGAGTGGTCCTTTAATAGCTACCTAGCTAAAATACTTACAAAATTACCTGTAAAATAAATCCTAACCTAAGTTACAATTAAACCTAACACTACACTATCATTAAATTAATTAAATAAATTAACTACAATTACCTAAAATTAAATTTAATGAAATAAACTAAACTATAGTACCAAAAAAACAAACACTAAATTACAGAAAATAAAAAAGAATTACAAGAAGTTTAAACTAATTACACCTAATCTAAGCCCCCTAATAAAATAATAAAGCCCCCAAAATAAAAAAATGCCCTACCCTATTCTAAATTACAAAGTAATCAGCTCTTTTACCAGCCCTTAAAAGGGCTTTTTGCAGGGCATTGCCCCAAAGTAATCAGCTCTTTTACCTGTTAAAAAAATACAACCCCCTTCCCAACATTAAAACCCACCACCCACATACCCCTACTCTAACCCACCCAAACCCCCCTTAAAAACACCTAACACTAACCCCCTGAAGATCTCCCTACCTTGAGTCGTCTTCACCCAGCCGAGCCGAATTCTTCATCCAAGCGGAGCAAGAAGAGGTCCTCCATCCGGCAGAAGTCTTCTTCCAAGCGGTGTGTTCTATCAACCGCGGCTCCATCTTCCAGATCTCCGAAGCGGAACATCCTTCTGGCCTGATGGACTAAGGACGAATGAAGGTTCCTTTAAGGGATGTCATCCAAGATGGCGTCCCTCGAATTCCGATTGGCTGATAGGAACTCTTCTTGCTCCGCTTGGATGAAGAATTCGGCATCTTGATCCTGGAATTTGCACAAATCATGACAGTTGGGAAACAGTGCAGTCCCACTCCCACATGAGTGCATGTGTGTGTTGTAATAAACAAAATTTTGGAGCAAATTAAGTGCCAAAGTGAAGCGTGTCTAAGTAACCGGCGGCCCACCGGGCAAATGCCCAGTATGCCATATGGTCAGTACGGGTCTGACCTGTTTGTTTATAAAGGTACTATTGAAAGTCAAATGGCGAGATTATACGTTTTTCGGTAACAGGGGTGCGGTGCTAACGTGCAGTTTTCTCTCACCGCTCACTTACCTGCAGTGCTGGTATTACGGGTTTTTACAAACCCGGAGTTAAAAGACAAAAAGTGAGTGTAGAGCAAAATTTTGCTCCACACTTCACTTCAATACCAGCGCTGCTTAAGTTAGCGGTGAGCTGGTTGTACGTGCTCATGCACAATTTCCCCATAGGAATCAACGGGGAGAGCCGGCTGAGAAAAAGTCTAACACCTGCAAAAAAGCAGAATATAACTCAGCAACGCAGCCCCATTGATTCCTATGGGGAAACACATTTTATGTTTACAGCTAACACCCTAACATGAACCCCGAGTCTAAACACCCCTAATCTTACACTTATTAACCCCTATTCTGCCGCCCCCAACATTGCCACCACCTACATTATACTTATTAACCCCTAATCTGCCGCTCCGGACACCGCCGCCACCTACATTATACTTATGAACCCCTAATCTGCTGTCCCCAAAATCGCCGACACCTATATTTTTTATTAACCCCTAATCTGCCGCCTGACATCGTCACTACCTACATTATACTTATTAACCCCTAATCTACTGCTCCAGACATTGCTGCCACTATAATAAACATATTAACCTCTAAACCGCCGCACTCCTGTCTTGCAAACATTAGTTTAATATTATTAACCCCTAATCTGCAGTCCCTAACATCGCCGCCACCTACCTGCGTTTATTAACTCCTAATCTCCCGCCACGAATGTCTCTGCCACTATACTAAATGTATTAACCCCTAAACCTTAGTCTAACCCTAACTCTAACAACCCCTAACTTAAATATAATTTAAATAAATCTAAAGAAAATTACTATCATTAACTAAATAATTCCTATTTAAAACTAAATACTTACCTATAAAATAAACTCTAAGCTAGCTACAGTATAACTAATAGTTACATTGTATCTAGCTTAGGGTTTATTTTTATTTTACAGGCAAGTTTGTATTTATTTTAACTAGGTAGAATAGTTATTTAATAGTTATTAACTATTTAATAACTACCTAACTAAAATAAATACAAATTTACCTGTAAAATAAAACATAACCTAAGTTACACTAGCACCTAACCTAACCCTACAATTAAATAAATTAACTAAATTAAAAACAATTAAATAAATTAAATTAAATTAGCTAAATCACCAAAAAACCCGCACTAAATTACAGAAAATAAAAAACAAATTACAGATCTTTAAACTAATTACACCTAATCTAATAGCCCTATCAAAATAAAAAAAGCCCCCCCCCAAAATAAAAAAAACCTTAGCCTTAACTAAACTACCAATAGCCCTTAATAGGGCCTTTTGCGGGGCATTGCCCCAAAGTAATCAGCTCTTTTACCTGTAAAAAAAAAAAATACATATACCCCCCCAACAGTAAAACCCACCACCCACACAACCAACCCCCCAAATAAAATACTATCTAAAAAAACCTAAGCTCCCCATTGCCCTGAAAAAGGCATTTGGATGGGCATTGCCCTTAAAAGGGCAGTTAGCTCTTTTGCGGCCCAAACCCTAATCTAAAAAATAAAACCCACCCAATATACCCTTAAAAAAACCTAACACTAACCCCCTGAAGATCGACTTACTGTTCTGAAAACCGGACTTCCATCCTCAAGGAAGCGGCAGAAGTCTTCATCCAACTGGGCCGAAATCCTCAATGAATCCGGGAAAAGTCTTCATCCAAGCCGGGGCGAAGTGGTCCTCCAGACGGGCAGAAGTCTTCATCCAGACAGTATCTTCTATATTTATCCATCCGACGCGGAGCGGCCCCATCTTCAAGACATCCAACGCGGAACATCCTCTTCATCCGGAGTCTTCTTACTGAATGACGGTTCCTTTAAGTGACGTCATCCAAGATGGTGTCCCTTAGATTTCGATTGGCTGATAGAATTCTATCAGCCAATCAGAATTAAGGTAGAAAAAAATCAGCCAATAGGATTGAGCTTGCATTCTATTGGCTGATTGGAACAGCCAATAGAATGCAAGCTCAATCCTATTGGCTGATTGGATAAGCCAATAGGATTTTTTCTACCTTAATTCCGATTGGCTGATAGAATTCTATCAGCCAATCGGAATCTAAGGGACGACATCTTGGATGACGTCACTTAAAGGAACCGTCATTCAGTAAGAAGACTCCGGATGAAGAGGATGCTCCGTGCCAGATTTCTTGAAAATGGAGCCACTCCGCGTCGGATGGATAAAGATAGAAGATACCGTCTGGATGAAGACTTATGCCGTCTGGAGGACCACCTCGCCCGGCTTGGATGAAGACTTCTCCCGGCTTCGTTGAGGACTTCGGCCCGGTTGGATGAAGACTTCTGCCGCTTCCATGAGGATGGAAGTCCGGTCTTCAGAACAGTAAGTCGATCTTCAGGTTTTTTTTTTAAGGGTGTATTGGGTGGGTTTATTTTTCAGATTAGGGTTTGGGTCGCAAAAGAGCTAACTGCCCTTTTAAGGGCAATGCCCATCCAAATGCCTTTTTCAGGGCAATGGGGAGCTTAGGTTTTTTTAGATAGTATTTTATTTGGGGGTTGGTTGTGTGGGTGGTGGGTTTTATTGTTGGGGGGGGTATTTGTATTTTTTTTTTACAGGTAAAAGAGCTGATTTCTTTGGGGCAATGCCCCACAAAAGGCCCTTTTGAGGGCTATTGGTAGTTTAGTTTAGGCTAGGGTTTTTTATTTTGGGGGGCTTTTTTATTTTGATAGGGCTATTAGATTAGGTGTAATTAGTTTAAAGATCTGTAATTTGTTTTTTATTTTCTGTAATTTAGTGGGTTTTTTGTGATTTAGCTAATTTAATTTAATTTATTTCATTGTTTTTAATTTAGTTAATTTATTTAATTGCAGGGTTAGGTTAGGTGTTAGTGTAGCTAAGGTTAGGTTTTTTTTTACAGGTAAATTTGTATTTATTTTAGCTAGGTATTTATTAAATAGTTAATAACTATTTAATAACTATTCTACCTAGATAAAATAAATACAAACTTGCCAGTAAAATAAAAATAAACCCTAAGCTAGATACAATGTAACTATTAGTTATATTATAGCAAGTTTAGGATTTATTTTATAGGTAAGTATTTAGTTTTAAATAGGAATTATTTAGTTAATGATAGTAATTTTCTTTAGATTTATTTAAATTATATTTAAGTTATGGGGTGTTAGGGTTAGGGTTAGACTTATGTTTAGGGGTTAATAAATTTAGAATAGTGGCAGCGACGTTGGGGGCGGGAGATTAGGGGTTAATAAGTGTAGGTAGGTTGCGGCGACATTGGGGGCGGCAGATAAGGGGTTAATAAAAATAATGTAGGTGTCGGCGATGTTGGGGGCAGCAGATTAGTGGTTAATAAGTATAATGTAGGTGGCGGCGATGTCCGAAGCTGCAGATTAGGGGTTAATAAGTATGAAGTAGGTGGCAGCTATATTAGGGGCGGCAGATTAGGGGTTAAAATTTTTATGTTAGTGTTTTTTATTATTTAACTAGTGTTTGTGAGGCGGGAGTGCAGCGGTTTAGGGGTAAATATGTTTATTATAGTTGTAGCGATGTCTGGAGCGGCAGATTAGGGGTTAAAAAATGTATTTTAGTGTTTGCGATGTGGGAGGCCTCGGTTTAGGGGTTAATAGGTAGTTTATGGGTGTTAGTGTACTTTTTAGCACTTTAGTTATGCGTTTTTTATGCTACAGCATTGTACCATAAAACTCTTAACTACTGACTTTTAAATGCGTTAGGACTCTTGACGGGGTAGGGTGTACCGCTCACTTTTTGGCCTCCCAGGACAGACTCATAATACCGGCGCTATGGAAGTTCCATAGAAAAAAGACTTGATGAACTTTACGTAAGTCGGTTTGTGGTAAGGCCAAAGAAGTGTGCGGTGCCCCTAAACCTGCAAGACTCGTAATACCAGCGGTAGTGAAAAAGCAGCGTTAGGACCTGTTAACGCTGCTTTTTCAGCCTAACGCACAACTCGCAATCTAGCCGAAAATTAGCTCAGTGTATATATATATATATATATATATATATATATACAGACAGACAGACAGATAGATAGATATAGTAAAAAAAAACCAGTGAAAAAAGCAGACTTGCACTCACTGGTCTTAAATAACTGGTGCCTTTAATGTGACGTTTCGGGGGAACGTAGCCCCTTCCTCAGACAAAGTGACAATGTGCATTGAAACAATTTATACTCGCCACTCATTTCAATACACATTGTCACTTTGTCTGAGGAAAAAATGTCACATTAAACGCACCAGTTATTTAAGACCAGTGAGTGCAAGCCTGCTTTTTTCACTGTGATTCATTGCATGCATCCTGGCAGCTGAAATTTGAAGTGAGAGTGCACCCCTGCAGTTTGTTAAAATATATATATATATTATGCACTGTCAATTTTCATGGTAGAGCAATGCAGCATTTCAGATAAAGGGGTAGATTTATCAAGCAGCGGATGCTGCAATCTACCCCTTTTGTTTCAGGATCCCCTAAAACACAAGTTAAGAAGCAGCGGTCTTAAGAAAGAATACAGATGATCAAAGGGGCAGTTTGGGGTGTATTTTTAGAAAAGCAAGGACATATATTTGGGTGTGAGGTTGTTAGAGAGCAGGGACACCTGCCATTGATCAGCAACCAAGGTTCATGAGTCTAGCTAAAACATTCATGGAGGGTGGGGGTTGGATTTATGGAGCCACTTAAAGGGACATGAAACCCAAATTTTTTCTTTTATGATTCAGATAGAAAATACAATTTTATACAACTTTCCAATGTACTTCTATTATTATTATTGTTATGCTTTGCTGAAAGGTTTATCTTGGCAAGCTCAGGAGCAGCAAATAATCTAGGTTCTAGCTGCTGATTAGTGCCTGCATATATACATATATATATATATATATATATATATATATATATATATATATATATATATATATATATATATATATATATATATATATAAAATTGCGCTCGTGTGCAATGTTAATTACCTGTGGGTAATTTTGCCCCGCCACAGGCGAGCTGAGGCGTACAGGGAAGCGTATACGCGCCCCTGTACGCCTCAGTGTTGATAAATCTAGCCCTAAATAGCAGTAATATCATCTTCTTTACAGCAGGATAATTACATTCTGCTTCCTAATATGTAGTGATTATAAGTGAATATGCCATTATTAATACTGATAGGTGGTAAATATAAGTGAATATGACACTATTAATATAATATGAATGTCATTATGCTATTGCATATTAGATCACTATATAGATCAAAGTCCGTATCATCCTGATGAACAGATTTGCATAATGCTTACAAATTACTGCTATGAATTACACTTTGCAATATTAGATAGATACCGTTGCTAAACTTTTTTTTTTTTTTTTTTTTAAAGGGGTATGAGATTACATCACTACTAGATATACTGGCGCTGTAATATATGAAAACCATGACAAGCCATACAAGTTTAATATAAATACCGTTGTTTATATTATTATGACTGATTCTTACTTGACTCTATGAAACATGTCAGTTGTGGTTTATTGATTTTGTTTCAAAGCACACAGAAGGGGCATATTTTACTCTGATGATGGAGAATGACATCTTACCGTCTATTGGGTATGATGTCATACAGGTACGCCCCCACTTGATCTGCTGAACATGAAGAATAATGCAACACTGTAAATAGAAATAATATAATCTCCTTTACAGCAGGATAATTACATCCTGCTTTCTAATATGTAGTGAATATAAGTGAATATGCCATCATTGATACTGATAGGTGGTAAATATAACTGAATATGCCACTATTAATACTGATAGGTGGTAAATATAAGTGAATATGCCCCCATTAATACTGATAGGTGGTAAATATAAGTGAATATGCCCCTATTAATACTGATAGGTGGTAAATATAACTGAATATGCCACTATTAATACTGATAGGTGGTAAATATAAGTGAATATGCCCCTATTAATACTGATAGGTGGTAAATATAACTGAATATGCCACTATTAATACTGATAGGTGGTAAATATAAGTGAATATGCCCCTATTAATACTGATAGGTGGTAAACATAAGTGAATATGCCACTATTAATACTGATAGGTGGTAAATATAACTGAATATGCCACTATTAATACTGATAGGTGGTAAATATAACTGAATATGCCCCTATTAATACTGATAGGTGGTAAACATAAGTGAATATGCCACTATTAATAATGATAGGTGGTAAATATAACTGAATATGCCACTATTAATACTGATAGGTGGTAAATATAACTGAATATGCCACTATTAATACTGATAGGTGGTAAATATAACTGAATATGCCACTATTAATACTGATAGGTGGTAAATATAACTGAATATGCCACTATTAATACTGATAGGTGGTAAACATAAGTGAATATGCCACTATTAATACTGATAGGTGGTAAATATAACTGAATATGCCACTATTAATACTGATAGGTGGTAAATATAAGTGAATATGCCCCCATTAATACTGATAGGTGGTAAATATAAGTGAATATGCCCCTATTAATACTGATAGGTGGTAAATATAACTGAATATGCCACTATTAATACTGATAGGTGGTAAATATAAGTGAATATGCCCCTATTAATACTGATAGGTGGTAAATATAACTGAATATGCCACTATTAATACTGATAGGTGGTAAATATAAGTGAATATGCCCCTATTAATACTGATAGGTGGTAAACATAAGTGAATATGCCACTATTAATACTGATAGGTGGTAAATATAACTGAATATGCCACTATTAATACTGATAGGTGATAAATATAACTGAATATGCCCCTATTAATACTGATAGGTGGTAAACATAAGTGAATATGCCACTATTAATAATGATAGGTGGTAAATATAACTGAATATGCCACTATTAATACTGATAGGTGGTAAATATAACTGAATATGCCACTATTAATACTGATAGGTGGTAAATATAACTGAATATGCCACTATTAATACTGATAGGTGGTAAATATAACTGAATATGCCACTATTAATACTGATAGGTGGTAAACATAAGTGAATATGCCACTATTAATACTGATAGGTGGTAAATATAACTGAATATGCCACTATTAATACTGATAGGTGGTAAATATAACTGAATATGCCACTATTAATACTGATAGGTGGTAAATATAAGTGAATATGCCACTATTAATACTGATAGGTGGTAAATATAACTGAATATGCCACTATTAATACTGATAGCTGGTAAATATAACTGAATATGCCACTATTAATACTGATAGGTGGTAAATATAACTGAATATGCCACTATTAATACTGATAGGTGGTAAATATAACTGAATATGCCACTATTAATACTGATAGGTGGTAAATATAACTGAATATGCCACTATTAATACTGATAGGTGGTAAATATAACTGAATATGCCCCTATTAATACTGATAGGTGGTAAACATAAGTGGATATGCCACTATTAATACGGATAGGTGGTAAACATAAGTGAATATGCCACTATTAATACGGATAGGTGGTAAACATAAGTGAATATGCCACTATTAATATAATATGAATATGTCATTGTTATTGCATATTAGATTATTACATAGGATGTAGTCTGTATCATCCTGATAAACAGATTTACATAATGCTTATGAATTCCTGCTATGAATTACACTTTGGAATATTGGTTAGATACTAGTGCTACACTTTTTTTTGCTTGTTTGTTTTTTTGAGAGAAGTAATTGCACGCCAGGTGGGTGTGTTTACACTAGAAATACTGTGATTGGTTCATGAATCTATTTAAACATGTAGGCTAATGAAGCCAGCTACGCCTATGAAAAAGTTCTGGCGCAACAGTTGTCAGGCGTGTGTCTGCTGAACAATCTACATTTTAACTTTGTCTTATTTTGATCACATTAGTATCCATCCTGTAACCTTTTTGTGACAATGATACTGATAGGTGGTAAATATAAGTGAATATGCCCCTATTAATACTGATAGGTGGTAAATATAACTGAATATGCCACTATTAATACTGATAGGTGGTAAATATAAGTGAATATGCCCCTATTAATACTGATAGGTGGTAAATATAACTGAATATGCCACTATTAATACTGATAGGTGGTAAATATAAGTGAATATGCCCCTATTAATACTGATAGGTGGTAAACATAAGTGAATATGCCACTATTAATACTGATAGGTGGTAAATATAACTGAATATGCCACTATTAATACTGATAGGTGGTAAATATAACTGAATATGCCCCTATTAATACTGATAGGTGGTAAACATAAGTGAATATGCCACTATTAATAATGATAGGTGGTAAATATAACTGAATATGCCACTATTAAAACTGATAGGTGGTAAATATAACTGAATATGCCACTATTAATACTGATAGGTGGTAAATATAACTGAATATGCCACTATTAATACTGATAGGTGGTAAATATAACTGAATATGCCACTATTAATACTGATAGGTGGTAAACATAAGTGAATATGCCACTATTAATACTGATAGGTGGTAAATATAACTGAATATGCCACTATTAATACTGATAGGTGGTAAATATAAGTGAATATGCCCCCATTAATACTGATAGGTGGTAAATATAAGTGAATATGCCCCTATTAATACTGATAGGTGGTAAATATAACTGAATATGCCACTATTAATACTGATAGGTGGTAAATATAAGTGAATATGCCCCTATTAATACTGATAGGTGGTAAATATAACTGAATATGCCACTATTAATACTGATAGGTGGTAAATATAAGTGAATATGCCCCTATTAATACTGATAGGTGGTAAACATAAGTGAATATGCCACTATTAATACTGATAGGTGGTAAATATAACTGAATATGCCACTATTAATACTGATAGGTGGTAAATATAACTGAATATGCCCCTATTAATACTGATAGGTGGTAAACATAAGTGAATATGCCACTATTAATAATGATAGGTGGTAAATATAACTGAATATGCCACTATTAATACTGATAGGTGGTAAATATAACTGAATATGCCACTATTAATGCTGATAGGTGGTAAATATAACTGAATATGCCACTATTAATACTGATAGGTGGTAAATATAACTGAATATGCCACTATTAATACTGATAGGTGGTAAACATAAGTGAATATGCCACTATTAATACTGATAGGTGGTAAATATAACTGAATATGCCACTATTAATACTGATAGGTGGTAAATATAACTGAATATGCCACTATTAATACTGATAGGTGGTAAATATAAGTGAATATGCCACTATTAATACTGATAGGTGGTAAATATAACTGAATATGCCACTATTAATACTGATAGGTGGTAAATATAACTGAATATGCCACTATTAATACTGATAGGTGGTAAATATAACTGAATATGCCACTATTAATACTGATAGGTGGTAAATATAACTGAATATGCCACTATTAATACTGATAGGTGGTAAATATAACTGAATATGCCACTATTAATACTGATAGGTGGTAAATATAACTGAATATGCCCCTATTAATACTGATAGGTGGTAAACATAAGTGGATATGCCACTATTAATACGGATAGGTGGTAAACATAAGTGAATATGCCACTATTAATACGGATAGGTGGTAAACATAAGTGAATATGCCACTATTAATATAATATGAATATGTCATTGTTATTGCATATTAGATTATTACATAGGATGTAGTCTGTATCATCCTGATAAACAGATTTACATAATGCTTATGAATTCCTGCTATGAATTACACTTTGGAATATTGGTTAGATACTAGTGCTACACTTTTTTTTGCTTGTTTGTTTTTTTGAGAGAAGTAATTGCACGCCAGGTGGGTGTGTTTACACTAGAAATACTGTGATTGGTTCATGAATCTATTTAAACATGTAGGCTAATGAAGCCAGCTACGCCTATGAAAAAGTTCTGGCGCAACAGTTGTCAGGCGTGTGTCTGCTGAACAATCTACATTTTAACTTTGTCTTATTTTGATCACATTAGTATCCATCCTGTAACCTTTTTGTGACAATGATACTGATAGGTGGTAAATATAAGTGAATATGCCCCTATTAATACTGATAGGTGGTAAATATAACTGAATATGCCACTATTAATACTGATAGGTGGTAAATATAAGTGAATATGCCCCTATTAATACTGATAGGTGGTAAATATAACTGAATATGCCACTATTAATACTGATAGGTGGTAAATATAAGTGAATATGCCCCTATTAATACTGATAGGTGGTAAACATAAGTGAATATGCCACTATTAATACTGATAGGTGGTAAATATAACTGAATATGCCACTATTAATACTGATAGGTGGTAAATATAACTGAATATGCCCCTATTAATACTGATAGGTGGTAAACATAAGTGAATATGCCACTATTAATAATGATAGGTGGTAAATATAACTGAATATGCCACTATTAATACTGATAGGTGGTAAATATAACTGAATATGCCACTATTAATACTGATAGGTGGTAAATATAACTGAATATGCCACTATTAATACTGATAGGTGGTAAATATAACTGAATATGCCACTATTAATACTGATAGGTGGTAAACATAAGTGAATATGCCACTATTAATACTGATAGGTGGTAAATATAACTGAATATGCCACTATTAATACTGATAGGTGGTAAACATAAGTGAATATGCCACTATTAATACGGATAGGTGGTAAACATAAGTGAATATGCCACTATTAATATAATATGAATATGTCATTGTTATTGCATATTAGATTATTACATAGGATGTAGTCTGTATCATCCTGATAAACAGATTTACATAATGCTTATGAATTCCTGCTATGAATTACACTTTGGAATATTGGTTAGATACTAGTGCTACACTTTTTTTTGCTTGTTTGTTTTTTTGAGAGAAGTAATTGCACGCCAGGTGGGTGTGTTTACACTAGAAATACTGTGATTGGTTCATGAATCTATTTAAACATGTAGGCTAATGAAGCCAGCTACGCCTATGAAAAAGTTCTGGCGCAACAGTTGTCAGGCGTGTGTCTTCTGAACAATCTACATTTTAACTTTGTCTTATTTTGATCACATTAGTATCCATCCTGTAACCTTTTTGTGACAATGATTATGGCAATTCATTCTGTGAGAGTATATATGTGTTAAGCTTAACAATTACTCAAATTTGTGAGGCTCACCTAATCATAGTGGTAATTACTGTAGGGATATTTTTTACTCGCATACGGCTAGATTTAGAGTTTGGCGGTAGCCCGTCAAAACCAGCGTAAGAGGCTCCTAACGCTGGTTTTGGGCTAACGCTGGTATTTAGAGTCAGTCAGGAAAGGGTCTAACGCTCACTTTCCAGCCGTGACTTTTCCATACCGCAGACCCCCTACGCCATTTACGTATCCTATCTTTTCAATGGGATCTTTCTAACGCTGGTATTTAGAGTCGTGGCTGAAGTGAGCGTTAGAAATCTAACGACAAAACTCCAGCCGCAGAAAAAAGTCAGTAGTTAGGAGCTTTCTGGGCTAACGCCGGTTTATAAAGCTCTTAACTACTGTGCTCTAAAGTACACTAACACCCATAAACTACTTATGTACCCCTAAACCGAGGCTCCCCCACATCGCTGCCACTCTATTAAAATTTTTTAACCCCTAATCTGCTGCCCCTAACACCGCCGACCCCTATATTATATTTATTAACCGCTAATCTGCCGCCCCCGCTATCGCTGACCCCTGCATATTATTATTAACCCCTAATCTGCCGCTCCGTACACCGCCGCAACCTACGTTATCCCTATGTACCCCTAATCTGCTGCCCCTAACACCGCCGACCCCTATATTTTATTTATTAACCCCTAATCTGCCGCCCCCAACGTCGCCACCACCTACCTACACTTATTAACCCCTAATCTGCCGACCGGACCGCACCACTACTATAATAAATGTATTAACCCCTAATCCGCCTCACTCCCGCCTCAATAACCCTATAATAAATAGTATTAACCCCTAATCTGCCCTCCCTAACATCGCCGACACCTAACTTCAAGCATTAACCCCTAATCTGCCGACCGGAGCTCACCGCTACTCTAATAAATTTACAAAAAATTAAAAAATATTTACAAACATTAGAAAAATATTACAACAATTTTAAACTAATTACACCTACTCTAAGCCCCCTAATAAAATAACAAAGACCCCCAAAATAAAATAATGCCCTACCCTATTCTAAAATTAAAATAGAAAAGCTCTTTTACCTTACCAGCCCTGAAAAGGGCCCTTAGCGGGGCATGCCCCAAAGAATTCTGCTCTTTTGCCTGTAAAAAAAAACATACAATACCCCCCCCAACATTACAAACCACCACCCACATACCCCTAATCTAACCCAAACCCCCTTAAATAAACCTAACACTAAGCCCCTGAAGAACTCCCTACCTTATCTTCACCACGCCGGGTATCACGATCCATCCAGAAGAGGCTCCGAAGTCTTCATCCAAGCCCAAGCGGGGGCTTAAGAGGTCCATCATCGAGCTGAAGAGGTCCATCATCCGGCTGAAGTCTTCTATCAAGCGGCATCTTCAATCTTCTTTCTTACGGATCCATCTTCATCCCGCCGACGGGGAACATCCATCCTGGCCAGCGACTTCCCGACGAATGACGGTTCCTTTAAGGGACGTCATCCAAGATGGCGTCCCTCGAATTTCGAATGGCTGATAGGATTCTATCAGTCAATCGGAATTAAGGTAGGAAAATTCTGATTGGCTGATGGAATCAGCCAATCAGATTCAAGTTCAATCCGATTGGCTGATCCAATCAGCCAATCAGATTGAGCTCGCATTCTATTGGCTGATCGGAACAGCCAATAGAATGCGAGCTCAATCTGATTGGCTTATTGGATCAGCCAATCGGATTGAACTTGAATCTGATTGGCTGATTCCATCAGCCAATCAGAATTTTGCTACCTTAATTCCGATTGGCTGATAGAATCCTATCAGCCAATCGGAAATTTGAGGGACGCCATCTTGGATGACATCCCTTAAAGGAACCGTCATTCGTCGGGAAGTCGTCTGCCAGGATGGATGTTCCACGTCAGCGGGATGAAGATGGATCTGGAAGAAAGAAGATTGAAGATACCGCTTGATTGAAGATTTCAGCCGGATGATGGACCTCTTCAAACCGATGATGGACCTCTTCAGCCCCCGCTTGGATCAAGACTTCAGCCGGATGATGGACCTCTTCAGCCCGATGATGGACCTCTTCAGCCCCCGCTTGGGCTTGGATGAAGACTTCGGAGCCTCTTCTGGACGGATCGGTGATACCCGGCGTGGTGAAGATAAGGTAGGGAGATCTTCAGGGGCTTAGTGTTAGGTTTATTTAAGGGGGGTTTGGGTTAGATTTGGGGTATGTGGGTGGTGGGTTGTAATGTTGGGGGGGGTATTGTATGTTTTTTTTTACAGGCAAAAGAGCAGAATTCTTTGGGGCATGCCCCGCAAAAGGCCCTTTCAAGGGCTGGTAAGGTAAAAGAGCTTTTCAATTTTTATTTTAGAATAGGGTAGGGCATTTTTTTTATTTTGGGGGGCTTTGTTATTTTATTAGGGGGCTTAGAGTAGGTGTAATTATCTTAAAATTGTTGTAATATTTTTATAATGTTTGTAAATAATTTTTTTTTTTTTTGTAATTTAGTCCTTTTTTTATTTTTTGTACTTTAGTTGGTTTATTTAATTGTATTTATTTGTAGGTATTTGTATGTAATTAATTTATTGATAGTGTAGTGTTAGGTTTAATTGTAGATAATTGTAGGTATTTTATTTAATTTATTTATTGATAGTGTCGTGTTAGGTTTAATTGTAACTTAGGTTAGGATTTATTTTACAGGTAATTTTGTTATTATTTTAACTAGGTAGCTATTAAATAGCTATTAACTATTTAATAGCTATTGTACCTGGTTAAAATAAATACAAAGTTGCCTGTAAAATAAATATTAATCCTAAAATAGCTACAATATAATTATAATTTATATTATAGCTATATTAGGGTTTATTTTACAGGTAAGTATTTAGCTTTAAATAGGAATAATTTATTTAATAAGAAATAATTTATTTCGTTAGATAAAAATTATATTTAACTTAGGGGGGTGTTAGTGTTAGGGTTAGACTTAGCTTTAGGGGTTAATAAATCTATTAGAGTAGCGGTGAGGTCCGGTCGGCAGATTAGGGGTTAATAATTGTAGGTAGGTGGCGGCGACGTTGGGGGCGGCAGATTAGAGGTTAATAAATATAATATAGGGGTCGGCGGTGTTAGGGGCAGCAGATTAGGGGTACATAGGGATAACGTAGGTTGCGGCGGTGTACGGAGCGGCAGATTAGGGGTTAATAATAAAATGCAGGGGTCAGCGATAGCGGGGGCGGCAGATTAGGGGTTAATAAGAAATAATTTATTTCGTTAGATAAAAATTCTATTTAACTTAGGGGGGTGTTAGTGTTAGGGTTAGACTTAGCTTTAGGGGTTAATAAATTTATTAGAGTAGCGGTGAGGTCCGGTCGGCAGATTAGGGGTTAATACTTGAAGTTAGGTGTCGGTGATGTTAGGGAGGGCAGATTAGGGGTTAATACTATTTATTATAGGGTTATTGAGGCGGGAGTGAGGCGGATTAGGGGTTTAATAACTTTATTATAGTATCGGTGAGGTCCGGTCAGCAGATTAGGGGTTAATAATTGTAGGTAGGTGGCGGCAACGTTGGGGGCGGCAGATTAGGGGTTAATAAATATAATATAGGGGTCGGCGGTGTTAGGGGCAGCAGATTAGGGGTACATAGGGATAATGTAGGTTGCGGCGGTGTGCGGTCGGCAGATTAGGGGTTAAAAAAATTTAACAGAGTGGCGGCAATGTGGGGGGACCTCGGTGGTTTAGGGGTACATAGGTAGTTTATGGGTGTTAGTGTACTTTAGAGCACAGTAGTTAAGAGCTTTATGAACCGGCCCAGAAAGCTCTTAACTCCTGGCTTTTTGCTGCGGCTGGAGTCTTGTCGTTAGATTTCTAACGCTCACTTCAGCCAAGACTCTAAATACCAGCGTTAGAAAGATCCCATTGAAAATATAGGATACGCAAATGGCGTAGGGGGATCTGCGGTATGGAAAAGTTGCGGCTGCAAAGTGAGCGCTAGACCCTTTCCTGACTGACTCTAAATACCAGCGAGCGGCCAAAACCAGCGTTAGGACCCCCTAACGCTGGTTTTGACGGCTAACGCAGAACTCTAAATCTAGGCGTTGGTGAATTAAAGATTAAGTTTTATTCTTTTCTCTTTTTTGGTCTATCTAATCTATATGTACAAATAGCCCCCCCCCCCCCCCACACACACACAATAGAAGTAGCTGGTTGGATGTGAAAGGTCACTTCAAATGTTATTTTGGAAGTTGTATTTCCTGTGGTCATTCCCAAGTGTCAAAACATTTTCCATCGCTAGCAACCCAGAGGGTGTATGATATTAACAGCTACACTAACTGCCTAACTGTAGGAACACACACGGTTATGCATCCGGTGAACGATCCGTCTACACCTTTCTGAGACGAAATCCTGTCTGTTCCTTTGATTGAAGCTGCATCTTTGGTGAGTCATTTTACTGGATTCCTTTCCACCGTGCTTTCTCAGTGTTTTGAGTTGCCTCAAAGGGGAGCTGTACTATCAATACTTTGGGTTGTCTACTACACTACAATACAGCTAAAATGAACCCTACAAGGCTCCATATAAGCTCCCTAATTAACTCCTTCCAGCTGGGCATAATACACGTGTAGTGCGCAGCGGCATTTAGCAGCCTTCTAATTACCAAAAAAGCAATGCCAAAGCTCCCAGAGAAGCATTTACAACCATGTGTGCCATAATTGCACAGGCTGTTTTTAAATCATTTCAGTGAGATACCTAAAGTTTGTGAAAAAGTGAACAATTTTTTTATTTTGATCTCATTTGGCGGTGAAATGGTAGCATGAAATATACCAAAATGGGCCTAGATAAATACGTTGGGTTGTCTACTAAAGAAAATATATATACATGTCAAGGGATATTCAGGGATTCCTGACAGATATCAGTGTTCCAATGTAACTATCGCTAATTTTGAAAAAAGGGTTTAGAAGTAGCAAAGTGCCCCCCTAACGCTGGTTTTGACGGCTAACGCAGAACTCTAAATCTAGGCATTGGTGAATTAAAGATTAAGTTTTATTCTTTTCTCTTTTTTGGTCTATCTAATCTATATGTACAAATAGGCACCCCCCCCCACACACACACACACACAATAGAAGTAGCTGGTTGGATGTGAAAGGTCACTTCAAATGTTATTTTGGAAGTTGTATTTCCTGTGGTCATTCCCAAGTGTCAAAACATTTTCAATCGCTAGCAACCCAGAGGGTGTATGATATTAACAGCTACACTAACTGCCTAACTGTAGGAACACACACGGTTATGCATCCGGTGAACGATCCGTCTACACCTTTCTGAGACGAAATCCTGTCTGTTCCTTTGATTGAAGCTGCATCTTTGGTGAGTCATTTTACTGGATTCCTTTCCATCGTGCTTTCTCAGTGTTTTGAGTTGCCTCAAAGGGGAGCTGTACTATCAATACTTTGGGTTGTCTACTACACTACAATACAGCTAAAATGAACCCTACAAGGCTCCATATAAGATCCCTAATTAACTCCTTCCAGCTGGGCATAATACACGTGTAGTGCGCAGCGGCATTTAGCAGCCTTCTAATTACTAAAAAAGCAATGCCAAAGCTCACAGAGAAGCATTTACAACCATGTGTGCCATAATTGCACAGGCTGTTTTTAAATCATTTCAGTGAGATACCTAAAGTTTGTGAAAAAGTGAACAATTTTTTTATTTTGATCTCATTTGGCGGTGAAATGGTAGCATGAAATATACCAAAATGGGCCTAGATAAATACGTTGGGTTGTCTACTAAAGAAAATATATATACATGTCAAGGGATATTCAGGGATTCCTGACAGATATCAGTGTTCCAATGTAACTATCGCTAATTTTGAAAAAAGGGTTTGGAAGTAGCAAAGTGCTACTTGTATTTATTGCCCTATAACTTGCAAAAAAAGCAAAGAACATGTAAACATTTCTAAACTCAGGACAAAATTTAGAAACTATTTAGTATTGTTGTGTTTTGGTGGTTGTAGATGTGTAACAGATTTTGGAGGTCAAAGTTAGAAAAAGTGTTTTTTTTTATTTTTTCATCATATTTCTTTTTTTTCTCCAAATACTTTATTTTGTGTAAAAGAAAAATACAATAAACAGTTCCATAGATCTTTTTGTACAAAAGACAATAAAGAAAACTGTGAACAAGTTATATATTTGCATTTTCAATTAACATTGCATTTGGTATGGTGAACTACCTCCACCTTTTCCCGATTGTGCACTGTATACTGTCGGGTGTGAGCAAAGTGTCCCCTACTCAGTAAGTTTGAGTAATATATGTGTCAACCCTCCTCTACTCTAACCCCCATCAAACTGGAAACATGGGGTGCCAATCCTGTTTCTTCTGCCTGTCTGCATCTTTATTAGCTCCGCCGGTTCACAAATTATGAGATCCTCTCTCCATTCTGCGTCCAGGTTTCTAGCATGTTTTCATGAATGTCTAAGGTCTCATGCTGGATGTAGTGATATCTTTCTAAGTGTAACAATGCACCGACCTGTTGCCCACACTCCGCAAATGTTGGGGCTACTGGGGATTTCCAATGTTTTGAGATGAAATGTTTGGCGCTATTCAGCATAATGAGCATCAATGCTTTGTGTGCCCTGTTTTCAACTATGGGCAATGACAAGAAGAGTAGGGTTTTTGATATCATTAATTAAGGTTACCCCTATTATTCTCCTGATGTGTGTAAGGATTGAAACCCAGTAATGTGTAGTTTGGGACAGTCCCACAATATATGCGTGGGGGTTCTGTCTGCCCTGCAGTTCCTCCAACAGTTCCCAGATGTTGTTTTATATAAGTATTGTAGTCTACTGGGGGTTAAATACCACCTGGAGATGAATATATAACTTGATTCTAGTATTTTTGCTGATATGGATGCTTTTTTAGTGGTCAGGAAGGCTATATGCCAGTCATGGAAAGCTATAACTGTGTGTAGTTCCTTTTCCCATACTGTAGTGTAAGAGGGCAGGAGTTGTGCATCCATTATTAGTGAGAGCTTGTATAATATAGAGATGGTGTGTTTCAGGTCTGTTTCACTGAGTTTTTCAAAAGGAGTTGTCTGTTTCATAAATTGGTGTCTGTGCTTATGGGTGGTCAAGAAGTGGGTAAGCTGGTTGTATTGGAACCAGTTTATAGGGATGTTGGGGGACTCTTCTTGTATATCCTGTAGTGACTTTAGGTTATTCTTCCTAACAAGGGAGAATATTGTTCTGCCCTTAATGTGTTCTGAGTGGGTGTGATTTATTTCTCTAAGAATTCCTGGGATCATGGGGTTTCCGCATAGAGGTGTCAGGGGAGTGCATGGTGGAAATGTCAGGGGAAATGTTAAGGATTTTATCCCAGTGAGAGAAAAAATCTATCAGTAGGGGGTATACTGTGGTTACTTTGGGCCTATTTTTTGTAGTGAGTCAGGCTATTGTCCCTGCATTTTTTGTCTCCATCAGAGCGCAATGCATCTGAACCCACTCCTTATTGGGGTCATTTTTGCACCAGTCTATCAGTCTTTGCAGAACAATACCTGATTGTAAGTCAAAATGTTTGGTACCCCTAAGCCTCCTCTGTCTCGGGTTAAGTAAAGTGTATGTCTAGCCACTATTGGTTTTATGTCTTTCGATATATATTGCTCTAGGGTTGTCTGAATTTTGGACAAATAATTCACCGGGAGGGGGATAGGCATTGTCTGTAGTAGATACAATAGCCTTGGGAGTATGTTCAGTTTTATGACGTTGAGCCGTCCCAACCAAGAGATTGATTTGTTTTTCCAGCTGGAGAGATCTGCTACAATTTTACTCTCAAGAGCTTTGTAGTTAGCCTGAAATATTATTTGTGGGTCTGGGGATAAATAAATCCCTAGATACTTAATTTTGGAACGTTGTCTTTACAAGGGACATTGTTGGATTATCAGGGGCAAAGCGTCCAGATCATGTGAGATGTTCAGTAACTCTGACTTAGATATGTTCAAATGAATGTTAGAAACTGCTCCGTATTCTCTAAGAATATCTAATGTCTCAAAGGCCTTATCTGCATATGTGGAGACAAGGGCCATGGGGATGTTGTGTTGTTGTGTGTAAGTAATTCATTGGAGGACCTTCAATGTGTTATCTTTTGCTTCACGGCTGGGCACAAAGCCCACTTGATTAGGGTGTATCAATTTCGGTAGAAATTTATTTATTCTAGCGACCAGTATCTTGGCATAAATCTTGAGATCAGTGTTAAGTAATGAAATGGGGTGGAAATTCTCGGGTTTGTCAGGGTTCCTCCCTTGTTTGGGGATCACCATGATGTGTGCTTCAAGCATCTGTTCTGTGAAGCCTCCTTTTGTCAGAAGAGCATTGAATAAAGATATAAGGGGGGGTGACATGCATGTAGGTCTTATAGTATTTTGTACTTAACCCGTCAGGTCCGTGGCTCTTACCATTAGGCATAGTTTTGATGGCTAATTTAATTTCCTCCGCCATGATCGGAGATTCTAAGTGTTCGGTGTCTTTTATGTCAAGGGTGGGCAATTATATGTCTGTTAAGAATCGAGTTGTATCTTCCTGTTTACTGTCGTTCTGTAAGTTATATAACTTCTCGTAGAATTGTCTGAATGTCTCTGCGATGCCCTTGCTATCTTTGTGGAGGTTACCCAGTGCGTCCGATACAGAGTTTATATGTGTATTTAGCTGTCTACGTCTCAGGGCTTTTGCCAATGCAGAACCTGTTTTGTCTTTTAAGTCAAAATATTTCTTTTGTAAGGTGAGTGTGGAGGTTGCTCCTCACTTGTGTTAGGGATTCTAAAATACTAGGTAAATCAGGATTTTTTTATGCTCTGTCTCCCAGTACTTTATCCAGTAACTTACTACAAACTGTTTTAAGTAGTATGTGTTAGTCTTGGTTTACCAATATCCCTATCTGGTCATACAGAAATCCAGTAACTATGATATATCTACCGCTGGTATCCTTCTGAGTGTGTGTGGGTTGGAATTTGATCATGTTACTCAGGAATATGCCCACTCCACCCTTCCTGGTGTCTCCCAATGCAAGAAAGTAAGTGCTATATCTATTGTTAATAACTTTGGGCTCTCTGCCTTTTTTAAAGTGTGTTTCCTGCACATAAATTATATCACCCATGTCTTTGTGTAATTGGGTAAATGCTATGGATCTTTTCTCTGGACTATTTAGCCCTTTGGCATTGATTGTAATCAATGTTAGTGGTCTGGGTTGTTGTGAATTTGCAGCGTCCATTGGCCTTGGGGTTGTATGACGAGTGAAATATGGATGAGTGGCCTCAGCTAGCATCTATTTATGGGGAAGAGAAGTGCCTATATTATGCGGGGCAGGTTGGGTGGGGTTTTTTGTATGGTTTACTCTGTAAGAGTGGAGTAAGTCCCCCTGGTGAGAAGCAAGTGTATGTTTAAGATGGCAAACATGGTACAAATTGTTCAATAATAACAGTGAATTATCAAAACAAAACAATTTCACGTCACTATGTATGTAATAGAGAGAACCAATGGTGCTCTCAATACTAAAGTGCTATTAAAGTTAACAAGAATTGCTGCCTAATCAATACACGACTAGACTATCTGGGTGCAGTAAGTAAAGTACATAAAACAGTGAAATATAACAACAATGAGGGAATTATCCCAACCACCTAGCCCATAGTTATGACTATAATTAAAGAAAACATACGACCTGTAACCTTGTAAGGTCAAGAAGTGTCCAAGCAGGAAGGAAGTCACAGTCCCTTATGCACTGGCCCTGGTAGAAGGTAAAAGTTAATCAGTTTCAAGGGATGTAATAGTGTTTCCTCCTCTTGGATCTGATGACTTAGATGTGAGTCTGTCCGATGAGAGTGATGGTTCTTTTTGTGTGGTTAATGCAGACCCTGGTGGTGTGATAGTAAATCTCAGTGCTTTGCAAAATTGCTGTAGGTAATCTTTTGATATATATACCGCTGTGACATCTCCTCTGGTTGCGATAATACTCACAGGGAAAACCCCAGCGATATGCTACATTGTGCTCTCTTAGAGTGGAAGTGATATAGTGGAGTTCCCTCCTTTTTTGAAGTGTTGAAGATCTGCAAATATTTGTATTCTGTTGCCTGCGTGGGACAAATTCTGCTTCTGCCTCAAAAACTTTAGGATCTCCTCCTTATCTTTAAAATGAAGCAACTTTATTATGACGTCTCTCAAGGGAGCTTTAGGTGGCGGTCTGGCCTGCAGAGCTTGGTGCGCTCATTCAATTGGCAGTGCTGGTGCATTGCTACCCCCTTTACCCATCCTAAATAGGTCTTGCAGGCACCCCTCTAAAGCGGCCGGCAAAACAGACTCAGGGATTCCCCTGATGTGCAGGTTGTTTCTTCTCCCCCTGTTGTTGAGATCTTCTACCTTCTCCAACAGGTGGTGAATTGTCTCCTCTTGATCATAAACCAAACGTGACAGATGTTGCATATCATTGTCGGTAGTGTTGTGAATTTCTTCCAGTGTAGTGACCCTTTTTGATATTTTTGTGATATCTTTTTTCATTTCACTATACTTCAGACATCATATATTTAATGTCTTCTTTGGTGCAAAGCATCTTTAAATCATCTTTGGTGAGGTTCGTAGAGGTGAGTGGAATAGGTGGCTGAGTCTGTGGTTTCTCTCCCTGAAATATGCCGTCTGTCAAGGTTAGGGTGAGAGAGGGTGATGTGATCTCTGTTTGTCTCAGGTATTAGTGCATGGTTTTAGAGCTGGTATGCCCTTCAGACTTATTTGCTCTGCATACTGAAATGCTACTGCGGCCATGTGGGGTGGTGTAGTTCAGAGCAGGCTGAGAGGCCAGGGTTAAGGCAGTATGTAGGTATCCCACTATGAATTCAGCAGCTGTTGAATCTTTAAGATATGTGGCTCTTCCAGGCTCTGCTAGTGGTGCTTGGCTTCTGTAGGCAGGCATGCACTGTGTACACAATTGGCCTGTCCTTGCTTTGCCCAGCAGTAGCAGATATAGAGGCTCTTTAGGGCAAGGGTGTACTGAACGCAGTTATGGATACCTTGCTTTGTTGTGATGAGCGCTAGCTGCCTAATATTGTAAGTGCATCACACTCTGCTCTCTTTTGTGTAGCTGCTGCAGTCCCTCAATTTGTATCCTGGGGGTGTGTGTGATGGCTGATGCTCAGACCATAGTGCTCTATGTGGCCCAAGATAGAATTTAGGTGAAGTGGGGGTTAGCACTTGTAAAATAGTGCTTCATGTGGGTTAAGGACTCGCTCTCAGTAGCTGAGTTATGGTCTCCGCTATGCAGACGTCTTACCCTCTGCTTCCCTGGGATGTCTCATACACACAGCTTGCTTGTATACGTCATTGCTTTCACGGCGTAAGTGGAGAAGCGGATGTCACTCCCCAGAATTCTGAAACGATTCCGGCAGGCAGCGTCCCTAAGAATATGGCGCTGGATCTCCTCTGGCCGAATTTGTGCTGTCCAGCAGCTACCTGAGCGTTTAGGGGTTGGCAGTTGTGACTTGGCTGTTATATCCCCTGCAGCTGTGAATCTGGTTGTCTTTGACTGGCCGTATTTGTCAAGGCTGGTGGTGTGGGCCTAGGAACTATGCTTGTGTGCCGCCATCTCTCTAAGTGGCCAAGCTCCAAACCCCCTTTTCATCATATTTTATAAAAAAAATTTAAAGTAAATTATAAGATATGATGAAAATAATGGTAACTTTAGAAAGTCCATTTAACGGCGAGAAAAAACGGTATATAATATGTGTGGGTACAGTAAATGAGTAAGAGGAAAATTAGAGCTAAACACATACACCGCAGAAATCTAAAAATAGCCCTGGTCCCAAACAGTCAGAAAATTTAAAAGTTCTGTGGTCACTAAGGGCTCTTTAGCCTGTTCAGATATAATTTTCAACAAAGGATATCAAGAGAATAAGCAAATTAGATATTAAAAGTACATTGGAAAGTTGTTTAAAATTGCATGCTCTTTCTGAATCATGAAAGAAAGAAAAATGCGTGTCATGTCCATTTAACTTATTTGTGTAAAATTTGTGCTCTACTATGGCTTTGTACTTTCTATCAATACACTATATATGTATTGGATACATTCTAATGCTTAGGTTAAACAATTTAACAAAAAAATTATAATAATAGATAAAAGTGTTTTAAAGATTTAATTTTAACCTAAAACTCAGTAATCCAGAACTGAAACTCCCTCTTGAGATGTGCAAGCTCATTTGATCACTGCACCAGTGACGTGCAGTGAGGTCAGAGGCAGGTGAGGCACTGGCATTGATACGCCTTCATTCTTTAGATATCCTTTGTTGAAGAAATAGCAATGTACATGGGTGATTCAATCACATGAGGTATTTATGTGCAGCCACCAATCAGCAGCTACTGAGCATATTTAGATATGATTTTCAACAAAGGAAGAGAATGAAGAAAATTAGATAGATGTAAATTGGAAAGTTATTTAAAATTGTATTCTCTTTCTAAATCATGAAAGAAAACATATGGGTTTCATGTCCCTTTAAATGGCATTTTGGAAACTGGTCACCTTAGTTAACATCTGATTTTAGTCTAAAGAATTGTAACAGAACCTCTTGCCAGATAACAAAATACTTGCTCTGATTATGAGATCTAGAAATCCAGACCCATTGAAATATGTTTAAAACATACTTTTTACTTTAATGCTGCAAATTATGCTTATAGATTCCTTCATTATCCAGTAAATATAAAAATGTCTTGATCCAGTGGCGGCTGGTGAAATTTAACGATGGTGGGGCGCTTGACCCCAGCCCTTTAAATAAAGCCACGCCTTCAGATGGCACCACTAATTCATTAATTAAATCAATAAAAGGTAGACCAAAACACAGAAAAGCAAGAGGGAGAGAGAGACGGGGGGAGAGGGAGAGAGAGAGACACACACAGAGGGTTAGAGAGAAAGAGACACAATCACACAGAGGGTTAGAGAGACCCATATGGGATAAGAGAGTCAGAGGGGGAGGAAGAGAGACAGAGAGAGAAAGAGACCATGGGGGACAATGAGACACATAAGGAGAGAGACAGAGGGGGTGGGAGAGACAGGGAGAGAGAAACAGAGGGGGAGAGAGAGACAGAGGGAAGAGAAAGAGAGAGACAGAGGAAGAGAAAGAGAGAGACAGAGGGGAGAGAAAGAGAGAGACAGAGGGAAGAGAAAGAGAGAGACAGAGGGGAGAGAAAGAGAGGGAGACAGGGGAGAGAAAGAGACAGACAGAGGGGAGAGAAAGAGACACAGACAGAGGGGAAAGAAAGAGAGAGACAGGGGGGAGAGAGAGACACAGAGGGGAGAGAAAGAGAGAGACAGAGGGGAGAGAAAGAGACAGACAGAGGGGAGAGACAGAGAGAGACAGAGGGGAGAGACAGAGAGAGACAGAGGGGAGAGAAAGAGAGAGACAGAGGGGAGAGAAAGAGAGAGACAGAGGGGAGAGAAAGAGAGAGACAGAGGGGGAGAAAGAGACAGACAGAGGGGGGAGAAAGAGACAGACAGAGGGGGGAGAAAGAGACAGACAGAGGGGGGAGAAAGAGACAGACAGAGGGAAGAGAAAGAGACAGACAGAGGGGGGGAGAAAGAGACAGACAGAGGGGGAGAAAGAGAGAGACAGAGGGGAGAGAAAGAGAGAGACAGATGGGGGGAGAAAGAGACAGACAGAGGGGGGAGAACGAGAGAGACAGAGGGAAGAGAAAGAGAGAGACAGAGGGAAGAGAAAGAGAGAGACAGAGGGGAGAGAAAGAGAGAGACAGAGGGGACAGAAAGAGAGAGACAGAGGGAAGAGAAAGAGACAGACATAGGGAAGAGAAAGAGACAGACAGAGGGGAGAGAAAGAGAGAGGAGAGAGAGACACAGAGAGGAGAGAGAGAGAGAGGGGAGAGAGAGACTGGGAAGGGGGAGAGAGAGAGACAGGGGAGGGGGAGAGAGAGACAGGGGAGGGGGAGAGAGAGAGAGAGACAGGGGAGGGAGTGAGGGAGAGAGAAACAGGGAAGGGGGGAGAGACACAGGGGAGGGAGGGGGGGAGAGACACAGGGAAGGTAGGGGTGAGACACAGGGGAGGGAGGGGGGAGAGACGGGGGAGAGACACAGGGGAGGGAGGGGGAGAGACACAGAGGAGGGAGGGGGGAGAGACACAGAGGAGGGAGGGGGAGAGACACAGTGGAGGGAGGGGGAGATACACAGGGGAGGGAGGGGGGAGAGACACAGGGGAGGGAGGGGGGAGAGACACAGTGGAGGGAGGGGGAGATACACAGGGGAGGGAGGGGGGAGAGACACAGGGGAGGGAGGGGGGAGAGACACAGGGAACGGAGGAGGAGGGAGGGGGAGAGACAGGGGAGGGAGGAGGAGAGACACAGGGGAGGGAGGGGAGAGACACAGGGGAGGGAGGGGGAGAGACACAGGGGAGGGGGAGAGACACAGGGGAGGGAGGGGGGAGAGATATAGGGGAGGGAGGGGGGAGAGACACAGGGGAGGGAGGGGGAAGAGACACAGGGGAGGGAGGGGGAGAGACACAGGGGAGAAACACAGGGGAGGGAGGGGGAGAGACACAGTGGAGGGAGGGGGAGAGACACAGGGGAGGGAGGGGGGAGAGACACAGGGGAGGGAGGGGGGAGAGACACAGGGGAGGGAGGGGGGAGAGACACAGGGGAGGGAGGGGGAAGAGAGACAGGGGAGGGAGGGGGGAGAGAGGGAGGGGGGAGAAAGACAGTGGAGGGAGGGGGAGAGACACAGGGGACGGAGGGGGAGAGACACAGGGGAGGGGGGGGAGAGACACAGGGGAAGGGGGGGGAGAGACACAGGGGAGGGGGGGAGAGACACAGGGGAGGGGGGAGACACATCTATTTTAAAATAAAATCACTTTTATGACTACTACTTTGTCTGTCACACTTTATTCATTGAATAAAATTCTGCTGCAAATTATTCAGGGCTGCAGCACATGAGCACACACACTGGCCTAACCTGAGCTGATGATCTGACTGATCCTGTGATGAGGTCCAGTTGCCGTCGGTCACTGCCTAGACTCCGACTGAGAGAGACAGGACTCCTGTCTGTCACACACTCAATGTTCCACCTAACCCCACATGGCTCCGTGTCCGCACTGTCCGCTCCTACACACTCCTCCTTGGTCGGCTCCTCCTGGAGTCTTCAGTTCTCTCCTCCTGGCGCCACCACACTGCAGCACAGTCCTCCCTCCCTCCTCCTCCAGGGCCCAGGACCACCTCGCCTCCTCACTGACTCCACAACTGGCGCAGTGCTGCTGATGTCTGAGTCCAATCTGTGAGCACTCAGTCTCAACACTGCAGTGAGCGCACGCCACTTGTCTTCTTCTCAGTTTTTTAAGAAGCTGCGGGCCGGGCTGGGCAGTAGTACCGCACGCAGTAAGTTGCAGCAGCAGCTCTTTTCCCTCCTTTCAGTCTTCCCACCTGAACTCAACTGTCTGAACAGCCCGGCGCAACGTCACATGACCAATGACCCACACGTCACTCTGTCAATCAGCAGGCACGTCTCCTCGCAGTGCTCAGAGCGCTGAATGCTGATTGGCTGAGTGATTACCTCATCATAGAGGCAGTTTTGAGAACCGCCTCCTATGGAGCTACTATGAGTGCCGTGCAAGTCACCAGTAGGTGGCGCAGCTCTTAGTGAGCATAGAATTGTTATTTTAGAACCATGTTGCGCAATTAATGGAGAACAGCGGACAGGCTCACTGCCTCCTAATTGCACAACAATGGATGGAGGATGCTTATGCTATGATGATTTTGGCGCAAGCGCAGTAAAATAAAATAATTATGCTCACCATAGGGGGGGTACCCTTGGTGCGGTGGTGGGCGTGGTCAAAAAAATAAGATTTTTTTTATTTTTTATTTTTAATAAATATTATTTGTGAAATCTTTTTTTCCCTGATTGGACAGGGGAGGCGCTGCCTCCCCTGTCTCCTATTACTGCACGTCCTTAACTGCACAAATAAGGAATAATAATAGCAAAAGTTTCAGTACACAACCCATATTCATGCTTATCATAGCATGAATAAGGAGTGTGTCCTGAAATGTCGCTTATAACTATGTTTGTCTTGATGTGAATAAACAAACATTGTTAATACGATAGATGGTGCTGTTCAACAGTGCAAACTTGTACTTACCTTCCAAGCCAGTCTCTTCTGCTCTTGTTTTTTTTTCAAAAGCATGTGATTAGACAGCATGCCCAATCATGCCATTGAACTAAATGTAGCGTGCTCCCACACTGGATAATCACAGAACGCCACGATCACACCATTGAACTAAATTTAGTGCACTCCTGTGCTGGGTAAAGCAGCTGACAGCTTTACCCAGAGTGGGAGCACACTACATTTAGTTCACTGGCACGATCGGGCATGCTGTCAAAAACAGGAGCAGAAAAGACTGGTGAGGGAAGTAAGGTAAGTACAGTTTTGGGGGGGTTAAATCTTTTAAATGCATTTTTTTACAGGTGTCGCAAGGTTAATGCTACATATTTCTGAACATATTGCTAAATTATGTTACATTAATTTATATATTTACTGTCCCTTTAAGTGGCCAAAGAGGGACACATATTTTTGAATTCTTTTCAAAAGTGTTTACTGATGTATGTAAACTTAAATGGATTGGATAGAACCATTTTTGTTGGGGTTTTTTTTTAAAAAAAACTTCCACTTTACTTCTATAATCAATTTTACTTTGTTCTCTTGGTATCTTTTGTCCTTGGTAATCTCAGGAACAATCATGTGTCTTTAAATAACAATGTTATACATAATTGCAAACACTGTTGCCATACCATGCTAGCTTAAGTTTACTCTTCAGAGCAAATTTGATAATAGAAGTAAATTTGAAAGTTCTTTAAAATTCCATTCATGAATATTTAATTTTGATTTTACTGTGTTTTAAACATGTGAGACAAGAAATGCAGAGCATGCACATTCCTGCCTCTCTCCCTCATGAACAGAAAGGGACATAATACTCATATGCTAAATCACTTGGTACTGATGCAGTATAACTTTAAAAAGCTAACAGGAAAATATCACCTGAGCATCTCTATGTAAAAAAGGATATTTTACCTCACAACTTCCTCAGCTCACCAGAGTAAGTATTCTGTAAAAAGTTATCTTTCAGTTACTGCTCAGCTGCAAGTTTTTTGATTTTTTTTTAAAAAGGAAGAAATTAACAGCAGCCAATTAGCATCAGCACTGCTGAGGTCATGTACTCTTTTACTGTGATCTCATGAGATTTCACTTAACTCTCATGAGATTTCATAGTAAACTTCCTTAAACTGAATAGGGAAATAACATGAGTGTGCATACTGATTTGCTGCTTAAAGTCCCTTACAATGGGGTGTGAATATTTAGGAAATGTTTAGTAAAATATCTTCCATTTTTACATAGAGATGTTCAGGTCATAATGTTCTAGTCAGCTTTTTACAGCTATGCTGCATCACTTTCAAGTGTTTAAACATTTGGGTATCATGGACCTTTAAGATATATTTAATGATATTGCCATCCTGGCTTTGTGGAAGATTGTTGCTATTTAAAGTTTTCACAAGAAGGATATTTATGTGGCTAAGAAAAAGAAGAAGATTTTGGCTTTAAAGTAGGGTTTGTATCTGCACTTGTCAGGTATGATCCTGTTTTTATCTTATGTCTACCAGATAACCATATATTCATTATAGCTTTCCTCTAGAATTAGTTTCAAGCTACCATTAAAAAAACTTTAAAGAACCATAGATGAATCAACTAATAACTATCCTTGCTGCATATTTCTTTCCAGTTTTCTATACACACAGTACATGTCCAGATTAGTGGTGAACAAATCCTATCCTCAGGGACCACAAACAACAAAGGATTTAAGAGTTTCTCTGCATTAGCCATTATAATAGTAATGGTTCATTCACTTTAATTACACAATCTGTGCTGAAGTAGAGAAATAATTATAATCAACCCCAAACAAGGCCCTCGATAACTGGAGTGGCTCACTGCTGACATAGATCTTAACAGCCCATTGAAGAGGGCCATCACTTTCTTGTATCTTTGTATTATTTATGTTGCCTTGCATTATATCTCAGTAAAGTTTCATAGTAAAAATATAAAGCAAATGCAACCACATACAGTTTATGAAGTGCACTCTCTAACCAATTTACCGCAGCATTCATTTTTAATTCATTTGAGTGTATCCGACCTGCTTTATCAGGCTGTGAAGCTTAACACATTTGATTTGTACAAAAATAGTGAAGAAAAAATGTATAATTTCACTTAAATTATATTTTAGACCTTTAACAAGAAAATGAGTCTTATAAATAACATTTTTTTCCTTTTTTCTCCCTGAATAAATAGTTATCAGATTTATTCAGCTAGCTGTAGTAAACCACAAGATGCGTGATTCTAGGCAATAAAACAAGTATTAATTGTTATCTCTATATTTTATGGGCTCCATGTACTAAGCCGTCAATTCATCCGTCATTGTAGACGCGGATAAACTCGCCGTTACTCGCCGCGGGCGAAATGGTGTCCGCTGTCGCTATGTACTAATATTCCCCCAATAAATAGACAAGTCTAGCCCGCCGCGAGCAGTTGCGGATTGTTGATAAATTTGACGCCTCGCTCGCCGCGACTAAGCTGATGGTACTTAACTTTCAGTTGAATTGTCTGGCCAATTATTAACACGTGACATGCAAGGTGTCACGAACATCATAGTAGTCGCGGGAATAGAATTTTGCTCCTATAAAAGTTCAACTTATCTAAACAACTTTATTATTGTTCAAAATTTTTTGAAGAGTGATAACAGAGCGTTATTTTTGTAATATTTATTTACAATTTGGATATGGCTTCATCTGGATCTGATAATATATAAATATTAATATAAAAATAATTATAAAGATTGACAACTAACAATACAAATTTAAAAAGATTACTCTTTAATTACAGTCGACAAATTGGGCGCAATTTATGTACATGGAAATGAGAGACAAATTAGACGCCAGTTATGCTGTAAGTACAATGCTGATATTACTGCCTTTTATATATGTCTAGACTGGCGTCTAGATTGACTTTCCTATTGTTTTGTACCTTGCCCGCCACCTAAAAGGTGGCGAGGCAAAAATAGCGAGGTGGGAGCGGAAATTGTAGCGAGCGGACAAATAGATTTTTTAGTACATTCGTTTTTTGGCGAGTTGGTGGTCAAATGTGTCTAATTACAGTGAAAAATGGAGCGGTAGCGAGGTTTGGCGGATAAGTACGCTCGCAATTTTAAAGATGCGAGTTTTAACATAATTGACGGCTTTGTACATATCAGTTTGCGAGTTTTGACGCGAGATTTGTTGCGGGTAGCTCGCTGACTGCTTAGTACATGGAGCCCATATCTCAGTGTTGTGAGTGACTAGTTGCACTTATCACATATGCCTGAGGCTATTTCTATTTTTTTTTTTATAAATCTACATATGTATTAGGTAATATTTAAATATATCATTTGATTTGTTAAGTGCTGAGGATGATGTGTTGTGATCCTAGGGGTCTCCTCTCCGATCTGAATAATAAGGTTCCTCTGCCCTGTGGCTGTTGGGGAGGGCATTTAAAGTCCATGGGGCTGATTTATTAAGCAGCAAATGCTGCTGATTCTGCACAAGCCACCAGGAATCAGGAGTTAAGAATCAGCGGTCATAAGACTGCAATCATCCCGATCCGATCAAGATGATTGACACCCCCTGCTAGCAGCCGATTGGCCGTGAATGTGCAGGGGGTGGCATTGCACAAGCTTTTCACAAGAAATGCTTGTGCAATGATAAATCCAGACAGCATATGAATCATGTCTGCCCGCCATTTGTTAAATCTACCCCTATAATTTAGCCCCAGACCATTTACAGGGACAAGAAACCGCTTTCAGGTGCAGGTGATTGCCTTAAAAATGGCAAATACCTTGCAGTAGCACGTAAAGTGCTGTTTACCCTTAGGGATAGGGCTAGAGATGTAAAATTTCCAAAGATTTTGAAGTCATTTGGGAAAACCCCCCATTATTGTCAAGTTATTCAAGTATTTGCTTATCCACAGTGTACATGAATTGCAATGATTTGATACTTTACATAGTCTTACTTAAGTCTTCGGGCTGATTTATCATGTGTCTGGCAGACATGATCCGCTGTAGCGAACATGTCCACCAGACATCGATATATGCAGAGAGCATACGCTGTCGGCATTTATCATTGCACAAGCAGTTCTGGTGAACTGCTTGTGCAATGCCGTCCCCTGCAGATCTGTGGCCCATCGGCCGCTAGTAGGGGGTGTCAATCAACCCGATCGTATGCAATGCGTATGAGTTAAGAAGCAGCGGTCTTAAGACCGCTGCTTCTTAACACCTGTTTCCAGCGAGCCTGAAGGCTCACACGGAAACAGATGTATTTGGCCCCAGTCAAGTCATGATAAATCAGCCCCTTCATGTTTTTAGAAATAATATTGGTGGTTTATATATATATGAACACCTTGTCAAAAACATGTTACTTATCATTGTAAAAAAATATTCCTACTCCCATTTTATAAATGTTTTAAAAAAAAATACTTTGGAGGAAAAAAACATAAAAATACAATTTTTTTTCCAAATGTTCTAGTTTTTCCCCATCTCTAGGTAGGCCCCTCATTTGTGCTAGAGTGACAAGTGACTACTCATTTGGAAAGGCAGACTCCCCTTTTTCAAATGAGGGTTCACTTTTGCCCCTAAGTAGTGATGTCGCAAATAGTTCGCCGGCGAATTGTTCCCGGCGAACATATGCGATGTTCGATCCGCCCCCTATTCGTCATCATTGAGTAATACTTTGACCCTGTACCTCACAGTCAGAAGACACATTCCAGCCAATCAGCAGCAGACACTCCCTCCCAGACCCTCCTACCTCCTGGACAGCATCCATTTTAGATTCATTTGGAAGCTGCATTCTTAGTGAGAGGAGGGACAGTGTAGCTGTTGCTGATTTAATAGGGAAATTGATAGCTAGGCTAGTGTATTCAGTGTCCACTACAGTCCTGAAGGACTCATCTGATCTCTGCTGTAAGGACAGCACCCCAAAAAGCCCTTTTTAGGGCTAGAACATCAGTCTGCTTTTTTTTTTTCCTGTGTAATCTAATTGCAGTTGGCTGCCTGCCAGCGTGTGTGTCAGGCTCACAGCGTATACTGTGCCCACTTGCCCAGTGCCACCACTCATATCTGGTGTAACAGTAGTGTAGATTTAAAAAAAAAAAAAAACACTTTTTTTGACTGTGTTAAATAATAGCAGTCAGTTTCCTTCACACGTGTGCGTTTCAGTGCCTGCCTGGCAGGGCACAGTGTCACCCCAGTGCAACTCATATCTGGTGTAATAGTAGTGTAGATTTAAAAAAAACAAAAAAAAAACACTTTTTTGACTGTGTTAAATAATAGCAGTCAGTTTCCTTCACACGTCTGCGTTTCAGGGCCTGCCTGCCAGGGCACAGTGTCACCCCAGTGCAACTCATATCTGGTGTAATAGTAGTGTAGATTTAAAAAAAAACAACACTTTTTTGACTGTGTTAAATAATAGCAGTCAGTTTCCTTCACACGTGTGCGTTTCAGGGCCTGCCTGCCAGGGCACAGTGTCACCCCAGTGCAACTCATATCTGGTGTAACAGTAGTGGAGATTTAAAAAAAACAAACACTTTTTTGACTGTGTTAAATAATAGCAGTCAGTTTCCTTCACACGTGAGCGTTTCAGGGCCTGCCTGCCAGGGCACAGTGTCACCCCAGTGCAACTCATATCTGGTGTAACAGTAGTGTAGATTTAAAAAAAAACAACACTTTTTTGACTGTGTTAAATGATAGCAGTCAGTTTCCTTCACACATGTGCGTTTCAGGGCCTGCCTGCCAGGGCACAGTGTCACCCCAGTGCAACTCATATCTGGTGTAACAGTAGTGGAGATTTAAAAAACAACAACACTTTTTTGACTGTGTTAAATAATAGCAGTCAGTTTCCTTCACACGTGTGCGTTTCAGGGCCTGCCTGCCAGGGCACAGGGTCACCCCAGTGCAACTCATATCTGGTGTAACAGTAGTGGAGATTTAAAAAAAAACAACACTTTTTTGACTGTGTTAAATAATAGCAGTCAGTTTCCTTCACACGTGTGCGTTTCAGTGCCTGCCTGCCAGGGCACAGTGTCACCCCAGTGCAACTCATATCTGGTGTAACAGTAGTGGAGATTTAAAAAAAACAACACTTTTTTGACTGTGTTAAATAATAGCAGTCAGTTTCCTTCACACGTGTGCGTTTCAGTGCCTGCCTGCCAGGGCACAGTGTCACCACAGTGACACTGGGGTGACACTACCTGATCGATACAACATCATACCTGATGTTTTAAAGCACGTTATTCCAAACAATTTAGGAATGTTAGGTGATTTATGCCCTTAATGGCTTAAAACCAGACTCTGCATCAACTATGTAATTTTCCATGGGAGTTTTGCCATGGATCCCCCTCCGGCATGCCACAGTCCATCACTATTGTGGCCAGAAAGAGTCCCTGTGGGTTTTAAAATTCACCTGCCCATTGAAGTCAATGGCGGTTCGCCCGGTTCGCCGGTTCGCCAACTTTTGGGGAAGTTCGCGTTCGCTGTTCACGAACCCAAATTTTTAGGTTCGCGACATCACTACCCCTAAGTGATCAGTGTTAAATACTACAAAACACCTGTGTTTCCCCTATTTAATTAGATGGGTATGAGACCCCCTCATGTGAGAGAGAGAATACACGTGGTAATGGTGATCCCATGCTTCAGGTACACACCGGTGCAGTGTTTGAAAAGGTAAAAAGGCACTTTAAGAGTTGAAAGGGGAGGCAGTGGCTGCAAAGACAGCATACAACACAAACACACACAAAATAACACTCACATAATTGAGGATATTATTTTTTTTCAGTTGAGTCAAATACCCCTTTATGTAGCAGGGGATTACCATAAAAGCAGCCTTAGTACCCCAAATTAAGCACTGCAACAGAGAAAGTGATCCTTCTTTTGAAAAAAGATTGAGATCCCCTTTAAAGAAGAGGTCACTGGTGCAGGTGGAGATATGATGGTCACCATTAAAACAGTAATAATTTAAAAAAACATATGAATATGGAACAATATCTGGGGTATCCCCTATGTTGCCCCCTCACAATAAATAATCAAACTTTATATATTGTTAGATGGTTTAGACCTACAATTTACTGCATAAATTGTTAGATGGTTCAAATTGACAACATTAATTAATGTTATCTTCTGAAATATTCCCAGGAAATTATTCACATGCTGCCATTTACCATCTATGCATTTGAAAATGATACAAATTTATTTTTTTGCATTTTGATATGGTGGCATTTTACCATGTTAGCGTATTTCTGCAAACTAAACTTATATTCTAAAAATACTTGATCTGCTGAAAAAAAAAAGTTTTATTTGTGCAGGTACCTCAGAGAAAAAAAGTTAACTGTATGGCCCATATTTATCAAGCTCCGTATGGAGCTTGAAGGGGCGTGTTTCTGGTGAGTCTTCAGACTCGCCAGAAACACAAGTTATGAAGCAGTGGTCTAAAGACCGCTGCTCCATAACCCTGTCCCTCTGCTCTGAGCAGGCAGACAGGAATCGCCGGAAATCAACCCGATCGAGTACGATCGGGTTGATAGACACCCCCCTGCTGGCAGCCGATTGGCCGCGAGTCTGCAGGGGGCGGCGTTGCACCAGCAGCTGCTGGTGCAATGTTAAATGCGGAGAGCGTATTGCGAGGTCTTGCAGATCACTGTCGGATCAGGTCCGCAGGACCTTTGATAAATAGAGGCCTTTGTGTAAATGCAAGAACTGTCAAACAACTGAAAAAAGCACTAGCACAGGGGTATGAAATAGCTCAGCAGCTTATTGGCTTATTGGTTGATGTTTAACACATCTATAGACACAGCATTTTTTATTTTATTCTATAAAAATGCAGTTTATAGCTGTTGTTTTTTTCTTTCACATTTTTGCTATATTTGTACACGTACATATATATGTATATATGTATATATGTGTATATGCATATATTTCTTTCCAATGGCATAGAGAGTTCACAAATCCATTCAATTACTAGTGGGAATTCAACTCCTGGCCACCAGGTAGAGGCAAAGAACACACCAGCAAAGCTTCAAGTATCCTCCCACTACAAAGCTTCAAATATCCTCCCACTACCCACAATCCCTAGTCATTCTTTGCTTGTGTTACATTGTAGGTGATGTGCGAAGAAGGTGTCTGAAGATATGAGACAGCTGGACAGCAGCCTCCAGAGAAAATTACGGCTCACTCCACTAGGGCCGTCCCTTCCTCTTGGGCCTTTAAAAATTATGCTTCTATGGACCAGATTTGCAAGGCTGACATTTAGTCATCATTGCATACTTTTTCAAAATTTTCCAAATTTTATGTTTTTGCCTCAGCTGAGGCTTCTTTTGAAAGAAAAGTTCTTCCGGTCGGATGTGCCTTCTGTTTACGTTTGTCTGTCTTATGTATTCCTCCTTCCATTCTGTGGACTCTAGTTTTCGTATTGGTTCCCACAAGTATTTTTTTTGCTGCCAAATGCGATTATATTAAAAAAATTGTAAACTTTTTCATTGTAAACTTTTTCAAAACCTTTGGGTTTCTCACTGAAATTATTTACACACAACTACTGCAGTTATACATTAAATGGCTGGGAAAGCTTCTCTAGACCCCTTGGTTCAGAAACAGCAGACATGCATGACTTTGCCATTGTTTTTGGCAATAAGAAGGCTACTAATTGCAGCTGTGCACCACACTTCTGAAATCCCTGGCAGTGAAGGGGTTAATCAGGTCATTTTTAAGGTTATTTTTAGCCGTAGTGTAGAGATTACCCTCCCCCTTGATCCCTACCTGATCTATCCTAAACCGCTCTCTTCTTTCCCTCACTCACACTGGTCACCACCATCTTACATACTGGCAGCCAGTCTGTCAGTATATAGTTTAGGGATAATATTTAAAAAAAATTCTGTAGTGTAGGGAACCCTCATCAAACACCCGCCTCCCTGATCCCCCATAAACAGCTCTCAAATCCTCTCACTAGGTGCTGCTATCTTAGGTACTGGCAAATATCTTCCAGTACCTAGTTTTAGTTGTTTTTTTACAAAAACATGTTTTTGTAGTGTAGTGATCCCTTCCTCACCCCCAATTCAATTGCTCAAAGTATCTCTATCCTCAACCCTTTCCACAGTGTAGGGAACCCATCCCTCCCCTCCCTCACTAAACATTTTTTTTCATAGGTGTCACTGTCTGCATCAGCGATCTGCCTTCATATGGTAAAGGCAGCATGACAGCCTGGCTATGCTTAGCATAGGACCCTGTGACATAGTAACTACATCCAATAGCCACAATTGTTTAAATGCTTAGTTATGTGTAGTAAATCAGTTTTGACATCACAACTACCTTGCCACATATCCAACGCTAATAGGATTAGATAAGAAACAGAAATGCAATGCAAGATTTTACTAAGAAAATGACAGTGACAATCCTTTTCTACTACAGTAACAGGTCTGAGTTTGCTCCTCCAAATAAGGAAAGTGGTGGGGAAAGTTGGACCATTGAGAAACAACTGCAGCAAACAAAGTGAAAAGTTTCACACTCAGACAATGGTCTTGTAATTACAAGATGTTTTATTCCCACATGTCTGGATAATTTAATTATCTAATATTTTGTGTGACTGCTATACTATCTGTAGAATAATGAGTTTTATAAAGTCATCATAATAATAATCTTATCTAGAATTCCTAACTTTCTCTTCCACAGAAGTACAGCTGCAGTTGGATAGTAGCTTAAACTTAAAGTAATAGCTAGTGCTACTGCTACCAACTAACAGCACCACAAAACAAGATGTTGTGTTGTTTTTATTTAATTTGTTAATGTATTTATTTTTGATTGGATCAAGATCATCAAGAACAAAGTGAAGCTTACATACTTATTGGCCTACACAGAAATCAATAATTTGACCAGAACAGTGGCATATCACTATTTAATAGTGTAAAACAACTGTGAGTCTGAATTCTTCTCACTTGCTGAAAAGCCTTTTTTGAACTATATAAATAAATTCAAATAAAGTTTGTGTTGAATGCATGTATTTGTTTATTTGTTAAAGACGGCCCTATTTTTGCATTTTGAAACTAATGCAAAGAATTTATATTAACAAATTTCAACTCAATATTTGGCCACTTTTCAACAAATGATTAGAACAATTCACCAGACAATATACCAGTGAGATTTCAGAAATACTTTCTTCCTTAGTGTTGTATTCTGCTGTGCCTGTTAGATTTGTCATGTACTTTATGCTCCTTTTTCTCATCTCTATTACTGAAATATTTTGCAACCTTTATTCTCTGCTTCAAAAATAACTGATTATAATTCCTCAGGAGAGAACTTGGTTCACTCACTGACCTATATTTGTAACCAACATTTAGATCCAAATTAATTGCAAAACTAGAACCCCTACTTGCCCTCACTTAAAGTAATCTTTTTTATGTAATTTACTTTAACTTCACTGGCTCATCTATACCCTGTTTGAAATATTTTAAAAGCAAAATCACTCCAGCAAACCTCCAAAAAAGGTTTCCAAAAACCTTTTTCGGCAGTACTTGCCATTTTTAATAATCCATCACAGACAATAGAATGCTTTGCTTCAAAGCTATTACATCAAAATCTATCTATCTATAATTAGGGCTGCTATCATTCATCCACTCATCCCGCAAGGTTTTGTAGACGTACTCAAGAGTATTTACTGGACCATTAGTTTGTCTCTTCTTGATTAGTATGCCTAAGAATTTGATTTGTTAAATATAAAAGGCCAGATTACGAGTGGAGCGCTATTTTAACGTGTGTTTGTTAAGGGGAAAATTTCCCATTTACAGACATACGTTAAATAACCAGCCATTACAAGTGGCTGTTTAATGTGACCATGAGCTTACGTTTTCAGTTTGCGCTAAGCGCAATTAACTAGAGGTTAGACATCTGGTTAAATATAAAAAAATGCCCCAATTGCCCCAAAATAAAGTGGACAGTACATTTACAATAAAGATGAGCAATTTTATATAAAAAAACCTGTGCAAAGCAGTTATAAGGGGTTAATGTTAGGGAATGTGGGAGCGCCTTTACATGGAGATCAATTTGGGACTGTGTTTTCATTATAAATATATAAGTACATACATATATATTTATGAGTTAATATGTGTATATACACATATAAACACATAAATATATATGTATATAAGGAGATACATATATATTTATTTATTGCTGCCCAACGCTGCACGATTTGCTCCCTGCACTGCGCTAGGTGGTTTGCCGTGGCTGCAGGCATGAAAACGATTCTCGCATTGGAGCCTATAGAAGCATGCTCTTGTGAGCACTGGCTTCCAGGCAATGAAAACTTGAGGTCGCATTCGCATTGCACTGCACCTGTAATACCAGCAGACAATTCAGTGTGCTGGTATTACTGAGTGCAAATAGCATGCTTGCGTAAGCGTGATATTGCGCTCCACTCCTAATCTAGCCCAAAGTGTTTAACAGCAAACACCTTGTACACAAAGTTAAAGGAGAACTGAAATATATTATACTATACTTATATACTATAGAGTCAGTTTATCAAATCAGGAATAAGTTCGACCTCCAAGAGAATGTACTCTCTAGGCCATATTCCATCTTATTCTTGTTGAGATTGATGCAATAGAGTGAGCAGATCCCAGGAACAAAAAATAATTAGGGCTGCTATCATTCATACACTCATCCCGTAAGGTTTTGTAGACGTACTCAAGAGTATTTACTGGACCATTAGTTTGTCTCTTCTTGATTAGTATGCCTAAGAATTTGATTTGTTAAATATAAAAGGCCAGATTACGAGTGGAGCGCTATTTTAACGTGTGTTTGTTAAGGGGAAAATTTCCCATTTACAGACATACGTTAAATAACCAGCCATTACAAGTGGCTGTTTAATGTGACCATGAGCTTACGTTTTCAGTTTGCGCTAAGCGCAATTAACTAGAGGTTAGACATCTGGTTAAATATAAAAAAATGCCCCAATTGCCCCAAAATAAAGTGGACAGTACATTTACAATAAAGATGAGCAATTTTATATAAAAAAACCTGTGCAAAGCAGTTATAAGGGGTTAATGTTAGGGAATGTGGGAGCGCCTTTACATGGAGATCAATTTGGGACTGTGTTTTCATTATAAATATATAAGTACATACATATATATTTATGAGTTAATATGTGTATATACACATATAAACACATAAATATATATGTATATAAGGAGATACATATATATTTATTTATTGCTGCCCAACGCTGCACGATTTGCTCCCTGCACTGCGCTAGGTGGTTTGCCGTGGCTGCAGGCATGAAAATGATTCTCGCATTGGAGCCTATAGAAGCATGCTCTTGTGAGCACTGGCTTCCAGGCAATGAAAACTTGAGGTCGCATTCGCATTGCACTGCACCTGTAATACCAGCAGACAATTCAGTGTGCTGGTATTACTGAGTGCAAATAGCATGCTTGCGTAAGCGTGATATTGCGCTCCACTCCTAATCTAGCCCAAAGTGTTTAACAGCAAACACCTTGTACACAAAGTTAAAGGAGAACTGAAATATATTATACTATACTTATATACTATAGAGTCAGTTTATCAAATCAGGAATAAGTTCGACCTCCAAGAGAATGTACTCTCTAGGCCATATTCCATCTTATTCTTGTTGAGATTGATGCAATAGAGTGAGCAGATCCCAGGAACAAAAAATTGCTCAGCTGAATTGTCTTACACAAGTACAAAAGACAAACCATTCAGTTTCACCCACAACTTCCATCTTAAATTATTAAATGTGTGTTGATATCTCATCAATCTTCTGAGCTATTGGCTACAATTGACTCCTTTCTAAAAACATTGACATATATATGTTTATATACAGTATATGCTCATTACATATGAATGTTAAACCTATTTAATATTCTTATTCTTATTATCATTATTAGGATTGATGATTATGTGTTCTCATTGGCTGCTGGTATTTAAGATTGCAAGGGCAGGGCTTGATAGTCATTCCGGACGAACGAGTCCAGGTTGCCTGAAGTCCATAACTTCTGATACTCCAAAGTAAAAAAAAGCAACAACAAAAAAAACATTAAAGATCTACATTTATTACATTTCTGATCCTTGAAAATATTCCTCTGATGTGCTTTGCAGTCCATTCTGCAGGTTTATAAAGTGATTTAAAGGGTCATAAATGTTTGTTTCTAGTGTTTTTAAACATTGGAATACCAAAGGAAGTGTAGTTTTAACTTGCTCTAATATCCTCATATGTTGGGCATATTTATATCAATCAACTGATAAAAAGCAGAATTTAGACTCTAGCACCCTGTTAATTGTAAAGCAGTTTTTTCCCCATCCATAGGCCTAGATTTGGAGTTCGGCGGTAGCCGTCAAAACCAGCGTTAGAGGCTCCTAACGCTGGTTTTGGCCGCCCGCTGGTATTTGGAGTCAGTGATTAAAGGGTCTAACGCTCACTTTTCAGCCGCGACTTTTCCATACCGCAGATCCCCCTACGCCATTTGCGTAGCCTATCTTTTCAATGGGATCTTTCTAACGCTGGTATTTAGAGTCGTTTCTGAAGTGAGCGTTAGAGCTCTAACGACAAAATTCCAGCCGCCTGAAAATAGCAGGAGTTAAGAGCTTTCTGGCTAACGCCGGTTTATAAAGCTCTTAACTACTGTACCCTAAAGTACACTAACACCCATAAACTACCTATGTACCCCTAAACCGAGCTCCCCCCACACCGCCGCCACTCGATTAAAATTTTTAACCCCTAATCTGCCGACCGCCACCTACGTTATATTTATGTACCCCTAATCTGCTGCCCCTAACCCCGCCGACCCCTGTATTACATTTATTAACCCCTAACTTGCCCCCCACAACGTCGCCGCCAGCTACTTAAAATAATTAACCCCTAATCTTCCGACCGCAAATCGCCGCCACCTACGTTATCCCTATGTACCCCTAATCTGCTGCCCCTAACATCGCCGACCCCTATATTATATTTATTAACCCCTAATCTGCCCCCCTCAACGTCGCCGACACCTGCCTACACTTATTAACCCCTAATCTGCCGAGCGGACCTGAGCGCTACTATAATAAAGTTATTAACCCCTAACCCGCCTCACTAACCCTATCATAAATAGTATTAACCCCTAATCTGCCCTCCCTAACATCGCCGACACCTACCTTCAATTATTAACCCCTAATCTGCCGACCGGAGCTCACCGCTATTCTAATAAATGTATTAACCCCTAAAGCTAAGTCTAACCCTAACACTAACACCCCCCTAAGTTAAATATAATTTAAATCTAACGAAATAAATTAACTCTTATTAAATAAATGATTCCTATTTAAAGCTAAATACTTACCTGTAAAATAAATCCTAATATAGCTACAATATAAATTATAATTATATTATAGCTATTTTAGGATTAATATTTATTTTACAGGCAACTTTGTTATTATTTTAACCAGGTACAATAGCTATTAAATAGTTAAGAACTATTTAATAGTTACCTAGTTAAAATAATAACAAATTTACCTGTAAAATAAATCCTAACCTAAGTTATAATTAAACCTAACACTACCCTATCAATAAAATAATTAAATAAACTACCTACAATTACCTACAATTAACCTAACACTACACTATCAATAAATTAATTAAACACAATTCCTACAAATAAATACAATTAAATAAACTAGCTAAAGTACAAAAAATAAAAAAGATCTAAGTTACAGAAAATAAAAAAATATTTACAAACATAATAAAAATATTACAACAATTTTAAACTAATTACACCTACTCTAAGCCCCCTAATAAAATAACAAAGCCCCCCAAAATAAAAAATTCCCTACCCTATTCTAAATTAAAAAAGTTACAAGCTCTTTTACCTTACCAGCCCTGAACAGGGCCCTTTGCGGGGCATGCCCCAAGAATTTCAGCTCTTTTGCCTGTAAAAAAAACACATACAATACCCCCCCCCAACATTACAACCCACCACCCACATACCCCTAATCTAACCCAAACCCCCCTTAAATAAACCTAACACTAAGCCCCTGAAGATCTTCCTACCTTGTCTTCACCATACCAGGTTCACCGATCCGTCCTGAAGAGCTCCTCCGATGTCCTGATCCAAGCCCAAGCGGGGGCTGAAGAGGTCCATGATCCGGTCAAAGTCTTCATCCAAGCGGGGCAGAAGAGGATCTTCCATCCGATTGAAGTCATCATCCAGGCGGCATCTTCGATCTTCTTCCATCCGGAGCGAAGCGGCAGGATCCTGAAGACATCCAGCGCGGAACATCCATCCGGACCGACGACTGAACGACGAATGACTGTTCCTTTAAGGGACGTCATCCAAGATGGCGTCCCTCGAATTCCGATTGGCTGATAGGATTCTATCAGCCAATCGGAATTAAGGTAGGAATTTTCTGATTGGCTGATGGAATCAGCCAATCAGAATCTAGTTCAATCCGATTGGCCGATCCAATCAGCCAATCAGATTGAGCTCGCATTCTATTGGCTGATCGGAACAGCCAATAGAATGCGAGCTCAATCTGATTGGCTGATTGGATCAGCCAATCGGATTGAACTTGATTCTGATTGGCTGATTCCATCAGCCAATCAGAAAATTCCTACCTTAATTCCGATTGGCTGATAGAATCCTATCAGCCAATCGGAATTCGAGGGACGCCATCTTGGATGACGTCCCTTAAAGGAACAGTCATTCGTCGTTCAGTCGTCGGTCCGGATGGATGTTCCGCGCTGGATGTCTTCAGGATCCTGCCGCTTCGCTCCGGATGGAAGAAGATCGAAGATGCCGCCTGGATGATGACTTCAATCGGATGGAAGATCCTCTTCTGCCCCGCTTGGATGAAGACTTTGACCGGATCATGGACCTCTTCAGCCCCCGCTTGGGCTTGGATCAGGACATCGGAGGAGCTCTTCAGGACGGATCGGTGAACCTGGTATGGTGAAGACAAGGTAGGAAGATCTTCAGGGGCTTAGTGTTAGGTTTATTTAAGGGGGGTTTGGGTTAGATTAGGGGTATGTGGGTGGTGGGTTGTAATGTTGGGGGGGGGTATTGTATGTGTTTTTTTTACAGGCAAAAGAGCTGAAATTCTTGGGGCATGCCCCGCAAAGGGCCCTGTTCAGGGCTGGTAAGGTAAAAGAGCTTGTAACTTTTTTAATTTAGAATAGGGTAGGGAATTTTTTATTTTGGGGGGCTTTGTTATTTTATTAGGGGGCTTAGAGTAGGTGTAATTAGTTTAAAATTGTTGTAATATTTTTATTATGTTTGTAAATATTTTTTTATTTTCTGTAACTTAGATCTTTTTTATTTTTTGTACTTTAGCTAGTTTATTTAATTGTATTTATTTGTAGGAATTGTGTTTAATTAATTTATTGATAGTGTAGTGTTAGGTTAATTGTAGGTAATTGTAGGTAGTTTATTTAATTATTTTATTGATAGGGTAGTGTTAGGTTTAATTATAACTTAGGTTAGGACTTATTTTACAGGTAATTTTGTTATTATTTTAACTAGGTAACTATTAAATAGTTCTTAACTATTTAATAGCTATTGTACCTGGTTAAAATAATAACAAAGTTGCCTGTAAAATAAATATTAATCCTAAAATAGCTATAATATAATTATAATTTATATTGTAGCTATATTAGGATGTATTTTACAGGTAAGTATTTAGCTTTAAATAGGAATCATTTATTTAATAAGAGTTAATTTATTTCGTTAGATAAAAATTATATTTAACTTAGGGGGGTGTTAGTGTTAGGGTTAGACTTAGCTTTAGGGGTTAATACATTTATTAGAATAGCGGTGAGCTCCGGTCGGCAGATTAGGGGTTAATAATTGAAGTTAGGTGTCGGCGATGTTAGGGAGGGCAGATTAGGGGTTAATACTATTTATGATAGGGTTAGTGAGGCGGATTAGGGGTTAATAACTTTATTATAGTAGCGCTCAGGTCCGCTCGGCAGATTAGGGGTTAATAAGTGTAGGCAGGTGTCGGCGACGTTGAGGGGGGCAGATTAGGGGTTAATAAATATAATATAGGGGTTGGCGATGTTAGGGCAGCAGATTAGGGGTACATAGGGATAACGTAGGTTGCGGCGGTTTACGGAGCGGCAGATTAGGGGTTTAAAAAAATATGCAGGGGTCAGCAATAGCGGGGGCGGCAGATTAGGGGTTAATAAGTGTAAGGCTAGGGGTGTTTAGACTCGGGGTACTTGTTAGAGTGTTAGGTGCAGACGTAGGAAGTGTTTCCCCATAGGAAACAATGGGGCTGCGTTAGGAGCTGAACGCTGCTTTTTTGCAGGTGTTAGGTTTTTTTTAAGCTCAAACAGCCCCATTGTTTCCTATGGGGGAATCGTGCACGAGCACGTTTTTGAGGCCGGCCGCGTCCGTAAGCAACTCTGGTATCGAGAGTTGCATTTGCGGTAAAAATGCTCTACGCTCCTTTTTTGGAGCCTAACGCAGCATTTGTTTGAACTCTCGATACCAGAGTTAAATTTATGGTGCGGCCAGAAAAAAGCCCGCGGAGCGTTAGCAGCCCATTTACCGCCGAACTCCAAATCTAGGCCATAGTGTGCAATAATCCAGAGCCACCTTCTGGCTCTTTGCAGACTTGTTTGCACGAGGTCTGGCAAGCAAGAACATTGTTTAGAATCCTCACAAGTACTTTATTTGTACAGAGCTATTGCAACAACAATAAGGTGAGTTGCTTCTATAGATTGATCGCAGTATATTTGTAGAAGAAAAAGAGATGCAAGTCTGATAAACCTTTCTATCTCTGTCTGTGTATCCAACCTTATATGTGATGAAAGGGATTGCTTTTCCTGTTGCTAGCATGCACACTAGTACATTTAGAAAAAAAAAGGTTGTCTTACTGCCACGCAACTGAAAAATTCTCAAAACTGAGAAACTGATATAACAATGGATAGACATTTTGGGCTCCATTTATCAAATGTCAAGTGGACATGATTCGCTGTAGCTAGCAGGGGATCAGGATGATTTAAATTTGCCACCTAAAAGGTGGCGGACAGGATTAGGAGCAACGTTCTTATGACTGCTGCTTCTTAATTTTCGTTTCAGGCGAGCCTGAAATTAAGGACTCCAAAGCAGTATCCGTTGCTTGATAAATGGAACCCAAAAGGTAATCGTATGTCATTCTGGACACTTTAGTGTTCAGTTGTAACAATTTTGTTTGATACAACGGAACAGTATACAGAGATTTAATATTTCATTATTATCAATTATACTTATTTTTTATGATACTGTAAAATGTCATGGTTTGCTAACTGTATCACATATGGATATCTAGAAATTGTGGGTCCAAAGAGAGACAAAGGGAACAGCATACAGCGGTAAGCACCAATGTTATTATTTACCGAGGTGCCGGCTAAGCTATTCGTTTTTAACCATAGCATCCAATACCTGGAATTGATCACAAGGCATTCTGACTAATAATAGAATAATAAAAACAGCCAATACTGGTGTTGGAAAACCATTCATATCATTGGGCGGTCTGAGCTGTGGTGGCACGATAGAACAAAACATAAGGGTTATTTATTTGAAAAATGTATTGGATGTGTGTAATATTTTCTTCCAGTTCAATCACCATAAACTTATTTTACACCATACGTTCCAGACTATTTTACAAAACTCACATAGGTATTTTAATAAAATCTCCTTATTGTATATATTTTGTTCTAAACTACAAATTAATATATCACAAAGTGAATACTTGATCTAGACAAACATAAGCATAATTACTACGTTTGCTTGTAATTATAAAATAATTTTCTATTATCATAGCATTATACAATTACTCAAAAATTAATAACCAGGGACACATAGTCATTTATTAGCAAACAGATTTGCTGATGCTAACAATAATCTAATGGCATAGTATTTTTGTTGAACATTACTAGTTTAACTAATGTTAGATGAATTACATTTCCACCTATAATTTATGACTAGTTGAATGGAGTAGTATTTTATACTCTTGCTACATGATAAAATATCCAGTTCAGAATGCAAACTAAACAACGTTCATTATCTATGTAAAAATTCAGAGCACAGGATTTCTCTTGTTGTGGGATTATTACAAAACCCACTGTTGTTCTCATTAAAATATACATGGTAAAATATGTTTCCGTCATTTGTAAAAACTAATTTCTGGTACCAAGTGAACTTGTTTTGTAGTTTTTTTCATCTTGACTCAGTCTGATGCTTCAATTTCAAAAACCTATTTGCTAAATATCCTATCAAGTCACTCAATACCATATTTTTGACTTATCTTTGATTTTAACATTACTGCAGAATTTGTCTTGGATTATAAAACAATATATGAATATTAAAAGGGGAATAACTGGATTAATGATAGTTAGCATTTAAATTATGACATATTGAAAATGTTTCAATACAAATGCACATCAGATTTTCACAAGGATTTTTAAAGTGCCTGAGCCCAGTGGGTACATTTTTTTTTAACATTTATAAAAAAGTTTTCTTACAATCAACCATACCTTAAAATTCTCTTCTGTTAATCCTTCTTCTGTTTTAGCATCCCTGATCATAGCAGCAACATATCGCTTTACCAGATTCCTCATAACCTCCTGCAAATAGTAATACATATTGAGTTTATCGTGCTTAGACCTTAGTATCAATAGATGTAGATAGCACTTGATTACTACTACACACAAAAACCACGAAGAAACTGACATTTAGGAAAGAACAGTAATACTTTTAACTCTATGAAAAGGTCTGTGGCTATCTGAGCCTCATCATAGAAACTAAAATGTTCAACTCTCCAAAAATGATTTAAAATATACTTTAACAGGATTCTCTCTCTCAATTTTTACATATTTAAAAATACAGCAAATCTTAGCAACTATCCTAAAGATATACTTTAAATTTATGATAGAAAAAACCCCTACATATATGTGATAAAGGTTTAAAAGGGTATTCTGATGCAAAAATGATATGTTCTAAATTATTTTTGTATTACTGGCATGTGTGTAACCCACATAGCTCCTGCAAACATAGCTGTGACTGACAGCTGAAAGTGAGTTCTGTTCCTGATGTTCTCACTGACAGTGTTCTATTCATGAACTGCAATGCATCTGCATCTTGAGTGGAACTTTGCCTATGTTTTTAAACTTTTTTGTGGGTGTTAAACATATATCAAACTAGCAATTTTATACTGTACATTTAATTATAAATGCATGTAATATTGTTCTTGTTTCTATCTATCCTCTGTCTGTCTTTCTCTCTCTCTGTCAATCAGCCTCTGTATATCCTTCTATCTATCTATCTATCTATCTATCTATCTATCTATCTATCTATCTATCTATTTATCTATCATCTATCTATCTATCTATCTATCTATCATCTATCTATCTATCTATCTATCTATCTATCTATCTATCTATCTATCTATCTATCTATCTATCAGTCTGTCTGTATCTGTCTATCTTTCTATCTATATATCATCTATCTCTCTTTACATCTATCTATATATCTATCTATCTATCTATCTATTTATCTATCTATCTGTCTATATATCCAAAAACATCAATGTATATATCCTATTTTTCTGTATTCCTAATTTTCCAATTATCTATTACATTTTAGGTAATGATTAACAAATCCTTTATGTACAGTAATTACCTGATATTGATTATGTCTTCTAAAATTGTCAGCTGCTCTCCTCTGAAAGCCGTACAAAAAAATGACAAAATATATACATAAGAAAAATGATAACTCCTATTTGAGCATAATACCGTACAGTCAAAATATTATATTATACTATCAAAGTATTTAGTAATCATCCAGTACTGATTTAGCAACATCTTAGCAAGTATAATATAATTAATTCAACTTAAAGGGACAGTCAACACCAGAATTTTTGTTGTTTAAAAAGATAGATAATCCCTTTATTACCCATTCCCCAGTTTTGCATAACCAACACAGGTATAATAATACATGCTTTACCTCTGTAATTAACTTGTATCTAAGCTTCTGCAGGCTGCCCCCTTATTTCAGTTCTTTTGAAAGACCTGCATTTTAGCCAATCAGTGCTCCCTCCTCAGTAATATCACGTGCTTGAGCTCAATGTTATCTATATGAAACACATGAACTAGCGCCCTCTAGTGGTGAAAAACAATTCAGAGGCGGCCTTCAAGGTCTAAGAAATTAGCATATGAACCTCCTAGGTTTAGCTTTCAACTAAGAATACCAAGAGAACAAAGCAAATTTGGTGATAAAAGTAAATTGGAAAGTTGTTTAAAATGTCCTATTTGAATCATGAAAGGTTTTTTTTTTTGGACTTCACTGTCCCTTTAAAACAAGCACACAAAAAACAAATAGTGGTAAATTAAGATAACGATCGTTTTGCAAATGAATGCAAACTAAGAACAATCATTTTGGTTATTTGAATTATTTATATTCAGTTCATTGATTCATTCATTAGTATTGTGTATGCTCTTATGTATATTTTTTGCTTTTTGGTCACATAATCTAAACACTGTAAACATTGTCTCCCTGGTATATCTGGTGTATATTGGCACACGTATTTAGCAACATGTACGAGGGTTGTGTAAGTTCTCAGTGTAGGTGGAAAACACTGTAGGTGGACAACGTAAATGATTGTCACTATGTCCTATTTTATGCTGTAAGCATTTATTTAGGGTGTATCCTCTTTAAAGGGACGGTCTACACAATAATTGTTATTGGAGTAAATTAGAAAGTTGCTTAAAATTGAATGTTTTATATGAATCATGAACGTTTAATTTTGACTTGACTATTCCTTTTAACTGCTTATTTGAATATGTGAATAAAAACATTGTATCAACTTTTTATACCATTTTAACAGTGCTTTTTCTCTGTTCACTTTATCAAACAGTATAAATATTTATTTTTTGATAGATGAAGACCTGCTAATATCTAAATTGGAACAAGTATTGTTGTAATGTTGGTAATATACACTCAATGCAGATTCATAAGTCATAGACTAGCATTTATAAACAAGCATTCATTATATTATATAATTTTACCAATGTAAAATGTATCAATTTATTTATTTTTGTTTTTACAAATTATTTGTCATATATATCAGTAACAAGAGTGTAAATGATTTGACAAATGTTTAGTAAATATTAAATATTCATTCATTTTTGCAAATGGATGTCAAAGTTCCTTTCATTGTATATTAGGTATATAAATAATTACATTTGAGTGTTGAGCTTTGTAGACTTCAATGAGAATTAATGGAAATCCACATTTAAACCTAATATGCAAATAGCACATGATGTTGTAATGTTATTATTAGATATGCAAATAAGAACATTTATACTACAAATGTTTGCAATTGTCAGGATAAATGCCAAAAGGAACCTTTGGCTTATCATTAAAATGTCAAAATTAGACATTCAATAATCCATAGAACTCTTTAATTCTGTAATAGATGTCAAAATGAAAAATGCAGATAACCAAAAGTTCCCATACATTAGAAATATATTATGCAATAAATAATTTATTAAAATTGCATAACTTTTACATGAAAATGGTTTTAATGGTAAAAGACATTCCTATGAATACAGATGATGATTTTAAGAACACATCAAAGTAATGTATTTTAGCTTTTGGCTATCTACTGAAAGAGAGTGGGCCTAAAGGATGGGGATAAAGAATGCATGATATGTATGTCACTAGTTTAACTTTGAAGACAAAACTTTAAAGTGAATGGGTTTTTTTTAATAAGAAGGATCATAAATGTACAACTGAACTGAATGTTATTTTTGACACAACTTACCCCTATTGCACCAAAGGTTTCTGGTTTTCTTTTAATTTCCTTCTTACATACTTGTCTCTTTATCCACACAAAGAAATACCATAAAGACTTTGGGCTTGGAATTATATTAAAGGGGGTAGGAAGTGTCCCTCCTTCTTCAAAGTAACTCATCCAGAGCTTTGTCCTGGCAAATTTCCATTCAATGTCTGCATGATCCTAATAAGAAATTACATGATGATTTAAATTAAAAAAAGAAAAAAAACACACATGTAGGTTAAAATTATTTGTGTTATTCGGAGAGAAGAGGTCTTGGGGGAAGAAGAAGGCTTATGAAAAATGGTAGACATTGAAGACTTGTTCACCTGTATACTACAAGTTTCTGGGAGGGAGAAGTTGAAAGTGGTTGTTTTCTTTAATGCATAAAATGAAGGACACTTGGCTTACAAACAAAAGGACTCATGGGTCCTAGCAAGCTATTACTATCGATGGGAGATATAAATACTCTATAGCCTATCTTCACCTATACTTAGGTAATTTCATAATGGTATCATTTTGTTGTACTTGTTGTCAATTTATCTTTCAATAAAAATGATATTGAAAAAATAAATCACTGATCTGTATATGGTACGGGCAGCTAAAAGAAATCACTGATCTGCATGTGGGGGGTAGTTTTCAGTATTATTAATTACAAAAAAGGGGTTAAATAACTAATCTGTATTTGTTCTTGACAGCTGAGAAAATACACTTATCTGTATGAATGACAGATGGGAGACACATATCAATAATCAGTATTATATGCAACAGAAGGGGGAAATAACTAATCTGTATATGTTACTGAAAGGGAGAGGGTGAAATCACTGATCTACATGTTTTACTTGTGGCTAGGGAGTAAAATTACAGTTATACATGTGTTATAGGCATGTAGAGGCCACATCATGGCATTAAGCCTCATATTAATGGAAAATATAATCCTATTATATAAAAGGCCAAGTGTGTTTGTCCGAAGCTGTCATGCGCAGTAGAACTGTGCGAGGAAAAACACACCTGGCCTTCAAGAAGACTGACCTGGCTGGCATCTGGGACAACCGTGTGTGATGGGGCGGGGCTGACCGGGCATGACGTGGGTGGGGCCCGGGTGGGGTCGGGCATTGCGTGGCGGGGCTGGGTGGGGTCGTAGCCGTGTGTGACGTGGACGGGGCCGGGCGTAGCATGGGCGGGGCCAGGTGGATGTCAGAGAGCTCAAAAAAACAGGGGGAATAGAGAGAGAGAGCTCAAAAAAAGAGTGGGGGTAGAGAGAGAGCTCAAAAAAAGAGGGGGGATAGAGGTAGCAAAAGAGGGGGGATAGAGAGAGCAAAAGTGAGGGAGAGAGACAGCAAAGAGATGGGGGAGGGAGAGCAAAAGAAAGGGGAGAGAGCAAAAGAGGGGAGATAGAGAGAGCAAAAGAGAGACAGCAAAAGAGAGGGGGGAGAAAAGGGAGAGAGAACAAAAGAGAGGGGAGAGAGAGAGCAAAAGAGGGGAGAGAAAGAGAGCAAAAAAAAGGGGGTGAGAGAGGGAGGAGAGAGAGTGCAAAAGAGATGGGAGAGAGAGAGCAAAAGAGAAGGGGGAGAAAGAGAGCAAAAGAGAGAGAGAGAGCACAAAAGACAGGGGAGAGAGAGCACAAAAGAGAGGGGGGAAAGAGAGGAGAGAGACAGAGAGGGAGAGCAAAAGAGAGGGGAGAGAGAGAGCAAAAGAGAGGGTAAGAGAGAGCATAAGAGAGGGGGGAGAGAGAGCAAAAGAGAGGGGGAGAGAGACAGCAAAAGATAGGGGGGAAGAGAGCAAAATAAAGGGGAGAGAGAGAGCAAAATAGGGGGGAGAGAGAGAGCAAAAGAGAGGGGGGAGAGGGAGAGAGAGCAAAAGAGGGGGGATAGAGAGAGCAAAAAAGGGGGATAGAGAGAGCAAAAGACAGGGAGAGAGACAGCAAAAGAGAGAGGGAGAGCAAAAGAAAGGGAGAGAGAGAGAGCAAAAGAAAGGGAGAGAGAGAAAGAGCAAAAGAGAAGGAGAGAGACAGCAAAAGAGAGGGGGAGAGAGAGCAAAAGAGAGGGGAGAGAGCACAAAAGAGAAGGGGGAAAGAGAGGGGAGATAGAGAGCAAAAGAGAGGGGGGAGATAGAGAGCAAAAGAGAGGGGGGAGAGAGAGAGCAAAAGTGAGGGGGGGGGGAGAGAGAGCATAAGAGAGGGGGTGAGAAAGATCAAAAGAGAGGGGGAGAAAAAGAGCAAAATAGAGGGGAAGAGAAAGAGCAAAAGCGAGGGGGAAAGAGACAGCAAAAAAGAGAGAGAGAGCAAAAGAGGGGGGATAGAGACAGCAAAAGACAGGGAGAGAGACAGCAAAAGACAGGGGGAGAGAGAGAGAGCAAAAGAGAGAGAGAAAAATGGCCCATGTACACAGGCTTTAGGACTAGGAAAATATAAATGCAAATTTTATTGGAAAATACAAGGCATTTATTTAGACTTGCAGCAAAATTCATGGGAATTTAAACTTTACCTCACATTGCAAGCCCAAGCTAGTTTAGACATTTATAAATGTACTATATTTCCCATGGGGCATTCTGCTGTTTTGAACAGATATATTTGTAGCTCATAGAATATGGGATAAGAAACGATAGAGTGTAAAGCTTCCTCTCATAACTGCCATTTAGTTTCCATTTTGGTTCAAAGAGCACTGCATTTTTCTGCGTATTTATGTTATTTGTGATTTTGTATGTAAATAAACATTAATAATATATTTTTTTAATTTAGATACAGAGATTGTAAAATGTTGTTGCTGGGTTCAATACTTGCATACACAAAAGTTGCTTATGTTTTATGCATATTAAATATTATGAAAAGGGCTATAGTCACTATAATCAAATTGTGGTTTTCCTCTCTTATTTATTTTATATATATTTTTATTGTGGCTTAATCTGTAAACATTTCAGTCGACAACATAAATAGAGGTATTTAGCTTAGAAAAAGATACAGACACTAAAGCCCCTCTTAGTTTAACTGATAACAAAATAACCCTAATGTTTGTGTAGATAGATAGATAGATAGATAGATAGATAGATAGATAGATAGATAGATAGATAGATAGATAGATAGATAGATAGATAGACAGACAGACAGACAGACAGACAGACAGACAGACAGGCAGGCAGACAGACAGACAGACAGACAGACAGACAGACAGACAGACAGACAGACAGACAGACAGACAGACAGACAGACAGACAGACAGACAGACAGATAGATAGATAGATAGATAGATAGATAGATAGATAGATAGATAGATAGATAGGCATTAGAAAAAGGACTAGTAAACAACTATACTCATATGTAGAGTACCCCCACCATATTGCATAATTGGCAGAATAACCAACATGCTGTGTGCCTCAGATCCTCAAATTACCCTATGTACAATGAAGAAATTATATAAGGAGATATACATTGGGTATATGCAGCTTTGTCTTTGCTGTAATTTCATAGTACACACATTCTACATAAAGGTTAGATGCAATTGCAGTAGATAAATGTCAGTAATTTGAAGGAAAAAAACCCAGGATAAATACAAGCCTTTTTGGCCTAGTTTCTATTGTAATTGTAAAATGGTGGTAAAATCAAGTATCTCCTTTAAAGTAGAAGGAGATGTTTTATGTTAAAATCCGTTTTCACATTTAAAAAAAGCAATGGAAACAGGCCTCAGTTTTTAGATAAAAAAAATCATGTTTATTATACTACAGTAAATCTATAAAATATCTACGTTACATGACATCTGAGTCAAAGCTGAAGCAAAAAGTTTAAAGAAAATATATTTTAAAAAGTGACTGAAGGCCACTTTCTAAGATTTGGTCAAGGCAGCCTTTAATTGCATTTTACCAGCCTTTAGAAAAATAGTCCTCATTATGTTAATATATTAATTATCCAAAAAATATTTTGCAAATATTCTGTATTCTGCATTCAAGCTACAATAAAAAGCTTAAAATAGGGGATTTATATTTATGCATGACTTCCGTGTTCCATGGTATTCCCACTTTTATGATAGAATGATCCTTTACATAAAAGCATAATAGGTACAACCTAAGCTATTTAATTTATTTCACCAAAAATATGAGATTGCACACATACACACCTATAGTAATTATTATTTTTTTATAATTCATATTAACTTGTTGTCAGTAAGAGGTTAGTTTATTAAATACTTACAGCAATTAGTTGATATGAGTTGTTCATCATAGCTATTAGCATATTTAGAAGAACCACCAAAGAGATAACATTATATGTCCCAAACATGGTGGCACCAACAAATTCTGTGAACTCGTGTTTTGGTTTTACATTTGTAACGTAAAGATTGATTAGTCCAAAAATAGACCAAAATAGTGATTGTAATGTTTCAAATAATCTGAAAAATAAACACAAATTAAATTAAAAATGAGCACAAGGTAATGAACACAATGATTTATGTGCAAGCAACAAAATCTAAGATATAGGACTAATGTGAGGAACGAGAGCTGCTTTTATGTAAAAACTCTTGCAGTATGTTCAACATGCTATATTTTCATTGCAATTAGTAGGCATCCTTCATGTTATATTGTTAAAAACACATTGGGTTAGATCTTATGCAAGGTGTTATTTTTAATGACAAAAGAAGCAGCAAACTGATGGCCCTGTTATCTACAGCAGAGGACCAGTCAAGTCATTCCAAAGTTGAGTGCTGCAGGAAATACAAAAAATGAATGACAGCTATTACTTTCTATTGGTGCTGCTAGAACATAAGAGCAACTGTGTTCTATGAATGTCACTATATTGTGTACAACAGCCCTATATTGTTTTAGGAAAATATAAAGGAAGTTCTACAATTGCAACTAGCAGTCATGCAACAGTTTATAGTAAAGAAAACTCAATTAAAAAGCAATAGCACTCCATATTGTGTTAAGATCCCCACCACAATAAAGGGAATCATCCTACTACATTTAACTCTACCTGCCATTGATCTTATCCCATCACTAAAATTAAAGCCCAAACATTAATGAACCCAACCACCAAAATGAACCCTAACCGGCATATGACCTGACCAAATACTACAATCAATCACTAAACACTGAGTCATTTTAAAAAGAAACCCTATCTAAGGACTTGATATTCAAAATTTCTCAGCATTGAAGAGAAATCACACAAAATCTTTGGGATTTTTTTTAGACCTCGTATTGTAATGCATAGCAACATAAACATTTCTCAAGATAAAATGTGTGTTTCTAAATTATTTTTTAAGGGCCTTGCAGTACTAATGAGACTTCATAGAATATCTTGCCTGAGCAGCGAAGTTTTGAATATCGGGCCCTACGTGTAATTAACTCTAAGGGGCCAATTTATCAAGGGCCGAATGGCCCCTGATGTCCCTGTTTCCGTGCAAACCTTCAGGCTTGCCGGATACAGCAGTTATGAAGCAGCGGTCTTAAGACCGCTGTTCCTTAACTGGTCTGCTGCCTCTGAGGCTGCGGACATCAAATTACTCGATTATATACGATAGAGTTGATTGACACCCCCTGTTAGCAGCCGCAAATCTGCAGGGGGCGGCATTGCACATGCAGTTCACCAGAACTGCTTGTGCAATGTTAAATGCAGACAGCGTATGCTGTCGGCATTCAGCGATGTCTGTCGAACATGATACGCTACAGCGTATCATGTCAGACAGACATTGATAAATCGGCCCCTAACTATGATCGTGATCCAGCAAAAATAATGTTCCCTATGGCAAATATCTCACACTACATCAACCCCATATCCTCTCCACCATTGCTAATCCCTTTCTATTTACCCATCTTAAAACCTACCACACTCCCACCTTTACTCCTGGAGAAACAAAAAAAACAAGGTGACCCATAAATATGTTTAATTTGCATTTTTTCTTGGTATCCTTTGTTGAAAAGCATAGCTAAGTAAGCTTAGTAGCAGCAATATACTACTAAGAGCTAGCTTGTGACTGGTGCTCCCAGTAGTGCATTGTTGCTCCAGAGCCTACCTGGGTATGCTTTAATCAAAGAATACTAAAAAAAAAAAAGCAAATGTGACTCTGGGGCCCATTTATCAAGCTCCGAATGGAGCTTGAGGGCTCGGGTTTCTGGCAAGCCTGCAGGCTCGCTAGAAACACCAGTTCTAAAGAACGCTGCTCCATAACCTGTCCGTCTGCTCTGAGGAGGCGGACATACATCGCCGCAATTCAATTGACACCACCCTGCTGGTGGCCGATTGGCCACAAATCTGCAGGGGGCGGCGTTGCACCAGCAGCTCACAAGACCTGCTGGTGCAATGCTGAATACAGAGAACGTATTGCTCTCCGTATTCAGTGAGGTCTGTCGGACCGGATCCGCAGTGTCGAATCAGGTCCAACAGACCTTTGTTAAATAGCGGCCAATAAGTAAATTGTAAAAATGTTTTAAAATAGTATACTCTGTCTGAACCATGAAAGAAAAACAAAATGTTTTAATATTGCTGCAAGCACAACTTATTTACCTAAGGGAAAATAGTGCAATAGTGGGTTTTTTAATTGGACTTTAAGTATGTTTGAAATAAACATTTAATAACATTTCTATTGAACACAGTTTCCCAGCAGAACCACGTTAGCCGCATGCAATAAAACTTGACATCACCAAAAGTGGTTGAAGAACCAGAATAATCAGACATGAGCATATCAGACTTACCTGCTGGGATTAGGGAATACAAGATACAAGAGAGCACAAATAAAGTTATTGCATAGCATGAGATAACTTTTCTTAAACTTATTTTTGTAATCAAAAGAATATTGCAAAAATGTTCCTAGTTCAAATTTGAAATGCGCTACTGTGCATTTCAATTTTCTTCTTTTATTTTAATTTCCAGGAAATCTTTTACTACAATACTAAGTGTATATGTGTCATGGAGCCGATCATCGGAGTTCCAATGCGGCTCCTGTAGCCGTCCTTTTTGTGGCCCTTAGCGCTGCTTTGCTAAGCAATGTAACAAGTATTCCTATGGTGACCCACTCTGATGACATCAGGCGTGATTTTTATTCTCTGCAAGTCGGATCTTCGGCACCCGTTTGTTTGGATTAATTTCTACCTCCTGGGTCTGCTGATGTTTTGCCATGAGTAAAACGGACCACTGCCTGCTTGACTATTGTTTTGGATTGCCCTTCTGCCTGCTCTAAAGATAAACTGACCGCAGCCTGCTTGACAACTGTTTTGGATATCTCTCTGAGCTTCCTACCTCCTCTCCAGTAATCTCTGCAGTGGTCATATACAGCTCTGTGAGTACTATTTTTTATATTTCTTTTTTGCTGCTTTAGAGGATCTTGCTCACTGTGCTAGCGTGTCCCTATATTCACTCTAACATTTGGGTCTAGTCCTAGACTGATCCTATAACACTGACAATATTACTGAGCAGTGAGAAGTAAAATAAATTGGCTTGTTGGCATATGCAATGTACACTATGCACTATAGGGAATAGGAGTTATTTAATTTGAAATAGCACACTTATGTTTGGTATCAATTGCATACCCTTGCTTGGAAATACTTGATTATCTTGTATAAGCTCATTGTTATCTTACTGAGAATGCTATATAGATGCTAATCTAAATAAAAATGTATTTGCAAATTTCATAGAACAAATTATGAATGATTTTTATGCAGCTATTTCAAGCTGCCCTTGATAAATATAATTTGCTGCTACGTTAGCTTTTTAAGCATAATCACTTATAAATTTCTAATTATAGACTTCATGAAATATCAAAGTAATTAGAACATTTTTTTCTCACCAAATTAAAAGCTCTGAACTTGTGAATGTAAGAGGACTTTTGAAAGCTGAAACTTCCTTAATAATTTAAGTTTAACTACTTCTAATCCTATAAAATGTTTCACATTAATTACATGTACAGTATTTTATTAGTACTATATTTATAAAAACAATGTATTGTACAAAATCTGTGTTTATAAGATATTTTATTATTAATGATCACAAAGCTGTTGGTGTCTTAATCGAAATATTATAATGATGCATTTATTTTAATATTAGCAAATTTTTACTAATCATGATTTCTCCCTGTTTATAGCCACGAGTTTGTCATTTATAAATGTCATTTGAGATCTGTCTTCCAATTTTAAGCAATACCAATCCATGAGAATTGCAACCAATTCAATTAGTTAAGACTAAATTATAAATGCAAAAGACAGAAAAAAAGAAAAAAGAATCAAGTTAAACACTAAAAAGAATTAAAAACAGGTGTTTCACAGGCTTTTTCACTGAGTTTTCAGAGACCATAATGGAAACAAATGATATGCGGCTAATAATAAAGTAAACATGGTGACTAATTGTGTAAAAATAGATGATTACTGTTTAATGTGCCTGAATACAGTAACATAGAAAAGGGACACTTTTATAAAAGGAAAAAAGCTCCCAAACTTTGATTTATTTATTTTTAATACTGACCTAATGGCAAAAGTAGACTTTATAGAGAACTTTTAACAAAAAGCAAACAAAGTTCCCAAACAATTGAGCAAGCAAAGGGCTTGCCAATCATCCCAGAGAAATCAGTTCACAAAATTTTACTCAGCAAAGATCTTTAAGGGACTCTAAACACTAGATACAGTTCATGCGCCTTCCTCTAATCATGGGTGCTGCCATTTTGGAACCTAGGTTACATTGCAGGTATCTGAAGGAGATTTACTGCACATGTGCATACACATAAGAACTGGAATGCAGTGAAATAGAGGTTTCAACATGGCGACACCTATGACCAGATAGGTGAGGAATAACCTCAATTCTATGCTTATAAATGTATTTAGTAATTAAGGTCCCTTTAAGACTGTTGATTCTTAACTTGCATTTGTAAGTTTCCAAGCTGCATTCACAGTTTGATAAATATGGCACAATGATTTTTTTAAAAAATGCATTTTTATAAATGAGAAAAAAAATACAACTTACGTTGAGAATGCATTATTTTGTTTATCACAGCGGATTCCTTTGCATTTGTCTGCTTCTTGGTCTTCCTGTGTTTCATAATAAAAGTATAACTGGTTTAATCCATTTGCGAATGCTAATAGCACAAGGCAGTATATAAAAAGGAACTTTAAAATGTCCAGCAGCATTCTTCCCAAAGAGATTTGGAGAGGACCCAGATGAGAGTTAGCAGTAAATAATGAGATTAAACGTAAAGAACTAAAGATGTTTGCAATGGCAAACACTGCTTCAGCAACCAGTGTAGGATGAAACATCTCCCATTCTGCTCGGCTCAGTTGTCCTTGATACTGTAGAAAAGAAAAAAAAAACCATACATTCTTATAAAATGTTACAAAATGTTTTGTAATTTAATTATTCCTGGTTATTCTTGCTACAGACAATTTTTCAAAAGTGGTCTCCAGTTATATAAGTAATAAAAGGAAAATATGGGTTAAAATCAAGGCATCATATGAAAAGGTTTCAGTGTATAGTTGAGCGTGCATTAGCTTTATGTGTGCTTATCTCACCCCCAAGGGGTTAAAAACTATGTTTACAAGAGAGCTGAGCCAATCAGATGTTGTATATGTACAAATACACCAATCACTCTGCTAAAGTCTGATCACTGATCACTGTCTGTTTTGGGGATGACATTAACTGTGTATCTAAAACCTTTGTTGGAACAGTAAGTTTTGGTATAATAGAAAGGTGCAATCACAATAGCAAGTGTTTGGCTGTTTCTCAGTGCTGGGAGCATGTTTTCCAATTGCACAAAAAAAACTATTTTTAACATGGAGACAACATTTTTTCTGCAATCATAATATATTTTCTCAATACTTTTCAAAAGAAATTTGAGAAAATTTTACAATTATCAAATTGACACCTAAAGGTACTTAATAAAGTTCTGAACTAGCCTTTTTGACATTTTTTGCATGTAACACAATTTGAAATAATTCCATTATGTTGCACATGTGCGAGACACTATGAAGTGGGCACAGACAACATTTTAGAGGTGGATTTGCATACATTGTCTAGATTCCTTAAAACTCTATTCTTCAATATTGTGTAGTCTTTCTGCAGTGGGCATGGCACACATTTACATATGTATTTGTATTCAATATGTGTTATCCCATACAGCTATAGGGGTCTTCAAGAAAAGTGAGATTAGGAAACAACATATAGAAATTGCGTATAGAAATTACTTTCAACACAGGTGTCTTCATAAATAGGTTTTTAAATGGGTTTGTGCCTTTGTGACCAAGTACAGGTTTGTACTTTCATGACCACTTTTAGTGGCTACATTACTCAAATCAGGAAGGTGCAATCTGATACAAAAAGTGTAGTTCCTCTTGAAAGCCCAGTTACAAAGTAATGATTCCATTTGCACAACATTTTTGTGGCTACATTTATTGCAATGGAGCAGTTTCACAGTTTAGACTGTGGGAACTGTTAAAGTCCCCTTTTAGAAGATAAGTTGCAGATACTTCCTTTTATTAAAAAAACCCATAGTGATTTTTTTTTTTATTTCAGAATTAGAAACCAATGCTATCTAAATCAATAATTAGAAATAAAATTAAAAAACAAACAAAAAAAACCAATACTTTTAAAATATTAGTGGAGTGGTATTTAGCGCTCTTGCACTAGAAGTAAGTATTACAAGTTGAAAGTAAACCATTTGCGTGCGAGTGAAACACAAAGCGTAATAACAGGTCTTTGGATCTCATGACCATACTAACTTATTCTCCCCATAGACTTCAATGGAGAGTGTAGAAGAAAAGGGCAGGAGTAATTAATATTTAGGTAATGGTGTGATATACAAAGCGCCTAAGCAGAAGGCAGAGGTTGCGGTGGAAAATAAAGGTTCCTAATCTAGTCAAATGGACCACTGAGAGGGCTAGTGGTGTCTAGCTCAAGGGTTTATTTATTACAATAAAAATTGGAAATTAAAATCATAATCGATGAAGAAACACAATAAATACAATAAAATACAATACAATTACAAAAACATCATGGATTTATGATACCTATGTGTACTAATAAAAAGGCTTGACATAAAGCAGGTGTAGGCCTACAGATAATCGGACTCTTGACTTGGGAGAGTCGGAACAGCTGTGCATATATTATCAATCAGTAACGTAACACTTGTATATAACAGTAGTGACAATAACAAAGTCCAGCAGTAGTGTCCAAAGGAATGGTGATATAATTAGTGTCCAAAGTAAAGTATCAACATTTCCAACTCTGTGTAGAAAAATCCTGTGTAAAAAAATACTGTGCAAAACTGTAGATACATTATAAAAGTTCCAGTAAATATTTGCAGTGAAGTGAAAAATAGAAAAATTAAAAAATTAAAAAAAATTAAAAATGAGTGTTAATTTGATGGAAGTAGTCCTCAAATAAAATCTTAAATGCTCCTTATATCTTCCTACACAATTCTGAATGTCCCTATAAAAATTAGAAACAATAGTGTAGATTGTACAAATATAATAGATAATAGTGAAATTGTGCTTACCAGCTGTGTCGACGCGTTTTGGCCTATAAAAGGCCTTTTTCAAGACAATAAAGATGTGTATACAGAGATGGCTTTATATAGGGTGAGTAATCAGATCAATAATGATCGTTTGGGCGCCAAACCGTAAATTGTGAGACGCCCACTTCCTGTTTGGTGTCTTGTGGGTATTGGTAGATCGCAAATCTTATTGGCTATACTCTATCTTAGAAACAAGACTAATATTGAGGATTTATTTGACCTTACATTAAACTCTTAAGCTGGCATACATATGGGGCCTCATATTGTGTTTAGAATTAAGCACAATGACCTGGCCGCTGTGTATATTTGTGTCTAAGTTGGCCGTGTTCCCGTGACGTCATATCCGGTTTCGGATCAATGACGTCATTTCCGGTTTCGGTTACACCGGAAGTGTATGCGGATGTTGTTACGGATTAGAGATTGTCTGCCTGTGCTCCAAAACTGAACTTATTAGAGAACAGGATCACAATCTCAGAACTGAGTTTATAAATAGCGGAATGGATACATAATAAATTACTAATTTTGGGTCGGTTTGGTGCACCTGTCGTGTATGGACATAAAGATAGCAAAGATCTTGGTGGTGATACAAGTGTATATTAAACATTAATAAACACAGTAACAATACAAATAATAATAATATACAAATCACTGCATAAACCTAAACTGGGCAATAAATCAATTATAACATCAATCACATATGGATAAAAACAAATGTCTCTATTTAACATCCATATGCATGTTCAACATAAATGGTAATGTACAACAGGTGAGTTATAGCAATATAAGCATATAGGGACCAGATGGTCCATCTATAGATGCGGATATACAGTAAAGAAAGTGAAGTCGAAAACAGCAAGGTGAGTTAAGATAATAGCAGTCCAAAAATGAAATATGGGCAAACAGTCACATAGGACTTTACAGTGCGGGCATCATTTCTACAAGTTCTGATGCTGAAAAGGGTACTATGGGTGTTAACCAGAAAACGAATGAACTAATCTACCCTTCCATTGTCGATGAATGTTATATAATATCAACAGATATTAAAGAAAACAGATCAAATCCCTAACTATACAAATTAGGTACAAAACATTGGATAAAAACTTGAAATAAAACCATTGATGGAAAATAGAGAGAGAGAGGAAGTGAGTACTTATGGCTTATTTCAAATTGTAGCTATAGTCTGATGATAAAAATGATCTGAATATAGTAAGATTAAAAAATAAAATGTTTTGAATTTTAGCCAAACCATCTTCGGTCAGCTCCTAGATGAAATTATATCTTAGTGAAATCAAAAGTGTGTGTACTCTGGATAATTAAACTTAAATATAGTGTAGGATGTGTCACTATTGGCTTCTTAGTGGTGAATATTGAGGTAGTGCTGAAATCAAGTCAACTAGATAGGAAGGTGATCGACAGCTACTGTGACATCAGCGGTCGATATACAGCTTTAATTGATTCCAAATTATAGAGAGTAAGGCACTCTTAGGACCTAATGCCTACATCTCATATTGGTATGTTAATATAATGATAGAATAATCAGTAACCTGGCTATTAATTGCGGAGCTTAATGCATCAATGAATTGAGGTATATGCACCAATGCATTAAGTTATATGTACCTATATGAGATGTGAAAACTATTAGTCAAATCTCAAAGGGTGAATAGGGGAGAAGGATAGATAGAAATGTTTGAGTTCCTGGCTAAAATGACCAGTCTAGGTCTATTCTCAATGGTGCCTAATGATGCTACAGAACATTACAATGATACCTGAGCGATCTATCAGGAGAAGACTATATAATGGTTTTGGATTGTGTGTATAGGGAGAACTCGTCAAGTGGTATATTTATTCTCATCTACCATCAATGTAAGAGAGTCATGAGAGTCAATGTGGTGCTTAATCGTCTATAAATCAGATCCATGTTTGTTCACATGGTCCAGAAATAATCATTAGGGGAATTGTAGAAGAGGGGCTGAGTTTGATCCAGTCTTGAATCAGAAGTCTCAAAAAACTTAAAAAACTGAATTAAAAGTTGGCTTTCTACTACATACATCTATGTATAAGGAATTAAATGTGCCCAGAGGACTAGTAGGATTAAACATGTGAACTGGGAATATACATTTGATTAACATATCTGGATGAATTTATATTTAGAAGGTGGACAATATCTTCTTTATTGTTGAGACCTTTTGGATATAAGCAGTCCAACAGAAATATCCATTTTGATTCTGTAGTTAAAAGTTTTTTCTCATAATCACCACCTCTCCAATTTCTTCTGACCTTTTGTATGCCCATAAACTTCAGATCTTTGATATTACCTTGATGTTTAGTTGAGAAATGTTTGTACAGGACTGTGTCCATATTTTATTTTTCTATCGACAGTATATGTTCTCTTATTCTAACTTTTAAAGATCTCAATGTCTGTCCGATGTACTGTAGTCCACATGTGCATTCTATTAGGTAAATGATTCCTTTGTCTTGGCATCTTATCAGGTCTTGAATGTAATGTTCTTCTTTGGTGTGATATGATTGGAATGTCTTTGTTTTTTTCCTGCATTTGCAGGCTTTACAATTTGGACATGGGAAGAAACCTTTAATTCTCTTTCCATATATGTTACTGGTATTTGGCCTCGTTGTCCTTTCTATACTTGGTGCCAGTCTTTTTTCAGATTGTCTGTTTTTCTATAGACAAATTTCGGTTGTTATGGAAGTTTGTCTCCAATTAGATCATCTTCTTTTAACAGAGACCAGTAACATAGTAACATAGTAACATAGTAGATAAGGTTGAAAAAAGACTGAAGTCCATCGAGTTCAACCTATACAAATCTAAAATACTTACAAAAAGCTCCAGTTAAGCTTAAATAACCCCATTAAAATGTGACCCATTTAATACTAGCAATCATATCCATGAATTTTGTTTATATACAGAAATTTATCCAGACTATTTTTAAATGTATCTATGGTATTGGCATTCACTACCTCCTTTGGTAATGAGTTCCACAATTTTATTGCTCTTACAGTGAAAAAACGTTTCCGTTGCAGGAGATTAAATCTCCTTTCCTCCAACCTTAAATTATGACCTCTTGTCAGAACCAATTTTCTTGGAATAAAAAGAGCTTCTGCCATCTCTGTATATGGGCCTTGAATATATTTATATAAAGTAATCATGTCACCTCTCAAGCGCCTTTTTTCTAAAGAGAACAGACCCAGTTTGGCTAGCCTCTCCTCATAGGTTAATTTCTCCAATCCCCTTATTAGCTTTGTGGCCCTTCTCTGAACTTTTTCTAGTTCTGCAATATCTTTTTTAGCAATCGGTCCCCAGAACTGCACTCCAAACTCAAGGTGAGGTCTTACCAGGGCTTTATATAATGACAGAATTATGCTTTCCTCCCTTGAATCAATGCCTCTTTTAATACATGCTAGTATCTTATTAGCCTTTGAAGCCGCTGCTCTGCATTGTGCACTCATCTTTAGCTTGTTATCTATTACTACTCCCAAATCCCTTTCCTCCTGTGTTTGGCTAAGTCTTGTCCCATTTAAAAAATACATAGCCTGCTTATTTTTACTTCCAAAATGTAGAACCTTACATTTTTCCGTATTAAATCTCATTTTCCATTCACTTGCCCATAGTTCTAATTTTAGCAAATCCCTTTGCAAAGAGAGCTCATCCTGCTCTGACCTAATGACCTTACTTAACTTAGTATCATCTGCAAAAATAGAGATGTCGCTATTTAATCCTTGCTCCAAGTCATTTATAAAAATATTAAAAAGAACAGGGCCCAGTACTGATCCCTGGGGGACGCCACTGATTACCTTTGTCCAATCTGAGTATGATCCATTTACTGCTACTCGTTGCTCCCTATCTTTTATCCAGTTATTTATCCATGAGCTAACATTTTCAGCTATTCCCAGTCCCTTAATTTTGTGCATTAATCTCTCATGTGGCACTGTATCAAATGCCTTTGCAAAATCTAAGTATATCACATCAACTGATTCCCCTTTATCTATATTTTTACTTACTTCCTCGTAGAATCTAATTAGATTAGTTTGACATGATCTATTTCTCCTAAAGCCATGCTGATTAGAACTCATAATCTTGTTTACACGAATATGCTCATCAATATAATCCCTTATAATCCCTTCAAATATCTTCCCCACTATTGATGTCAGACTAACTGGTCTATAGCTTCCTGGATCATCCCTGCTTCCCTTTTTGAAGAGTGGCACCACATCAGCTTTACGCCAATCCTGGGGTACCATGCCTGAGGATAATGAGTCTTGAAAAATTAAGAGTAAAGGTTTGTCTATAACAGTGCTAAGTTCACTTAACACCCTTGGGTGTATTCCATCTGGGCCTGGAGTTTTATTTACCTTAATATTTTTTAGTTTTTTCCTGATATCCTCTAAACAAAACCCAGTTAGTGGTATGGACTGGCATGTTCTATTCTGTTCCAAAGTATCATTCAATGGTTCCTCTCTTGTGTATACTGAAGAAAAAAACTGGTTTAGTACCTCAGCCTTTTCCCTGTCATTATTTATCATGCTACCCTCCACACATTTTAATGTACCTATATTATCCTTCTTAGATTTTTTGCTATTTATGTACTTAAAGAACCTTTTAGGGTTAGACTTTGAATCCTTGGCAATTAATTTTTCATTTTCAATTTTGGCTAATTTGATTGCTTTTTTGCATGCTTTGTTACATTCCTTATAAATATTGTATGCTGAGTCTGTACTATTTTCTTTTAATAATTTAAATGCCCTACGTTTTTTCCTAATTTCTTTTAACACATTTTTATTTAGCCATAACGGCTTATTTTTTTTATTTTTATTTTTATAACCATATGGTATGTATTGATATGTATATTTATTTAACAAATTTTTAAATATTATCCATTTATCCTCTGTATTTTTATAAGAAAATACATTGTCCCAATTTATATTATTTAATGATTTCCTTAAATCGTTGAATTTTGCTTTCTTGAAATTAAAAGTCTTAGTTAAGCCTTTAAAACACTGCATATGAAAAGAGATTTCAAATGTGACCATGTTATGATCACTGTTACCCAAATGTTCTTTAACTTCTATGTTTGATATTATATCTGTATTGTTTGATAGCACTAAATCCAATATAGCTTTACTCCTAGTTGGCTCCTCTATTAATTGTGACAAGAAGTTATCCCTGAGAACATTTAAAAATCTATCCCCCTTAGCTGAATTACTAGTTTCATTGGCCCAGTTTATATCAGGGTAGTTAAAATCTCCCATAATTACAGCACTGTTATTAGCAGCCTTACCTATTTGGATAAGTAGTTGAGTTTCCTCCGGGTCACTAATGTTGGGAGGCTTGTAGCATGTTCCTAGTAATATTTTTTTAGGATTTTTCCCCCCACTCTTTATTTCAACCCACAGGGTCTCTACATTGTCACTTGTATCATAAATATCTTCCCTTATTGTAGGTTTAAGGTCAGGTTTAATATACATGCAGATTCCTCCACCCCTTTTATTATTCCTGTCCCTCCTAAATAATGTATACCCCTCTAAGTTAACTGCCCAGTCATGTGAATCATCCCACCAAGTTTCAGTTATACTGATAACATCATAGTCCTCTTCTGCAACTAAGAGCGTCAGCTCCCCCATTTTACCTGTCATGCTTCTTGCATTTGTTGTCATACATTTAATTTTCATGTGCTTTCTGCTGCTACTTGGTGTACTTTCCTCTATACTTTCTAATGTGACATTTCTTAAATCATCCCTTCCTTGAGATATTAATGGAGTGACATATTCAGACACTGATCTCTCTGTTCTATTTTGTTCAAATTGACCCTCCCCCCCTTTGCCTAGTTTAAAAGGTTCTCTAAACGTGCTACCATCCTTTCCCCCAACACACCTGCACCCATGTCATTCAGGTGCAATCCATCCTTACTGTACAATTTGTACCCTAGTGAAAAATCAGCCCAGTGTTCTAAAAAGCCAAACCCCTCATTTTTACACCATGTTTTTAGCCATGAATTAACAGACCTTAGCTCCTTCTGCCTTACTGAGTTAACACACGGCACTGGTAATATCTCAGAAAATATTACTTTGGATGTCCTTGCTTTAAGCTTGCTACCTAACTCCCTGAAGTCATTTTTTAGGACTCTCCATCTCCCACTGATTTCTTCATTAGTACCAATATGCACCATGACTGCAGGATCAGACCCGCATCCCTCTAACAATCTATCAATACGCTCCACAATATGCCTAACACGAGCCCCTGGAAGACAGCAAACTGTTCTATGTAAAGGGTCTGGATGACAAATTACCCTATCAACCTTCCTTATAATAGAGTCTCCTACCACCAACATCTGCCTCTGGCCCTGACTTGTATGCCCCTCTTCCATGACTGAAGGACTGCCCACCATAGTATGCTCCTCTTCCACAGCTAAAGGACTGTTCACTATACTAGGCAACACGGCCCTCTCTGACACTGCCACCCCTGAACTGATATCCCCAACATCTTCACTTAATCTTGCAAATCTATTGGGGTGTACCAGCTCAGAACTGGCCTGTCTCTTCCGCTTACTTCGCCCTCTAACTGTGACCCAGCTACATCCTGGAGTCTCCTCATCTGAATCCTCCCCATTCCCACTGCTGGAACCATTAACAACCAGCTCAGTCCTATCCATTTCCCTTTCAAGTGTCTGAATTTCATGTAGTGTTGCAATTCGTTCCTCCAGATCCCCAATACGAGTTTCTAAAGTGTTTTTTAAAAATATTTTTAATTATATATCTGTTACTGCTGTATTCAGTTATTATTGGGATATTAATTAGCTCTTCTGTCTCTGGTTTTCTTCGATCTTTATATCTTATAAGCTCTTTTCTTTCAATCCCTCTTATTTCTTCTATTTTGAGATCTAATAGATCTTCGCAATAACACCTTTGTGTTGCTTGTTCTTCCCACCTCATAGTGTTTGAGCAATTTTTTCAAATCCTTAGTAGTTGGCCCTTCGGGATATTATTTTTCCACTTTTCGTGGTGACAGCTAAGATTGTGAATATAATTGTTGCTGTCAACTTCTTTGAAGTGTGTTGATGTCTCCCATTTTCCATTAATAGCTTCTATCTTTAAATCCAGAAATACAATGTCCGTCTTGCTCCATACATGTGTGAATTTCAGATTTAGAATATTTTTATTCATAACCTCTATTGTGTATTCGAGGTCTTCAGATGTGACTTTCCATATAATCAGTATGTCGTCTAAATATCATGATCTCTAATAAATTCAGTTTTGGAGCGCAGGCAGATAATCTCTAATCCGTAACAACATCCGCATACACTTCCGGTGTAACTGAAACCGGAAATGGCGTCATTGATCCGAAACCGGATATGATGTCACGGGAACACAACCGACCAAGACACAAATATACACAACGGTCAGGTCATTGTGCTTAATTCTAAACACAATATGAGGCCCCCATATGTATGCCAGATTAAGAGTTTAATGTAAATTCAAAATAATTATCTATTATATTTGTACAATCTACACTATTGTTTCCAATTTTTATAGGGACACTCAGAATCGTATAGGAAGATATAAGGAGCATCTAGGATTTTATTTGAGGACTACTTCCATCAAATTAACACTCAGAATTATTCACTTCATTACTTCACACATTTTTTCACCATTTTTATGTACATTTTTAATTTTTTAATTTTAATTTTTTTTATTTTTCATTTCACTGCGAATATTTACTGCAACTTTTATAATTTATCTACAGTTTTGCACAGTATTTTCTTACACAGGATTTTTTCTACACAGAGTTGGAAATGTTGATACTTCACTTTGGACACTAATTACATCACCATTACGTTGGACACTACTGCTGGACTTTGTTATTGTCACTACTGTTATATACAAGTATTACGGATATCCCTTTCTTTACTGATTGATAACATATGCACAGCTGTTCCGACTCTCCCAAGTCAAGAGTCCGATTATCTGTAGGACAACACCTACTATATGTCAAGCCTTTTTATTAGTACACATAGGTATCATGGTTCCATAATGTTTTTGTAATTTTATTGTATTTTATTGTATTCATTGTGTTTTATTTTAATAAATAAACCCTTGAGCTAGACACCACTAGCCCTCTCAGTGGTCCATTTGACTAGATTAGGAACCTTTATTTTCCACAGCAACCTCGGCCTTCGGCTTAGGCACTTTGTACATCACACCATTACTTTAATTCTCCATTTTGGCCGGCTAGGAGGCCTTTGTACATAGCTAAAGGTTAACTTCCGGGAAGCATGGTCTAGCCTTCCCCTTTTAGTAATTAATATTTCACATTCCAATGTTCATCATGTACAGGAATATGTTATTTTTTATTGTAAATACACATTATATATATATATATATATATATATATATATATATATATCTGTATATAATTTTACCTGTATATCTATTCCTATAGATATATAAGTATAGATATATATTATACATTAAAGGGACATGAAACCCCACATTTTTCTTCTGTTTGATTCAGATAGAGAATACAGTTTTGGACAACATTGCAATTTATATCTATAATCTAATTTGCTTAATTTTTTTAGATATCCTTTCTTGAAGAAATAGCAGTGCACATGGGTGAACCAAACAGATGAGGCCTCTATGTGCAGCCACCAATCAACAGCTACAAAGAATATCAAGAGAATGAAGCAACCTAGATAATAGAAGTTGGAAAGTTTTTTAAAATGTCATGCTCTTTCTAAATCATGAAAGAAAAAATGTGGTTTTCATGTCCCTTTAACATTATTATTATATATATATAAATTATAATAAAAATTATGTTTTATTTCTATGTGAAGATCATATGAATGTAAAATACATGTAATGCACTTCGGGGATTCAGGCTTTAGGTCTAACACAGTTTCCAGTTAGCGCACATAAAAACTTAAGGCACATTTTTCAAATATTCTATGGAGTATTAAGATTTTTTTTTACAGTATCTATAATAATTGGATTTAAATTACTATAGGTTACTTTCACACATGAAAATAAGGATTTCTCTTACGCACTGTACAAAATTGTTAGTTCAAAATAACTGTACTGTAACCTTTGGAGGTGTGAAAGGGCTATTGTATATGTCAGTTTCAGTTGGGTTCCCAAACCCAATTAACAAGTACTTAACGCCCGAGAAAACATTTTCGGGAACTTTTCTATTGAAAACTTGTTTATGGCTATAGGCTTTCCCATTCATATCCAGTCAAAATCAAATTTAATTATTCAGATAGAACATGCAATTTTAAAAACCTTCTATTTTATTTGTTACCAATAGTAAATTACTATCTTGGTATAGTTTGTCTGATAGAAAGTCCATCAAAGTGCATTGAGCTAGGCTTAGGGGTGTAAATGTGTTTTAAGCACTATATATTTATAAAATGATTACAGTGTTGCAGACACTGTTGCCAAATAGTGTTCAAGACATGTGCGTTGTCCTTGGTCTACCGTAGTATGCTTTCATGGGAAGAAACTACATTTAAAAATTTATACTAAAGGAATGAGGTAAATTTCTATAAAAATCATGAAAGTTGAATTTTTACTTATATCTCCCTTTATGAGAGCACTAGACCACAGGACCTTTACTTTCAATGGTGTATTTAAACATTAATTTGATTTTAAAGGGCACTATCCTATGTTTAAACATTTTATTTCATATGGAGTTAGACTATAAGTATTACAAGCAAACTAAAAAAGGTATTGTGTGTTCTATAAATATATTCAAAATAGTCACTGTACCTTTAAGAATGCAACAATTTTTAATGAAATAGTTGCTAAATACAATGAATTCATCACGAAATCCATTAAATTCCACCAGTCATGGATGTAATCTTGAAATCCTCCATCCCACATCTGTTTAATTTCTCCCCATATAAAACCTGTTTATAATAAAAATAACATTTTAGAATCACACTTGTATATTTTCTTAATATAAACTCTTTAAAAAGAAAATGTAAATTGTTATCTGAGAAACAAAGCAAGATACTGTTTGTTTCAAGTATTTAATACATTTTCAACCACTTTGGGGACTAAAATTCACATTCCCTGTTTTAAAATTCAGAATACTTAGAAGATATGTTTTAGCGATAAAGGGACACTGAACCCACATTTTTTCTTTCGTGATTCAGATAGAGCATGCAATTTTAGGCAACTTTCTAATTTACTCCTATTATCAAATGTTCTTTATTCTCTTGGTATCTTTATTTGAAATGCCAGAATGTAAGTTTAGATGCCGGCCCATTTTTGCTGAACAACCTAGGTTGTCCTTGCTGATTGGTGGATAAATTCATCCACCAATCAAAAACTGCTGTCCAGAGTTCTGAACCAAGAAAAAAAGCTTAGATGCCTTCTTTTTCAAATAAAGATAGCAAGAGAACAAATAAATATTGCTAATAGGAGTAAATTAGAAAGTTGCTTAAAATTGCATGCTCTATCTGAATCACAAAAGAAAAAAATTGGGTTCAGTGTCCCTTTAATACCAGAGTTGCCCAAATTTTATGTGTGGAGGGACGTTTTCTAATGCATTGCACAGGGGAGCACATTACATTATATTCATGCTAAAGATAAAACCGCAAAATAAAATTATTATAATCACATTTTTAGTAAAAATACCTTATATGAATTAGCCAATTTGATTTAAATATATATACTGTTAAAATGTACCACTTAGTAAAAATACACAGTCAATTACCCAATGACAAATAACAAATTACTGATGTTTGTTTTCTGCTCAGTGGTGCTGACAGCCGGGTAAAAACCTTTGAGTGTTGTATGTGGCACCTAGCTTTTAGTTTTGGCAACCCTAGTTTATACAATATAGACTCTATTCCAATCAATCAGAATTCCCATTCAAAATCATATTTGTGTGGTCTTTAAATATGAACCCATTCCATATTGTTAGAAAACCTTATAATAACGGTTATTTTATGGTTTTCAAATGAATTTGTGGTAAGAAAACCTCCTTTGTACATAGCAAATTAGTTGCTATGAGAGTTATAATAAAGTACAAATACACAGGACCAGCGCAAACGTTTGTGCCAGAGCGATAAGGGGTATATTGCGAGGGTTTTTGCTTGTCAGGCTTACCGCTCATATTACGAGTTAAAAGTAAATGCAATCGCTTGAGCGATGATTAATGAGACTTCAGAGCTCTGGTTAATTGTTTTGCAAAACACATTAAAAATATATTACATGTATAGTTACACTCACAATAGCACTATCTATTAAAAACTATTAAACAAATATTGCACACAAAAGTTATAAAGGCTCAAACATAAGGTCTCTAATGTAAGAAAAAAAACCAAAGGGCTTTAACATAGAGATAGATACATAAACATGTCTAAAGATATATATATATATGTGTGTGTGTGTGTTTGTGTCAATATGTATGCATGTACATATATACACATCTAAACACATAAATACATATGTATACATATATAAAAGTGCATGGAGCCCTTTGCCATTAAGTAGATGAAAACATGTAAAAGCATTAATAAAGGTTTTAATTGTGTATTTTTTTGTAAATGTTTCACATTCCAATGTTCTGAACATAGCAGAATATGTTCTCTGTATTTATAAATAGATATTCCTATATATAATTGTATCTATCTATCTATCTATCTATCTATCTATCTATCTATCTATCTATAGTTCTTGTGAACTGCTGGTGCAATGCCGCCCCCTGCAGATTTGCGGCCACTAGCAGGGGGTGTCAATCAACCCGATCATATTCGATCGGGTTGATTTCCAGCGATATCTGTCCACCTCCTCAGAGCAGGCAGACAGGTTATGGAGCTTGATAATTCGGCCCCTTATTCTCTTTCAATAGCATTAGAATGACTTAGAAAACAATACAAAGAAAACACAAAAGCTGCTATACAGGGTTTTCAGATGTAAATTCAAACAGGGGTCTATATTAGATAAAGGTTTGTAACAGGCTGCTATCATTATAACATTCAGCTTAAATTCAAAAATGGAATTAGCTGATTTGCATTTATTTTCTAACACAATTTTCAGTTTGAATCATCCTGCTTTGCTTTTTATTCTGTGAGTCTTTTAATTGGTGTATCTATTCACCGTGTAAGTCTGAGAAATGATTAAATCTTAAAGTATTGGTAAACAAAGGTAGTTAAATCATTATTTTTAATCCTTGTCACTGTACAAGTGAATATGTACTTTTTTCTTCTTATCTATCTATCTATAGTTCTTGTGAACTGCTGGTGCAATGCCGCCCCCTGCAGATTTGCGGCCACTAGCAGGGGGTGTCAATCAACCCGATCATATTCGATCGGGTTGATTTCCAGCGATATCTGTCCACCTCCTCAGAGCAGGCAGACAGGTTATGGAGCTTGATAATTCGGCCCCTTATTCTCTTTCAATAGCATTAGAATGACTTAGAAAACAATACAAAGAAAACACAAAAGCTGCTATACAGGGTTTTCAGATGTAAATTCAAACAGGGGTCTATATTAGATAAAGGTTTGTAACAGGCTGCTATCATTATAACATTCAGCTTAAATTCAAAAATGGAATTAGCTGATTTGCATTTATTTTCTAACACAATTTTCAGTTTGAATCATCCTGCTTTGCTTTTTATTCTGTGAGTCTTTTAATTGGTGTATCTATTCACCGTGTAAGTCTGAGAAATGATTAAATCTTAAAGTATTGGTAAACAAAGGTAGTTAAATCATTATTTTTAATCCTTGTCACTGTACAAGTGAATATGTACTTTTTTCTTCTTATAGTGGTTGTTAAAGGGTTAAATTCCATTCCACTAAAACTACTCAATTCACTCTTATCTGCCGGCCTACTATAAACTACTCTTTTTTTAATCTGTTAAAAGTGTTTTTACTGCTTGGCCAATTCGCATGTATGCCATATGGCTCACATACACACGGATTGGCTGAGCCGTGACAATGTCACCATTAAAAAGCACACGGATTGGCTGAGCCGTGAAAATGTCACCATTAAAAAAAAAAAAGTCTACAGTGAGAGTAAACAAAGTAGTATTAGTGGAACAGAATTTAACCCTTTAACATATGCTAAAAGGAAAAAGTATTTCTACACTTGTACAGTGACAAGGATTAAAAATAATGATTTAATTTCCTATGATTACTATCACTTTAAGGCATTCTTTAAATGGTTTGGAATACAATCATCATAGTGCGGCAAATTGTGCAAAAGTGTCTTTAAAGCAGATTTACAATATCATTTTTGTTATTTGTCATTTTAAAAGGACAAAACTTGAATGCATTTAATAAAGTTATACCATTGTTATTTATGCTCTTAAAATACCAGGTGAATGAGAACTTGAAATAAAGTACCCATCAATTAATAAAATAGTCCTCATCTCTGTATATTAATTATTCTCCTTGTTTTTGCCATTTTCTTATGTATTATTGTGATCATTAAGTCTACAATTAATAAAAGAAACTCAAACACTTTTTAATATTAATGTTATAGCTGAATTTGGTGAGAATGTGCATAAGCTATTTTAAACAAATCTAAGCATATCAATAAAAAAGGTCTATAGTTTATAGCAGGAATTGAGAATAAAAAAGTAGGTTATTCTTCCCTTGTATGTTTAAAGTCATGACATTATTATGTGGTTAAGTTGCATATAATTCTCTGTGAGATATCTCTTAGGGATAAAAAAAAATGTATCAAGCTTTGAATAAAAATATGTGAACTGAAAATATGTCAAATTAAAAGGAAACAAATGTCAGTGAATCTGTGTGTAGCTATTTTTACTTTGCTCTTTTTGACAGTTGTCGCCACAGATGCTGTTGTCACAAAATAAAGAAAACAAGGCAAGCAATTAGCTCTCCTTTTAGGAGTCTGAAAGAGTATTTATCCTTGTAATGGGAAAGTTTTTTTTTACTATACATATCCGTATATTCACTAAAGATTTGAAGCCCTCCTGAATGATCATATCCAGGATTAATATATGTTACTTTAATATTCCAGCATATCTAAATGAATAATTAATATCAGACTTTGGAACTTTAAGAATAAGCTGATCCTGAGACTCAGAAAAAGAATATTAAACATAATGGTGCTAGCAAGCCTCTTTTGGCAGCAAATAGATTACATTTTGGACTTTGCTCATTCAGCATCCATGACACATTATTGCTAGTTGTATGTATATCTATTGATTTATACTTATGTTACCTATAAAGGCACGACGGGTAGAATAATTAGTCTCCAAGTCCTTGCCAGCCACATACCCATATCAAACATCAAATCTATCCTATAGGCCTACCAACAGCCTATAAGATTAATACGTTATTACTTATATCAGATCACATCGTCTTGCAGACTCTCTTACAGTCACTTTGCCACATCAGTCCGAAGATCAAACCCAAATCCTGGTCATAAAGCCTATCTCTCAGCCACATACTTAAGGCCCCAACTTGGGACTTGCCCGCCCAACTTTTCATTGAATAGGCAGCAGACACTATACATCAACTCGCCGGATGTATCATGACATATTCACTTAAGTGTGTAATGCCTCTCCCTTCAAGAACGAGAAGAGACTGTCAATGAACATGTTCAGTGTGGTTCATATCTACTATCTCAGAGGTGGTGGGGAGGGTAAGAGGCAAAGGCCTGGTGCCTGCCATCAAATGGTGCCTTGTACATTGAGCCCTTACTCTGAAACAATGCATTGGTCCTGCAACCCCTCTGTCTATCATAATACACATTAGATCTCACCCCTGTCCCTGTCTACTCCACAAATAAAGTTGTAACTTTTATATATTTCAGGTTTGGAAATTTATTTTTTTATTATGTTTTAGTGAACAGAATATGGATGGGCAAATGTTTCACAAAATTCCAAAAAATTTTGTGTTTTTTTTAACCCATTCGTTTGTTTGTTTTGAATTTCGAATGTTTGTATAACATTCTAACATTTGTTTAATGTAATAGTATTTGCAATGCTTTCTTTAAATGTAATATGTAGTTATTATAAAAAAAAAAAATTTGATTGGAATTATGCAATATTCAAATTCGAAAAATTCAAATCTATATATTTGTAATATAATTTCTAATGCTCTCGTTAAATTTAATATTCAAATTATTCAATATTTAAAATATAAACATTCAAATTGATATATTTGTATCTATTATAAATTAATTTACTAAATTCCATTCCATATGAACAATTGATATTCTGAATAATATTAGTTAAAGTGAGTTATGTGCATATTATTTCCAAACATCTGCAAAATTGCTTACACTTTAGTGTTGCCAGGTGTAGCTTGCTCCACCTCCCTTATCAGTGTCTTACTCCAAACCCTGAGGTACCATGTAACATATTGTGCACGTGTGTGTGTGTGGGGGGGGGGGGGTGTTGAGGAGGATCATCAGATACTGTTATTGTTTGTTGCCAAGAGGCTTGCTTGTTTCCATGGGGATAATGTCAAATGTTTTGTGAAAGCTTCAGCATTATACTGTGCACTGCTTTAGTCAGGTGTTATGTGACTCTGCCCCCTACCATGCATGTGCACAAGTGCATTCTGCGATAGCTATGGCCTGAATAGCTCTTTCCGTATATGGAAATGCCCAGGGGGGAGCTTGCTGCAAACAAAACTATGCCTGAAATAAAGGGGTTAATAAGGGTTAAAAAAATAAACAGCTTTGGCTGCATTATATATTTAGAAACTTATGTTAGTTCATACTGTTTTATGTCCCTTTTATGTCCCTTTATGTCCCTTTAAATCAAATGTCACATTCAAAATTTGGAATGTGGATATTGTATCTAATTATGAACATTCGAAAAAGAAAGTAGCTTTCAAAAACCAGAAATAACATTCAATAACTGAATTTTAATGGATTTTCTTTCTTATCAACATTTGATTGTCCAAAACAAATGTCCACCGGACTATTCATTCTGCTAAATGAATTACACTTTCAGCACATTTGCCCATCCCTAGAACAGAATCTGTAAAGAGGAACAAAGGACAGTGGAATCAGAACCATCCAAAAATAGCAAGACATTCAGCAGCGTTTAATACTCAACCAATATGTAAACAGTCCTTTAAGTGGGCAATATTTTATAAAAAAAATATATATATTTTTTTTAATTTGCCTTATTTGCATGGGGTGGTCCTTGTCACTTCTTAGTAAACATTCATTGGTTTGTGATATTATATATAATTCCCCCTGTTGTGGCCTGTTAAATTGTCCGGTTATGCTCTTGATGTCTTAGATGTGCATTTCCATTTCTCAGAATTGTGGTAAATGTGCATCTGTATTTCTCATTGCTGCGTTCCTGAAATTTTCCCTGTACCATCTGTCCACACATCCTGGCTACCAGTTTAGAGTTTACCAGTACTGAGTCATCTGTCTTTAGTGTGCATTTTGCCCTTGTGCCCTGCCTGCCAGCCTTGAGACTGTCTGAACTGTGTTACCTGTATTTTATTCTTGTCTGCCAAGGGACTCTTGTCTTACCTCCAGTCTGCATTTATCTGCCTTGCTGATAACTCTGTTTAATAAAACCTGTACTTTTTTTCTCAGTACCTTGTACTAGATTCATAATGCCTAGAAGGAGAGACTCACGTAGAACTAGATACCACACATCTTTAGTTCCAGAACCTGACACTTCTGCACAACAACTCCCAACACCTGAACCCGCTCTCATGTGGAGCATGACAGATATATATATATATATATATATTTAGACATGTATATACTGTAGCTCTGTGTTAAACCCTTTACATGCCTTTTTTTTCTAACACCTAAGACCTTGTCTCTGCCCGAAGTTTTTGGCTCGCCGGAAACTGAAGTTAAGAAGCAGCGGTCGTAAGAACATCCCCTGCTACCGGCCAATTGGCCACGAATGTGCAGGGGGAGACATTGCACAAACATTTCACAAGAAATACTTGTGCAATATTAAATGCTGACAGCATATGCTGTCGACATTTAGGGATGTTCGTCTGGCATATAATAAATCTACCCCATAATATCTTTCAGCCCTTATAACATTGTTATGCATTTTTTCCATATTTTTTTTATCAGTGTTATGAGTATAAATGTACTTTTAATGTATTTTTGAGTGTCTTATGAATCTTGTTTAACCCCTTAGTGACCAGGCCACTTTTCAATTTGTTGACCATCTGGGACCAAGGCTATTTTTGCATTTCTGCGATGTTTGTGTTTAACTGTTATTTTCCTCTTACTCATTTACTGTACCCACACATATTATATACTGTTTTTCTCGCCATTAAATGGACTTTCTAAATATACCATTATTTTCATCATATCTTATAATTTACTATAAAAAAATTATAAAATATTAGGAAAAAATGAAAAAAAACACACTTTTTCTAACTTTGAGCCCTAAAATCTCTAACACATCTACAACCACCATAAAATACCAATGCTAAATAGTTTCTAAATTTTGTCTTGAGTTTAGAAATACCCAATGTTTACATGTTCTTTGCTTTTTTTGCAAGTTATAGGGCAATAAGTACAAGTAGCACTTTGCTATTTCAAAACCATGTTTTTTCAAAATTGGCGATAGTTACATTGTAACACCAATATCTGTCAGGAATCCCTGAATAACCCTTCAAATGTATATATTTTTTAAAAGAAGACAACCTAAGGTATTAAACTTGGGGTATTTTGACTTTTTTCATGCAACCATTTTACCACCAATCTATGCCAAAGTTTGGGGGGGGGGGAAAAATAATTTGATTTTTTGACAAATAGCAATTTAAGAATACATTTACTGATAAAATGGTAAGGGTTACTGCCAAATAACACCCTAATATGTCTTCAGTAGCATCTCCTGGGTACAGTGATACCACCCATGTATAGGTGTGTCGGGTTCTCTGTGGGCTAAAAGCCCTTATTTTTAGAGAGCGCATTCCAGTTTTTCAACTTGGAATTTTCACATCGGTCATCATGCACCCATGTCCTATTTGGGACATTTCTGAAGCTGACCAATGGAATTTACCCCCATCAAACCACATATTTTTGAACAGTAGACACCCTAGGGTATTTCAAATGCTGGTATTTTAACACTTTCCATGCACTAATTCAACCACTAGTCTTTGTCAAACTTTTGGGTAGTCATTTTTTTGTGTTATTTTTCACACACATTGTACTTTAGGCATGGATTTTCAGTTCCTGTTATGTGTTACTGCCAAAAACCACCTCAATATGTGTTCAACAATATCTCCTGAGTACAGTGATACCACCTATGTATAGGTGTGTCGGGTTCTCTGGGGGCTAAATGGCCTTATTTTTAGGTAGCGCATTCCAGTTTTTCAACTTGGAATTTTCACATCGGTCATCATGCACCCATGTCCTATTTGGGACATTTCTGAAGCTGGCCAATGGAATTTACCCCCATCAAACCATATATTTTTGAAAAGTAGACACCCTAGGCTATTTCAAATGCTGGTATTTTAACACTTTCCATGCACTAATTCAACCACTAGTCTTTGTCAAACGTTTGGGTAGTCATTTTTTTGTGTTATTTTTCAGACACATTGTACTTTAGGCATGTATTTTCAGTTCCTGTTATGTGTTACTGCCAAAAACCACCTCAATATGTGTTCAACAATATCTCCTGAGTACAGTGATACCACCTATGTATAGGTGTGTCGGGTTCTCTGGGGGCTAAATGGCCTTATTTTTAGGTAGCACATTCTAGTTTTTCAACTTGGAATTTTCACATTGGTCATCATGCACCCATGTCCTATTTGGGACATTTCTGAAGCTGGCCAATGAAGTTTACCCCGTCAAACCATATATTTTTGAAAAGTAGACACCCTAGGGTATTTCAAATGCTGGTATTTTAACACTTTCCATGCACTAATTCAACCACTAGTCTTTGTCAAACGTTTGGGTAGTCATTTTCTTGTGTTATTTTTCACACACATTGTATTTTAGGCATGTATTTTCAGTTCATGTTATGTGTTACTGCCAAAACCACCTCAATATGTGTTCAACAACATCTCCTGAGTACAGTGATACCACCTATGTATAGGTGTGTCGGGTTCTCTGGGGGCTAAATGGCCTTATTTTTAGGTAGCGCATTCCAGTTTTTCAACTTGGAATTTTCACATCGGTCATCATGCACCCATGTCCTATTTGGGACATTTCTGAAGCTGGCCAATGGAATTTACCCCCATAAAACCATATATTTTTGAAAAGTAGACACCCTAGGGTATTTCAAATGCTGGTATTTTAACACTTTCCATGCACTAATTCAACCACTAGTCTTTGTCAAACTTTTGGGTAGTCATTTTTTTGTGTTATTTTTCAGACATATTGTACTTTAGGCATGTATTTTCAGTTCCTGTTATGTGTTACTGCCAAAAACCACCTCAATATGTGTTCAACAATATCTCCTGAGTACAGTGATACCACCTATGTATAGGTGTGTCGGGTTCTCTGGGGGCTAAATGGCCTTATTTTTAGGTAGCACATTCTAGTTTTTCAACTTGGAATTTTCACATTGGTCATCATGCACCCATGTCCTATTTGGGACATTTCTGAAGCTGGCCAATGGAGTTTACCCCATCAAACCATATATTTTTGAAAAGTAGAAACCCTAGGGTATTTCAAATGCTGGTATTTTAACACTTTCCATGCACTAATTCAACCACTAGTCTTTGTCAAACGTTTGGGTAGTCATTTTTTTGTGTTATTTTTCACACACATTGTACTTTAGGCATGTATTTTCAGTTCCTGTTATGTGTTACTGCCAAAAACCACCTCAATATCTGTTCAACAATATCTCCTGAGTACAGTGATACCACCTATGTATAGGTGTGTTGGGTTCTCTGGGGGCTAAATGGCCTTATTTTTAGGTAGCGCATTCCAGTTTTTCAACTTGGAATTTTCACATCGGTCATCATGCACCCATGTCCTATTTGGGACATTTCTGAAGCTGGCCAATGGAATTTACCCCCATCAAACCATATATTTTTGAAAAGTAGACACCCTAGGGTATTTCAAATGCTGGTATTTTAACGCTTTCCATGCACTAATTCAACCACTAGTCTTTGTCAAACTTTTGTGTAGTCATTTTTTTGTGTTATTTTTCACACACATTGTACTTTAGGCATGTATTTTCAGTTCCTGTTATGTGTTACTGCCAAAAACCACCTCAATATGTGTTCAACAACATCTCCTGAGTACAGTGATACCACCTATGTATAGGTGTGTCGGGTTCTCTGGGGCTAAATGGCCTTATTTTTAGGTAGCGCATTCCAGTTTTTCAACTTGGAATTTTCACATCGGTCATCATGCACCCATGTCCTATTTGGGACATTTCTGAAGCTGGCCAATGGAATTTACCCCCATCAAACCATATATTTTTGAAAAGTAGACACCCTAGGGTTTTTCAAATGCTGATATTTTAACACTTTCCATGCACTAATTCAACCACCAGTCTTTGTCAAACTTTTGGGTAGTCATTTTTTTGTGTTATTTTTCACACACATTGTACTTTAGGCATGGATTTTCAGTTCCTGTTATGTGTTACTGCCAAAAACCACCTCAATATGTGTTCAACAACTTCTCCTGAGTACAGTGATACCACCTATGTATAGGTGTGTCGGGTTCTCTGGGGGCTAAATGGCCTTATTTTTAGGTAGCGCATTCCATTTTTTCAACTTGGAATTTTCACATCGGTCATCATGCACCCATGTCCTATTTGGGACATTTCTGAAGCTGGCCAATGGAATTTACCCCCATCAAACCACATATTTTTGAAAAGTAGACACCCTAGGGTTTTTCAAATGCTGATATTTTAACACTTTCCATGCACTAATTCAACCACCAGTCTTTGTCAAACTTTTGGGTAGTCATTTTTTTGTGTTATTTTTCACACACATTGTACTTTAGGCATGGATTTTCAGTTCCTGTTATGTGTTACTGCCAAAAACCACCTCAATATGTGTTCAACAATATCTCCTGAGTACAGTGATACCACCTATGTATAGGTGTGTCGGGTTCTCTGGGGGCTAAATGGCCTTATTTTTAGGTAGCGCATTCCAGTTTTTCAACTTGGTCATCATGCACCCATGTCCTATTTGGGACATTTCTGAAGCTGGCCAATGGAATTTACCCCCATCAAACCATATATTTTTGAAAAGTAGACACCCTAGGGTTTTTCAAATGCTGATATTTTAACACTTTCCATGCACTAATTCAACCACCAGTCTTTGTCAAACGTTTGGGTAGTCATTTTTTTGTGTTATTTTTCACACACATTGTACTTTAGGCATGTATTTTCAGTTCCTGTTATGTGTTACTGCCAAAAACCACCTCAATATGTGTTCAACAACATCTCCTGAGTACATTGATACCACCTATGTATAGGTGTATCGGGTTCTCTGGGGGCTAAATGGCCTTATTTTTAGGTAGCGCATTCCAGTTTTTCAACTTGGAATTTTCACATCGGTCATCATGCACCCATGTCCTATTTGGGACATTTCTGAAGCTGGCCAATGGAATTTACCCCCATCAAACCATATATTTTTGAAAAGTAGACACCCTAGGGTTTTTCAAATGCTGATATTTTAACACTTTCCATGCACTAATTCAACCACCAGTCTTTGTCAAACTTTTGGGTAGTCATTTTTTTGTGTTATTTTTCACACACATTGTCCTTTAGGCATGGATTTTCAGTTCCTGTTATGTGTTACTGCCAAAAAACACCTCAATATGTGTTCAACAACCTCTCCTGAGTACAGTGATACCACCCATGTATAGGTGTGTTGGGTTCTCTGGGGGCTAAAAGGCCTTATTTTTAGGAAGCCCATTCCATTTTTTCCACTTTGAATTTTCACATCCCATGCACCCATGTCCTATTTAAGACATTTCTGAAGCCGGCCAATGTAATTTACCTCAATCAAACCATATATTTTTGAAAAGTAGACTTCCTAGGGTATTTCAAATGCAGGTATTTTAACACTTTCCATGCACTAATTTAACCACTAGTCTTTGTCAAACTATTGGGCATTCATATTTTTGTGTTATTGTTCACATACATTGTAGTTTAGACATGGATTCACAGCTCCTGTTATGTGTTACTACCAAAGAAGACACCAATATGTGGTCACCAACATCTCCTGAGTTCAGTGATACCACCTATGCATAGGTTTGGTGGCTTGTTTGGGGGGTGCAATGCCAAATGTCTGACATGCGTTTGTGATTTTTTTTTCACATTTAACATATTTTCTTTGCCTATCGTCTTTTTGGGGGTTCTTTTAACATACCCCAATTTATTTGTTTTCCATGAATGTGCATATATTTGAAAAGTTGACACCCCAAGGTATTGTATATGGTGTGCTTTGATTCCTTTGAAGCAACCGTTTTAGCCCAAAAAATTGGAGAAAGTGTATGGTGGTTATTTTTCAATTTTCATTTTTACAGACACATTGCTTTTTGACTATGATTTAGGAGAGACTGTTGTAAGTTATTGCAAAAGAATACTTCAGGTTGTTTTCTGCAAGGCACCCTGAGTACACCTATGCCCCCCATGCATAGGTTTGCCAGGATTTTGGGAAGGTTATGTTACAATTTTATGACTTGTGATTTTAGTTATTAACAATGAGAGTATTTCTTCTGATAGGCCTATCTTTAGTTTATGGCCTATTGCATACCCCACTTTTATTTATTGCCATGAAAGTGTATATTTTTTAAATGTTGACACCCCAAGGTATTGTATATGGTGTGCTTTGATGCCTTTGAAGCAACCGTTTTAGCCCAAAAAATTGGAGAAAGTGTATGGTGGTTATTTTTCAATTTTCATTTTTACAGACACATTGCTTTTTGACTATGATTTAGGAGAGACTGTTGTAAGTTATTGCAAAAGAATACTTCAGGTTGTTTTCTGCAAGGCACCCTGAGTACACCTATGCCCCCCATGCATAGGTTTGCCAGGATTTTGGGAAGGTTATGTTTCATTGTTAATAGTATTTCTTCTGATAGGCCTATCTTTAGTTTGTGGCCTATCGCATACCCCACTTTTATTTATTGCCATGAAAGTGTATATTTTTTAAATGTTGACACCCCAAGGTATTGTATATGGTGTGCTTTGATGCCTTTGAAGCAACCGTTTTAGCCCAAAAAATTGGAGAAAGTGTATGGTGGTTATTTTTAAATTTTCATTTTTACAGACACATTGCTTTTTGACTATGATTTAGGAGAGACTGTTGTAAGTTATTGCAAAAGAATACTTCAGGTTGTTTTCTGCAAGGCACCCTGAGTACACCTATGCCCCCCATGCATAGGTTTGCCAGGATTTTGGGAAGGTTATGTTACAAATTTATGACTTGTGATTTTAGTTATTAACAATGAGAGTATTTCTTCTGATAGGCCTATCTTTAGTTTGTGGCCTATCGCATACCCCACTTTTATTTATTGCCATGAAAGTGTATATTTTTTAAATGTTGACACCCCAAGGTATTGTATATGGTGTGCTTTGATGCCTTTGAAGCAACTGTTTTAGCCCAAAAAATTGGAGAAAGTGTATGGTGGTAATTTTTCAATTTTCATTTTTACAGACACATTGCTTTTTGACTATGATTTAGGAGAGACTGTTGTAAGTTATTACAAAAACATACTTCAGGTTGTTTTTTGCAAGGCACCCTGAGAACACCTATGTCCCCCATGCATAGGTTTTGACAGGGGTTTTGGTTAAAAAAAATAACAGGCCCAATTTTAGTGAAATGTAAAAATCTGGCACAGTAAAAAAAATAAAAAACCATCTAACAGTAAACATAACCAAATATATATATATATATATATATATATATATATATATATATATATATATATATATATATATATATATATATATATATATATATATATATATATATAGTCTATATCCAATAAAGGACTGCACTCACTGGATTTAGTTTCAGAAACCTTCAAATCTTTATTGTGGTAACGTTTCGGGGTTCGCAGACCCCTTCCTCAGACCAGACAACAGTGCAAGTGAACAAAGTGTGCAATATATAGCACTAGCCCCACCCATCACAAACATCAAAATTGCGCCAAAAATCCATCACCATGGTAACACACAAACAAGGCCCCATGACCATACCACCAGAAAACACAATCAAAATACAAAATAAAACAAACTGCATATGCAAGTATTTTGCATAACCTCATAGTTGAACACTAATATGTACAATCATCAGTAGTAGTAGATATTCAGTAGTTACAATAGAATCACTGTAATTAGTTACTGATCCAGTTTAAGTAGCTTAAAGTATATTTAGACAAGCAATGATGGAAAACACACTAATCAAATAATCAAAGTAAACATCATGCAAGAAGAGGAATCTATCTATCAGTTGCACTGTTTAAAAACATATCCACCTCCCTGTATCCAGTTACAGGACTCAATCTTAAGGAAATATACACATAAGCCATATCATATAAACATTGCAACATAGATTAGGCATTTAAACTTCTAGCATTTGAACTAGATGAAAAATAAACAAATAATAAAAAGTCAATCAGATATATATAGATATATATGAGGTCTGTTACTGCTAATTCAATGTCCCCCATATTTATCCCAAGGCTTGCATTCTGGCAGATACAAATATACAAAAATACAAAATTGTCAAGCCCCCTGGGCGCGCAGAGCAATGTGTTGTGTCCCATGCGAGTTGAATATAACAAAAAGGCCCGTAGTTCCCAGTGTCAGGGTTGTATGCAGGATGTCTTAGCCGGTGTATTATACCCTAGTGTTGGGAGCTAAGATACCTATGTAGCATATGTTTTTAAACAGTGCAACTGATAGATAGATTCCTCTTCTTGCATGATGTTTACTTTGATTATTTGATTAGTGTGTTTTCCATCATTGCTTGTCTAAATATACTTTAAGCTACTTAAACTGGATCAGTAACTAATTACAGTGATTCTATTGTAACTACTGAATATCTACTACTACTGATGATTGTACATATTAGTGTTCAACTATGAGGTTATGCAAAATACTTGCATATGCAGTTTGTTTTATTTTGTATTTTGATTGTGTTTTCTGGTGGTATGGTCATGGGGCCTTGTTTGTGTGTTACCATGGTGATGGATTTTTGGCGCAATTTTGATGTTTGTGATGGGTGGGGCTAGTGCTATATATTGCACACTTTGTTCACTTGCACTGTTGTCTGGTCTGAGGAAGGGGTCTGCGAACCCCGAAACGTTACCACAATAAAGATTTGAAGGTTTCTGAAACTAAATCCAGTGAGTGCAGTCCTTTATTGGATATAGACTGTATACTTGTTTGACTTTGCACCCTGGTTGATGACTACACAGCATTGGGAGTGCAGACACACACGGAGGATATATATATATATATATATATATATAACACCAAATGTATTTATTTTTTTAAAAATTGACCATTGTATGGTACCGCTTGAAGCAGTCCCCAATGCAGAGTGCAGGCTGTCCAGGGCAATCAGGACAGTGATATATGGTGTCCCTTCTCTTCCCCCTCTTGGTACAGACTCTGCATTTTTTTTGTGGTTTCTGCTTTGCAGCAGTAGGGGGGATTTTAAAAATAAAATGAGTAGCCCCAACTCTGCTCTCTCCCATCACCGCCCGGGGAGCAGGTGCATCATGGTACAAAATCCCAGTAATAATCTGAAACTGTAAAAAAGTTTTTTTAACTCTGGGGTTTGCTTTTTTGAACAACAAAAAAGCGTTGTGGGTTGCAATCTGCATTAGGTAAATTGCAACCTTTTTGTACCAGGCCCTTGTCTTCCGCATAATTAGGTAGGGCTGCAGCAGCTGATCAGCCAGATCAACCCCACCCATATGCCGGTTATAAGACTTGATGCACACTGGCTTCCTTATGATCTCAGCTCTGCCACGTACAGAAACCGCCACCGTCCTCTCTGTGTGGATGGTGGTAAGAAGGTATACATCCTTCTTGTCTCTGTACTTAAGTGCCAACAGCTCCTCTTGGCGCAGAGCTGAGGTCTCCCCCCCTTCGTAGCCGGGTGCGTACAAGTTGTCCTGGGAAACCTGCCCGGTTCTTTTTAATTGTACCGCAAGCTAATGTATCAAAGCAATACAGTAGCTTGAACAAAAGGACACTTGTATAAAAATTGTCTAAGTACAAGTGATACCCTTTGTTCATTAGGGGTAATATCAGGTCCCAGACAATCTTGCCAGTGGTTCCCATATGTTCTGGGCAACCTGGAGGGTCAAGGTGACTATCCTTTCCCTCATACACCCGGAAGGCCTGAGTATACCCAGTCTCGCTGTCACAGAGCTTATACACCTTTACCCCATATCTGGAGCGTTTGGAAGGAATATAATGCTTGAATCCCAGCCTTCCCTTATACTTCATTAGGGATTCATCAATGCATATATTCCTTCCAGGTGTATAAGCCTCTGCAAACCTGGCAGAAAAGTGGGTTATCAGGGGGCGGATTTTATACAGCCTGTCAAATTGGGGATGCTCCCTAGGGGGGCACAGGCTGTTGTCGCTGAAGTGCATGAAATGCAGAATCATTTCATACCTCTTCCTCGACATAGTCTGGGAGAAAATGGGGCTAGAGCAGATGGAGCTACTACTCCAGTAGGAGCGAATGGAGGGTTTCTTTATGATGCCCATCAGCATAGTCAATGCCCAGAATTTTTTGAATTCTGGCGCATTGATGGGGGCCCATTGCTGCTTTGCCAAATATGTTCCAGGCTTTGCAGCACGGAACTGATGGGCATATAAATTAGTTTGGGCGACAATGTTCCCCAATATATCATCGCCCAGAAACACTTCCAGAAACTGCTGGGGGCTAAAACCTGCCACATCTATATTTATGCCAGCATTTGCTGTGAAGGGTGGGATATCTGGCCTCTGGAGATGAGGCGTTACCCACTCTTCAGCAGCAATGGCAGCAACACGCCTCCTTCTGGCAGGGGGGCTAGCAGGGGGGCTGGCAGGGGGGGTAGCAGGGGGGCTGGCAGGGGGGCTAGCAGCCACAGATACATCACTATCAGTTGAGACTGCATCTAGTGATGTATCTGAGCACATGGCAGGGTCAAAATTGGGGTCTGAGTCAGAAATAGAGGCATCTGACTCTGACGCAAGGATGGCATACGCCTCCTCAGCCCTATATCTTTTCTGTGACATTTTTGTATCTGTCACAGAAAACAATTACTAAAAAAAATTAAATTAACTAAATTAATTAACTAAATTAACTAGCAAAAAAGTACAGCTATGCTACTGCCAGTGATTTATAGCGATCACTGGCAAGCTAGGGGTTAATGGCTCTGAAAATTAAATTAACTAAATGTTTCTGAAAAGAGCCTTTGGGTTTTTAAAAAATTACAACAACAAAAATAACCCCTAAAAAAATGCACAGACAGCAAAAAAGTACAGCTATGCAACTGCCAGTGATTTATAGCGATCACTGGCAAGCTAGGGGTTAATGGCTCTGAAAATTAAATTAAATTAACTAAATTAATTAAATAAATTAACTAGCAAAAAAGTACAGCTATGCTACTGCCAGTGATTTATAGCGATCACTGGCAAGCTAGGGGTTAATGGCTCTGAAAATTAAATTAAATTAACTAAATGTTTCTGAAAAGAGCCTTTGGGTTTTTAAAAAATTACAACAACAAAATTAACCCCTAAAAAAATGCACAGACAGTAAAAAAGTACAGCTATGCAACTGCCAGTGATTTATAGCGATCACTGGCAAGCTAGGGGTTAATGGCTCTGAAAACTAAATTAAATTAACTAAATGTTTCTGAAAAGAGCCTTTGGGTTTTTAAAAAATTACAACATCAAAATAAACCCCTAAAAAAATGCACAGACAGCAAAATGCAGCAAAAAAAAAAGTGCACCTATGCTACTGCCAGTGATATATAGTGATCACTGGCAAGCTAGGGGTTAATGGCTCTGAAAAGAGCCTTTGGTTCTATATTTTTTAACAAATAAAAGAAATAAATCTCTCTCTCTGCTAAATACAGGTCTCTCTCTCTCTCCAACAAAATGGCAAGTGAGGAGAGGGAGGGAGATCCACACTGATCATAGTCAATATTTACAAATATTGACATGATCAGACAAATGGGGTATTTTATTATTATTTTTTTTTTTTTAGGGTGGGAGGCTCAGATTGGGTGACCCTAGCTTGCCCCTATGATGATGCAGGCTAGGGACACCCCCAGAGGCCCCATGATGCACTGGGCATCGCCATCTTTTTTACTTTTATTTTACAACTAACTAAGTGCCTCGACCCACCGAGGCACTTAGCACACAAGCAGAGCATCGGAAGCGTGTCCGATCGCTTCCGATGCTCTGAAACACTGCCGGGCTCCACGTGGAGCGAAACCGGAAGTGATCACTCGTGGGGGAGTGATCAATCCGGTCCCGGCACTCGGGAACAGTATTGCAGGATGCCTAGACATCAAGGCAAGCCTGCAATACTGTTAGAGCAGCTGGAAGCGATTTTGATCGCTTCCAGTGCTCTGTTAAACCGACGACGTATGCCATACGTCCTCGGTCGTTAAGTGCTTTTTTTTGAGGACGTATGGCATATACGTCCTTTCAACTTGTAATATTAGGGGAATGTAACTTGAAAACCCAATATCGCTTGAGCACAAATGATAGCGCTCCACTTGTAATACAGCCCTTAGTGTTTTTTTTGTCCCTTTAAGCGGTTGAAACATGCAACATTAATTTTCAAAAACAACATTTAATAGAAAGGATGTGGAATAGCCTTGCTTAGCAAATTATATGGACAAATACATAATATCGGAAAGATACTTGGAATAATAAAAGCTACATTTCTATTTTATTTTACTTTATCATATATAATTCAATTAATATATTGGATGTACAAAAGCTAATGTTTTGAACAGACTGGGAATAATCTTCACTCATCAGAGAATATTAACTAATCAAATTTAGCTATTACATTTATAGAGCTGTGGGAAAAAGCTAAACAACATCTGTTTATTTTTTTCTTAAGTAGTTTTGGTTCTCTCAAATATTTTCCTGCAGTTATAGCTTGGTGCTATTTTTCATATTGTGAGAAAAAAAATATATAGAAAAATACAGTGTCTCTATCTATCTATCTATTTATCTATTTATCTATCTAATTAATATTATTAAAATCTGTTTATCAATTTCGATTATACATTTATATTGATAACCAGGGCTGAAATGTACCACTACTTATCAATAGTTACAGATTAATAAGAAATCAACATAAGAAATTAGTCTTTTCCATTATCATTTAGAAATTATTTAACATAAAGCTATATTATATAAAAAATAATTTGAGGGGGGGCGGAGACAACCGCCGAAGAGGGCAGACATGTATAAGCAGAGCTCCTAGCTTATAAACTAAAAAACAAAAAATAATGCAATATTATAAGACTGGATTTCTGCCCAATTTCTTATATATGTCAGGCTAACCATTTCAAGATGGAAAGAGCCCTACATAAAGGAGGCATACAGGACTTTAGCTTCACAATCTTGTCATGTGGTGAGCGCTACTGTTCCACATGCTGGGCCTGCTAGCCCTGGTAATCTTTTCTAACGGAGGAACTAACTGACCGCAATACACTTTTTCCCGGACCCCTGGACTGTCCTATCTACAATCCTTCTACACAACTAAGTGCTGGGAAGCAGACACTTACATACTACTTGTTTGTCCCTGAGGTGCAGTTTTGACATGGAGGCTGTGGAGGACTGGGAACTTTGCACTCAGCAGCTCATTGATGCTCACTTTCAGACCCTTATGACAAGCCTTAGCTTGCTACTGTCTTCTCTGGGGCAATAATTGTTTTCAACTGAGGATTCCTCAAACTGGCAGCAAACCGATATTGGGGGAATCATACCTATAAGCTCACCTCAGGGGAAACAAGAAACTCCTCCAAGCAGCACAAGGCTAAAGCCATTTTATTCCGCCCTAGCACAGATGGAGGTTGTGGTGTGTGCCTCATTAAAGCCTGCAACACCAGATTGACTTACGGTGGACTGAGGAAGAAGAGATCCGGGTTCTGACCGAGATTCTAATAGGGAGGCGAAGCAATACATTATTGGGTGTCAATTTTACTACCATGAGCTTACACATGGCCTATTCATATGTCTGCCCAGAAAAGCTTTGGAAGTGTGTTCCATCTTGCTTTGGCCTCTCACACTCAATACCATCTTCACAGGATGACCTGCCTAGAAGTGCCCAGCATTGCAGACTTCCATTGATCCTAGCACAAGTTGCCATTAAACTAGGCATTGGCTAAACTGTTTGTAGGAATCTGTCTTCCTTTGTTCTTACTTGTTGAGTGGCAAGCTTTTGTGTGGGTGTCAGTGGCAGTTAACCCTATCATAGCTCTCCTCACAGTAATTACTAGTTTCAAAGTTATATCTTGCATAATGTTAATGTACTATTCTATTTACTGTTAAATATAGAAACATTGCCATGGGTGAAGCATTACTAGTTTATAATTTAGCTGTTGGGCATTGGTATTGTGGGCTTATCCCTGTAAGAATATATGTTGAGTATATACGTATTTTGAATGACTGACATGGTATCTATCACACCCTGTTTAACAATGTATACGCTTGCTATGAAAGATAGTAGGTATAAGAGCTTCCTTTGGAGGTAATCTCTGCAGCCAAGCATAAAATGTGTATTATAGAATTTCCTTTGATCCAGCTAACTGCCTAACAATTTTTGTTGTTGATGTGCTTGTCTGTTATGCATATTTATTTTCTTAAACAACCTGCACAGATAATAGACACTGACGGCTAAAATGATATTTGGCATGATGTCCCTAGCTATCTACTCACATAATGCTTTTGTTTCTGAATGTTCCTAGGGGCTTGGATGTCTGCGGCCGAGATGTCTGAGCCTTTCCACTTTTATATTTATAGGCATAATAGGTAGAATACATGGATTGGGGACTTCATAGTCACTGAGGGAATACTAACATTTAATACTAGATATGTGTTTATGCCTTTGCAAATAGTTTCAGATATTTGTTTATTATAAAGTTTAATGTGGTACCGTAGATTCTTTGAAATTATAGTAGAAGAACAGACAGCATACATGCATACATGTGTTGGATTCTTTATTTTTAGTATGTGGCATTGTGTGCTGGGCTCATGACTTGAGGCTACGGCCATTGCTATATAGTGATGCTCAGCTTTCCTTCTAAGTATTTGATATGTTTTAAGCGCAGGCCGGACCTGCACTACTGCTATTAAGTATAGTTTCCTTCCTCATAATATCATAAATATCATAAATCATGTCAAATGTATTAGCTTAGATCTTTAGACTCTACTATGCCAGATATAACATCAGCCCAGCAAGCAATTAGCTCATTTTTATGTATCCACTAGTAACCCGTGTGCTCATGAGACATTCCACATGGATATGTTGCTTTGTTTTATTGTAGCTTGTTTACCTTGAGTTATGAAACCACAGCTCAACTAACCCCACCCCCCCCCCACATAATAAACCTCCTAGATTAGGAGGGTTAACCATGCGATTTATCTTGTCTATACCGCACCCTAAATACTTTTAAATCTTGCAGTACAACATAGTATTAACCTTATTTTCCCTTCCTAGCTTAGCAAGACTGTTTAGCATTTCTTACAAGCTGACTTTAAGTTTTTGAATACAATACTTCACACTTACATATTTCATCATACTACTCATACATAGGAAAACTTGATTAGTAGCCCTTGGCTACTGTTTACCATGCTTTTTGTCTATGAGTGAAAGCCTTGTTTTTGTCTTTTTCTTGTATATATTGCCCCTTGATGTATTCCTTTAATCCATATGTCAGGGTTTTTTTTTTTTTCCTGAACACAATGCTCATGTTTTTCTTTCTTTTTTCTTCTCAGAAAATGAGGACTGTCCACACAAATGTACAAACCTACATAGATATGCCTTGAATACTTGTTTTGTTATCTTCAACTTGTCTCCAATTTTTCCTGTAATATGCATTTACTTTTTTCCTCATTAACAATTATTTAAAAAAAAAAAAAATGTTTTCAATAAAATTGAAAGAGAAGCCATTAAAGGGACAGTCTTGTCCAACATAAACTTTCATGATTCAGATAGGGAGTTTGCTAGCCTTGTACCAGTTTTTAATCTCATGTTGAAATAAAGATGATTTTTATTTTTATATTTGGCCCTCAGACTCCTCCTTATGTGCTGCTGTTTTTCTATCTTTCATGTAATTTTAAACAATTTTCCAATTTACTTTTATCACCAATTTTGCTTTGTTCTTTTGGTATTCTTAGTTGAAAGCTTAAGCTAGGAGGTTCATATGCTAATTTCTTAGACCTTGAAGGCCACCTCTTTTCAGAATGCATTTTAACAGTTTTTCACCACTAGAGGGTGTTAGTTCATGTGTTTCATATAGATAACACTGTGCTCATGCATGTAAAGTTATCTGGGAGCCAGCACTGATTGACTAAACTGCAAGTCTGTCAAAAGAACTGAAATTAAGGGGCAGTTTGCAGAGGCTTAGATACAAGATAATCACAGAGGTAAAAAATATATAAATATAACTGTATTGGTTATGCAAAACTGGTGAATGGGTTATAAAGGGATCATCTATCTTTTAAAACAATAAAAATTCTGGTGTAGACTGTCCCTTTAAAACCCTCAGAAATGGCAATTTTCTTACTTGATTATGAACTTTAGAGACAAGACATAATGCGTTAACTTAATGATTAGGCGACTTATCAGAAATTGTATTTTGACCCTACGTACAAGTTTAAGGAGCAATTAGACACCCTGATCAGATTTGGGTTTGAACAGGGTTTCCTAACAGAGAAATTGAGAGACTTCATGATTACCAGATATCCTAAAATACCAATTCTGTATACAATTCCAAAGGTACATAAGTCCCTCCATGAGCCCCCAGCCACCCCATTGTTTCCGCTAGGGAGTCCATTCTCCAGCCGGTGGCTCAATTTTTGGATTATCTTCTCCAACCAGTTGTCAAAACGGATAGATCTTACTTCCTTACTGACACTAATGACAGATCAATGTCATGGAGGATGATTTTTTGGTCACACATAGGCCTCTAGTTATCAACGTGTCTACTTACCTGCCATCGCCGGCCCCAATACGCCCGCCTAAGCTCGCCTACCATTGCCGCTGCGGACCTGAATAATCTCGGCAAAGTTATCAATGAATCTGTCAAAAAGCCGCGCACCAAGTACGGGGCGATGAGCAGCGGACTGTGATAGCTATAACTCATCCGATCTCACTGCTCTTCGGCTTTTTGACAGCTTTATTGACAAGCTGTCACTAAGCACCCACACTAAACTACACTGTTCTACCCCCTATACCGGCATCCCCGCAGCCCCTCGCAACTAAATAAAGTTATTAACCCCTAAACCGCCGCTCCCGGACACCGCCACAACTATAATAAATGTATTAAACCCTAAACCATCGCTCCCGGAGCCCACCGCCACCTACATTATACCTAGTAACCCCTATCCTGCCCCCCATATACCACCGCCACCTATAATAAATGTATTAACCCCTATCCTGCCCCCCCTACACCGCTGCAACTATAATACATTTATTAACCCCTATCCTGCCCCCTTATATTATCCCCTTATATTATCCTGCCGATCCCGGATCCCGACGCAACTAAATAAATTGTTTAACCCTTAAACCGCCGCTCCCGGACCCCGCCGCCACCTATATTAAATGTATTAACCTCTAATCTGCCCCCCTACACCGTCGCCACCTATAATAAATTTATTAACCCCTATCCTGCCCCCCCTACATCGCCGCCACTATAATAAAATTATTAACCCCTATCCTGCCCCCCCTACACCGCCGCCACTATAATAAAATTAACCCTAATCCTAACACCCCCCTAACTTAAATATTAATTAAATACATCTAAATATTATAACTCTTATTAACTAAATTAATCATATTTAAAACTAAATACTACCTTTAAAATAAACCCTAATATAGCTACAATATAAATAATAATTATATTGTAGCTATTTTAGGATTTATATTTTACAGGTAATTTTGTATTTATTATAGCTAGTTAGAATAGTTATTAAATAGTTATTAACTATTTAATAACTACCTAGCTAAAAGAAATACAAAATGAACTATAAAATAAATCCTAACCTAAGTTACAATTAAACCTAACACTACACTATCATTAAATTAATTAAATAAATTACCTACAAATAACTACAATTAAATACAATTAAATAAACTAACTAAAGTACAAAAAATAAAAAAACTAAGTTACAAAAAATAAAAAAAAACTAAGTTACAAACATTTCAAAAATATTACAATTTTAAGCTACTTACACCTAATCTAAGCCCCCTAATAAAATAACAAAGCCCCCCAAAATAAAAAAAATGCCTTACCCTATTCTACATTAAAAAGTTACCAGCTCTATTACCTTACCAGCCCTTAAAAGGGCCTTTTGCGGGGCATGCCCCAAAGAAAGCAGCTCTTTTGCCTGTAAAATAAAAATACAACCCCCCCCCAACATTAAAACCCACCACCCACACACCCCTACTCTAACCCAAACCCCCCTTAAATAAACCTAACACTACCCCCCTGAAGATCATTCTACCTTTAGCCGTGTTCAGCCAGCCGACCACCGATGGAACAGAAGAGGACATCCGCAGCTGCCGAAGTCTTCATCCAAGAGGCACTGAAGAAGTCTTCCATCTGATTGAAGACTTCATCCAAGGGGCGCTGAAGAAGTCTTCCATCCGATTGAAGTCTTCATACAGGCGGCGTCTTCAATCTTCATCCATCCGGAGCGGAGCGAAGCCATCTTCTGACAAGCCGATGCAGAATGCAAGCTCAATCTGATTGGCTGATTAAATCAGCCAATCAGATTTTTCCTACCTTAATTCAGATTGGCTGATAGAATCCTATCAGCCAATCGGAATTCAAGGGACGCCATCTTGGATGACGCCACTTAAAGGAACCGTCATTCGTCGTTAGTCCGTCGGTAGAAGAGGATGGCTCTGCGTCGGCTCGTCTGAAGATGGCTCCGCTCCACTCCGGATGGATGAAGATTGAAGACGCCGCCTGGATGATGACTTCAATCGGATGGAAGATTTCTTCAGTGCCCCTTGGATGATGACTTCAATCAGATGGAAGACTTCTTCAGCGCCCCTTGGATGAAGACTTCGGCCGCTGCGGATGTCCTCTTCTATTCCATCGGTGGTCGGCTGGCTGAAGACGGCTAAAGGTAGGATGATCTTCAGGGGGGTAGTGTTAGGTTTATTTAAGGGGGGTTTGGGTTAGAGTAGGGGTGTGTGGGTGGTGGGTTTTAATGTTGGGGGGATTGTATTTTTATTTTACAGGCAAAAGAGCTGTTTTCTTTGGGGCATGCCCCGCAAAAGGCCTTTTTAAGGGCTGGTAATTTTTTTTTGGTAATTAAGGGTATTTTTTTTTATTTTGGGGGGCTTTGTTATTTTATTAGGGGGCTTAGATTAAGTGTAAGTAGCTTAAAATTGTTGTAATATTTTTTAAATGATTGTAACTTAGTTTTTTTTTATTTTTTGTAAATTAGTTTTTTTATTTTTTGTACTTTAGTTAGTTTATTTAATTGTATTTAATTGTAATTACTTGTAGGTAATTTATTTAATTAATTTAATGATAGTGTAGCGTTAGGTTTAATTGTAACTTAGGTTAGGATTTATTTTACAGGTCATTTTGTATTTCTTTTAGCTAGGTAGTTATTAAATAGTTAATAACTATTTAATAACTATTCTAACTAGCTAAAATAAATACAAAGTTACCTGTAAAATAAATATAAATCCTAAAATAGATACAATGTAATTATTAATTACATTGTAGCTATCTTAGGGTTTATTTTACAGGTAAGTATTTAGTTTTAAATAGGAATAATTTATTTAAGTATAGTGTAGTGTTAGGTGTAATTGTAACTTAGGTTAGTTTTTAGTTTACAGGTACATTTCTCTTTATTTTAGCTAGGTAAGCTATTAAATAGTTAATAACTATTTAACAGCTATTGTACCTAGTTAAAATAAATTGAAAGTTACCTGTAAAATAAAATAAATCCTAAGATAGCTACAATATAATTATTATTTATATTGTAGCTATATTAGGGTTTATTTTAAAGGTATTTAGTTTTAAATAGGATTAACTTAGTTCATAATAGAAATATTATTTAGATTTATTTAATTAATATTTAAGTTAGGGGGTGTTAGGGTTAGTGTTAGACTTAGGTTTAGGGGTTAATAATTTTATTACAGTGGCGACGGTGTAGTGGGGGCAGGATAGGGGTTAATAAATTTATTATAGGTGGCGACGGTGTAGGGGGGACAGATTAGGGGTTAATAAATTTAATTTTTTAAATTTTTTAAAATTAATTTAAGTTTTTATTTTACAGGTAAATTTGTCTTTATTTTAACTAGGTAGCTATTAAATAGTTAATAACTATTTAATAGCTATTGTACCTAGTTAAAATAAATTGAAAGTTGCCTGTAAAATAAAAATAAATCCTAAGATAGCTACAATATAATTATTATTTATATTGTAGCTATATTAGGGTTTATTTTAAAGATAACTATTTCGTTTTTAATAGGATTAATTTAGTTAATAAGAGTTATAATATTTAGATGTATTTAATTAATATTTACGTTAGGGGGGGTGTTAGGGTTAGGGTTAGACTTAGGTTTAGGGGTTAATAATTTTATTATAGTGGCGGCGGTGTAGGGGGGGCAGGATAGGGGTTAATAAATATATTATAGGTAGCGGCAGTGTAGGGGGGGCAGGATAGAGGTTAATAGATATTATGTAGGTGGTGACGGGGTCCGGGAGCGGCGGTTTAGGGGTTAACATATTTATTAGAGTGGCGGCGGGGTCAGGGAGCGGCGGTTTAGGGGTTAACATATTTATTAGAGTGGCGTCGGGGTCCGGTTGCAGCGGTTTAGGGGTTAATCAGTTTATTAGAGTGGCGGTGGGCTCCGGGAGCGGCGGTTTAGGGGGTAATAACTTTATTTAGTTGCGGCGGTGTAGGGGGGGGGACAGATTAGGGGTGTTTAGACTCGGGGTACATGTTAGGGTGTTAGGTGCAGACATCTCCCATAGTAATCAATGGGATGTCGGGCAGCAGCGAACATGAACTTTCGCTATGGTCAGACTCCCATTGATTCCTATGGGATCCGCCACCTCCAGGGCACGGATTGAAAACCAGGTACGCTGGGCTGGAAAAGTGCCGAGCGTACCTGCTAGTTTTTTGATAACTAGCAAAAGTAGTCAGATTGTGCCGAACTTGTGTTCGGAACATCTGGGGTGACGTAAGAATCGATCTGTGTCGGACTGAGTCCGGTGGATCAAAGCTTACGTCACTAAATTCTACTTTTGCCGGTGTGTAGGGCTTGATAACTTAGGCGAATCAGCCTCGCAAACCAAATACGCTGCAGAATTCCAGCGTATTTGAGGTTGACAGCTTGATAACTAGAGCCCTTAATGTGAATAATTTATACACCATCATCCCCCATGACATTGGCCTAAAAGCTGTTCAGGAGACACTCAAGTTGACTGATAAGTATATAGGTCCACCTATTGACTATGCAATTGAACTCCTTGAATTTTGTTTAAAGAAGAATTATTTTAAATACATATTTAATAATACAAATTAAAAAAAAATATGTGAACATTGGAATGTAAAATATTCATAACAAGCTTTGTGTTTGTCGCAATGTAAAACTAACTACTAACTATCTTAAAGTGCATTACTGAAATATTAAATATTGTAAAAATATTAAAAATAAATATTAATTATGTATACTGTTATGTATATATATTCTATGGATTATTTAGAATTTTTTAGTACATCTATAATAATTATTTTCATTATTAATATTTATTTCACAATTTTATATTAAATAAAAATACATGAGTACATTCATTTTTCATGTACGCTAACCCAACATTAGTACATTAATTATTCATGTGCGCTAACTCAACACAAATTATCTTAAGTCGAGTTATGTATTTATCTAATTATAAAATATTGAAAAATATTAATAATTTATGAAAATAATTTTTATAGATGTACTTAATAAAACTCTAAATGATACATAGAATATATATATATATATATATATATATATATAATATATATATATATATATATATATATAAATTCGGTTTGTAGAAGGGCACTCTCAGGGTTTATTTGGAAGATAAATGCATTCTTTATTAAGTAAAGACACTAATAAATGGTCGACGTTTCGGCCCTCAGTTGGGCCTTCAACAGGACAAGTATAATCTGTAAGACAGACAAAGAAAAAAACAATAAAAACACAGATCTAAGTAGGCAAAATAAAAAGTGAAAAAACAACAACCTATCTAACCACCACCAATAATAATAAAAACTGACTGAACAGCCAGAAGAGGGAATCATCAATAATTCAGCAAAGGATAACCAGAGAACAAACACAAAAACAAACACAAACATAAACGCAAAGCAGTTTTGCCTATTAAGGGCACAAAATGAGATCACCAAAGCATCAGGAGGATGACAACCAAACAATGAAACCAGCCACATAGGGAACATAACCCCAAATGTGCAGCTAGGGAATATATCAAGATGTATTAAAGACAATGTTTACATAAATTGGCCAAAGATGTATAGCACTCAACCATAATAAGAAATTCATCTAGTGTATACAAACAAATAAAAACAAATAAAAAACAAAGACAAATATGCGACCCAGCATTACATGGTAGCAATGAATGTGGGATGACCACAACATAAACAAACCTTATGCTGTACACGTACCCCACATAATGGGGACAACAAAATAATGGTAGTGCAATAAATATATATCTGTGGTCATCAAGACCATACCATAAAACTAAATACTCTAACTATTAACTGCAAGTCTCAATATGTGCAATTACTGTAGTTACACCAGAAAAAGAACTGCTGGGAACCGAGACCCGCCTGGCCTAGTACCGCAAACAGAGACAGGAGTGTATATGCAAAGACAGAGGAAATCAGTGGCAGACCATCTAATTAACACTACATATAACTATAACAAATAGTAGCTATGTGGGGCAACATATGCAGTGGTCATATGCAGTGTAGAAAACAACCGAGTCACAAAAGGCAAAATCACAGCATGAATAAAGTAAAACTTCAATTATCTTAAAACTGCAAAGTAGCAGGGATTTCAGATCGGAAAAGGCAAGTAATGATAACCGCAGAAGCACACCTTAAATAGGAGTGGGCTTACTACTAACTGGAACACGATAGGACAAGCTCAGACAACGCCTAGTGTTGTTATGGGGATCACTCAGCTGTGTGAAGTAAACAATGACAGAAATGCCATACGTCAGTCAATGGGTGAAACCATTCCCGAAACAAAAGCCCAATACGCGTGATTGAAGCGAACTTAATAATCAATCAAGCTCTGAAAACAAACAAAATGTAAAGGTGCTATGTATACCAAGCCGCCACTTACAACGGCACATGTTAAAAAGATAGTTAGATAGAGGGGCAGTAACTTAGTACTGTGCAAAGCCAACTTCAAAACATACAGTTAAAGGCAAAAGACACTTTGACAATACTATAAAAAAACTGGAGTGTATACTTCAGATCCGGATCAAGCAACACTGTCATTTACAGAAACCAGCACATCAGGTGTACCCACGATGTGCGATGCCTACAAGTTATGATAGACATAGAGCGGACCGTGTGCGGCAGTCAATATAAACAACACAGCGATACTCACCACCTGTGCCATAGAGATCGTTCAAAAACGTGCATACTCTGGGAAGATAAAATAGTTTAAAGCCGCCACAGTGTTAAGAGACACATAAGCCCAAATAAAACACGACCAGACATAAAGCATATATACGCAACTAGGATGGCCAGTGATGTCCCCCAGCATAGGGGAAGGCTATAACAATAAATGTAAATGAGGTAGCCCAAAGTAGCGTGCAATATAGCAAAATTGTAATCACGAATAGGGCACTATCAAGTCAAAATTAGACTGAAAGTACCAGTAAGCCTGTAAGCTGAAATAAAGCAATGATCAAAACAAGGTGGCAAGAGCATATCACAAACCGAGAGGAACACAGGTAAGGACAAGGGGAATTATAGACCCCGACGGACCAGAGCAATAGAAACACAATGGTGAAATAACCCATATATAACCAAACAGAATATAGGAGCCACTAGGTACAGCTCACTATTCTTAACACAAGTCCAGACTGTGGTGGAGTATAACCACACCCACACGTTGACATACCTTCCAAGCGGCAGGGATGGGTACAACCACAAATGTCCAATGTACACATACAGGGTGGCCAGATCATGAGTCAGAGGAATAAATTAAGAAATGTTTAGAAAAAAAAAATTACACAAAAATAAACAAAAAGAACAAAATAAAATAAAACAGAAAAGAACCAAAAGCAAGGACAAGAGAAAAACAATATTCACTAAATCAAAAAAATACAGAAAAGTCCAAATGAGCATTGAGCCCATGGGGACTCAGGGTGTTCAAATGATAAATCCATTTGGATTCACACTTCAACAGTTCATGATTGCGATTACCACCCCTCCTCAAGGGTACTACTGTGCCTATCAACATGGCATGGAGGGAGGCAATGGGGTGTCTAAGTTCCAAAAAGTGCCTAGGCACAGGTTGGTCATCTTGGTCATCCTTGAAAGCAGCTCTTATGGCACTTTTGTGGTTGGCCAGTCTCTCCCTGAAGGTCGTGCTGGTCTTTCCGATGTAATAGAGGCCACACGGACATGATAAAAAATACACAACATATTGAGAAGTGCAAGTGAGCCTGTGCCTAATGGTGTACATTTTGGTGGAACCCGGATGATGGAATCTTTGGCCAGTAATTAGGGAACTGCACGTGACACAGCTGCCACACTTGTAGCAGCCCGTTTTAGTTTGAGCAGGCCATGTTCTGTTTCTGCGCCATTGGTCTGTTTTCATGAGTAGTGTCTTCAGACTGAAACCACTTCGATGGACCACTCTAGGCGGTGAAGAATTTTGAAATGGGAGTGTCCGGTTTTGATTAATGAGATGCCAATTGGCCCTGATGATATCAACAACCTGTTTGGTGGCTGGTGTGAAGCTGGTGACAAAGTTGATGGGTGTATTAGCCTCTACTTGAGCCATCTTAGGTTTTCTCTGTAAGAGGGAAGATTGATCGTAGCAACTGACTTCCTCCACAATGTCAGTTACCATCTTAGAGCTGTAACCACGTTCGAGAAACTTTTTCTTCATGGACTCAACCTGGGTAACTCTTTGGTCTAGTTCTGAGGTATTCCGTAAGACTCTCATGAACTGTGATTTAATGATGCCACATTTCAATTGCATGGGGTGATAACTGCTACGCAAGAGGAGGGTGTTTCAATCAGTGGGTTTCGAATAAAGAGTCGTTCTCAAATAACAGCCCTGATCAGCTTCACACTTGTATATACATAAGTCCAAGAAGTGGATTTTTTGAAAGTCACTTTCACTCTTGAGGGCAATTGATTCTTCAACCATGTTTAGTTCTAGTATCCAGGTTGTCAATTCAGATTGTGTGCCCCCCATATGACCAACAAATCATCAATATACCTACGGTATAAGAGTACATGGGGGTTTCTATCTTTAAAAATATATAACCCCTCAAACCAGGCCATGAATAAGTTGGCATATGAGGGGGTCATGCTGGAACTCATTGCAGTCCCCACCAGCTGAAGGTAAAACATATCCTCAAATCGGAAATAGTTATGTTGTAGGCAAAGTAGAAGCCAATCCAGGAGAACTTCAATGGGTGGACCATCATAGGTATTGCTTGAGATGAGAGCCTGCCTGGTGGCCTCAATACCCAACCAGTGTGGGAATAACGGTATAAAGGCTGTTGACATCAAGTGTCACAAGAATACAATCCTTTGGAAAAATTTGGTCATGTAATAATTGCATGAGTTGAATAGAGTCCAAGAGAAACGCCTCAGTGCTTCTTACAAGATCCTGTAGGTGAAAGTCAATGTACTTGGCTAAATTTTGAAAGAGGGAACCCTCGGCTGACACAATGGGGCGCCCTGGAGGGTGGACTTGATCCTTATGTATTTTGGGAATCGTGTATGCGATAGGATGTACCGGATGTTCAGTGATCAAAGTGTTATACAGGCTCTGATCAATGTGACCACAATTCAATGCATACGACAAGCTGTCATCCAGCTTCTCCTTGTAAGAGGTGGTGGGGTTATAAGAGAGTTTTCTGTTGGTCACTCCATCCTCGAGTTATTTAAGCAACTCATCCCGATAGTAGTTGTAGTCCAAGACAATGATGGCCCCGCCTTTGTCGGCAGGTCTGATGACAATAGACTCATCCGACTAGAGGCGTCTTAATGCTTGCCACTGTTCTTTGTTCAGGTTGGTTCGAGTTTTTATACAAGTGCGGCAGACAGATTCAATCTCTTTAGAGCAAATCCTCGTGAAAGACTATTCATCATTGAATGGGTCAGCTTGGGTTCAAAGGATAATATATATTTAATAATACAAACTAAAAAAAAATATGTGAACATTGGAATGTAAAATATTCATAACAAGCTTTGTGTTTGTCGCAATTTAAAACTAACTACTATCTTAAAGTGTATTACTGAAATATTAAATATTGTAAAAATATTAATAATAAATATTAATTATGTTTACTGTTATGTATATATATTCTATGGATTATTTAGAATTTTTTAGTACATCTATAATAATTATTTTCATTATTAATATTTATTTCACAATTTTATATTAAATAAAAATACATGAGTACATTCATTTTTCATGTACGCTAACCCAACATTAGTACATTAATTATTCATGTGCGCTAACTCGACACAAATTATCTAAAGTCGAAATATGTATTTATCTAATTATAAAATATTAAAAAATATTAATAATTTATGAAAATAATTTTTATAGATGTACTTAAAAAAACTCTAAATGATAAATAGAATATATATATATATATATATATATATATATATATGTGTGTGTGTGCATAGATATGTAAATTAATTTCCACAGAAAGGCACTCTGTTTAAATTTTTAAATACAAGGGTGCCGGGGAAAAATATCAACAGCAACGAGTCCAGGCAGAAACTCTCTGGGTTTAAATATAATCACACCTTTATTGTGATGTTTCGTTGTTAAACACCTCTTCCTCAGACAAAAGTGCAATACAAACAAACAACTTATATTCTAGAAATCCCTCCCCTGTGGAAAAAATGCCAAATAGGTGTTACCATAGCAACCCCAATACATCCTATTTATTAAATCTAAATATATATTGTGTAGCAGTAGAAGAAAATATTTGACTATAATTTAGAAGTGTTTAAAAAGTGTTATATATTAAATTCAATCTTTTAAAGATTGGAGACAAATCATCTGGTTGCTTAGGAGTTGTTATTGCCATGGTAAGCCCTCTTTGGCATTTTTTTTCTCCACAGGACAGGGATTTATTGGAAATAAATTATGTTTGTTTATATTGCTCTTTTCTTCCAGGAATTGGTGTTTAACTCTGAAATTGTCGGGTTAGCGTGCAAGTCCACTGAAGTCTATTGGCGAATATCTTGATATCCGAAGTCCTGAAGTTTTACTTTCAACTTATAATATGCTTGCACAAAATGATTACTTCTAGCAATGCTTACGCTTGAGCGGGAGCCCACAAAAAGTAATCTAGTCCTCTGTGTTTAGTTTCATATTGAACTATATCCTTTAAATAAGTTAAATGTTTGTGAAAAATATAAGCTATAATATACTATAACAAACATCCAATAGAAGAAACAGTTTTGTTTTAAATCACTTGATTGATGTGCGTCTGTGCGGCTGCAGCTAACGAGTCAGACACTGTGATGGATCAGACAATTTCGAACCTTTGTCAGGGAGGAAGCACTGCAGTGGATCGCACACTTTGACACCTTAACCAGGAAGGCTCAAAAGAGAACAAAGGACAACTTCCGTATATAAAATAAATGAATTTTATTCCATACAAACTGCTACGCGTTTCTAGACCTACACCGGTCTTTTCATCAGGCATACAAACAATGGATACAAATTTCATAAAATAACGATCTTATATACAATTAAAAACGGAAGTTGTCATGGTTTTCAGCAATCACCAATGAGCTGAAAATGGATACTCTGTATCCCATTTGTGCTAATTAGGCTAAGTCACCTGTACATATCATTAACCCTTGCATTATAAATCCTAAAAATCCCATAAGTATAAATGTTTGAAAATAAAACAATTTCTACATCAGTTTGAAGCGTCCTATAACAATCTGCTATAATTATCGCTGATCACATGAGCAACTTGATTTAGATTCTTGGATAACACTCAATTTATTTTAGTCTTTTATACGTATGAATTTCTAACAACCTTTCAAAATAACATTTTTATCCAGCATGTATAAGACTTGTGAAGGTAAAACAGCACTGACAATGTCAGCAGTATTTTTATAACACTCATATCTAAAACTTTAAACTGTGAGATTTCAGCAGAGTCGTCCATGTCTAATGCTTTAAAAAGCACAGCATGTGACAATAAGAAATCCTATTTTGAAGACATCCCGTGGAGAAAGACAAGGCAAACCTGTTGTCATTGTGTTATGATTAAAAGAAAAATCTCATATATGTTGTCATAGATGGAAATTTTCAATTTCTAGCTACATTAATTGTGTTTAGACTCTTCATGCAATTAATAGGCATTGCTATGTACGGGGAAAAAAAACATTTGCATATGAATTGGTTGATGATTTATCATTTGTACAGATTTTAAACAGCTGGTTATTGTCACTCGACATAGGTATTTTAGAAAGGTCAAGAGGATACATAGATATATAATGCCACTAGTAGGCAACCCATGCTTTAATTCCTAGCATTTTCAAAGTAAACCATATGAAGATTAAAAGGAATAATGATGATGATTAAAATATAAAAAGTTTCCTTCAGCAAGAGAGATTATTCAGACTTATTACTCATGGTAATCATGATTTGGTATATAAGGACTGTTACTATCTATGACCAAATACTCTTGAGAAAGCCGGGGTGTCACCGGCGAAACGCGTTGAGTTTTTTGGTCAGTCTGAGGATCCGTAGGAGAGGTTGGAAAGACTCTCAGTCACTCAATTGTTACACTAACTGGGAACTTTTGAATTCTGCATTCCTGGCTCCTGCAGATACTGTCAGCTATATGCTGCGAAGATTCCGACTACTCCATTGGGGCTATTTTTATTTGTCTCTCTAGTAAGTGTGCATTACTAGTGTGTGACTATTCTGTACATTAAATTACTACCTTGAATCGGATGTGCGCTGTCTCTTATTTTTCACTACAGTATTCAGACTAATTACTGAATAACGTAAATAGATAGAAGGGCCTCATGGATAGACCATACTGAGTATGGTGCGCTATAATGATGACAATACATTACAATTCTTTAGTTCTTTCTAATATGCCAGAGACAGGTGTTTAATTGAAAGAGGGCAGGATTTGTCTTTTAAATGGAAAATTTTAAGATTAGAAGTGTAATCATAAAACTTTAAATGAGATTATTTTGATCACGTGAAATTGTCTGAAAATCGAGAATATTGTCTTTATTTAGATCAATTCCGTGGGGATTTAAAAAAATTGAGTTGTTTCGTATCCACAAATCCTCAGTTTGATGATAGATGATAGATAGATAAATGTATTTACACAGAAATCATCCATCTTTAATGTTGATTAATTGATTTGAACTTTTGTAATGTTTATTTTTTTTCTATTCCCATTAAGTAAAATCCTCAAATGAACTGTGAATTATTTTAAATTTGATATTTTGCACTTTTTAAAGGTAAGTTGTCAGTTAATTTGAGAGCTTTAAAGGGACAGTCTAGTCAAAATTAAACTTTCATGATTCAAACCGCCTCCTACGTGATGATCCAAATGCAGAAGAAGGCAGCAGCTCAACACATTTGGCTCTTTTCAGAACCGGATTCCTTCCTCTGAAAATGCAACACACTAAGATCTGCGCAAATCCAGATCTTAGAGTATAACACTTTCACAACAAGGAATCCGGCTCTGCAAATAGCCAAATGCAGTAAGTGGCCATCTTCTTCTACACTACAGGAACAATCCGAATGCACTTGCCTAGTAACAAACGTGTAATTAAAAGAACACATTTTTTTAGAATGCAGTCACAATATTTTAAGTATAACACGTTCAGAACAGTTAGAACTTATCGGCAATAAATAAATTGTCCAAGTTTCACTATTGTATTGAAACAAAATGAGTAGAATTTCAGTTGACACAAGTAAATTATATTGCCATACAACACTATATAAATTAATTATTTACATTACACCCACAGAGATGTTTAGTAAAACACCTCTCAGCGAGAATACCTTCAAACACTAATATCAACCCTTTTTTAAATTTCACCGGCAAATAAAGAGCTTACAATAAGAACACTGCCTAAATCATGGTTAATATTTTAACTTAATGCAATAAAAGCTCAATTGTAATGCTTGTGGGATATTCCACTATCAGACCGAACTCGGCCAGTAGTCTTCTTATCCCGGCGTCAAGACGGAATGATAGGGAATATCCCAGAGCAGAGAAAGTTTGTAAGATGAGGTAAGCGGCACTCACCACAGGCAGGATAGTCTTCGGCGGCAACAGGCAGGGAATCAGAGAAAGGCAGTTCAGGGGCAAACCCCAAGAATGGTCAGGTAGGCAGGGTTTGGCAACAGATAGGCAATCCAGAACAATAGGGGTTAATCAAGCAGAGTGGTCAGACAAGCACGCAGTATATCAATCCAGCAATTTAGGGGTTAACAGGCAGAGTGGTCAGACAAGCTGAGTTCAGCAGCAGTATATCAATCCAGGAATTTAGGGGTTAACAGGCAGAGTGTTCAGACAAGCAGAGTTCAGCAGCAGAATATCAATCCAGCAATTTAGGGGTTAACAGGCAGAGTAGTCAGACAGGCAGGGTTCAACAACAATAAGGCAATCCAGAGAATAACGATCTATCACACCCAGGAGCACACAAAGCAACACCTATACTTGGACAGTGATAGATCGTTCTGAGCAACTTACATAGGCCGAAGATTCGCTCCATAGGAATCCGGGACCGGCATCAGAGAGAGGAGCGTGTGGCGATGATGTCAGCCCCTGACAACGAGCAGGGAAGGAGACGCCGCGCACCTAGCAACAGCTAGAGCGGTGCGGCGTGACATCCATACACCAATGAATAACTAAAGAATTTACTTTACAATCTTATGACGCTAACCTGTTTTGTTTTTTTTAATTAAAAGGCAATAGCTAAGGTTATCCCATCAGACCTGAAACAGTTAATAAATGTAATTCATGTATTTCCTATTTCTTCTTGGGTGTCCTTTTTTTCCACAAATCCTAACCATTTAATCAGATAAAAATATGACATAAAACTGATATTAACTGTTTTAATTGAAAGAGAAATAGTTCTAATCATGTTAGAGGACTTACTTTATGACATTATGAAATTATTGACTTTATTATTGGTGGACTATTGAACTTATCTCAAGTTTACATTAACAAATTTAAAAAAATCAGACATCATGTATCATTTTATAAGGTCTTCTAGGCATATGAGAGCTTTCATTCAAAATTGATTAATTTTAGAGATACAATTGTAAAGCTTTAAAAAGGTTCCATAGGTAAATGTTTAAAAAAAATCAGGAAAAAGGACACGTATACACATGTGCAATGAATCCTTCATCAGGGTCCAAATGCAGAGGAAGGCAGCTGCTTGTGGCATTTTGCTCTTTTCCGAGGTGAATTTATTCTTGTAAAAGTGCAACACATTAAGATCTGTGCAAATCGAGATCGTAGAGTGCTGAACTTTCACAAGAATACATCCAGCTACAAAAAAAGATGAATGTCTTGAGCAGACGCCTTCTTCCTCATTAGAATCCTTTGTTAACGATGAATGCACATGTCTAAAAACATATAGCGCCAGATTACGAGTGGAGTGCAAATTAACGCTCTAACTTGAGCGTTAATTGCGCTAGAAGTAAGTTTTTTTGCGCTCATCAGGTTGTACTCATATTATGAGTTGAAAGTAAACTGTTTTCGCTCTTGCGGTAACCCAACTAGCACAAATATCCGAAGTTAGAATATTGCGTGCGCATTCCCCCCTATAGAAGTCAATGGAGAAAAAAATGTAACATCCCACTCTCGCGCACACACAATTGCATATTCTCATTTGCACTAACCCAACATGTGAATATTTCCATTCCAATTTTCTGCACATAGAACAATATGTTTTATTTATTCATAAATATTTCTACATATATCTGATGGTATTTTGGTAAAATATATATATATCTATACATATATATATATATATATATATATATATATATGATTATATATAGGTATAGATTTATACAGATGTGTGTGTGTGGGTATATATATATATATATATATATATATGTATATATATATATATATATATATATATATATATATATATATATATATATAAATTGAAGGCAGATTGCACTCCAAGCTAACAGATGTTCCAATACCCTGGGTGCTGCAAAATAGGCATACAAAACAGAAAAAACAAAGCGCACTCCTAGGGATCCTTTTTCAAATCCTTTTACTGGTGACCAGTAAAAGGATTTGAAAAAGGATCCCTAGGAGTGCGCTTTGTTTTTTCTGTTTTATATATATATATATATATATATATATATATATATATATATAGGAATATCTATTTGCTATGCGCAGTACATTGGAATGTGAAATATTTGGGGCCCATTTATCAAGCTCCGTATGGAGCTTGAAGGGCCGTGTTTCCGGCGAGCCTTCAGGGGGTTGATTGACACCCCCTGCTCACGAATCTGCAGGGGACGGCGTTGCACAAGCAGTTCACAAGAGCTACTGGTGCAATGCTGAATGCAGAGAGTGTATTGCTCTCCGCATTCAGCGATGTCTGTCGGACATGATCCGCTGATCGGATCATGTCGGACAGACATTTGTTAAATATTTAATTAATTATTATGACCCTGGGGAAGTCTCCCTATGGGTGATGGGGGAAACCAGACGTGGACTCCTTGCCCAGTGTGCTTAGAGGAATGTGGCTGCACCTCACTGACGAGGCCCATAGGAGGCTGAAACGATCGTCTGGGGTTGTCATGTTCCTTGTTCAGAGGAGAATTGCCTGGTATTTCGGGGCTGGACTGACCTTACTTGGCGGGATCAGACTGATATACTTCAGGAAAGTTTTCTTCTGTGAAAAGCACACTGGTCTAAAAGAGGCTGCTTCCGGGTGGTAAATCACCATAGAACAAGCCACTGAGCTGTTGTTCGTTCCTGGTAGAGCGCTTCTCTCTTCGTATGCAAATTATTATGACCCTGGGGAAGTCTCCCTATGGGTGATGGGGAAACCAGACGTGGACTCCTTGCCCAGTGTGCTTAGAGGAATGTAGCTGCACCTCACTGACGAGGCCCATAGGAGGCCGAAACAATCATCTGGGGTTGTCTGTTCCTTGTTCAGAGGAGAATTGCCTGGTATTTCGGGTCTGGACTGACCTTACTTGGCGGGATCAGACTGATATACTTCATGAAAGTTTTCTTCTGTGAAAAGCACACTGGTCTAAAAGAGGCTGCTTCCGGGTGGTAAATCACCATAGAACAAGCCACTGAGCTGTTGTTCGTTCCTGGAAGAGCGCTTCTCTCTTCGTATGCAAATTATTATGACCCTGGGGAAGTCTCCCTATGGGTGATGGGGGAAACCAGACGTGGACTCCTTGCCCAGTGTGCTTAGAGGAATGTGGCTGCACCTCACTGACGAGGCCCATAGGAGGCCGAAACGATCGTCTGGGATTGTCATGTTCCTTGTTCAGAGGAGAATTGCCTGGTATTTCGGGGCTGGACCGACCTTACTTGGCGGGATCAGACTGATATACTTCAGGAAAGTTTTCTTCTGTGAAAAGCAAACTGGTCTAAAAGAGGCTGCTTCCGGGTGGTAAATCGCCATAGAACAAGCCACTGAGCTGTTTTTCATTCCTGGTAGATCGCTTCTCTCTTCGTATACAAATTATTATGACCCTGGGGAAGTCTCCCTATGGGGGAAACCAGACGTGGACTCCTTGCCCAGTGTGCTTAGAGGAATGTGGCTGCACCTCACTGACGAGGCCCATAGGAGGCTGAAACGATCGTGGGCTGTCATGTTCCTTGTTCAGAGGAGAATTGCCTGGTATTTCGGGGCTGGACTGACCTTACTTGGCGGGATCAGACTGATATACTTCAGGAAAGTTTTCTTCTGTGAAAAGCACACTGGTCTAAAAGAGGCTGCTTCCGGGTGGTAAATCTCCATAGAAAAAGCCACTGAGCTGTTGTTCATTCCTGGTAGAGCGCTTCTCTCTTCGTATGCAATTTGTTAAATAGGCCCCACAGTATAACACTTTATTAAAAATGAATACAGTATTGCATAAATATGATTTTACATGTTTTCATCTACTTAGATATCATAGGGTTCCAATACACATATATATTGTCTTATGTGTTTTTCACATAGGGGAATATGTATAATTTAATAAGTATTTTTACATAGATATTCCTTTATATATCTGTCTATATCTATACCTATATATAAACATCTCTCTCTCTCTCTCTCTCTCTCTCTCTCTATCTCTCTCTATCTCTCTCTCTCTATCTATTCTCTCTCTCTCTCTCTCTCTCTCTCTCTCTCTCTCTCTCTATATATATATATATATATATATATATATATATATATATATATATATATATATATAGGAGTATCTAATTCATCTCTGCACCCAGGCAGCTGTCCCTAGGAGGGTAATACGGTACAGTGGACGGTATTTATATATATATATATAGATATAGATAGATAGATAGATATTGTACAAAACAAAATCAAATATATAGAAATATGTATTTATTAATAAATAGAACATATTCTTCTATGTGGAGAACATTGGTTTGGGAAATATTAATCTTTCATGTCGGGTTAGCATACTTGAAAAAAATGAGATTGGGTTTGCATGCAAGTAAGGGTGTTAGATTTCTTTCACTTTTTGCGCTCCATTGAAGTCAATGGGGGAATAAGTTAATGCTGTCGTGATAATCGAATGTCAGATATTTGCGCATGTCAGGTTAGCGCACAAGCAAAACCTTTTTACTTTCAACTTGTAATACGCATGCAGCCCGACTCATAGAAAAAGCTAAGTCTAACTGGGTTAATGTGTGAGTGGGAGCACAAACTACTACTTCACTCTTAATCTAGCCTTAAATTGGGACTCAAACTAGCTAGGGCTTGTAATGCTAAAAATATACCTATTTTTAATGAAAGGCTTAAAGATTAAAATATGTCCTGAAAAACATTTTTGGTTAGTTTTGGAAAAAGTGTTAATTTTTAAAATATTAGTTTAATTTAAAAAAATGGATGCAATAATAAATTACAAAATCATATACGTCCATTGTTATTTTTTTTAATTGTTTTAAAGAATATCTTACCCACAAAACTGATCATTGAGGCTCTACTTAGCCACATCAGATCATATCAAAACTAAATAAGGAAGATTGTGGGTTCCCCCAGAAAAAGGGGCATTCCCTGTTACAAGTCTATTTGGACCCAATCTGATGTTTTACAAATCTCAAGGCTCAAAAATCCAATTATGGCATAAAAACAGTTTGTAATTGATGAACAACAAGGTGCATTATAAAAATATTATAAAATATTTCCATTAAATAAATTAGCATTTAAGTATATAAAATGCCAATGATATACTGTAACTATGTTTAATACTGAACAGAGCTGTATGATACAAAGAAAGGACAAATATAAGCTTCTAGTGCTGTCTACAAACATTAAGGAAATTCATATGTTAGATTTTATGAATCGTTGCCTACAAATCCTCACTGGGGTTAAAATGGAAATTAGTCTTTTTTGTGAGTTTAATAACTCAAAACAAATTTGTTCCAGTTTTTAAGGCATTGTAATGACTAACTGGCTGAATAAACTTTAAATTATAGCTGCACTTGCGAACCAAATTATTCTATTTTATTTGGATAAATGTCAACATGTTCTTCAGTGCTACTATTACAGTAGAGTGAATTTATAAAACATAAACTATATAAAGTATACAGGAATATAGAACTATAGAGCGTAAACTTGCATACATTCATCTTTATTTCAACTCGTATTATAGCATATATCTAACTCAATTGGTTGCCTAGATCGAAAAACTGATATATTGTAGCCAACGTTCGTTTTAGGGCACGCGGCAGTGCGTTGATTTCAAAGGTACCACACACTTCTTTATTAGGGCCGCACATCAAAAGGGACATTGATGAAGCAGAAGTCCTCAGCGCGCCAAAATTCTAATGCACAGTTTTAGCGCCAGCTGGGATATTGGCATTGTTGTCACATGTGTATGTGGAGGAGTCTGTGTAACAGAGTCAGTACTACTGGAGCGAGTGGAAGGAGCTTTAGCTCTACAGGAGTAAAGTAATTGTAAGTTAGCAATCTACTTCTGACTTCTGGGCAATAAATCAGTGGCTGAGGCGGTTAAAGGTGGTGTGCTTTGGCTGATTGGTGTTACAGGGGTTGCTGATGGGTCTTACAGAGGGTGCTAATGGGTCTTACAGAAGGCGCTGATGGGTCTTACAGAGGGCACAGCTGGGTGTTACAGAGGGTGCAGATGGGTCTTACAGAGGGCACAGCTGGGTGTTACAGAGGGTGCAGATGGGTCTTACAGAGGATGATGATGGGTCTTACAGAGGGTGCTGATGGGGGTTATAGAGGGTGCTGATGGGGGTTACAGAGGGTGCTGATGGGTCTTACAGAGGGCACTGATGGGTGTTACAGAGGGTGCTGATGGGTCTTACAGAGGATGCTGATGGGTTTTGCAGATGGTGCTGATGGGTCTTACAGAGGGTCCTGATGGGTGTTACAGGGGGTGCTGATGGCTGTTACAGAGGCTGCTGATGAGTGTTACAGGGGGTGCTGATGGGTGTTACAGGGGGTGCTGATGGGGGTTACAGGGGGTGCTGATGGGTATTACAAGGGGTGCTGATGGGGATTAAAGGGGGTGCTGATGAGTCTTACAGAGGGTACTGATGGGTGTTATTGGGGGTGCTGATGGGGGTTACAGGGGGTGCTGATGGGGGTTACAGGAGGTGCTGATGGGGGTTACAGGGGGTGCTGATGGGGTTAAAGGGAATGCTGATGAGTCTTACAGAGGGTGCTGATCAATCTTACAGAGGGTGCTGATGGGTGTTACTGGGGGTGCTGATGGGGGTTACAGAGGGTGCTGATGAGTGTTACTGGGGGTGCTGATGGGTGTTACAGAGGGTGCTGATGGGGGTTGCAGAGGCTGTTGATGGGAGTTACAGAGGGTGAAGATGGATCTTCCAAAGGGTGCTGATGGATCTTACAGAGGGTGCTGATGGGTCTTACAGAGGGTGCTGATGGGGGTCACAGAGAGTGCTGATAGGAGTTACAGAGGGTGCTGATGGGAGTTACAGAGGGTGCTGATGGATCTTACAGTGGGTGCTGATGGATCTTACAGAGGGTGCTGATGGGTCTTACAGAGGGTGCTGATGGGGGTTACAGAGGGTGCTGATAGGAGTTACAGAGGGTGCTGATGGAGGTTACAGAGGGTGCTGATGGGTCTTACAGAGGGTACTGCTGGGAGTTACAGGGGGTGCTGATAGGTGTTACTGGGGGGGTTACAGAGGGAGCCGATGGGTGTTAAAGGGGGTGCTGATGGGTTTTACAGAGGGTGCTGATGGGTGTTACAGAGGGCACTGATGGGTGTTAAAGGGGGTGCTGATGGGTCTTACAGAGGGTGCTGATGGGGGTTACAGGGGGTGCTGATGGGTCTTACAGGGGGTGTTGATGGGTGTTACAGGGGGTGCTGATGGGGGTTACAGGGGGTGCTGATGGGTCTTACAGAGGGTGCTGATGGGTGTTACAGAGGGTGCTGATGGGTGTTACAGAGGGTGCTGATGGGTTTTACAGCGGGTGCTACAGAGGGTAGTGATGGGTGTTACAGAGGGTGCTGATGGGTGTTACTGGGGGTGCTGATGAGGTTACAGAGGGTGCTGATGGGTCTTACTGGGGGTGCTGAGGGGGCTTACAGAGGGTGCTGATGGGTCTTACAGAGTGCTGATGGGTGTTACAGAGGGTGCTGATGGGGGTTACAGAGGGTACTGATGGATCTTACAGAGGGTACTCATAGGCCTTACAGCGGGTGCTGATGGGGTTACAGAGGGTGCTGACGGATGTCACAGGAGGTGCTGATGGGGGTTACAGGGGGTGCTGATGGGTCTTAGAGAGGGTACTGATGGGTCTTAGAGAGGGTACTGATGGGTCTTACAGGGGATGCTGATGGGTCTTACAGGGGGTGCTGATGGGGGTTACAGGGGTGCTGATGGGTCTTACAGAGAGTGCTGATGGGTCTTATAGAGGGTGCTGATGGGGGTTACAGAGGGTGCTGATGGGGGTTACAGAGGGTGCTGATGGGTCTTACAGGGGGTGCTGATGGGTCTTACAGTAAGTGTTGATGGGTGTTGCAGAGGGTGCTGAGGGTGTTACAGAGGATGCTGATGGGTCTTACAGAGGATACTGATGGGGGTTACAGAGGGCGCTGATGGGTGTTAAAGGGGGTATTGATGGGTTTTACAGAGGGTGCTGATGGGTGTTACAGAGGGCACTGATGGGTGTTAAAGGGGTTTCTGATGGGTCTTACAGAGGGTGCTGATGGGTCTTACAGAGGGTGCTGATGGGTCTTACAGGGGGTACTGATGGGTGTTACAGAGGGTGCTGATGGGTCTTACAGGGGGTGCTGATGGGTGTTACAGACGGTGCTGATGGGTGTTACAGAGGGTGCTGATGGGTCTTACAGAGGGTGCTGATGGGTCTTACAGAGGGTGCTGATGGGGGTTACAGGGGGTGCTGATGGGTTTTATATGGGGTGCTGATGGGTGTTACAGAGGATGCTGATGGGTCTTACAGAGGGTGCTGATGGGTCTTACAGAGGGTGCTAATGGGGGTTACAGGGGGTGCTGATGGGTTTTATGGGGGTTGCTGATGTGTGTTACAGAGGGTGCTGATGGGTGTTACATAGGATGCTGATGGGTGTTACAGGGGGTGCTGATGGGTCTTACAGAGGGTGCTGATGGGGTTACAGGGGGTGCTGATGGGTTTTATGGGGGGTGCTGATGGGTTTTATGGGGGTGCTGATGGGTCTTACAGAGGGTGCTGATGGGTGTTATAGGGGGTGCTGATGGGTGTTACAGAGGGTGCTGATGGGTGTTACAGAGGATGCTGATGGGTGTTACAGAGGGTGCTGATGGGGTTACAGAGGGTGCTGACGGATGTCACAGGAGGTGCTGATGGGGGTTACAGGGGGTGCTGATGGGTCTTAGAGAGGGTACTGATGGGTCTTAGAGAGGGTACTGATGGGTCTTACAGGGGATGCTGATGGGTCTTACAGGGGGTGCTGATGGGGGTTACAGGGGTGCTGATGGGTCTTACAGAGGGTGCTGATGGGTCTTATAGAGGGTGCTGATGGGGGTTACAGAGGGTGCTGATGGGGGTTACAGAGGGTGCTGATGGGTCTTACAGGGGGTGCTGATGGGTCTTACAGTAAGTGTTGATGGGTGTTGCAGAGGGTGCTGAGGGTGTTACAGAGGATGCTGATGGGTCTTACAGAGGATACTGATGGGGGTTACAGAGGGCGCTGATGGGTGTTAAAGGGGGTATTGATGGGTTTTACAGAGGGTGCTGATGGGTGTTACAGAGGGCACTGATGGGTGTTAAAGGGGTTTCTGATGGGTCTTACAGAGGGTGCTGATGGGTCTTACAGAGGGTGCTGATGGGTCTTACAGGGGGTACTGATGGGTGTTACAGAGGGTGCTGATGGGTCTTACAGGGGGTGCTGATGGGTGTTACAGACGGTGCTGATGGGTGTTACAGAGGGTGCTGATGGGTCTTACAGAGGGTGCTGATGGGTCTTACAGAGGGTGCTGATGGGGGTTACAGGGGGTGCTGATGGGTTTTATATGGGGTGCTGATGGGTGTTACAGAGGATGCTGATGGGTCTTACAGAGGGTGCTGATGGGTCTTACAGAGGGTGCTAATGGGGGTTACAGGGGGTGCTGATGGGTTTTATGGGGGTTGCTGATGGGTGTTACAGAGGGTGCTGATGGGTGTTACATAGGATGCTGATGGGTGTTACAGGGGGTGCTGATGGGTCTTACAGAGGGTGCTGATGGGGTTACAGGGGGTGCTGATGGGTTTTATGGGGGGTGCTGATGGGTTTTATGGGGGGTGCTGATGGGTCTTACAGAGGGTGCTGATGGGTGTTATAGGGGGTGCTGATGGGTGTTACAGAGGGTGCTGATGGGTGTTACAGAGGATGCTGATGGGTGTTACAGAGGGTGCTGATGGGTGTTACAGAGGGTGCTGATGGGTCTTACAGAGGGTGCTGATGTGGGTTACAGGGGGTGCTGATGGGTTTTATGGGGGGTGCTGATGGGTGTTTAAGTGCTGCCTAGTTATGAGATTGTGTAAAAATGTTTTGCTCAGAGCAGTAGCAGGTCCGCACAGCTCTGAAAAACATTAGAGGGAACATCAATTGTAGCTAAATGTATATGTTCTTTTTTAAGTAACTCTGTATGTAAATATGTATATACATTGTAATTACAGATATACAAAAACTAATTATGTAACCAGTTCGGTTTACAGATATTACGAATCATTTATCAAACCAAAGAACTAGAAAAATGATCCTACATGAAAAAAAAAAAAAAAGAATCTTAATTTTCATAAAATATATTTGGGGCTAGATTACGAGTGGAGTTACGCTCAAGCACTAAGGGGTTTATCGCAGATGTTTGTGTGCGTCAGGCTTTTCACTTGTATTATAAGTTGAAAGTAAACTCGTTTGCTTGAGCACAATTAAAGTTAGTTGGGTGAGCAAACTGTAGTTAACTGTTTCGCAACACAAAAAAGTGTCACAAAACACATTACAAATACATTACAAAATACATTTACACTCATAATAACATTAACTAATAAAAATTAGTTGTAAGAGCTCAAAGATATTAGGTCTCAGGTGTTAGAAAAAAAAAGCAAGGACTTTAACATTTAGATACATACATATACATGTCTAAAAATGTATATATATATATGTATATGTTTATATATGTTTACATATGTATTTATATGTGTATTTATGTATTTAGAGACATATGCACATATAAACATGTACGCACAGTTAGGCATATTTATGCGCAATAGTGCCCTTTTTAGTTAAGAAGATGAAAACATGTAAAATCATATTTATGCAATATTCATATTTAATAAAATATAATACTGTGTATATACTGTAAATATTTAACATTCCAATGTTCTTCACAAAAGGGAATATGTTCTATGTATTTATAAATTGATTTTCCTCTATATATGTCTTTATATATTTTACATCTATATATAATCAAGTGTACATATAGATAGAGATATATATTGTACCAAAATATCATCAGATATATCTAGAAATATGTGTTTATGAATAAATATAACATATTCTTCTATGTTAAGAACATTGGAATGTGAAATTTTCATATTTCCATGTCGAGTAAGCGCACTTGAGAATATGTGATTGAGTTTGTGCGCGAGTGGGGTGTTAGGCTTTTTGTCCATTGATTTATATGGGAGAATATGTTATCACATGCGCAATATTCTAAGTTCTGATTTTTACGTGCGTCGGGTTAGCGCACAAGTGAAAATAGTTTACTCTCAACTTATAATACCAGCATAGCTCGACGTGCACTAAAAGCTTACTTCTAGCATAGTTAGCACTTGAGTGGGAGCTTTAAATAATGCTCCACTTGTAATCTGTTCCTTAATTGGTGTCTCATTTCTTAAAAAAATAGTCACTGAGATTACGAGTTTTGCGGTAACAGTGGTGCGTTGCTAACGAGCATTTTTTTCTCACTGCTCACTTAAGACAACGCTGGTATTATGTTTTTTTTTAAACCCGGCGTTAGCCGCAAAAAGGTGAGCGTAGAGCAAAATTTAGCTCCACATCTCACCTCAATACCAGCGTTGCTTATGGTAGCGGTAAGCTGGCAAAACGTGCTTGTGCAAGATTTCCCCGTAATCAATGGGGCAGAATCGGCTGAAAAAAACCTAACACCTGCAAAAAAGCAGCGTTCAGCTTCTTACACAGCCCCATTGATTCCTATGGGGAAATAAAATGTATGTCTACACCTAACACCCTAACATGAACCCCGAGTCTAAAAACCCCTAATCTTACACTAATTTTTAATTAACCCCTAATCTGCCGCCCCCGACATCGCAGACACCTGCATTATATTATTAACACCTAATCTGTCGCTCCGGACACCGCCGCCACCTACATTATATCTATGAACCCCTAATCTGCTGCCCCCAACATCGCCGACACCTACATTTTATTTATTAACCCCTACTCTGCCGCCCCCAATGTCGCCACCATCTAACTACACTTATTAACCCCTACTCTGCCTCCGTCAACGTCGCCTCCACTATAATAAAGTTATTAACTCCTAAATCTAAGTCTAACCCTAACCCCACCTAACTTAAATATAATTTAAATACATCTAAATAAAATTACTACAATTAAATAAATAATTCTTATTTAAAACTAAATACTTACCTATAATATAAACCCTAAGCTAGCTACAATATAACGAATAGTTACATTGTATCTAGTTTAGGGTTTATTTTCATTTTACAGGCAACTTTGTATTTATTTTACTAGGTACAATAGTTATTAAATAGTTATTAACTCTTTAATAGCTACCTAGTTAAAATAAATACAAATATGCCTGTAAAATAAATCCTAACCTAAGTTACAATTACACCTAACACTACACTATCATTAAATTAATTTACTAAATTACCTACAATTAACTACAATAATAAAAAATAAAAAAATTACAGAAAAAAATAAAATAATTACAAGAATTTTAAACTAATTACACCTAATCTAATCCCCCTAATAAAATAAAAAAGCCCCCCAAAATAATAAAAATTCCTACCCTATACTAAATTACAAATAGCCCTTAAAAAGGCTTTTGCGGGGCATTGCCCCAAAGTAATCAGCTCTTTTACCTGTTAAAAAAAAGACAATACCCCCCAACATTAAAACCCACCACCCACACACCCAACCCTACTCTAAAACCCACCTAATCCCCCCTTAATAAAACCTAACACTAACCCCTTGAAGATCACCCTAACGTGAGACGTCTTCACCCAGCCGAGCACAAGTGGTCCTCCAGAGGGGCAGAAGTCTTCATCTGATCCGGGCAGAAGAGGACCTCCAGGCGGCATCTTTTATCTTCATCCATCTGGAGCGGAGCGGGTCCATCTTGAAGCCAGCCGACGCGGAGCATCCATTCAGACCGACGACTACACAATGATTGACGGTTCCTTTAAATGACGTCATCCAAGATGGTGTCCATTGAATTCCGATTGGCTGATAGGATTCTATTAGCCAATCGGAATTAAGGTAGGAAAAATCTTATTGGCTGATCCCATCAGCCAATAGGATGGAAGTTCAATCCTATTGGCTGATCCAATCAGCCAATAGGATTGAGCTTGCATTCTATTGGCGGTTCCAATCAGCCAATAGAATGCAAGCTCAATCCTATTGGCTGATTGGATCAGCCAATAGGATTTTTCCTACCTTAATTCCGATTGGCTGATAGAATTCTATCAGTCAATCGGAATTCAAGGAACGTCATCTTGGATGACGTCATATAAAGGAACCGTCATTTGTCGTGTAGTTGTCGGTCTGGATGGATGCTCTGCGTCGGCTGGCTTCAAGATGGACCCGCTCTGCTCCAGATGGATAAAGATAGAAGATGCCGCCTGGATGAAGAGTTCTGGCCATCTGGAGGTCCTCTTCTGCCCGGATCGGATGAAGACTTCTGCCCCCCTGGAGGACCACTTGTGCCTGCTGGGTGAAGACATCTCACGGTAGGGTGATCTTCAAGGGGTTAGTGTTAGGCTTTATTAAGGGGGGATTGGGTGGGTTTTAGAGTAGGTTTGGGTGTGTGGGTGGTGGGTTTTAACATTGGGGGGGTATTGTCTTTTTTTACAGGTAAAAGAGTTGATTACTTTGGGGCAATGCCCCGCAAAAAGCCCTTTTAAGGACTATTTGTAATTTAGTATAGGGTAGGGATTTTTATTATTTTGGGGGGCTTTTTTATTTTATTAGGGGGATTAGATTAGGTGTAATTAGTTTAAAATTCTTTAGTTTATTTAATTCAATTGTATTTCATTATAGGTAATTTAGTAAATTAATTTAATGATAGTGTAGTGTTAGGTGTAATTGTAACTTAGGTTATGGTTTATTTTACAGGTAAATTTGTACTTATTTTAACTAGGTAGCTATTAAATAGTTAATAAGGATTTAATAATTATTGTACCTAGTTAAAATAAATACAAAGTTGCCTGTAAAATAAAAATAAACCCTAAGCTAGCTACCATGTAACTATTAGTTATATTGTAGCTAGCTTAGGGTTTATTTTATAGGTAAGTATTTAGTTTTAAATAGGAATCATTTATTTAAATGTTTAATTTTATTTTGTTTTATTTAAATTGTTAGGGACGGCAGATTAGGGGTTAATAAAATTTAACTTGTGTTTGCGAGGCAGTAGTGCAGCGGTTTAGGGGTTAATATATTTATTAAAGTGGCAGCGATGTCCGGTCGGCAGATTAGGGGTTAAAAATTATTTAAGTGTTTGCGATTTGGGGGGGGGGCTCAGTTTAGGGGTTAATAGGTAGTTTATGGGTGTTAGTGTACTTTTTAGCACTTTAGTTAAGAGTTTTATGTTACGGCGTTAGCCCATAAAACTCTTAACTACTGACTTTTAAATGCGGTAGGAGTCTTTCTCCAAGACTCGTAATACCGGTGTTATGCAAGTCTCATTGAAAAGGTAGGATACGCAATTCACGTAATAATCGCGGAATAAAAGTTAGCGGCACACCTGTACCTGCCAGACTCGTAATACCAGCGGGCGTTAAAAAGCAGCGTTGGGACCTCTCAACGCTGCTTTTAAGGCTAATTAACAATAAACTAGTGTATAACACTAATAAAAAATACACCTAGGAAGTATAAAATACTATTTAGATTTAAGTCTAAGGACCTGATGAGCTAAAGGTCTCTGGGCTGGCGAGATTCTATAAGAATGCTCACCAGTACTTCTATTTCCTTGGTGGAATTATCTAAAAACATTTTTTACACTAAAAACACGGTGTCTCGTTAAGGGTCATATACATTACAAAAGTGCACAATAAAATTTGTAATTTGAAAATCTTAAAAAACAAATAATTGAACCATTTACACAAAAATACACAGAATAAAATTGTAATGTTAAAGTGCATCACAAATCGTAAAAAAAATGTTCAATAAAACATGTAATTTATCATAAACATACAGTAAATATTATATGTAAAGTACACTGGAATAAATCGTATTAAATATGCGCAGCATAAATTGTAATTTAATTACACTGGATATGCAAAAAAGACATATAAATCTGTACTTATCAATACATAATACAAAACATTATTGTTTTTTTTATTGTAAAATGGGCAATAGGCTGAACATTGGCGTTCTATGGGCGAGTATGAAATTGGCCCTAAGGGGTCGATTTATGAAACAGTGGATGCTGCTTCTGACCCACTCCACTTCTGGTCTGTCTGAAGCAGAAGTTAAGAAGCAGTGGTCGTAAGACCGCTGCTCCTTAACTTGTCCGCCACCTCTGAGACAGCGAACAGCAATCAGCCCGATTGGATACGATAGGGTTGATTGACACCCCCTGCTAACGGCCGATTGGCCACGAATGTGTAGGAGGTGGTAATGCACAAGCATTTTCTGAGAAATGCTTGTGCAATGATAAATGCTGACAGTGTATGCTGTCATCATTTATCGATGTGAGTAGGACATGATCCGCTACAGTGGATTAGGTCCACTCACACTATAATAAATTGGCCCCTAAGCCTTTTTTACATAATGTTTAAATCTGTTGTTGTTTTTTTAAAATATGTACATTTAATGAGGGTCGTTCTGGAAATTCTTGTTCCCAAAGTGTTCCAAAAATAATAGACATAAAAAACAAGCATGTCAGTAGGAACATTGTGTAATACTGAAAATTACTTTTTTGTACAAATAACTACAGATTAAAAAATAAATAGTTGTAGAATAAAGACAGTTTGGTTGTATCTGTGGTTTTTTGTGTGTGTGTTTTTTTTAAAGTAATTTAAGTCCTTAAAAGGGCAGGAAACTCAGAATTAAACGTGTGAATCAGATATGGGGAGTTATTGTAAATATCTTTTTATCTGACTTTTGTTATCAATTTTAATTTGTTTTATCAGTGTCCTTAATTGAAGATACCTAGATAGGTTCAGGAGCCTGGATGTGTTTTGATCACTATAAAGCATTCATATTTACAACAATTTGTTTAAACACTGTTATACATTGTTGAACACAATAGAGCAGTGATGTTTGCAACAATGTATACAATTGTACAGTTCAGAATATGTGCAACCCTAACCTACCCAGGTATCCTCCTATTTATAAAGGGTGCAAAGAGAACAAAGTATATTTTATAGTAGAAGTTAATTATAAAGCTGTTTTAAATGTCATACTCTATCTGAATTGGGAAAGTTTAATTTTGACTTCAATGACCCTTTATGTATTTGTAATATTTTAATGTTGCGGAAGGAATGGAATCCTAATTGGAAAATGGCAGACACAATATCTGCTTATTATAGACTATTTATGTTTTCCAGCAGCTATTGTAGCTTATTATATACATTAGGCACATGTTGGGGGTGGTGGGTGGCTTTTCTTAACCCTTCTTATATATCATTAATCACAGGGGTGTCCACTCTCCCACCCTCTCTTGTTGAATGGAAATGTAATAGTTGGGGTATAAAGGCTTCAGAAAAAAACTTTAAAGGGACAGTAAAGTAAAAAAAAAATCTTTCATGATTTAAATAAGGCATGTAATTTTAAACAACTTTCCAATTTACTTTTATTACCAATTTTGCTTTGTTCTCTTGGTATTCTTAGTTGAAAGCTAAATTTAGGAGGTTCATGTGCTAATTTCTTAGACCTTGAAGACTGCCTCTAATCTGAAAGTATTTTGACAGTTTTTCACCACTAGAGGCCGTTAGGTCATGTGTTTCATATAGATAACATTGAGCTCAGGCACGTGAAGCTCCTAGGAGTCAGCACTGATTGGCTAAAAATGCAAGTCTGTCAAAAGAACTGAAATAAGGGGGCAGTTTGCAGAGGCATAGATACAAGGTAATCAAAGAAGTAAAAAGTATATTATTATAACTGTGTTGGTTATACAAAATTGGGGAATGGATAATAAAGGGATTATCTACCTTTTTAAACAACAAAAATTCTGGTGTTTACTGTCCCTTTAAGGTGTTGGGAAAGGAGTATGGAGATAAGGTACATGACAAGGGAGGGGTGTATATGTGTATGAGTATGTGTGCATATGTACTGTATATGTGTTAGGTCTAATATGTACAATTAAACTAACAAGATACTCCACTAGCTGTGCATAAGATTTGCTCTATACTTTTGTATTTGTGTTATATAATTAGTGTGGGTCCTAACAGAAATCAATTATCTGTGGGAAATAACATGCTAAAATTGCTTTATGGGCCCCATGTATTAATGTACTGGTACACAAGGCGTCTGGCCTGTCCACCTGTCTTTACAGCAAGTGGGCAGAGTACACTGTATATTTGTTGCCCACATGTACTGTTGCACAAGCATTTGTGGTTTTGCCCTTCCTCTTGTGCGACCAGCCAACCACACTGAACCAACATGTTCAGGATGATTTATCTCTGCCCCCCTCAGAGGTATGAAAACTGCTTCTTATATTATACTAAAACTGCTTCTTATATTGCAGTAAACAGGGTCACATGCTTAGTACATACATGGAGTCCTATGCATCCAGGCTATAGACATGATTAGTGTAGTTTGCACTATAATAACACTTGCACTATAAATATTAACCATTAACTTGTAATACCAGCATGAAACATTGTGCCTGTGACGTTACTGCCCCATAATGCTCTCTACATATTCCCTCATTTAAGTAAGTTACTGTAGTGAATGCATTCCAGCTGTCATTGCTTATCCAACAGAAAAAAAGATATATATCAGTTTATAAAATTGGAACAAGTTTAATTCTAAACAGGCCATTTTCAATCAGAGAACTACATTACTTTCTACCAGAGCTCATTGAATTAATGTGAGTTTTGTATGAGAAAAGCATCTCGATTCTAAATGAAATGTGTTTAACAAAAGATACTTAACCTGAGGTTTCATGAGACAATATTTAATATGTCAAACAGTTTACAATGCAATTACCTTCCCTTGTTGTAAGGCAGAATTCACAATATTAATTTAAATGGACATAACAATTTTAATTGAAATTCACAGTGATTTGTTTTACATACCATTACAAGAACTTTTGCAACAAACATAAATTCACAAAAAAGGCATCTAAAATGTTTTAATATACACATATCCATGCCTCCCATAATCTCCCAGAGCCCTTCCAGGACAGGCAGGTGAGGAATGTTTTGTGTAGGGCAATGCCAGGAGGGACGTACTGCAGCCATATCATTGGCAGGGCCTACGGGAGTTGAGGATGAGGCTGGGAGTTTTGGGGGGTGTTCTGGCTGGTGCTTGCACTGAAAACTGAGATATTTGCCTTGGCTGAGCAACTATGGGCCTGAAGTGGGCCAGTTCTTCTGATGGTTTGCAAGTCTACAAATTTCACTACCAAGTGCTGATGATATCATATGACACATTACCTGCTGCGTTAAAAAAGTTACCACTGGTATATACATGAATATTTGAAAAATCCTTACAAATATATTTCAAGTTTACAGCAGACTTTAAATTTCATGTCATCATTTTGCTGTTGAGCACACATACAACAATTCCTGGAAGCTATCCAGTACAGAGTATTAATGGGGCTTGTGTGCCGGAGCCGAATTAGGAAGAGCAGGGCAGGGATGCGGGTGTGTTAAGGCAGGGTTGGGCAGAACAGAGAATTGTAGAGGATATAGCCGGGGCAGTCCCTGGAAATCTGGACATTCGTCCTGACTGGTGAAGCTGCAGGAGGGTCAGAGATGATTGGAAGATATAAATGACAGCTTATTTTTTATTTCTTTAAAAATAGCAAATTTAACTTAAAGGAACAATAAAGTCTTTCATGATTGAGATAGAGCATGTAATATGAAACATGTTTCCAGTTTACTTCTATTATCAATCTGCATTGTTGTCTTGGGGGCCGATTTATCTTGGCCGAATGCCGTTATATGCAGCTGTTTCCGCATGAGCATTCAGGCTCGCCAGAATCATAAGTTAAGACGCAGCGGTATTAAAAAGGAATGCTTCTGCAATGATAAATGCCGACAGCATATGCATTTAATCGATGTCTGGCTGACATGATCGCTACAGTGGATTATGTCCGCCAGACACATGATAAATCAGCCCCTTGGTATCTTTACAAAGCTTACTTAGGTAGGCCCAGTATCAGCACTGCACTAATAGGAGCTAGTTGCTGATTGGTGGATGCACACATATACCTCTTGTACTTGGTTTACCAGAGGTGTTTAGCTAGCTCACAGTAGTGCATTGCTGCTTCTTCGACAAAGGATATTAAAATAATAAAGCAAATTTAATTATAGAAGTAAATTGGAAAGTTGTTTAACAGTAAAATAAAAATGTGGGGTTTCATATCCCTAACTCATTATATAGCACATTTCACATATTAAATACCATATAATCGGCCAGATTACGAGTTTTGCGTTAGGAGCTGTGCGGTGCTAGCGTGCAGTTTTTTCTCACCGCTCACTTACCTAAAGCTCTGGTATTACAGGTTTTTACAAACCCGGCGTTAAAAGGCAAGAAGTAAGCGTAGAGCAAAATTGAGCTCCATACCGCACTTCAATACCAGTTCTGCATAAGTGAGCGGTGAGCTGGTTGTACGTGCTTGTGCACAATTTCCCCATAGACATCAATGGGGAGAGCCGGCTGAGAAAAAGTCTAACACCTGCAAAAAAGCAGCGTAAAACTCAGTTACTCAGCCCCATTGATCCCTATGGGGAAACACATTTTATGTTTACACCTAACACCCTAACATGAACCCTGAGTCTAAACACCCCTAATCTTACACTTATTAACCTCTAATCTACCACCCCCAACATCGCCGACACCTTCATTATACTTATTAACCCCTAATCTGCCGCTCTGGACATCGCCGCCACCTACATTATACTTATGAACCCCTAATCTGCTGCCCCCAACATCGCTGCCACCTACATTATATTAATTAACCCCTAATCTGCTGCCCCAAATGCTTCGTTTATTAACCCCTAATCTGCCGCCCCCAATGTCGCCGCCACTATATTAAATGTATTAACCCCTAAACCTAAGTCTAACCCTAACCCTAACACCCCCTAATTAAAATATAATTAAAATAAATCTAAATAAAATTTCTATCATTAACTAAATTATTCCTATTTAAAACTAAATACTTACCTATAAAATAAACCCTAAGCTAGCTACAATATAACTAATAGTTACATTGTAGCTAGCTTACGGTTTATTTTTTATTTTACAGGCAAGTTTATTTTAAATAGGTTGAATAGTTACTAAATAGTTATTAACTATTTACTAACTACCTAGCTAAAATAAATACAAATTGACTTGTAAAATAAAACCTAACCTAAGTTACAATAACACCTAACACTACACTACAATTAAATAAATTAACTAAATTCAATACAATTAAATACATTAAATTAAATTAGCTAAATCACAAAAAAAAAACACACTAAATTACAGAAAATAAAAAACAAATTACAGATCTTTAAACTAATTACACCTAATCTAATAGCCCTATCAAAATAAAAAAGCCCCCTCCCCTAAATAATAAAAAACCCTAGCCTAAACTAAACTATCAATAGCCCTTAAAAGGGCCTTTTGTGAGGCATTGCCCCAAAGTAATCAGCTCTTTTACCTGTAAAAAAAAAAAATACAAACAACCCCCCCAACAGTAAAACCCACCACCCACACAACCAACCCCCCAAATAAAATACTAACTAAAAAAACCTAAGCTCCCCATTGCCCTGAAAAAGGCATTTGGATGGGCATTGCCCTTAAAAGGGGATTTAGCTATTTTGCATGCCCAAAACCCTAACCTAAAAAATAAACCAACCCAATACACCCTTAAAAAAATCCTAACACTAACCCCCGAAGATTCACTTACCGGGAGAAGTCTTCATCCAAGCGGCAAGATGTCCTCAACAAAGCCGGCAGAAGTAGTCCTCCAGACGGGCAGAAGTGGTCCTCCAGATGGGCAGAAGTCTTCATCCAGACGGCATCTTCTATCTTCATCCTTCCGGTGCGGAGCGGGTCCATCTTCAAGACATCCGACGTGGAGCATCCTCTTCAAATGATGGCTAATTCGTAATGAATATCTCTTTAAGTGACATCATCCAAGATGGCGTCCCTTAGATTATGATTGGCTGATAGAGTTCTATCAGCCAATCGGAATTAAGGTAGGAAAAATCCTATTGGCTGAGCCAATAAGCCAATAGGATTGAGCTTGCATTCTATTGGCTGATAGGAACAGCCAATAGAATGCCAGATCAATCCTATTGGCTGATTGCATCAGCCAATAGGATTTTTTCTACCCTAATTCCGATTGGCTGATAGAATTCTATCAGCCAATCGAAATCTAAGGGACGCCATCTTGGATGACGTCAGTTAAAGAGATATTCATTACGAAGAAGCCGTCGTTTGAAGAGGATGCTCCACGTCGGCTGTCTTGAAGATGGACCCGCTCCGCACCGGAAGGATGAAGATAGAAGATGCCGTCTGGATGAAGACTTCTGCCCGTCTGGAGGACCACTTCTGCAGGCTTCATTGAGGACATCTCGCCGCTTGGATGAAGACTTCTCCCGGTAAGTGAATCTTCGGGGGTTAGTGTTAGGATTTTTTTAAGGGTGCACTGGGTGGGTTTATTTTTTAGGTTAGGGCTTTAATTTATTTTAATTTAATTTATTTAATTTAATTTAGTTAATTTATTTAATTGTATTTAATTTAGTTAATCTATTTAATTGTAGTGTAGTGTTAGGTGTTAGTGTAACTTAAGTTAGGTTTTATTTTACAGGTCAATTTGTATTTATTTTACCTAGGTAGTTAGTAAACAGTTAATAACTATTTAGTAACTATTCTACCTAGTTAAAATAAATACAAACTTGCCTGTAAAATAAAAATAAACCCTAAGCTAAATACAATGTAACTATTAGTTATATTGTAGCTAGCTTAGGGTTTATTTTATAGGTAAGTATTTAGTTTTAAATAGCAATAATTTAATTAATTATAGTAATTTTCTTTAAAATTATTTAAATTATATTTAAGTTAGGGTTGTTAGGGTTAGGGTTAGACTTAGATTTAGGGGTTAATACGTTTAATATAGTGGCAGTGACGTTGGGGATAGCAGATTAAGGGTTAATAAGTATAATGTAGGTGGCGGCGGTGTTAGGGGCGGCAGATTAGGGGTTAATAATATTTAACTAGTGTTTGCAAGGCAGGAGTGCGGTGGTTTAGGGGTTAATATGTTTATTATAGTGGCGGTGATGTCCAGAGTGGCAGATTAGGGGTTAAAAATGTTATTATAGTGTTTGCGATGCGGGAGGGCCTCGGTTTAGGGGTTAATAGGTAGTTTATTGGTGTTTTAGCACTTTAGTTATGAGTTTTATGCTACGGCGTTGTAGTGTAAAACTCATAACTACTGACTTTAGAATGCGTTATGAATTTTGGAGGTAGAAGGTGTTCCGCTCACTTTTTGGCCTCCCAGGACAGACTCGTAATACCGGCGCTATGGAAGTCCCATAGAAAAAAGGGTTTACAAAGTTTACGTAAGTTGTTTTGCGGTAAAGCCAAAGAAGTGTGCGGTGCCCCTAAATTTGCAAGACTCGTAATAGCAGCGGTAGTGAAAAAGCAGCGTTTTTTCAGCTTAATGCAAAACAAGTAATCTAGCCGTATATAAATAATTATTACATTTTTGCAATATCTGTTTCTATTAATAAAAAATAAGTAAACAGAGAAATAAAAAAAATATATTTAATTTAAAAATGAGCCATTCTGCTTTACCTCTTTTCTAACCAATCTCTGCTTCTTGACAGGCTTTCAAATAAATAAAGAATATTTCTATATAGATAACTAAATTCCTAATCACACACAGACATACACTTCTACTTTTGATCTTGAACTCAGGTAACAATGTATACATGTCTATAATTTAGTCATAAAACAGCAAAAGAATCATTTTAACATGAATTGCAGTTAAGAAGAATTCAAAATGCCTCCCTTACATATTTATTCAGTTATGTAAATGTGAAAGTTCCATTAAAGAATAACATTTCTTATTTTATCAGTAGGACATATAATGTAAGCAATTTACATGACTTACAACAACAAAATCATAGGATAATCCAAGCAATGAAAGAAAAAAGGGAAAGCTCCTCAAAATACAAATCGAATGCATTAATGGGATGTAAGAGAGATCCATTAAGTTTAATGCATAAATTTTAATTTCCTAGAATAATTAGCATTTTGATTTATTCATAGTTTAAACATTACCTTATTTCTGAAGCTCTTTGCTATTATTATTATCAGGTATTTATAGAGTGCCAACAGATTCCGCAGCGCACTGTTGTAGTCGGCTCTTATGAAGGTGATCTACAATTATCTACTGCATTGACCCTATTCCATCTATATCTTCTACCCAAGACCCCATACATGACTTTGACACCCATATCTAAGGGTTTCCTCAGTGCAACAATGGAGAAACTTACATGCAACCATCACTAGAATATAACAGACATCCTATATGGTTAGCAGTATGATTTTTTTTCTAGGTCCTACAGCACTTAATGGTCTCCTAAAGATTTAACAGCAACATAAATTATTTTGAACTTACTTAAAGGGACACTGAACCCAAATTTTTTCTTTCGTGATTCAGATAGAGCATGCAATTTTAATCAACTTTCTAATTTACTCCTATTATCAATTTTTCTTCGTTTACTTGCTATCTTTCTTTGAAAAAGAAGGCATCTAAGCTTTTTGGGGGGTTCAGAACTCTGGACAGCACTTTTTTATTGGTGGATAAATTTATCCACCAATCAGCAAGGACAACCCAGGTTGTTCACCAAAAATGGGCCGTCATCTAAACTTACATTCTTGCATTTAAAATAAAGATACCAAGAGAATGAAGAAAATTTGATAATAGGAGTAAATTAGAAAGTTGCTTAAAATGTCATGCTCTATCTGAATCATGAAAGAAATTTTTTGGGTACAGTATCCCTTTAACTATTGTCTTTCAGCCTTTTAAAGCCACATTACTGAAGTATCCCAATAAGTCTGATTACTTACTGCAATTTTGGGCTGGACTAAATAATGATAGTAAAACAACTTTACAATATACTTTTATTATTTATTTTGCCCCATTTTGCTGTAATTTAAGTCTAAAAATTATTAATTTCTTAGTTCCAAATATTGAAAGACCACATGGCAAGCTCCACATGCCTAACCTTGTCAAATCACTGTCCATAATTCACAGTTTACCTTTTCTACTGAAGCCAAATAATGGAGATTTTGTTAATACAATGTGAGTGGCAAGCTATATCACCTAAAAATTAATCTCCATCTTAGCTTAGCTCCTCCAAATAATAAATGGGGAAATTGGGTGGAGTTTGACCATTGAAAACCAATCGCTGCAAACTAGGTGTTAATCTGTCCTAATACTGTAAACACTCTGATGATAATCTATTGGAGCACTAGGTATTTATTGTCCCTTTAATATATCTTTAGTGAAGTTGGAGAGTTCAATACTAGAATTAAGCCCCCTCTCTTCTGATTGGTTAATAACTTTAAGAAGAGATTGCATTCCTGGGGATTTGTGTAGGAAGTCAGATGGTGGAGTGATACATGGGGGGAGGGGGTCCTTTGGTGCTCAGGAAGGTCATAGCAAAGTCTAAATGCAACATTTCAAAAGACTCTCACCTAGATTACGAGTTTTGCGTTAGAGGCTGTGCGGTGCTAACGAGCAGTTTATGCTCACCGCTCACTTACAGACAGCGATGGTATTACAGGTTTTTACAACCCAGACAAGAAGTGAGCGTTGAGCAAAATTTTTATCCTTACCGCACTCCAATACCAGCGCTGCTTACGTTAGTGGTGAGCTGGTCGTACATGCTTGTGCACAATTTCCCCATAGGAATCAACGGGGAGAGACGGCTGAAAAAAAGTCTAACACCTGCCAAAAAGCAGCATAAAGCTCCTTAACGCAACCCCATTGATTCCTATGGGGAAATATATTTTATGTCTACACCTAACACCGTAACATGAACCCCGAGTCTAAACACCCCTAATCTTACACTTATTAACCCCTAATCTGCCGTCCCCGACATCGACGCAACCTACATTATATTATTAACCCCTAATCTGCCGCTCCGGACACCGCCGCCACCTACATTATACTTATGAACCCCTAATCTGCTGCCCCCAACATTGCCGACACCTACATTATATTTATTAACCCCTAATCTGCCGCCCCAATGTCGCCGCCAATTACCTACATTTATTAACCCCTAATCTGCTTCCCTCAACGTCGCTGCCACTATAATAAACATATTAACCCCTAAACCTAAGTCTAACCATAACCCCCCCTAACTTAAATATAATTTAAATAAATCTAAATAAAATTACTATAATTAACTAAATTATTCCTATTTAAAACTAAATACTTACCTATAAAATAAACCCTAAGATAGCTACAATATAACTAATAGTTACATTGTATCTAGTTTATGGTTCATTTTTATTTTACAGGCAAGTTTGTATTTATTTTAACTAGGTAGAATAGTTACTAAATAGTTATTAACTATTTAATAAACTACCTAGCTAAAATAAATAGCAAAATGTACCTGTAAAATAAAACCTAACCTAAATTACAATAACACCTAACACTACACTATAATTAAATTAATTCCCTAAATTAAATACAATTAAATACAATTAAATAAAATTAGCTAAAGAAAAAAAAACCCCACTAAATTACAGAAAATAATAAACAAATTACAAGATTTTTAAACTAATTACACCTAATCTAATCCCCCTAACAAAATAAAAAAGCCCCCCCCAAAAAAATAAAAAAGCCCTACCCTACACTAAATTACAAATAGCCCTTAAAAGTGCCTTTTGCGGGGCATTGACCCAAAGTAATCAGCTCTTTTACCTGTAAAAAAATTACAAATCCCACCCAACATTAAAACCCACCGCTCACAAAACCCACCCAATACCCCCTTAAAAATCCTAACACTATCCCCTTGAAGATTACCTTACCGGCAGAAGTCTTCATCCATTATATTTAAGTTAGGGGGGGTTAGGGTTAGACTTAGATTTAGGGGTTAATAACTTTAGTATAGTGGCGGCGACTTTGGGGACGGCAGATTAGGGGTTAATAAATGTAGGTAGGTGTCGGCGATGTTAGGGATGGCAGATTAGGGGTTAATAATATTTAACTAATGTTTGCAAGGCGGGAGTGCGGTGTTTTAAGGGTTAATATATTTATTATAGTGGCGGCGATGTCCGGTTCGGCAGATTAGGGTTTAAAAAGTCCAGTACTCACTCACAAGCTCTCAGCTAGGATTAAAAGCAAAACTGGAAGAGTTAGTTACCACATTTGGCCAAATGGGACAAGCCCAGGTACCACGTCAAGGTCTTTTCCACATACCTGAGTCCTTAATACAGCCACACAACTGCAGCCAAATTATGTAATCACCCTGGGCATAAGCAAAATCAGGAGAAACGAATGCACATCCAGACTGGACCGGGTACACATCCTATGACTCATAAATAGCTCCACTATTTACAGAGTCACTGGCAGTTAACCCCGGGCCTGCCAGTGTGCAAGTCCTTGGGGAGAATTACAGAAACAGACAATACAACACACATAAAGTCCAGTACTCACTCACAATCTCTCAGCTAGGATTAAAAGCAAAACTGGAAGGGACTCAGATATGTGGAAAACACCTTGACTTTATGTGTGTTGTATTATATATATATATATATATATATATATATATATATAAAAATATATATGATATTTTGTACAAATACCTATATATATATATATATATATACATATATATATATATATAAAGTAGAAGAGGATTGCACTCCAAGCTAACAGTTTTAACCAATGCCCTGGGTGCAGCAAAACTGGCAAATAGACATAGAAAAAAAGCGCACTCCAAGGGATCCCTATTAAGGCACTTTTAATAGTGAACGTTTTCGGACGCCTAACGTCCGTCCTCAGACCAAAAAGTGTTACACATTACTTACCCCAGCACCCCTTAAATGCAACAAGCCACCACTGTGAACTGGCCGGGCGTCCACGCTCTCCTGGGTTGCTCCGCCACCCAAGCAGGTGACGTCATCATCCCGGGCAACGTGAGTCCGGTCAGCCAAAACAATAAATATGTGCACCCTATAAAATAACATACAAAATAAACATGAATTGGGCATAGAATTGAAAAACCCAGAGACCTGACAACGGTGGAGAGTTCTGGTTCTGGATCAGGCTCAGAGGGTGAGACAGCAGCAAGTACCAGTGGACAATTGGAACAAGCCAGTGGTGTAATTACTAGGTAAAAAAACTTGGCAGGAAAAGAACAAAAATCCGCAGAGGCGGATACAAGGAGAAAACCTCCACTAATGCCAACCAGATAGCCAAAGAAAATATTGTAGTCAATCTCAGTGATCATAATTTGACTACCACAGAGATAAAGGTCTTAAATAAAGGCCTAACTTTCATGCCTACCACTAAAACAGACCCATTTGATTTATATATTGACTCGAAAAAATTTCCGAGACAATTACTTTTAAAAGAAAAATTCCAAAACAACCATGAAGATCGTACTCTCTTCAGGAGCAAATCCAAATATACTCCTCAGTCTACAAACTCAAGCATTAATACCTATATGAGATTGAGTATGAAGGAAATGGAACAGTCGGTTAGTGAACATCAACAAGATACATTTAACAACTTCTCCAGGTTGGAATGGACTGCGCTAAGGTCCCTTACTGCTGATAAAAATTGAATCATCCGTGAAGCGGATAAGGGTGGAGCAATTGTTGCCCGGGATGATGACGTCACCTGCTTGGGGGCGGAGCTACCGGGAGAGTGTGGACGCCCGGCCAGTTCACAGTGGTGGCTTGTTGCATTTAAGGGGTGCTGGGGTAAGTAATGTGTAACACTTTTTGGTCTGAGGACGGACGTTAGGCGTCCGAAAACATTCACTATTAAAAGTGCCTTAATAAGGATCCCTTGGAGTGCGCTTTTTTCTATGTCTATTTGCCAGTTTTGCTGCACCCAGGGCATTGGTTAAAACTGTTAGCTTGAAGTGCAATCCTCTTCTACTTTGTACTAATATTGTCTTTGCACCCAGCCCTTGGAGAGAAATTTAACCCTCATCCACTTAAAGAGTCTTCAGTATTTTGATTTTGGTTTTAACTTGCACATCACAAACTTTGGTTTTCGTTGCTACTGGGCCTGAATATGTTGGGTAGTGAGGAGATTGCGGATACTATTGCAGCTGTTGAAGGAGATATTATACCTGGAGCTAGCACCTTTCAGTTTTCAGAAGAGGATGTAGATTTAATTAGATTCAGCTCCTTCACCAGAAGCCAAACGATTGAGAAGCCCTCATATATCTATTCACATTTACTCAAATTGAAACAGAAAGAAAAGGATTTAAATTTACATGGCACATACTTATCAGAATACCATCGCAAGGGCTACATACCAAGAGGTTTTAGAGTAAAAAACGTACCTACAATTGGTAGAAACAACCCTAATTTCTGTGACAAGTGGTGTAAAATCGAAAACAAATGCTCTTTGGATCTCATCCTCTTAGTTATTCAGGAGGTGGGGAGATTGCTGACACTGATAAAAACAGAGATAGACACATATGAGGAGCAACACCTGCAAAAATGATCTATTGATAACACTGAAGACTGGCTACAGAAATTAGACAATCAGATAAAGAAGTATGAGGGAGATCTGATTGAGTTTAAAAATAAAAAATTGGATGCAGTCACGAATGACTATCACGACAAACGTGTATATCTGTGGCTTCTACCAATACAGGAACGACAGAGACAACGAAAATACAGAGCAAGACGTCAACGCTATCAAAAACCCAGAGACCTGACAACAATGGAGAGTTCTGGTTCCGGATCAGGCTCAGAGGGTGAGGCAGCAGAAAGTACCAGTGGACAATTGGAACAAGCCAGTGGTGTAATTACTAGGTCAAAAAACTTGGCAGGAAAAGAACAAAAATCCGCAGAGGCGGATACAAGGAGAAAACCTCCACTAATGCCAACCAGATAGCCAAAGAAAATATTGTAGTCAATCTCAGTGATCATAATTTGATTACCACAGAGATACAGGTCTTAATTAAAGGCCTAACTTTCATTCCTACCACTAAAACAGACCCATTTGATTTATATATTGACTTGAAAAAATTTCAGAGACAATTACTTTTAAAAGAAAAATTCAAAAACAACCGTGAAGATCGTACTCTCTTCAGGAACAAATCCAAATATACTCCTCAGTCTACAAACTCAAGCATTAATACCTATATGAGATTGAGTATGAAGGAAATGGAACAGTTGGTTAGTGAACATCAACAAGATACATTTAACAACTTCTCCAGGTTGGAATGGACTGCGCTAAGGTCCCTTACTGCTGATAAAAATCTAATCATCCGCGAAGTGGATATGGGTGGAGCAATTGTTCTACAAAATTATGGAGAGTATAGAGAAGAAATTCTATCACAGCTGGAGGATGGAAAAACCTATAAAGCTTTACCACAGGATCCTACTATACTCTTCAAAAACAGGTTGATTAATATCTACGTATGGTTTCTGTACAGAATATATTGGATAAAACTACTGTGGCATACCTTACGGTTGAACATCCACGGATTCCTGTGCTCTACACCCTTCCAAAGATACACAAACGGTTGGAGAAACCGCCTGGGAGGCCTATTGTGTCGGCAATAGGTTCACTCCTACAACCTATGGCCACGTTTGTGGACTATTTCTTACAGCCCATGGTTACCAACATGCCATCATACTTAAAAGATTCAGCCTCTCTTTTATCTTTATTAAAGAATATGGATAACATCTTGCCAACAGATCTACTTGTTACCCTGGATGTAACATCATTATACACTGTCATCCCGCACCAACAAGGTATGCAGTCCATTGCCACACAGTTGGCTAGATACCCCTATGTGGGACCACCTGCTGAACTTCTACTACACCTGTTAGACCTTTGTTTAAGTAAGAACTACTTTAGGTTCGAAGCCAAGTTTTACATTCAAGAAATGGGAACGGCGATGGGGTCCAATGTGGCTCCATCATACGCGAACCTTTATATGGCCATCTTTGAAGAATTTGAAACGGATTTGTTCAGAAATGAACACATCAAGGTCTTCAGGCGTTACATAGATGATCTCTTCTTGATTTGGAGTGGAAGTGCTGAACAACTGGAACACTGGTTCAATCAACTAAACTCAGTTAACGAAGCATTACAATTTAAGATGTTATTTGATCAACATCAAATTGACTTCCTGGATGTACGGCTATACAAAGGGCGACAACAAGCTCCAATCAACTCTGTTCCGCAAAGAGACGGACCGGAATGCCTTGTTACATTTTACAAGTTGTCACCCGCCAGCTCTTAAAAAAGCATTACCGAAATCACAGCTGCAGAGAGTGACCAGGATCAATTCGGAAGAAGATAACAAGCTGGGTCAATTATCAGAAATGCAAACCCGTTTTGAAGCTCGACAATACCCGGTAAAATTACTCCGCAACCAGTGTGAAATGATATTGAATGACACCCAAAGAACAATAAGAAAATAGAATGACGTTTGTGACGACCTATACGGGTGACAAGAATGGTATGGCCTCAGCTATTAGAAAACATTGGGACATCATTAGCAGTGATAATATGCTACCTCTCTTGAATTCATCACGACCAAGAATGGGCTATAGAAGGGCAAGATCCCTGAGGGACCACTTAGTCCAGACTGACCCCCAACAAGCATATAAGGAGAGCACATGGCTTGATACTAATAAACCTGGGGTCTACCGATGCATGGGCTGTTCAACCTGTGGTGGGTTGATCACTGGCCCTTCATTCACACATCCCTATAAGAGGAAAACGTTCAAACATAAATACACACATAGTCTACCTACTCCACTGCCCATGTGGCTTATACTATGTCGGGAAGACTGTTGATGATTTACGCACTAGGATGGCGAACCATCGCTCTGCAATTAGAGTGGCACTTAAGCAGGGCAGTGCTGAACAACCCGTTGCCAGACATTTCCAGCAATCCCAACACAGAGTGTCGGATTTAAAATACACAATAATTGACCATGTGCCCCCCCTTTCTAGGTGTGGAGACCGCGACAGGATACTACTGCAAAAAGAGGCCAGATGGACATTCCACTTACAGACATTAGTCCCTAAAGGCTTGAACACCCATCTGGACTGGCAGGCTTTTCTATAGCAGCATCAGGCTGTCTCAGTTTATGAATCAGTTTACCTGCTCTATCTAAGGTGCAATTGCCCTGATAGTGAGATATTTTTGGACTAGGAGAGTCCACTGATCCAAACACAATGAGAGTCCTGATTCATTAATAACTTTCTATAATATAGTCATATGTCCTATGATATGCTATCCCATATAGCTTATCTTTTCTATCTATGACATATTTATGTCTTTTACTATATTTTTCTATATATGCTTTATTACACACATGACTAGCACTGTCTTTACCTACCGTATTGTACTAGTTCTGCACCACCAGATGTGCATGTCTTTACACACTATTGGTATTCCCTAATATAACGCTCAAGTTTAGCATTCAGACACACACATCTGTGATGGTCCAGTATTACATATTAGTTTCTATAGCAACTTGCCGGTCTCTGTATATATTGACCATTTTACTTATGATGACACTCTTAGGAAGTTTATTGAATACGATTGTATTTCTTGTTTTGTTTACGTTGCCATGACTACTGTTGCTCATTATACAGCCCTGTGAGCTCTTTCGATTGGTTACTGGAGGGTCACATGATCTAGAGCGTTTTATCATCATTTCACTTGATGCTCTGTAATGTTACTTATACACCCTGTTTTTTATGTGAGACTCCAGTAACAGAATCGGGTCCTCTGTAAATGTTTTTTAGTTTTGCTCCAGACTGTATACAGTTTCGATTGTCTGATTTATTTGTTTATGATTGGCTTGTCTAGGGTCACATGTCTCGCAAGCCTTGCTTATGATGGTTGCTATGACAACCCGGTGCGGCACATCTGACTACTTATACAAATACAATCATACTCCTTTGACTTTGCCATGCTTGAATGTTTTTCAATTCTATGCCCAATTCATGTTTATTTTGTATGTTATTTTATAGGGTGCACATATTTATTGTTTTGGCTGACCGGACTCACGTTGCCCGGGATGATGACGTCACCTGCTTGGGGGCAGAGCTACCTGGGAGAGCGTGGATGCCCGGCCAGTTGACAGTGGTGGCTTGTTGCATTTAAGGGGTGCTGGGGTAAGTAATGTATAACACTTTTTGGTCTGAGGACGGACGTTAGGCGTCCGAAAACGTTCACTATTAAAAGTGCCTTAATAAGGATCCCTTGGAGTGCGCTTTTTTTCTATGTCTATATATATATATATATATATATATATATATATATACACAGTATATGCAGGATCATATATATATGTATATATATATATATATATATATATATATATATATATATATATATATATATATACAGTATCTCACAAAAGTGAGCACACCCCTCACATTTTTGTAAATATTTTATTATATCTTTTCATGTGACAAAACTGAAGAAATTACACTTTGCTACACTGTAAAGTAGTGACTGTACAGCCTCTATAACAGTGTAAATTTACTTTCCCCGCAAAATAACTCAACACACAGCCATTAATGTCTAGAACATTAGCAATAAAAGTGAGTACACCCCTAAGTGGAAATGTCCAAATTGGGCCCAAAGTGTCAATTGTTTTGTGGCCGCCACTATGTTCCAGCACTGCCCTTATCCTCTTGGGCATGGAGTTACCAGAGCTTCACAGGTTGGTGGATGTTAGAGACCTTGCGCTCCCCCACCTTCCTTTTGAGGATGCCCCACAGATGCTCAATAGGGTTTAGGTCTAGAGACATGCTTGGCCAGTCTATCACTAAGGCAGTGATCATCTTGGAGGTGTGTTTGGGGTTGTTATCATGTTGGAATACTGCCCTGCGGCCCAGTCTCCGAAAGGGGGGATCATGCTCTTCTTCAGTATGTCACAGTACATGTTGGCATTCATGGTTCCCTCAATGAACTGTAGCACCCCAGTGCCGGTAGCACTCATGCAGGCCCAGACCATGACACTCCCCCCACCATGCTTGACTGTAGGCAAGACACACTTGTCTTTGTACTTCTCACCTGGTTGGTGCCACACACGCTTGACACCATCTGAACCAAATAAATATATCTGAGTCTCATCGGACCACAGGGCATGGTTCCAGTAATCCACGTCCTTAGTCTACTTGTCTTTAGCAAACTGTTTGCAGGCTTTCTTGTGCATCATCTTTAGATGAGGCTTCCTTCTGGGACGACAGTGATGCAGACCAATTTGATGCAGTGTTCGGCATATGGTCTGAGCACTGACAGGCTGACCCCCCACCAATTCAACCTCTGCAGCAATGCTGGCAGTACTCATACGTCTATTTCCAAAAGACAACCTCTGGATATGACGCTGAGCATGTGCACTCAACTTGTTTGGTCGACCATGGCGAGGCCTGTTCAGAGTGGAACCTGTCCTGTGAAACCGCTGTATGGTCTTGTCCACTGTGCTGCAGCTCAGTTTCAGGGTCTTGGCAATCTTCTTATAGCCTAGGCCATCTTTATGTAGAGCAACAATTCTTTTTTTCAAATCCTCAGAGAGTTCTTTGCCATGAGGTGCCATGTTGAACTTCCAGTGACTAATATGAGAGAGTGTGAGAGCGATAACACCAAATTTAACATACCTGCTCCCCATTCACACCTGAGACCTTGTAACACTAACAAGTCACATGACACAGCAGAGGGAAAATGGCTAATTGGGCCCAATTTGGACATTTACACTTAGGGGTGTACTCACTTTTGTTGCCAAAGGTTTAGACATTAATGGCTGTGTGTTGAGTTATTTTGAGGGGACAGCAAATTTACACCGTTATACAGGCTGTACACTAACTACTTTACGTTGTAGAAAAGTGTTATTTCTTCAGTTTTGTCACATGAAAAGATATAATAAAATATTTACAAAAATGTGAGGGGTGTACTCACTTTTGTGAGATACTGTGTGTATATTTATATATACTGTATATATAAATATATACACATATTTCCATCTTTAAACGCATGTATCTCAATGTTAAAGCCCTTTGTCTGCCTTTTTTTTGTGCAATATTTTTTTTAAAATAATGTAAATATATAAAACATATTATGCTATGTGCAGAACATTGGAATGTGAAATATAAATACATAGTTAAACACTTTATTAAATATGAATATTGCATAAAAATGTTTTTTTCATGTTTTCATCTACTTAACTGCAAATGGTTGCAATGCACTGTATACATATGTGTACATATGTTTTTCTTTGTTTATATGTACTGTATATATATGTCAATGTCTGTAAATACATATATACACATAAATACATATGTATATATATAGGGGACAAATTATCATATACGGGCAGACATGGTTCGCCATAGCGAATCATGTCCGCCTGACATTGCTAAATGCCGACAGCATAAGCTGTTGGCATTTAACATTGCACAAGCATCTGATTGCTGTCCAACGCTCAGAGGCGGCGGACGAGTTAAGAAGCAACGGTCTTAAGGATTCAATTTAAACATTAAAGAGGAAGCAGACTGCAAATCCAATATTTTATGTCATTTAAAAACTTATGTTAACAACCAAAAGCCTAAGATTTTGACATTTCTTCCAAGCTAAATACATGGGGCGAGATTACATATACGGAGCAGGCTTCAGCACAAGCGCTGCAACCTGCGCCGCCCGTAATTTCACCTTGCACATCGGGGGATTAAATATATGCGACGGGTATTACATATACGGCACCGGCAGCTCATAGTGCCGTAAGTCTGATAAACTAGCAATGTCCGGAAATTAGCGTAAATACAAATTTCTGGAGTCGCCAGTGACATACAGCACTTTAGAAACTGCTGGTGCATAAGAAAAGTAAAGAAAATAACAAATCTCCCGTAAAAGTCTAACATGCCTCCCAAAAATAAGCCTGACACGTAAAAACCTTTATATCTGCAATTCCCCCCTCGCTACTAATAATACATGTATTAACCCCTAAACCGACAACCCTCCACAATGCAATAAGCCTAATTAAATTATTAACCCCTTTATCCGCCATCAAACCCACACCGCAAGTAATAACTAAATTATTAACCCCTAAATCTGCCAACTCCAACCTTGCAAACTACCTATTAAAACTATTAACCCCTAATCCGCCATTAACCCACAATGCAATAAACCTATTAAAGTATTAACCCCTAAACCGCCAAAGCCCACAACGGAATAAACCTATTAAAGTATTAACCCCTAAACTGCCAAAGCCCACAACACAATAAAACTATTAAAGTATTAACCCCTAAACTGCCAAAGCCCACAAAGCAATAAACCTAACCCCTAACCCCCCTAAATTAATAGTTATAATAGGTAGTTTGCGAGGTTGGGATTGGCGGATTTAGGGGTTAATAATTTAGTTATTACTTGCAGTGTGGGTTTGATGGCAGATATAGGGGTTAATACACTTTATTAGTTATTGCGGTGGGGGATTGTGGTTGACAGGTATATAGATAGTTTATTTTTGCAGGAATTTTCGGGAGTTACGGTGCTCCCATACTCAGCGCAAGGCTTGCTATGGCTGCCTTTTATGGCAAGGTAAAAATGGAGTAAGATTTCTCCATTTTCCCCATGTAAGTCCTTGCGCTGGATATTGGATACCGATTTATGACGCGGTCCCATGTTAGCCTATGGGAGTAAAAATTGCAGGCGACGGGTGAAATATACGTGCCGCATTTATATGCGGTGCTGTATATAGGATACCAAACCCACGCAAAAACCGGCGTCGCCGGCTTTTGCGGGCACGCCGCATATGTAGTGGGGCCCATGAAGTTAAACTAAGGTAAAGTTAAGTACACAAAGCAAATTGTTACTTTAAAATAAACATTTATAAAGTAGATTATTTAATTAAATTAAATATTGGATTGGGCTAATGGAAATATGATTTTGCTCCAAGCTACAGATTTATAAAGTTTTTTTGTTGAAAAGGAAATTTTTTGGTCCTTACATTTTGTATATTTCCCCTGGTGTTATGTAAAATCTAAGGAACATAAGTGAACAATAATTAGCATTGACACTTCTAATTACCATAAGGTATCCATGTGAATTAATAAAAAATGTAATTTTGTCTTGGCATGCTCCCCCCAACAGACAGATTTTCTCTAAGTAGACATACGTTGTCTGACCTTTTTTTTTATTTTTTGCTTCCGTAGATATACTAATCTTTTTTTCCTATAATCTCAATGCAAATGTATAAAATATAAAATACTCCTCTATCAGCCTGACACTTTTACACCCTAGTTTGCCAGGGAATAATTATCCTCCTCTGTCTTATGGGTATCGCCTAAGTTATCAAAAAAAGCTGTCAAAAAGCCGCGGGGCGATGAGCAGCGGACTGTGAGAGTTATCACTCATCCGATCTCGCTGCTCTTCGGCTGTTTGACAGCTTTCTTGCTAGCCTGTCACTAAGCACCCACACTAAACTACACTGTTCTATCCCTATACCGGCGCCCCCGGAGCCTCCGCAACTAAATAAAGTTACTAACCCCTAAACCGCCGCTCCTAGACCCTGCCGCAAGTCTTATAAATGTATTAACCCCTAAACCACCGCTCCTAGACCCTGCCGCAAGTCTTATAAATGTATTAACCCCTAAACCGCCGCTCCCGGACACCGCTGCCACCTACAGTATACCTAGTAAACCCTATCCTGCCCCCCCTATACCGTCGCCCTCTATAATAAAATTATTAACCCCTATCCTGCTGATCCCGCACCTCGCCGAAACGAAATAGTTTAACCCCTAAACCGTCGCTCCCTGAACCCGCCGCAACCTATATTAAACCTATTAACCCCTATCCTGCCCCCCCTACACCGTCGTCACCTATAATAAATTTATTAACCCCTATCCTGCCCCCCACTACACCGCCGCCACTGTAATAAAATTATTAACCCCTAAACCTAAGTCTAACACTAACCCTAACGCCCCCCTAACTTAAATATTAATTAAATAAATCTAAATAATATTTTTATTATTAACTAAATTAATCCTATTTAAAACTAAATACTTACCTATAAAATAAACCCTAATATAGCTACAATATAAATAATAATTATATTCTAGCTATTTTAGGATTTATTTTTATTTTACAGGCAACTTTCAATTTATTTTAACTAGGTACAATAGCTATTAAATAGTTATTAACTATTTAATAGCTTACCTAGCTAAAATAAACTGAAATTTACCTGTAAAATAAATCCTAACCTAAGTTACAATTACACCTAACACTACACTATACTTTAATAAATTATTCCTATTTAAAACTAAATACTTACCTATAAAATAAACCCTAATATAGCTACAATATAAATAATAATTATATTGTAGCTATCTTAGGATTTATATTTATTTTACAGGTAACTTTGTATTTATTTTAGCTAGTTAGAATAGTTATTAAATAGTTATTAACTATTTAATAACTACCTAGCTAAAAGAAATACAAAATTACCTGTAAAATAAATCCTAACCTAAGTTACAATTAAACCTAATACTACACTATCATTAAATTAATTAAATAAACTACCTACAAATAACTACAATTAAATACAATTACATAAACTAACTAAAGTACAAAAAATAAAAAAAGCTAAGTTACAAAAAATAAAAAAATAAGTTACAAACATTTTAAAAATATTACAACAATTTTAAGCTACTTACACCTAATCTAAGCCCCCTAATAAAATAACAAACCCCCCAAAATAAAAAAATGCCCTACCCTATTCTAAATTAAATAAAGTTCAAAGCTCTTTTACCTTACCAGCCCTTAAAAGGGCCATTTGTTGGGGCATGCCCCAAAGAAAACAGCTCTTTTGCCTGCAAAAGAAAAATACAACCCCCCCCAACATTAAAACCCACCACCCATATACCCATAATCTAACCCAAACCCCCTTACAAAAACCTAACACTAATCCCCTGAAAATCATCCTACCTTGTCTTCACTCAGCCGAGCAGCGATGGAACCGAAGTGGACATCCGGAGCGGAAGAAGTTAATCCTCCAAGCGGCGCTGAAGAAATCTTCCATCCGATGAAGTCATCATCCAGGCGGCGCTGAAGAAGTCTTTGATCCGGCCGATGTCATCTTCCAAGAGGCGCTGAAGATGTCTTCTATCTGGGCGATGTCATCTTCCAAGCCGGGTCTTGAATCTTCCTTCCGCCGACGCGGAACCTCCTTCTTCAGCGACGGACTACGACGAATGAAGGCTCCTTTAAGGGACGTCATCCAAGATGGCGTTCCCTCAATTCCGATTGGTAGATAGGATTCTATCAGCCAATCGGAATTAAGGTAGGAAAAATCTGATTGGCTGATGGAATCAGCCAATCAGATTGAGCTCGCATTCTATTGACTGATCGGAACAGCCAATAGAATGCGAGCTCAATCTGATTGGCTGATTCCATCAGCCAATCAGATTTTTCCTACCTTAATTCCGATTGGCTGATAGAATCCTATCAGCCAATCGGAATTGAGGGGACGCCATCTTGGATGACGTCCCTTAAAGGAGCCTTCATTCGTCGTAGTCTGTCGGTGAAGAAGGAGGTTCCGCGTCGACGGAAGGAAGATTCAAGACCCGGCTTGGAAGATGACATCGCCCGGATAGAAGACATCTTCAGCGCCTCTTGGAAGATGACATCGGCCGGATCAAAGACTTCTTCAGCGCAGCCTGGATGATGACTTCATCGGATGGAATATTTCTTCAGCGCCGCTTGGAGGATTAACTTCTTCCGCTCCGGATGTCCACTTCGGTTCCATCGCTGCTCGGCTGAGTGAAGACAAGGTAGGATGATCTTCAGGGGATTAGTATTAGGTTTTTGTAAGGGGGGTTTGGGTTAGATTAGGGGTATGTGGGTGGTGGGTTTTAATGTTGGGGGGGTTGTATTTTTCTTTTGCAGGCAAAAGAGCTGTTTTCTTTGGGGCATGCCCCCACAAATGGCCCTTTTAAGGGCTGGTAAGGTAAAAGAGCTTTGAACTTTATTTAATTTAGAATAGGGTAGGGCATTTTTTTATTTTGGGGGGTTTGTTATTTTATTAGGGGGCTTAGATTAGGTGTAAGTAGCTTAAAATTGTTGTAATATTTTTAAAATGTTTGTAACTTATTTTTTTATTTTTTGTAACTTAGCTTTTTTTATTTTTTGTACTTTAGTTAGTTTATGTAATTGTATTTAATTGTAGTTATTTGTAGGTAGTTTATTTAATTAATTTAAAGATAGTGCAGTATTAGGTTTAATTGTAACTTAGGTTAGGATTTATTTTACAGGTAATTTTGTATTTCTTTTAGCTAGGTAGTTATTAAATAGTTAATAACTATTTAATAACTATTCTAACTAGCTAAAATAAATACAAAGTTACCTGTAAAATAAATATAAATCCTAAGATAGCTACAATATAATTATTATTTATATTGTAGCTAAATTAGGGTTTATTTTATAGGTAAGTATTTAGTTTTAAATAGGAATAATTTATTAAAGTATAGTGTAGTGTTAGGTGTAATTGTAACTTAGGTTAGGATTTATTTTACAGGTAAATTTCAGTTTATTTTAGCTAGGTAAGCTATTAAATAGTTAATAACTATTTAATAGCTATTGTACCTAGTTAAAATAAATTGAAAGTTGCCTGTAAAATTAAAATAAATCCTAAAATAGCTAGAATATAATTATTAATTACATTGTAGCTATATTAGGGTTTATTTTAAAGGTAAGTATTTAGTTTTAAATAGGATGAATTTAGTTAATAATAAAAATATTATTTAGATTTATTTAATTAATATTTAAGTTAGGGGGGCGGCGGTTTAGGGGTTAATATGTTAATATGTATAGAGTAGCTTGCGGTGGGCTCCGGGAGCGGCGGTTTAGGGGTTAACATATTTATTATAGTGTCGTGAGCTCCGGGAGCGGCGGTTTAGGGGGTAATAACTTTATTTAGTTGCGGCGGTGTAGGGGGGACAGATTAGTGGTGTTTAGACTCGAGGTACATGTTAGGGTGTTAGGTGCAGACAGCTCCCATAGGAATGAATGGGATGTCTGTCAGCAGCGAACTTGTACTTTCGCTATGGTCAGACTCCCATTGATTCCTATGGGATCCGCCGCCTCCAGGGGTGGTGGTTTGAAAACCAGGTACGCTGGGCCGTAAAAGTGCCGAGCGTACCTGCTAGTCATTTGATAACTAGCAAAAGTAGTGAGATTGTGCCGCACTTGTGTGCGGAACATCTGGAGTGACGTAAGAATCGATCTGTGTCGGACTGAGTCCGGCGGATCGAAGCTTACGTCACAAAATTCTACTTTTGCCGGTCTCGAGCCTTTGATAACTAAGGCAAATCAGCCTCGCCACAAATACGCTGCGGAATTCCAGCGTATTTGAGGTTGACAGCTTGATAACTACCCCCCAGTGTGTTTCAACTAAATCAGGTGCTAATATCGGGTAAGACATTTTACTCCAGAAGTCCTCACGCTCAAAATGATTTGAGTCTTTAAGAGAATACAAGTCCTGATAATATTTTAAAAAGATCTGTAGCAATTCTTCTGTCTTTGTTAATGTTTTATATTCTTCCTGTAGAGAATCAATTAAGGATGAGCCTATATCCCTTTTAGCTATACCAGCAAGAAGTTTTCCAGTTTTATTTTCATGCCTCAATAATTTAGCCTGGAATCTCAGTTCTTTCTAAGAAGTACGGTATGGAAGAAAGGAATCCCTTTTCTTTAATTCCTGAGTATATTGTGCCCAGCTCTCTGGTGTTTTCACAAAAGGTAAAAGTTATATGCATTAGATACAGTCTTCAGAATTTCCTTCTCTCTAAGTTTGAATTTCTTTGTTCTGCTTATACTGTAAGCTAAAATCTTTCCCCTAAGTACTGCCTTCGCTGTCTCCCAAAAAATAGCAGGGCGATTAATATAGTCACGATTAAAGGATGTGAACTCTTCAAACTTAAGTTTAAGCCAGTTTTTGAACTTGAGATCTGATGCTAAATAAACTGGAAAATAAAACCGACAATTCCTTGGGGCAGGATCGCTAAGCTGAAAGTCAAGAAAAATAGGAGCGTGGTCTGAGATACATATAGGAAGAATTCCGGAAACCACTTTTAAAGGGACAGTCTAGTATAAATTAAACTTTCATTATTCAAATAGGACTTTTAATTTTAATCAACTTTCCAATTTACTTTTATCATCAAATTTGCTTTTTTCTCTTGGTATTCTTAGTTTAAACTAAACATAGGTAGGCTCATATGCTAATTTCTAAGCCTTTGAGGGCTGCCTCTTATCACATGCTTTTTAAATCTCTTTTCAACACAAAGAGACAGAAAGTACACGTGGGACATATAGATAACACTGTTTTCAGGCACAGGGGGTTATTTAAGATCTAGCACAAAACAATGCTAAATTTAAGACAATAGATAATAAACAGTCACAGTCATGTAATCAGGGGGCTGGAAGAAGGTTCCTACAGGGAGTGCAGAATTATTAGGCAAATGAGTATTTTGACCACATCATCCTCTTTATGCATGTTGTCTTACTCCAAGCTGTATAGGCTCGAAAGCCTACTACCAATTAAGCATATTAGGTGATGTGCATCTCTGTAATGAGAAGGGGTGTGGTCTAATGACATCAACACCCTATATCAGGTGTGCATAATTATTAGGCAACTTCCTTTCCTTTGGCAAAATGGGTCAAAAGAAGGACTTGACAGGCTCAGAAAAGTCAAAAATAGTGAGATATCTTGCAGAGGGATGCAGGACTCTTAAAATTGCAAAGCTTCTGAAGCGTGATCATCGAACAATCAAGCGTTTCATTCAAAATAGTCAACAGGGTCGCAAGAAGTGTGTGGAAAAACCAAGGCGCAAAATAACTGCCCATGAACTGAGAAAAGTCAAGCGTGCAGCTGCCAAGATGCCACTTGCCACCAGTTTGGCCATATTTCACTGGAGTGCCCAAAAGCACAAGGTGTGCAATACTCAGAGACATGGCCAAGGTAAGAAAGGCTGAAAGACGACCACCACTGAACAAGACACACAAGCTGAAACGTCAAGACTGGGCCAAGAAATATCTCAAGACTGATTTTTCTAAGGTTTTATGGACTGATAAAATGAGAGTGAGTCTTGATGGGCCAGATGGATGGGCCCGTGGCTGGATTGGTAAAGGGCAGAGAGCTCCAGTCCGACTCAGACGCCAGCAAGGTGGAGGTGGAGTACTGGTTTGGGCTGGTATCATCAAAGATGAGCTTGTGGGGCCTTTTCGGGTTGAGGATGGAGTCAAGCTCAACTCCCAGTCCTACTGCCAGTTTCTGGAAGACACCTTCTTCAAGCAGTGGTACAGGAAGAAGTCTGCATCCTTCAAGAAAAACATGATTTTCATGCAGGACAATGCTCCATCACACGCGTCCAAGTACTCCACAGCATGGCTGGCAAGAAAGGGTATAAAAGAAGAAAATCTAATGACATGGCCTCCTTGTTCACCTGATCTGAACCCCATTGAGAACCTGTGGTCCATCATCAAATGTGAGATTTACAAGGAGGGAAAACAGTACACCTCTCTGAACAGTGTCTGGGAGGCTGTGGTTGCTGCTGCACGCAATGTTGATGGTGAACAGATCAAAACACTGACAGAATCCATGGATGGCAGGATTTTGAGTGTCCTTGCAAAGAAAGGTGGCTATATTGGTCACTGATTTGTTTTTGTTTTGTTTTTGAATGTCAGAAATGTATATTTGTGAATGTTGAGATGTTATATTGGTTTCACTGGTAAAAATAAATAATTGAAATGGGTATATATTAGTTTTTTGTTAAGTTGCCTAATAATTATGCACAGTAATAGTCACCTGCACACACAGATATCCCCCTAAAATAGCTATAACTAAAAACAAACTAAAAACTACTTCCAAAACTATTCAGCTTTGATATTAATGAGTTTTTTGGGTTCATTGAGAACATGGTTGTTGTTCAATAATAAAATTAATCCTCAAAAATACAACTTTCCTAATAATTCTGCACTCCCTGTAGTTACAAGGTAATCACAGAGGTAAAAAGTATATTAATATAACTGTGTTGGTTATGCAAAACTGGGGAATGGGTAATAAAGGGATTATCTATCTTTTAAAACAATAACAATTTTATGGTAGACTGTCCCTTTAATTTACATTGTTATTACACAGTAATAACAAACAATATAAAATATTTTTTACAATCAATATAAAATATTTTTTACATGATTTTTTTTTTCGTCTAAAAGAAATAAGTCGATCCTTGAGAGTGACTTGTGTGCCTTCGAGAGACGAGTAAAGTCTCTAGAGTCAGGGTTCTGTGACCTCCAAATATCTCTAACACTAAGATTCTGGAAAAGTCTAATAAACAATTTTGTCTCTAGGTTATCTCTTTTATTTCTAAGGCAGAAGAGGTTTTGTCTTAGTCTATCCAAGGGATATTGGGGTGCCATATTAAAGTCCCCTCCTATTATCAAGTAGCCCTCCGCATAGGCCATGATATTCGCCTGTAGTATTTCCCAAAAAGACAAATTAAAAACATTGGGAGCATATAAGTTACACAATGTATATAATACCTTATCTATTTTAATTTTTACCATTAAGAACCTTCCCTCTGAGTCAGCATTCGCATGGAGAACTTGACACTTCAACTTCTTCCCTATGAGAATTGCGACACCCCCTTTTCTTTGTACACTAGGGGAAAAGAGAACCTCCTTGACCCATGAGCACTTAAGTTTAAGAACTTCCTCTTGCTTCAAATGAGTTTCCTGTAGGAAGGCAATATCGGTGTTAATTTTTCTTAGGTAAGATATTATTGTTTTTCGCTTAACAGGAGATGTGATGCCCCCAATATTCCAAGAGGCCAATTTAAATCTGTTTATCATAATGTAATACGTTTTAAATTACTTTGTACTGTGTTAAACAGACATAGTAGTCAAAAATAAACTTTCATGGTGCAGACAAATCTGACCAGGTCACTCATCCTCCTTCTGCCAGTCCAACATTCTTTTCTCTCCTGAAAGTCTGTATGTTGCCACTGTTTATATCTTGTACATATGTTTACATTAATGGATGGTGATGATGTGTTTAATATTGTTTATCTGCTGTTATTCAATTGTCATTAGACGTGCATTAGTTTCATTATGAATGCAAAATTGTTATTAAACACGGATATTCGTGTCATTTTCATGAAATAAATATCCGAATAAATGCACCACAAAATTTAAAGAAAACATAGACAAACTGACAACATTTGTCAGTATTCATTTGTTTCACCTAAATTACATTAGAGGTTAAAAATACCTCTAGCACGCTGGAGAGCTACGCTAATACAGACCCTTGTTTACAGAGCATGCTAATAGGAGGCTTAGGGCGGTGGATCCCTGGACTTGCATTAAGAGCGCTACAGGTGTGTCCATTTTGTTGATATTTAGTTGATGGATTCTGATTGCCAAAGTAAATGCTGTCCATGCATCATATCTGATACAATATTTTTCAGATAATTAAATGATGTTATTTATAGCATTGTGATAATTCCAATTTTGGAAAAGGAGTATCAAAAGCCAAAAAAATGCAACTGACTAGAGTAGAATAAAGTGCAAATAAAAGTGAATTTGAAAGCTTTATTTAAATGTGTACACTTCTTGTAAGTTATATTAGGACTTTAACTTGTCTCTTTACTTTGTCAGATATTTTGCACTGAGATCCTCAACAATGTAATAACAATCAATATAAAATATTTTTTTCCATTATTTTTTTCTTTAATACTATTTAATTCAAGAATTTCTCTAACCTAAAAACCATTTTGAAATTTTTTGCCCTTAATCTTGCACATTCTCACTTCACATGTTAATGAACATAATATGTTTCTGGTTTATTTCAGATGTTAAAATAGTGATCACTTTGAAATACATAGACAAAATCATCATATTATGTTCAAGATGAAGGGGTGTTTGGTACCAGAAGCACATGCAGTGGGTACTCTTAATTTGCTCCATTCCATGTTGAAGCCTCCTCCCCTCTATTGTTGGATATCACTAAGAACCAAGTAGGGGTTAATAGAAAACAAGCTTTATTGAGCAGAGTATGGTAACAGAAACAGGTAAGATATGGCAGAAACCAGCAGCAGTCCAGGAACCACATCACAACAGAGCTAAATATAGTAACAGAGTTCTGCACTCGTTAAGAACCCTGTAACAAGGAAGAAAATAGCATAAATTGAGAAACTGCAAATGTCAGCCAGAGAAAATGTGATGGGGAGATCCCTATCAGGAGTATTGCTCAGTCTATTAGGCAGTAGTGGTTAATAGATAATGTGAGCAGATGTCAAAACAATAAAGCTTGGTACTTGAACACATGCTTAAAACTGGCAGCAAATCAACTGGATCACAAGCAAAGTAAGGCTCAAGACCACGAGATGCAATCAGAAGTTTTCTCAGGAGCACAGCACATGCTCAGAGGTGCAAAAAGCCCTCTGGTGGAGAGTCATAGAACCAGACTGAGAAGTAGAAGATTCAACCCTCAGCATCTCCCAGGACACATGCGCTACTTAGCATTACTTTTTTTTATATATTGCTGGTACAGTTCCTCAGACTCAAACTGCAGTAAAACACATAAGGCAGCAGTAATGAATCAATAAATGGAGGAAGTATTCTTTTGCTTTTGTGTAAATCTGTGAATATCTTTGAAAACGTATTACAATTTAGAAAGAGTGAGCAAATTTGGGGGTGGGCGCAAATGGAATATAAGGGCATATATAGACATTTAAAAGACCATTTAACTTTAATCAGTCTGAAATATGCTGAAGCATTTTATATTAGTAGGTATACGTATGTACAGTATATGTTTGCCAAACTGTTTCATGTTAAGGGGACAGTGTACTTTAACATTCTCTCTACTTAAATGTGTCCCCAGTGATCAATTGTACCAGCTGGAGTGTATCCCCACCAATACTAAAAATTTCAGTCCGTAAGTTCTGGTTATAGAAAGGATATGTAAAAAAGAAGCTGCCAAAGAAGTTACACTCCCAGTGGAGGTTAAAGATATAGATATTAAAGTGTAACAATTCAACTGCTCTCTCCAAGTACGGATTTTTATGTAAACAGACAGAGAAAAAATGAGGCCATTGTGCATAGAGATAAATATAAGATAAGGATGTCTGTTCTCCCTTAAAGGTGTTCTGTTGCTTTCATAATAATGGATTTAAGGGTCTCTTGGAGCCAAAAACAAGTTTTCAGCTTGCAAAAAAAAAAGCCCTGGAGCTGAAATGTTCTTGCTCATCACAATACATTTTCTCAATATTTAACAGGTTTTTTAGACCATTTTACACTTCTTGAATTTGACACCTGAAGACACTTGATAAAGTCCCAAACTGATCTTTTTGACATCTTTGATAGTATTTAATCAAATACATTTGAATAAATCTATTATGTTTCAAATGTGCAAGACACTCTGATATGGCCACAGACAACATCTAGTGGTGTATACATGTTATAAATTTATTAAAGCACTATTCATATCTATTGTATAGGTCATCTGCTGTGGGCAGGACATACATTTACATTTGTATATGTATTTAATATGTTATATCCCCTACAGCTAAGGGGTGTGGTTTTTAAATGTGATGTATTTTTTAATTAGTCTAAGTAAATATAATTAAATATAATTGTATGGACAATCCATTGTTTTGCAAAGAGCTTATTAGGAACCATAATATATATGTTGGGATAAGATGAATATATACAGGTATATATTCACATATGTTTACAGCAAATCAGTCCATTTTCTACATGGCAACCATCACAGAAAATGTATCCCAGGAAAAGAAGGTAAAATACTTAGTCAAATTCTCAGTCAGCTTTGTTTCTCTGTCCAAGATCAGTCATCTTCAACAGGGAGAAAAATAGATAATAGATGACTAGTCACTGGTTCATGCACAATTCACTAGGGTGAGGGCTATTATATGCCATTCAAAGGCTATGGCCTCTATTTAACAATGGTCTTGCGGACCTGATCCGACAGTGCGGATCAGGTCCGCAAGACCTCGCTGATTGTGGAGAGCAATATGCTCTCCATATTCAGCATTGCACAAGCATGACCAAAAGAGCTGCTGGTGCAACGTCGCCCCCTGCAGACTCGCGGCCAATCGGCCACCAGCAGGGGAGTGTCAATCAACCCGATCATACTCGATCGGGTTGAATTCCGGTGATGTCTGTCCGCCTGCTCAGAGCAGACGGACAGGGTTATGGAGCAGCGGTCTTTGTGACCGCTGCTTCATAACTGCTGTTTCTGGCAAGCCTGCAGGCTCGCCAGAAACACGGGGCATTAAGCTCCATTTGGAGCTTGATAGATAGGCCCCTATATGGGAGTATCCTTTGACTAGGTCAAAAGACTTGTCTAGGCTAAAAGGTGTATCAGGGGGGTTCTTAGATTTTTTACATGAAATAGAGCTGTTGTTGTGAAAGCCCTAGACTTAATACACTTATCACTTGCTTGCTAACTTGACAGCGCATAAGACCTACAGCACTAAACCCAAAGGCACTTATGCATATTTTACATTCCAATGTTCTTCACATAGAAGAAAATATTCTTTATATATATTTATATAAAAATCAGCTGTTTTGTTTTTTTAAATATATATACCTATACCTATATATACTGTAGATCTTCCTTCAAAACAAGTAAGGTCATTTGGTGGGCCCCTGGCAATAGTATTTGTACTTTTTATATGTTTTTTTTATATGTTTTTTATTTACACACCAATTGTTTAGATATAATAAATAACATTGGAACAACCATTTATATTGAACTTTTTTAAATTCAAGTTTGCACTGAAATCCTCTGTTTAGTCCCCTCCAAGACTGTTACCCCACCGTTCCTCCAGTGTTAACATATGCTTAACCCACACGCTTCTTATACCTTATATTTAATTGAGGGCTAGGAATGTAAGTGCGACCTACAGAATTTGTCTATATTTGTTTTTACTATCAAATAAAATTACACTTTTCTCTGTTTTATCCTTTGGACCATGGTGAGGGGCAAGGCTTCCAGATAAAGGAGGTTCTACACCCTACAACAGACCGACAGACCCTGAAGCAGCTACCATAAGAAATACAATTTATTCTCCCTTCTGCATTATATCATACCTCATAGGATTGAGGTTTCACTTGTGAGTAGAACTACTGCACTCTTTGGAATATATATTTTGTAGCTTCTGCTATCAAGAATTATTATGTCTCTGATTTGAGCACTTTTTTACCTGCAGTACACACGTTATGATATAGATATTTGGAGGCACTCTGCATAACCTTCTTGTTTTTCATAATTTCTATGAATGTGATTTTGTATCTCTGAGGTTAGTATTGTAGCAGCCTCTAAATTATATTAAATTATATTGTACAACCCCAATTCTGAAAAAGTTTGGGCAGTATGAAAAATGCAACAAAAAAAAGAGTAATTTTAAAATTTAATTCACCCTGTACTATATTGAAAACAAATTATTTTTATGTTTTACTTTGTGAATTTAATGTATTTTTAAAAACATACACTCATTTAAATTCTGATGACTGCAACATACTCCAAAAAAGTTGGGACAGTCGACACCACCTTTTCTTATTAAGCATTTGGGCACTGAAGACACCAGTTGGTTACGTTTAGCAAACTGACACATAGATTACGAGTCTTGCTTTAGCCTTAAAAAGCAGCGTTGAGAGGTCCCAACACTGCTTTTTTCCTACCACTGGTATTTCGAGTTTTGCAGGTACAGGTGTATCGCTCACTTTTTTGGTCAGACTCGAAAATACCGCAAATCCACTTATGTCAATATCGTATCCTATATTTTCAATGGGACTTGCATAATACCAGTATTACGAGTCTGGCAAAAAGATAGCGGTAGACCCTCTTCTGCAAGACTGATACCGCATTTAAAAGTCAGTAGTTAAGAGTTTTATGGGCTAACGCCGTAGCATAAAACTCTTAATTAAAGTGCTAAAAAGTACACTAACACCCAAACATCGCAAACACTAAAAAAAAATTGTTTAACCCCTAATCTGCCGAACCGGACAATAAATATATTAACCCCTAAACCGCCACACTCCCGCATCGCAAACACTAGTTAAATATTATTAACATCTTGTATCAATAGTATCTCTCAGCGCTCATAATATCCCAATGATGCTTAATGATAGATGGGGTACCTAGCTGCCCCAAAAAATGGTTAAGAAATGTTAATTGTATATCAGAAAGCGCCTAATTGAAGGCTATGGGAATTAGGTTTGGGAAATACCGTGTATATCTATATTCCAAATATGATTAATTCTCATATGTGTAGGAATGTATTCCGGAATACTGTATAGAAATATATACAATTTATTTCTTCATACAATTAATTAAAACATATAATAAAACATATAATAGACATACATTTAAAAACATGGATCCATGTGAAAGTGTGCAATTATAATAGATTACGATCTTGGTTCATGAAAGACAATAAATTAACATAATAGTTCCTAAATTATTCTCTTAAAATCTCTAAAAATTCTTACAAAATTCTTACAAGATTGTTTAAAACATATAATCCGTTGTAGTCCCTAACCGGTTAGGGTGATTTGATATTCTCAAAAACAGTTTTTAGTCTCTTATTTGGTGTAACTTCATTAATAAAAATGTGAGGCAAAAAAATGTGAAGCAAAAAAGTGTGAAACACAAAATTTCTTTGAGTGTTGTAATGGTGATGAAAAAATGTTTTGAAAAAATGTGAAAAAAGATTCTAAAATAGATTCCAAAAAACTTTTAAAATCGTGAAGTCCAATATTTGAATTAGAAATAAAATCAAAAAAATCAAAAATCAAAAAGTAAAAACTAATATAATAATCATAAAGTTCTTCCGTGTTTTAAATCCAAAATGGTGGTTTTGGTGGTTGTGAAATACCAAATGTGTTAAAAAATATGGAGAAAAAAAGAATAAATGATGAATTAAATCCAAATCCTTATCAAATAATAAGTCTGTGATTTATGTGGGTGTGAAAAAATATAGTTGGTGTGAATCTTCCTTCTCCTTAACAAATGGTTTGTTGTTGATATATTGATTCTAAGGTATTCGGTCTGTGATGAAAGACTCTATCCTTATCAAACCCGAAAATTGTTAATGGGGATTGAACCAGCAGAATCTGTGCAAGTCAAATTAATGGGGTGGTAAGCAAGTCTTTATATCAGTGAAGAATTTTGCAATGAATAACAGCTTTATTTTGTCGAATGATCATGCTGTTTTTTCTTCTCACTAATGTTTCTGCCCCCAGAACAAAACAATCCTTTTTTGCCTCACATTTTTATTAATGAAGTTACACCAAATAAGAGACTAAAAACTGTTTTTGAGAATATCAAATCACCCTAACCGGTTAGGGACTACAACGGATTATATGTTTTAAACAATCTTGTAAGAATTTTGTAAGAATTTTTAGAGATTTTAAGAGAATAATTTAGGAACTATTATGTTAATTTATTGTCTTTCATGAACCAAGATCGTAATCTATTATAATTGCACACTTTCACATGGATCCATGTTTTTAAATGTATGTTTCTATTATATGTTTTATTATATGTTTTAATTAATTGTATGAAGAAATAAATTGTATATATTTCTATACAGTATTCCGGAATACATTCCTACACATATGAGAATTAATCATATTTGGAATATAGATATACACGGTATTTCCCAAACCTAATTCCCATAGCCTTCAATTAGGCGCTTTCTGATATACAATTAACATTTCTTAAATATTATTAACCCCTAATCTGCCTGCTCTAACATCGCCGCAACCTACCTACACTTATTAACCCCTAATCTGCCGCCCCCAACATCGCTGCCACTATATTAAAGTTATTAACCCCTACACCTAAGTTAAACCCTAACACCCCCTAACTTAAATATAATTTAAATAAATCTAAATAAAATAACTATCATTATTTAAATTATTCCTATTTAAAACGAAATACTTACCTATAAAATAAACCCTAAGGTAGCTACAATATAAGTAATAGTTACATTGTAGCTAGTTTAGGATTTATTTTTATTTTACAGGCAACTTTGTATTTATTTTAACTAGGTACAATAGTTATTAAATAGTTATTAACTATTTAATAGCTATTTAGTTAAAATAAAGACAAATTTACCTGTAAAATAAAACCTAACCTATGTTACAATTACACCTAACACTACACTACAATTAAATTAATTCCCTAAACTAACTACAATTAAATACAATTAAATACAATTTTCTAAAGTACGAAACCCCCCACTAAATTACAGAAAATAATAAAATAATTACAATATTTTTAAACTAATTACACCTAATCTAATCCCACTAATAAAATAAAAAAGCCCCCCAAAATAATAAAAAGCCCTACCCTATACTAAATTACAAATAGCCCTAAAAAGGGGGTTTTGCAGGGCATTGCCCCAAAGTAATCAGCTCTTTTTTCTGTTAAAAAAAGTACAATAATCCCCCAACATTAAAAACCACCACCCACACACCCAACCCTACTCTAAAACCCACCCAATACCCCCTTAATAAAACCTAACACTAACCCCTTGAAGATCACCCTACCTTGAGAAGTCTTCACCAGCCGGGCAGAAGTCCTCAACAAAGCCGGGCGAAGTGGTCCTCCAGACGGACAGAAGTTTTCATCCAGGCCGCATTTTCCATCTTCATCCATCTGGCGTGGAGTGGGTCCATTTTCAAGACATCCGACGCGGAGCATCCTCTTCAAATGAAGTCCAACTGAAGAATGAAGGTTCCTTTAAATGATGTCATTCAAGATGGCGTCCCTTGAATTCCGATTGGCTGATAGAATTCTATCAGCCAATCGGAATTAAGGTAGAAAAAATCCTATTGGCTGATGCAATCAGCCAATACGATTGAAGTTCAATCAGCCAATAGGATTGAGCTGGCATTCTATTGGCTAATTTTTTCTACCTTAATTCCGATTGGCTGATAGAATTCTATCAGCCAATCGGAATTCAAGGGACGCCATCTTGGATGACGTCATTTAAAGGAACCTTCATTCTTCAGTTGGACTTCATTTGAAGAGGATGCTCCACGTCGGATGTCTTGAAGATGGACCTGCTCCACGCCGGATGGATGAAGATAGAAGATGCCGCCTGGATGAAGACTTCTGCCCATCTGGAGGACCTCTTCTGGCCAGCTTGGATGAGGACTTCTGCCCGTCTGGAGGACCACTTCGCCCGGCTTCCTTGAGGACTTCGGCCCGGCTGGGTGAAGACTTCTCAAGGTAGGGTGATCTTCAAGGGGTTAGTGTTAGGTTTTATTAAGGGGGTATTGGGTGGGTTTTAGAGTAGGGTTGGGTGTGTGGGTGGTGGGTTTTAATGTTGGAGGGGTATTGTACTTTTTTTCACAGGTAAAAGAGCTGATTACTTCGGGGCAATGCCCCGCAAAAGGCCCTTTTAAGGGCTATTTGTAATTTAGTATAGGGTAGGGCTTTTTATTATTTTGGGGGGCTTTTTTATTTTATTAGGGGGATTAGAGTAGGTGTAATTAGTTTAAAAAAATTGTAATTATTTTATTATTTTCTGTAATTTAGTGTTTGTTTTTTTCGTACTTTAGATATTTTTTTAAAATTGTATTTAATTGTATTTAGTTTAGGTAATTAATTTAATTATAGTGTAGTGTTAGGTGTAATTATAACTTAGGTTAGGATTTATTTTACAAGTAAATTTGAATTTATTTTAACTAGGTAGCTATTAAATAGTTAATAACTATTTAATAACTATTGTACCTATTTAAAATAAATACAAAGTTGCCTGTAAAATAAAAATAAACCATAAGATAGCTACAATGTAACTATTAGTTATATTGTAGCTATCTTAGGGTTTATTTTATAGGTAAGTATTTAGTTTTAAATAGGAATAATTTAGTTAATGATAGTTATTTTATTTAGATTTATTTAAATTATATTTGTTAGAGGGGTGTTAGGGTTAGACTTAGATTTAGGGGTCAATAACTTTAATATAGTGGCGGCGACGTTGATGGCGGCAGATTAGGGGTTAATAAGTATAATGTAGGTGGCGGCGGTGTCTGGAGCGGCTGATTTTGGGTTAATAATATAATGTAGGTTGCGGCAATGTCAGGGGCAGCAGATTAGGGTTTCATAAGTATAATGTAGGTGGCGGCGGTGTCTGGAGCGGCAGATTAGGGGTTAATAATATAATGTAGGTTGCGGCGATGTCGGGGGCAGCAGATTAGGGGTTAATAAGTGTAAGATTAGGGGTGTTTAGACTCGGGGCTCATGTTAGGGTGTTAGGTGTAGACATAAAATGTATTTCCCCATAGGAATCAATGGGGCTGCGTTAGGAGCTGAACGCTGCTTTTTTGCAAGGGTTTTTTCAGTCGGCTCTCCCCCATTGATTCCTATGGGGAAATCGTGCATGAGCATGTTTTGCCAGCTCACCACTACCATAAGCAGCGCTGGTATTGAGGTGAGATGTGGAGCAAAATTTTGCTCTACGATCACTTTTTTGCGGTTAAGGTGAGCGGTGAGGGAAAACTGCTCCTTAGCACCGCACAGCATTACCGACAAAACTCATAATCTAGGCGTGAATTTCCCCCTATTCATCCATTATGCATGTCTGCGCAACTGTACAGGGCCTTTGTTGCCTTATTTTGGGCTTCATAATAATAATTCTCAATCAGAGACAGTTCAGGACTGCAGGCAGGTCATGCTAGCACCTGCACTTTTTGTAAATGCAATCATGTGCTTGTAATCCAGACAGAATGTGGTTTGGTGTTGTCCTGCTGGAAAATGCAGGGACTCCCTGGAAAAGACATCTGGATGGCAACATAGTTTGCTCCAAAGTGTATGCATATCTTGCATATCTGCATTAATGATGCCCTCACAGATGTGCAAGTTACCCATGCCATGGGTACTGACTCACCCCCATACCATGACAAATTCTGGATTTTGGACCTGATGCTTAAAACAGCTTGAATGGTCCTTTTCCTCTTTGGCCCAGAGAACACGACGGCTGTTTTTTTTTCAAAAACTATGTGAAATGTTAACTTGATGAACCACAAAACACAATTTCACTGTGCTACCGTCCATCTCAGATATGACCGAGCCCAGAGAAGTCAGCGGCGCTTCTGGACCGTGTTGATGTAGGGCTTCTGCTTTGCATAGTAAAGCATTAACTGGCATCTATGGATGCAATAGCGATTGGTGTTGACTGACAAAGGTTTACCAAAGCATTCCAGAGCCCATGTCAGGATATCCATTACAGACTAATAGCAGGTTTTTGAGGTAGGGACATCTGAGGGATTGAAAATCACATGCATTCAGAAATTGTTTTCGGCCTTGCCTTTTACGCACCGAGATTTGACCGGATTCCTTGAATCTTTTAATTATATTGTGCACAGCAGAAGGTGAAATGCCCAAAATCCTACTGATATTTTGGGGGGGCATGTTGTCCTCAAAGTGTTGGATTATTTGCTGACACATCTGTTGGCAGATTGGCGAGCATCGACCCATCCTTGCTCTTGAAGGACTAAGCCTTTTTTGGAGGCTCTTTATATACTATGATTACACGATTGTCTCACCTGTTTCATATCAAATTCTTATATCAACTTGTCACATCGCTATTAGTTCTAAATTGCCCCTGTCCCAACTTTTTGGAATGTGTTGCAGTCATCAGATTTAAAATGAGTGTATATTTTAAAAAATACATTCAATTCACAAAGTAAAACATCAAATAATGTGTTAATAATGTTTTTTCAATATAGTGTTAACTTTTTCTGTATTGGGGTTGTATTATTTTTTTCAAATCACCCCACCGTACAGGAGTATTATATATATTTACTATCTATATTACCTAGTTTTATACACCCCACCAGTTTTCATACTAACAGCACTACTTGTGGTTCCATTAGTGCTCCTTGAGTCCCGGTTATGGGACCACCACACTTGTACTAATATATAAAAAATAAATATATTTTTCATGGTTTAAGTTATTTGAGTGGAAAGGGCTCCAAAGTATGTATGTATGTGTGTATATATATATATATATATATATATATATATATACACAAATATACATATATATAGAAATACATTTCCACACACATATGTGTGTGTATATACTGTATATATCTATATATATATATATATATATATATATATACACAGTATCTCACAAAAGTGAGTACACCCCTCACATTTTTGTAAATATTTTATTATATCTTTTCATGTGACAACACTGAAGAAATTACACTTTGCTACAATGTAAAATAGTGAGTGTACAGGCTGTATAACAGAGTAAATTTGCTGTCCCCTCAAAATAACTCAACACGTAGCCATTAATGTCTAAACCACTGGCAACAAAAGTGAGTACACCCCTTAGTGGAAATGTCCAAATTGGGCCCAATTAGCCATTTTCCCTCCCCGGTGTCATGTGACTCGCTAGTGTTACAAGGTCTCAGGTGTGAATGGGGAGCAGGTGTGTTAAATTTGAAGTCATCGCTCTCACACTCTCTCATACTGGTCACTGGAAGTTCAACATGGCACCTCATGGCAAAGAACTCCCTGAGAATCTGAAAAAAAGAATTGTTGCTCTACATAAAGATGGCCTAGGCTATATGAAGATTGACAAGACCCTGAAACTGAGCTGCAGCACGGTGGGCAAGACCATGCAGCGGTTTCACAGGACAGGTTACACTCAGAACAGGCCTTGCCATGGTCGACCAAAGAAGTTGAGTGCACATGCTCCGCATCATATCCAGAGGTTGTCTTTGGGAAATAGACGTATGAGTGCTGCCAGCATTGCTGCAGAGGTTGAAGGGGTGGGGGTCAGCCTGTCAGTGCTTAGACCATATGCCGCACACTGCATTAAATTGGTCTGCATGGCTGTTGTCCCAGAAAGAAGCCTCTTCTAAAGATGATGCACAAGAAAGCCTGCAAACAGTTTGCTGAAGACAAGCAGACTAAGGACATGGATTACTGGAACCATGTCCTGTGATCCGATGAGACCAAGATAAATTTATTTGGTTCAGATGGTGTCAAGCATGTGTGGCGGCAACCAGGTGAGGAGTACAAAGACAAGTGTGTCTTGCCTACAGTCAAACATTGTGTTGGGAATGTCATGGTCTGGGCCTGCATGAGTGTTGCCGGCACTGGGGAGCTATAGTTCATTGAGGGAACCATGAATGCCAACATGTACTGTGACATACTGAAGCAAAGCATGATCCCCTCCCTTCAGAGACTGGGCTGCAGGGCGGTATTCCAACATGATAACGACCCCAAACACATCTCCAAGATGACCACTGCCTTGCTAAAGAAGCTGAACTGAAGATAAAGGTGATGGACTGGCCAAGCATGTCTCCAGAACTAAACCCTATTGAGCATCTGTGGGGCATCCTCAAACAGAAGGTAGGGGAGCGCAAGGTCTCTAACATCCACCAGTTCTGTGATGTCATCATGGAGGAGTGGAAGAGGACTCCAGTGACAACCTGTGAAGCTCTGGTGAACTACATGCCCAAGAGAGTTAAGGCAGTGCTGGAAAATAATGGTGGCCACTCAAAATATTGACACTTTTGGCCCAATTTGGACATTTCAACTTAGGGGTGTACTCACTTTTTTGCCAACTGTTTAGCCATTAATGGCTGTGTGTTTAGTTATTTTGGGGGGACAGCAAATTTACACTGTTATACAGGCTGCACACTCACTACTTTACATTGTAGCAAAGTTTCATTTCTTCAGTGTTGTCACATGAAAATATATAATAAAATATTTACAAAAATGTGAGGGGTATACTCACTTTTGTGAGATACTGTGTGTGTGTGTATGTATATATATATATATATATATATATATATATATATATATATATATATATATATATATATATATATATATATATATATATATATATATAAAATATAGCCCTTTCCATTCAAATACCTTTTCATATACCATGCACCTTTTAACCCTTATAAAAAATGTTATTCATATTTATATGAATACATTTTATCAGATAAGGTATATCTTAGTTTTCGTTCAAGCTAACAAGTTTACTTTCATCTTGTAATATACGGTCAAGTTAGCGTGGTCGCGATATTGCTTATAGTGACATGCGCAAACAATAGCTTGCCACTTGTAATCTAGCCCACAGAATTTGATCTAGTATCCTAAAAATGTTCTAATGACATAATGGATGCTCTCTATAAAAGGATACATTGCTCATACTTCACACCAGTATATCACTTTTTTCCCTTAGTCTAGTTACAAATTCTTATTTCAAACTGGTAACTCTGGTGTTGCTGCTAGCATTCTCATTGTAAATGAAGACTGCTGTAAACCATCTGTTGAGTACCATCACTAATGTAAAAAATGACATTTTAAATGAATTTATATTCATTATATTGATTGTGTAAGACAAATTTAAAACTCACACCTCAATGATTCATAGCTAAGGAAACCCATACAAATATTATGATAATCTACAAAGTATTTCTTAAGGATTTATGAGACTGCTGCTTTAATTCTCAAATACATGAGTGTATTAGCCATAAATAGGACAATGATGGGTGTGTAGTCCCATTGGATCATCATTATGTTCATATCTCCATGAATAGTTGCTCAGTTAAATGAAACATAATGTTGTTCAAAGGGCCTCCAAGCCAATTTCAATTATTTTAAATATCAGGGAATGCTGCTGATTAAATTGTGGGAAAACTGCAGATAGATAGATAGATAGATAGATAGATAAATAGATAGATGATAGATCTTTGCATGCATAGACATTTCATTTTGCCATATCTAGAATGCACAGTAAGGAAATGATTAAAATTGCATCACTACAGCAACATCCACATTTCTTTTCCTGTCATTATGTTTAAAATTTACATTTGTCTGCTTGTTTGACTCTGACACAAACATTTGCTCAGAATATGAACGCTTCAAGCGTGCACATCAATTTTGAAATATACTAGATATTTACATTGTACCATAGAGGACATAATGACTTCAAAGGAAATATGTAAATATTTTTTTTTAAACAAAAAAGCAATTATCAATTAATTTACATTCTCAAAAAACATCCATCTGCAGTTACGTAGCTCAGTACTTTTTCTAAAAATGGGATGCTACTATAGTACTCAATTTACTTCAGTTTATCTAGAAGCATGCCCAATAAAGCACCAGTCTTCTGGTCTCTAACTTAGTCCCCTATTACTCCAGGTCACTGTTCTTGTCTCTCTTCTATATGCAATATCACTTCCATTGTCACATTTTTTATTGGCTGCCAAAAATGCAGTCTAGTTCTTTACCCTCCAATTTAATGAAGGGCCACATTCTAGGTAAAAGTGAAGCACAGGACAGGATACAGTGAAAGATCATTAAGGAAGGGGTCTGTGACTAAAGGAGTGTTTGCAAGGCGTAGCAGTCTATTGTAGGTATGTGGTTGACATAAGGGCTTCAGAGACAGAAATAGGAGTCAATTGTGGGTATGCTGCAGGACCAGCAGTCTGCTCTGGTTATGTCGCTACCAGGGGTACTGCAAAGTCAGGAATCTGCTGTGGGTCAGTGGTGTCTCTAGGGATTAATTATTGGGGGGGCATTTACCAGAGACCCACCTGTGTTTTGTGAATGATGCAGTGACAAGAGGAGAAGGACCGGGCTTTCAAAAGGGTGGAAATGTGTGAGGCCAGTAGAGCGGGAGGAAGCCTGGTGGGAAACTGAGTGGTGATCTCAATTGGGGGGGGGGGGCTAGTTGGGAGGCTAGAGCCCCCCTGATGAATCCACTGATGTTGGTATGTGTCTAACAAAGTTGCAGAAATTTAGGAATCTGATATGGGTATGTGACTAACAGAGATGCATCAGGTCAGGTGTCTGATTTTGTTAAATGGCTAACAGAGATGCATCAGGTCAGGTGTCTTCTGTGGTCAGTCTGCTGTGGGTATGTGACAAACAGAGGTGCTTCAGGGTCTTAAAGCTAAATACTTACCTGTAAAATAAACCCTAATATAGCTACAATATAAATTATAATTATATTGTAGCTATTTTAGGATTAATATTTATTTTACAGGCAACTTTGTAATTATTTTAACCTGGTACAATAGCTATTAAATAGTTAATAACTATTTAATAGCTATCTAGTTAAAATAATTACAAAATTACCTGTAAAATAAATCCTAACCTAAGTTACAATTAAACCTAACACTACACTATCAATAAATTAATTAAATAAAATACCTACAATTACCTACAATTAAACCTAACACTACAATATCAATAAATTAATTAAATACAATAACTACAAATAAATACAATTAAATAAACTACTAAAGTACAAAAAATAAAAAAGAACTAAGTTACAAAAAATAAAAAAATATTTACAAATATTAGAAAAATATTACAACAATTTTAAACTAATTACACCTACTCTAAGCCCCCTAATAAAATAACAAAGCCCCCCAAAATAAAAAAATGCCCTACCCTATTCTAAATTACAAAAGTTCAAAGCTCTTTTACCTTACCAGCCCTTAAAAGGGCCTTTTGTGGGGCATGCCCCAAAGAAAACTGCTCTTTTGATAGGATTCTATCAGCCAATCGGAATTAAGGTAGGAAAATTCTGATTGGCTGATGGAATCAGCCAATCAGATTCAAGTTCAATCCGATTGGCTGATCCAATCAAACAATCAGATTGAGCTCGCATTCTATTGGCTGATCGTAACTTTGTACTTTAGTTAGTTTATTTAATTGTATTTATTTGTAGGTATTGTATTTAATTAATTTATTGATAGTGTAGTGTTAGGTTTAATTGTAACTTAGGTTAGGATTTATTTTACAGTTAATTTTGTAATTATTTTAACTAGGTAACTATTAAATAGTTATTAACTATTTAATAGCTATTGTACCTGGTTAAAATAATTACAAAGTTGCCTGTAAAATAAATATTAATCCTAAAATAGCTACAATATAATTATAATTTATATTGTAGCTATATTAGGGTTTATTTTACAGGTAAGTATTTAGCTTTAAATAGGAATAATTTATTTAATAAGAGTTAATTTATTTCGTTAGATTTAAATTATATTTAACTTAGGGGGGTGTTAGGGTTAAAGTTAGACTTAGCTTTAGGGGTTAATAAATTTATTAGAGTAGCGGTGAGGTCCGGTCGGCAGATTAGGGGTTAATACTTGAAGTTAGGTGTCGGCGATGTTAGGGAGGGCAGATTAGGGGTTAATACTATTTATTATAGGGTTATTGAGGCGGGAGTGAGGCGGATTAGGGGTTAATACATTTATTATAGTAGCAGTGAGGTCCGGTCGGCAGATTAGGGGTTAATAATTGTAGGTAGGTGGAGGCGACGTTGGGGACGGTAGATTAGGGGTTAATAAATATAATATAGGGGTCGGCGGTGTTAGGGGCAGCAGATTAGGGGTACATAGGGATAACGTAGGTTGCGGCTGTGTACGGAGCGGCAGATTAGGGGTTAAAAAATATATACATGGGTCAGCGATAGCGGGGGTGGAAGATTAGGGGTTAATAAGTGTAAGGCTAGGGGTGTTTAGACTCGGGGTACATGTTAGGGTGTTAGGTGCAGACTTAGGAAGTGTTTCCCCATAGGAAACAATGGGGCTGCGTTAGGAGCTGAACGCTGCTTTTTTGCAGGTGTTAGGTTTTTTTTCAGCACAAACTGCCCCATTGTTCTCTATGGGGGAATCGTGCACGAGCACGTTTTTGAAGCTGGCCACGTCCGTAAGCACCGCTGGTATTGAGAGTTGCAGTGGCGGTAAATTATGCTCTACGCTCCCTTTTTGGAGCCTAACGCAGCCCTTCTATGAACTCTAAATACCAGCGGTATTTAAAAGGTGCGGGCGAAAAAAAGCCAGCGTTAGATTCGCGGGTCATTACCGACAAAACTCTAAATCTAGCCGACTGTGTTTTATAAATGTAATATTCGAATTCGAATGTGACATTCGATTCGAATGTGATATTCGATTTGAATGTGACATTCGAAATAGTGTTTTTAGTCTACAATTGTGTTTTATAAATGTAATATTCTAATTCGAATGTGATATTCGAATGTCACATTCGAATTCGAATGTGACATTCGAAAACTGTAAATAACATTCAAAAATCGAATTTTTAAGAATATTCGTTCTTATCAACATTCTATTATGTAAATCGAATTTCTACAATAACATTCGTTCTAACATTTGAATTTGGATATAAACACATTCGCCCATCTCTAGTCATCAGGGTATCATATGTATTTATTTGAAGTCAAAGGATTTTTTAAGAGCTGGGCCAGTTTTCTCTCTCTATCTGTATAACCCCTCCTGGTTGCCATCTAGTTTTAAAAACCACCCCTACACAGGTGTTATAAAATGGGCTGGCATAAAAGATGACATTTCTTACTGAAAAAGAAATTCAAGAGAAGGCAGCAATATACTGAAAATAGCACGACAGTAAAGAGGTGATTTTAATTTCTGCTGTATCTGAATCATGACAGTTTAATTATATGTGGGCTATCCCTTTGAGCTATCAGCTTAAGATTATATTGAATCAAACATCAATTCGAATTTTAAAATCATTGTCTAAAATATTACACTGTGCTTCCTAATATCAGCATCAATGTTTATCTTTAATACTAATTTCAGATATACATACTTTCAAAGTATAAAACACAATGTAACAAATGGCACTTACAAGTTCTGATGAGTGATCAATGACACAAGTATCGAGCAATTTGATTAGTTAGTGATAGTTTAAAATGTATATTTGAATCAGATTGACTGATGTCATAAATCATGTGATTATGCATATTCCAATCAAAAGTGGTTGAAAAATTCACTAGTGTGTGGGTTGTTTAGGAGTTTGTGTCATAATTGGTGCGAAAAGTGTTGCGTCAAAATTGGTGTGAAGTGGAGAGTGTGACTTGTATTATATGGCTTAAACATGGTGCACATAGATTTTTCCCAAAAAATAAAAAGTAAGTTAGCTATATTATGTTGTGTATTTATTTCATTTTTATTTTTATATCTATTAGTGCGACAGGTTTGGGGCAAAACTTTGCAACAAATTTGGAGAAATAATATTATCCCCTTGCTTTGTAATGAGAGGCAAAGTTGTAATATAATCCATAAGTAGCAAAGTATTTTTCATTTTTATCCCTATATCTACTAGTGCACCAAATGTGGAGCAATAACATAGCATCAATCTGCATCGGATTGAGATTGCAGGAGCGTATATTACGTCACAAATTTCAACATTTGATGATCTTGACGTTTTGATAACTACGGCGGATCAATCTCACGACAAATGTGATACAGGATTCAAGCGTATTTTCAGTTGACGCTTTGATAAATATCCCCCTTAATGTAATCTCTTACAATTGCAGTATGTTTTGTATAACTAATGAACACATTGAGGCCTATTTATCAACGGTCTGGCGGACCTGATCCGACAGTGCGGACCTCGCTGAATTCCGTATTCAGCATTGCACCAGCAGCTCTTGTGATTGTGGCAATTTCTGTCTGCCTCATTAGAGCAGGCGGACAGGTTATGGAGCAGCGGTCTTCAGACCGCTGCTCCATAACTTGCATTTTTGGCGAGTCTGAAGACTCGCCAGAAACACGGGCCATCAATCTTGATAGATATGCCCCATTGGCTACAGGGGTGATCAGCACAGATTGGGTGTTTTATTGTAATCTATTTTTTGTCTGAACTCTATATTCTATCAGTCATCATGGAATGCTTTATTTATAAACTGTTTAGAATGCAAACTAATTTCTATTTTTTTCAATAAATAGTTCTGCAATAATCAAGTAAACAATGCAAATAATATGTACTTGTCTTATAGTAACTAAAACAGATGCATTTAATCTGAATCACTGTATATTTTTTAGTAATGCATTTACCCAAAACCCACGGTAATATCATCCACTCGACACAAGTTGGCGGAGGTCCTTGAAGCTCTTTTTTGATAGGAAGTTGTGAAGCAAGCAGAAGGAGGAATAGAAAAGTCAAATATGATGCTGTATGGCAGATGAATTTGATGAATGGCTTCCTGATAAATAATCCCAAGGTGCTTTTAGGAGCTACCAGGTAGAGTATAGAGAAGACCGGAAAAAGAAGTCCTACTATCACACATGTCAGCATCTTTACTGCCCAGTGGCGTCTTCTCCAACCAGGGAATTCATCATACCAACGAGAAGCAAGCAACTGCTGGCAATTTGGCTGGGCAACAAACTGAAACAAAAAAAATGTAAAGATAAATTAACCTAAAAAAAATGTTCTCTAGTGTTCATGATCAAACAGCAATTAAACATTAAAATATTTTTTTGCATGAAAAAAAAAAAATGAAAATAAGTTAATACTGATATTGAAGCTAACAGGAAATACATATTTGTGCACAAATTATTGCCTAGGGATAGCCTGCTGATAAAGAGAACTCTTTTATTGGTGGGGCAGAACACTACCTTCACAAGCATAAAAACAAAAACTGCATCCCATTTTAAATATGCAACAAAAATATTCATTATTCATTTCCTATTTTACTCTCTCTCTCTCTCTCTCTCTCTCTCTCTCTCTCTCTCTCTCTCTCTATATATATATATATATATATATATATATATATATATATATATATATATATATAATAAATACAGAATGAACTCTCTAGATTTACTCTATATTTACAACATCACAATCTTTATTGTGAAAGTTTTTGTCTGAAGTAAGTCTTGAAAATATTCACCATCGGGCGGACAACTTCTCAACTTGCGAAGCTGTCCGCCACCGCCTTTGTTACATAATGGCAGCGCATCTGTTTGTCTGCTGGTCTGTAGGTATCATTACACACTCCTTGCGACCAATCGCGTGACTGAAGGGGCTGTCAATCCCCGAGAGTGAGCGAGCTCTCTGTGATTTTCCCTCGCCACTTCAGAGGTGGTGTAGGGTGTAAAAGGCAGCTCTCGCTGCTTCGTACATGGAGCCTAGAGTGTGCATCCAGTTGGATTTATTGTTAATATTTAAGATTGCACTCTGGTCCAATGTAGTTTTTTTGTTTGTGAGAGAGTGCTTCTAAAGATTTGTATATACATATATATATATATATATATCCAAATGTTTGTCACCAAGCACTCACGTTTGTTTAAGTCGTCTGCCTAGGTGCGGTGCATATAAATAAATACACTTGCAGCAATGATGGAGACCGCACTCATAGGACTTATAAACATTCACCTTAGTGATATTTAATAGCGTAACGTTACACTATTAAATATCACTAAGGTGAATGTTTATAAGTCCTATGAGTGCGGTCTCCATCATTGCTGCAAATATATATATATATATATATATATATATATATATATATATACATAGTTTTAAGATAACAACTAATTGCACTACTCATATATCTGTGACCCGCTCAATTTAAATCCCCTGATTATTTAGTATTTATCAGGAAAAATTGTGCTCGGGGGGAAAAGAAAGCATGAATTGTTTTAAGAAAAAAGAAAATATGTTAGACCGTTGGCCCACACTTGTTTCCCTGTTTCCAGCACCAGAGCATAAGGTCTATTATATCCTAACCATTTTAACAGTGATAGTAACAGCCACTAAATAGGGTTCCCTAAAGCCTCCTAAACAACTTAAACAATTCTATACTATTACAATGTTACAAAATAAGATTGATACATTGATATACTAAGTGATTACTTTATTGCTACAAGAGATAACACAGACATTTATTGCAAATTACTAAACGTGGGCCCACTGTAGATTATCGGTATACCGAAAAAATTTCAGCTGACTGAGAAAAGAGTTCCTTAAAGGGTATTGATGTTTAAAGTCCCATACAGCTTGTCTGATAACTTATGCACCACATTTACGTTACTTTGTTGCAATCTTCAGTGGGAGATTATGGCAAGGTACTTTAACACTCACGGGTATTTAACACTCACAGGTATTTATATTCCAACAGTCACAGCTTTAGTTATATTGTAGGTATATGCAGAAAACTGAGTCATTATCACTTGTCTCAAATGCTCAACTTGTATTGCATGCAAACAACGCCTCACCAGGTAGGCTTGTAGTACTCCTCCCTGCTTATTATTTCAAGCAAGTTGTGAACGCCGCTTAATCTTATCCTGCGCTTACCTTGATTGCAGATCCTCAATGACTTTGCTTTCATTCCTACTTACAAGACAGCTGTAGTCGGTAACCTCCGTTCTGTTCCGCTTCTATGGCGGTTTCCCATCAGTGTACCTGCTACTCAACCACTCCTGTGATTCAATATCTCCGGTTAGCAAACAACATAGAGGGTACAGCTGTTACCCTCACAGAAACTGAATGCTTCTAGCTAGCGACGCGCGTTTCACCCTCATTGATGTGTCAAAGAACAGGGCTTCATCTGGCTTGTTTCTCATTCGTCAGTTACCTGACTTTTAAGCCGTACAATTTCTCCGCCCATACAGGTGAAATGAAAACGACACCTTAGAATATATTCATTCATATATCCAATCTTCTATTTGTTTTAGGAGTTATTTAATTCAAAAATATAAATTTTAGCATTTATAATCTTATACAATCTTGCAATCGTGTACATTTATAAGAAATATCAACTTATAATAAATCAGATTTTTCCAACAGATCATAAGAAATTTAATTAATCTTTGGCATGCTTTATAATCCTATATAATATTGTGAAAATATATAGGGAAATTAATCCTTATTATGGTATAAAGTTTTACAACTATTTCATAAAGTTGCATGCGATTCTTTCATTTAACATAATTTCAACAGACTTAAATACAAAATGTTAATAAGTTAATGATAATTTGGGGATAATTTTAACAGATTCCTTCATTTATTTATTTTCATACAATTATTATAGAAATGGAGCGTAGTTTATTTCTTCTGTTAGCCCATATGGTTTTAGAGATTTAAGGTAAAATATCCACCTACACTCCTTTTGTAGGAGTAAATTATCAAGGTTACCCCCTCTAATGGACAGGTCCACCTTTTCTAGACCCAAAAACTTTAATTTGTGTTCATTGCTTTCATAGAATTTTTTAAAATGTCTAGCTACGCTACTAGTTTTGATTTCATTTGATATGTCCCTTTTATGCTCTTTAATACATTCCTTGAGCTCCCTATAGGTTTTCCCAACGTAATACATTGGGCAATTACAAAAGACTAAATAAATAATACCTTCGCTTCTGCAGTTAATTTCCCTTTTATTTTAAAAAGCATCCCAATATGTAGACTATGTTTTACGACCATCATTACTAGATCTGCCATCATATGTGAAAGATACCCAGGAAGTTTTGAAAATTATAAATGGCATGTCTTTTGAGAGGGGCTGGCTCCCTCCTAGTAGCTATAGATGTTGAATCTTTATACTCCTCAATACCTCACAATGAAGGTATAGCTGCAAGTGAATATTTTCTGAAACAGAGAGGTCAGCTCTTCTCAAAACACACAGCTTTTTTGAGCAACTTTATGAAATAGTTGTAAAACTTTATACCATAATAAGGATTAATTTCCCTATATATTTTCACAATATTATATAGGATTATAAAGCATTCTAAAGATTAATTAAATTTCTTATAATCTGTTGGAAAAATCCGATTTATTATAAGTTGATATTTCTTATAAATGTACACGATTGCAAGATTGTATAAGATTATGAATGCTAAAATGTATATTTTTTACTTAAATAACTCCTAAAACAAATAAAAGATTGGATATATGAATGAATATATACTAAGGTGTCGTTTTCATTTCACCTGTATGGGCGGAGAAATTGTACGGCTTAAAAGTCAGGTAACTGACGAATGAGAAACAAGCCAGATGAAGCCCTGTTCTTTGACACATCAATGAGGGTGAAACGCGCGTCGCTAGCTAGAAGCAATCAGTTTCTGTGAGGGTAACAGCTGTACCCTCTATGTTTTTTGCTAACCGGAGATATTGAATCACAGGAGTGGTTGAGTAGCAGGTACACTGACGGATGGGAAACCGCCATAGAAGCGGAACGGAACGGAAGTTACCGACTACAGCTGTCTTGTAAGTACGAACGAAAGCAAAGTCATTGAGGATCTGCAATCAAGGTAAGCGCAGGATAAGATTAAGCTGCGTTCACAACTTGCTTGAAATAATAAGCAGGGAGGAGTACTACAAGCCTACCTGGTGAGGCGTTGTTTACATGCAATACAAGTTGAGCGTCTGAGACAAGTGATGACTCAGTTTTCTGCATATACCTACAATATAACTAAAGCTGTGATTGTTGGAATATAAATACCTGTGAGTGTTAAATACCCATGAGTGTTAAAATACCTTGCCATAATCTCCCACTGAAGATTGCAACAAAGTAACGTAAAGGTGGTGCATAAGTTATCAGACAAGCTGTATGGGACTTTAAACATCAATACCCTTTAAGGAACTCTTTTCTCAGTCAGCTGAAATTTTTTCGGTATACCGATAATCTACAGTGGGCCCACGTTTAGTAATTTGCAATAAATATCTGTGTTATCTCTTGTAGCAATAAAGTAATCACTTAGTATATCAATGTATCGATCTTATTTTGTAACATTTTAATAGTATAGAGTTGTTTAAGTTGTTTAGGAGGCTTTAGGGAACCCTATTTAGTGGCTGTTACTATCACTATTAAAATGGTTAGGATATAATAGACCTTATGCTCTGGTGCTGGAAACAGGGAAACAAGTGTGGGCCAACGGTCTAACATATTTTCTTTTTTCTTAAAACAATATATATATATATGTATAGTGTGTGCATGTGTGTGAAAGCTATACTAGTTCTACTCCCCATGGAGAGGAAGGATCATGTCATGCATATTTAAGTATGCTTAAGGACATAAAACCCTAAATTGTTCTTTCAAGATTCAGATAGAATATACAATTTTAATTAACTTTTTCTTTGTTTTCTTGTTATGCTTTGTTAAAAAGCAGGAAAGAGAGTTCAGGAGTGTGTAGTACTATATAGCAGCAGTTTTGCAACAATGTTATACATTAGCAAGAGCACTAGTTGCAGCACTATTTCCTGTCATGTAGTGCAGCCAAGAAATTTTTGTTTTGGATGCAATTTTAATTTTGAATATCCAGGGAAATTTATTTCCCCGAATATTTTGTGGCTGCACTATTCATGTATTCATTTAGTTTACTTACCTTAATGTGCTCTGGAGAGCATGGAGAGTATGCTAAGGTATTAACCCCTTACAAAATAAAGTAATCAAATGATTACTGATGATTTTTATCAGTATTTTTTCATTTTCTTTTGTTAAAACAAAACTAAAATCTGATTTTCGTGACGAATGTGCATTCATCCAAAAATGAATGCACATCTCTAGTGCGTGCTACCTATCTAGATATCTCTTCAACAAAGAATAACAAGAGAACAAACTTGCTGCACAAAATATTTTCTTTATAGAACAGGAGCTCTTTTACATTGGGTCTCTTATTGGCTACAGAATAGATGCCAATCAACCTCAAGGGATGTGTCTCTGGACTTCTCTGAGTTTGCAAAACCCAGCAAATGTTGCTAAAATATGATCGTTTTAAATGATTATAAAAGATACATGATAATCACTTGCAGTGCAAACCTTAGAGGGATAGTAAACCCACATTTTTTCTTTCATGATAGAGCATGCAATTGTAAGCAACTTGCTAATTTACTCCTATTATCAATTTTTCTTCTTTCTTTTGGTATCTTTATTTGTAACGCAGAAATGTATGTTTAAGAGCTGGCCTATTTTTGGTTCAGCACCTGGGTTGCAATTGCTGTGTAGTTAGTTACATTTAGCCACCAATAAGCAAGTGCAACCCAGGTTCTAAACCAAATATGGGCTGGATCTTAAACATACATTTCTGCTTTTCAAATAAAGATACCAAGAGAATGAAGAAACATTGATAATAGGAGTAAATTAAAAAGTTGCTTAAAATTGCATGCTCTATCTGAATCATGAAAGAAAAAAATTGGGTTTACTATCCCTTTAATTGCTGATATATACTGTGAACATAGAAACCACAATACTTTAATGTTCATTTAAAGAAGTGTCATTTCAAATTTACGGACACATTCTCTTTAGTGAGAGAAACATTCAGCTCATAAACAAAACCAAGTAAATGTTTCTAAGAGATCAAGGTACTAAAATCTAATTCCTCTGGAATTATATTAGAAGGCTTTGCAAATAAAGACCTGATTTAAAAAAAATAAAAAAAAATAGAAGCAAATTTAGTTACTATATCACAACATAATTTGAATAATAGCACTAGAAATTATCGCACAATTTATTAAGATTAAAATGGATTATCCAGCTTTAATTCAATTAACCACATTTTATATTTCATTAGTGCAATAGCTAACAGTTGATAAATAGTGTTTTATTGACAAGTTTACATTTTTATATTTACAATTCCTTTTCTAAACTAATGCCAAATATGGCCTCAAGCAGTGGTATTCGGCTATTTTCATGTAATAGTGCAACACACAAAGATTTGGATTTGCACAGATCTTTGTTTTGCACTATTACCCAAATAAATCCGGTGCCAAAAATAGGCAAATGCTGAATGCTGCTGCCTGCAGCAAAATGTGTCATTTGTTTAGGAAACGAATGCCGAATATGAAAATTTGCACATTTAGAATTTATTTAACTTATATTTGCTAATACTTACTGAAGTGAAATATAAAATACCTTAGGCTGCCCATATTTCTAAAGGAAGATTAATGAATTATCAGGATAGCCCTATATATAATTTTAATTAATTTACTGCATTTATTGGCAATCTGGTCCATGAATCAACAACCTGTCAACAATTCTGAAGCTGCACCATCAATAAACCTCATACATGGGATCTTGTGCTACAGTAAAAAGACAGCTGTAGAGGCACACTCCCCTAAGAGGCATGCCCAGACAGATTTGCAAGTGATGGTATGATATGTCTGTAACCCACTGTCATGACAGAGGGAGAACCATGGTCTAGAAGACACCACACTTCAATAAATCCCCCAAAAAGTATTTCAGTAATGGATATGCCAATGGGACTATACATACAGATAGAGAAGTGCTCAGCAAGGAACGAACAACAGCTCAGTAGCTTCTTCTATGGCAATTTAAAACCTAGGAGCAGCCTCTTTTAGCCCAATTGATCTTTTTACAGAGGAAAACTTCCCTGAAGTAAATCAGCCTGATCCCGCCGAACAAAGTCAATCCAGCCCGAAATACCAGGCAATCCTCCTCTGAACAAGGAATCAATGGGATTGTGGTTGTTCTTCATTTCACTTTATACTAACCTCATTTCATTTCAATATGTGCATTATTTGTCAGTGAAACAAATGCTAAAAATAGCCATGGTCTATGGCATTAAGGCCATTTTGGCCACGGGTTTAATAGAGAAAAGGTTAAATTCACAAATATTTGTATTTACACAGATATTTATGTGTTGCATGTCTATTTTAATAAAGTGCTGAAATTAGCCAAATTCTGTAAAACCATTTTCAGTATTTGTTTCACTAATAAATAATGAATGCCAAAATAATGCATATATCTAACTAAATACAATTGGAAGAAAACAATGCTTGTAAACATTAGTAATTAAATATACCAACAAATTAGAAACATCTATATTAGGGTTGCCAACCCTCCCTTATTTCCAGGCATATTCCTTATCTGTCCAAACATTTTTACAATCTCCAGGACTGTATACATTATACATTATAACTCTTTCCACTCAAACACATTGTCATATATCACATACCTTTTAACCCTTATATTTTTTATTAATATATATATATATATATACAGTATATATATATATATATATATATATATATATATATATATATATATTTAATCAGAAACTGTATATATGAGTGTAACACTTTATTTTAATGTACTTATGTTATGTTTGGTGCACATTTTTTACCCCTTATACTTTACAACAGGGATCTGAAGCACATATTGGAACTTCAAACATGGAACCCTAGGTCTTCAGTCATGCTAACTTGGTAATACAACTTATGTTTGAGCACAAACGCATCCTTTACTTTCGACTTGTAATACTTGCGCAATCACAGCCCACTCTAACTTTAGTCTGCCACTTGTAATCTAGTCCTAACTTGTTATATTTCATTACTGATCATATTATTATTTTTTTGAAGATATGGGGATTCAACAGCCCCCCCCCCTCTCTCTCTCTCTCTCTCTCTCTCTCTATCTATCTATATCCACAAATGTATTATTATTATTATTATCAGGTATTTGTAGAGCGCCAACAGATTCTGCAGCGCTGTAAACAAAAATGTATAACTAATATATCATGCTCACTAGACTATACCTATAATAACCCAACATTTTACAAAATAACACATTGTAGCCTAACACAGTACAGTGTGTATATATATATATATATATATATATATATACACACTGTACTGTGCTGTCATGCCATGCCTCCTACAAACTATACATGACATATTGACATTAATTCACAAACAATCATAATGTTTGTCTGTGAATGAATGTCAATGTCATGGTTGTAAATGATGCCTGATGAGCCTGTCACATACATCCCAATATTTAAAATTTTTAAAGAGGGACACCCCTGCACTGTTGTCAGTCTGCCACGGCACACCTGAGGATCTCTCACGGCACACTAGTGTGCCACGGCACACTGGTTGAAAAACACTGACCTAAAGGTCTGGTCACAAAACAGTTTACTTTATTCAGATACACTTAGTTGAAAGATACAACTGAAAGTAAGTTTATACACAAACTAAATCATTGTTATGCAGGTAATATAAACAGAATCATTTAAAATATAACTTTTAATAGGATATTATCGATTAAAATAATGAAATGCAATCCTTTCACATTTGCATTAACATTTAAAGACAATTCAAAAACACATTGAGATAGCCTGTATAATTAAAGTAGCAATAGCTTCTCTGTTCAATATTCATATATCTATATGTTACAAGCATTAAATCATTGTGGATACATGTCAAAGGTTGTTAGCAAGGTTCTCTATATATTCCTATCTGGAGTTATCAAGCTTAGAAACAACCCTGATTTTAGACTAAGCTCCTTCAATCCGGGATCTCAATTACATTTACCACTGTCTAATATTGCAAAGAGACCATAGCAAACAGGCTGGTTATGATTATAATAATCAGGCTAAGCTCAAGCAGGTTAAAAAGGAGAAATAAGTACTCCCAGTATTGCACCCCTGACGTACGTTTTGCAACGCTTCTTCAGAGGTGGAGGACACGTCTCTTAATGTGAATGCTGTTATAAGAGCACACTTATCCCTCCTTCATAGGGATTCAAAGAGGAAGATAGTTATTCGCCAGAACAGCTGTCAATCAAGTTTTTAATATGTCATTCTATCACATGATCATAAATGGCCAATCAGATGTACAATATATGTTTTGTCACTTTATTTTCTTTTTTCAATAAAGATCTCTATCATTTTCCAATGCATATGTTATAATAATGTAGCGATTTCATTATAAAAAGAATAAAATAATTTAGTTAGTAAATGATAACTTTATTAAACAAGACAAATATATAAAAATACAGTTATTGAGGTGTCTGAGAGCAAATAAATTACAAATAAATTGGAAGGTGCAAAGCATAAAATGCTAAAAAATCATAAGAAATATTGTGAATCAAGAATAGATGTGAATTAAATGTGTGAATTGTGTCATTTAAAAAAATGGGGAAAAAATGTTAATTGCATAGTTAAAGACATGAATGTGAATAAATAAACATAATTTTAAATAAGTGCATTTTTGTGCATAAACGGTTAAGTGCTAGATAAAAAATTAAATGTATGGATTGTGTAAAAAAAAAAAAGAAGATTAAATGCATAGTTAAAGACAAGACTGTACATAAATTGACATTTCCTAAGATAAAAATGATTTTGAATAAGTGAGTTGTGCATGAGAGGTTCTATTTGTTAAACTGTGTTAGTGAGTGCTAGCCTGAATCATGCACAAACAAGAACACTTCTGACTGGAGTGATGCTAAGGCAACCAGCCCCGACTCACATGGCAAATTCCCTTTATACCCTATGCTTTTGTATAATGTCTCACTGTTTATTTTTTATTGTATTGTACCAATATGATTGTAATTTACCTCTGTATAAACAGTTGGTGCTTTATAAATAAGGAATGATCATCATCATCATCACAAAAAGCAAAACAAGCTGCCTTTTAACAAATAAATAAAGGAACAAATGATGGCAAAGAAAAACAAAAAACAAAAACTTTCTTTTGTTCATGCAGTAAAAATAATTACTTGGTATAGGGTTTTGTTTTATTTATATAAAGAAAATTGAATCCAAGCCTCTGCATGTCAAATCGACATAGGCCAATTATTATGTATCTATACAAGTATTCTGTACCGTATAAATAGCTTCACTTTTTGGATTCACCAAAGTAATGTTATCAGTGTTAACTGATTTGTTATGTATGTATTGGACTCTATTCACAAATAAAGTTATAAAAAAAAAATAAAAAAAATTATTACTCGGAAGATGGGAGGCGCTTTTCTGCATGTGGGAAGGGATAAAAAGTTTACATTTATACTATTAATATTGTTTATTTATAAAGCACCAACAATTTACACAGAGCTGTAACATTTAATATACAGTTGTGGAGTACAATAATCAGAAGAGATTTACATACATTATAAAAGGTAGAGGGCTGTAAACCATCTTTACATAAGACAATCTCAACGGGGCAGATTGACTTGTGAGCTTACATTCAAAAGAAAGTGCATGGGAAAGTTGAGGGAGAGGGAACTGAAGCAGGAGAGATATCTTAAAGTAAGTTGTATTCATCCCTGAACAGATATGTTTTAAAGGAACTCTTAAAGCTGTGCAGACTAGAGGCAAGTATGACTAAGCAAGGCAAAGAGTTCCATAACGTAGATAGAATTCTGAAAAAGTCTTGCAGATGAGAGGAAGATGAGCATGGCAGAGGCATTTAATATGGACTGAAGTGGGGGCAGGCGGTAGCTTGGGAGACCAGAAAGGATATGATTGCAGTAGTCAAAAAGTGGATAAGAATCTTAGTTGTGTATTGAGTGAAGAAGTGCCAATTTTTAGAGATAATTTTAAGGTGACAGGCATTAGCTAAGGACTTCATATGGGGAGCAAAATAAAGTTCTGAATGGCCCCAAGGCAGTAGGCCGGAGGGGTAGAGGTGATGACAGAGTTATCCATATCCATATAATTTGAGAAATAGCGAGATTGGTAGGAGGAGTAAATAGAAGGAGCTCAGTTTTAGGGTTGTCTAGCTTTAGGTAGTGGGAATCCATTCAGAATGAGATACTTGATAGGCAGTGGGTGACATGAGTAAGCAGTGAAAAGGGTATGTTTGGTGCAGAAAGGTAGCTTTGGGTGTCATAAGCATACAGAGCCTATAGATGTGTTCTATACGGAAAAAAAGAAGGAAAACTAGAACTGAGCCTTGATGTACCCCAATACAAAAGAGAAAAAAGAGGAGTATGATCCAGAGAAGGATACTTAAGGTATGGTAGGACATGTAGGAAGAAAACCACAATAGGGCTGTTTCACGAATACGCAAGTATTGAAGAGTTTGGAGCAGCAGTGGATGGTCAACAGTATTAAAGGATGCAGATAGTCATAAAATGATTATCATGGAATAGTGACCTTTAGAATTGGCAGTACACAGCTAATTTATCACCTTGGGAGTAGGAGCATACCATAAACTTGTAGTACAAAAACTGGCAGACAAGTGAGATTTCATCCAGTGCTGTTGTGCAGTCTGGGTACATTTTTGCAATTAACATCTCAGCTATGTATGCCATGGCTAGGGGTGCTTCACTAGCTCTTTTATTAAGGGCATAGTTTAAAATGTAATTATACAGAGAGATAAATTCCTTAGGGCAGGGGAAATAGGCAAGCATAGAGAGAAGGAGATTTAGGTTGTTAGAGGGTAGTTCTATGCTAATGGCGCTTACATTTCAATTGCGTATATTTGAAGGTTAGGTGGTGGGTGCACAGTAGGATTGGTGATGCTGCGGGTTAAGAGATGATAGTCAGAGATTTGAAATGGGTTAGTAAAGACAGATACATAACAACTGTGGCTGACGATTAGGTCAATTGAATGGCCATATTTGTGAGTGGGGAAATTAGTCCACTGTGAGACACCAAAAGAAGAAGTGAACTTGCAACATTTATGCTATCAATAGGAATATTGAAGTCACCAAGAGGTAGGTTTGTCACAGGAGAGGAAGTAACTCAGAATGTATAAATTGATACAGAACCTCCAATTTCCAATAGTGGGGAAAGGCATAGAATTAACGCTTTTTAATACTGCATCAATGGAATATACCAGCCACCAAGTTTCCTTAATAAAATTGGACCTTTTTATGCAAAAAAGGGTCTAAAGAACATAGTAATAATACAATGTTTCAGGCCGTAACACAACCCTTTGTCATGCTGATACATATGTTTATGATTTCTATAATGACACTAGGCACCAAAATCCTTTGTTTCTAGTACAAAAGCAACATCTACTGGCTCTTATTATTATTGCACAACTCTTATAGTTTATTTTGTATTTTTTATAAGATAATGATAAAATCTTTTTTTTTTTTTAAATTAAAAAACATATATACATAATTTGAAAGAAGACATTTCTTTATTGCAGAACAAATAGACAATACCTCACAGTTTTTTGTTATTTTTTTTACCATAAAAGGGACCACTTTAAATGCCAGTTTTACCAGTTGCCAGAGTGTCTAAATGATATATCCAATACATCTCTCTAGTTTTCAAAAGGTATTCCCTATCACTTACCCTTTTTGGTATATTCACCAGTTCAATGATGAAATCACAGCATAGCTCAAAAAATGGGAGGATATAGGGGCCTATTTATTACCACACCTGATAATTAGATTTGTTTTGCATCATTCTCTCATCTGTTGATGTTTCTCCTATATAAACCAAACCACAAGGAAGTTTGATCAGATATACTAAAAAAGAGGATCTACATGTCAAATAACCTTTGGTTTGATGATGGATGAACAAAATAATCTCCTTTTTATCATCAAGTTTCAATTGGCACATCTTCAACTTGGATAATAACCTGTCCTGGATGTGCCAATAAAACTCATTTTCTATGATGTTTCACAAAATTATCTTTAAGATTTTATTTCTTTTGTATACTGTCTTAGGAATGTTCTTGAAAATGTATGTGCATAATTTTATGACTGAATTAGTTTAATCTGGTCACAAATACCATTTTATTCCCTTGTTTTTTTATTATTATATTCTGATTTCTTTATATTGGACAGTTTTTGTATTTTTATCACGGTGTGCTCTTTCTTTAAATTTGTGTCCTCTTTCATTAAATTTTATCTCCCATTTCTTTCAGTCTTAAATCTAATGTATCCGTGTCTTATACAATTCTTAGTACAAGTGTGAATTGACTTCTGTGTGGAGATCTTTTTTAATCTCACCATGTTTGTTATACACCAAAATGTCCAAAAATGGTATTTCAATCTCATCCCAAGTGTGAATTGTACTGAATTATTTACTCAGTTGAGATCTGCTTCAAATTCCAATAGGCTTCAAATGTCACCTACCCACACACTGTAAATGTCATCTATATATCTTCACCAAGAGGCCCCATTTTTAATTAAACAAAGAATGAGTTTTCAAGCTGTTCTTCCACATTATTCATTAACAGATTTATGTATGAGTGGCTGACATTGAAACTCATGGCCATGATCTTTTTCTGTAGATAAAAAGTATCCAAAAATAAGAAATAATTGTTATACAAAATTAATTTCAATAACTGTTTAATGAAGTATATTTGTTCTACAGAAAAATGACCATAAAATTAAATGCTTCTTTTACAGCATATAAATCAATAGATGTGTTATAAACTTCTAACATCCAGTGTGTACAGAATGCCTTTTTCATATATTTTATCTAACATTTTAAGTTAGATATTAATTAATTCATATCTCTCTTTAAAATTTTGATTGCACCACTAAAGGTCATAGGATAATGTTCTAGAAATATAGCTACATTAGAAAAAACAGAGCCATTGTTTATCATTAGTAAGTAATAGAATTCTTTTAAGATTATCTCCTTTTTTTTAAGGCAAAATTAAAGTCCACTAGTAATTCGGTGGGACAATTTTTTTTTTTTTTAAACAGGCACCTAATTACCAGACACTGCTTCCTGAAGGACTTCCCTTCCAAACAAATCAAAGTGGTAGAATTGAGATAAAGTATGTTGCTGCCTTGCAAATTTAGGACTAGATTACAAGAGGCACGCTATCATTAGTGTGTGGAGCGCAAATCCGATATCAAGATCTCTGTATTTTTTGCTCTCGAATCCACATTACAAGTGACGCAGTGTTTAAATTATTGCAAATTTGTTTGTGCAAACTTGCGGTAATTTATTCTCCCCGAATTTTAAAGTAAATATGATTGCTTGAACACAATCACATTCTACGCTGAAACTTTTTACAATACTTGAAAAGTTGATTAAAGAGATTGCACTAAACAAACAAAAAGGATAATAACATTTTTAAACCTACACTATCTACTCTTAATTACTTAACCCCTAAACTGCTACACTCCCCATCGTAATAAACTCCCTACTCTACTTAATCCCTAAACTTTCACTACCCCACCACAATAAACTCCCCACTCTACTTAACACCTAAACCGCCAATACCCCCACAGCAATAAACTCCCTACTCTACTTAACCCCTAAACAGCCAATACCCCACCACAATAAACTCCCTACTCTACTTAAAGCCTAAACCACCAATACCCCCCCGCAATAAACTCCCTACTCTACCTAACCCCTAAAATGCCAACACCCCCACCTCAGTAACTCCCAACACTTTTAACGTCTAAGCTGCCATTGCCAAATCACAAACTACCTCATAACCTAAAGAGATTGGGCTGAGAAAAAGTTGCACTGAACACATAAAAACAAACACACCCTAAAATTCCACACACTCCATTGCAATAAATTCCCACACTGCTTAACCCCTAAACTACCACACTCCCCATTGCAAAAAACTCCCTAGTCTGCTTTACCCCTAAACCCCCACTGCATTAAACTCCCTACTCTACTTAAAGCCTAAACCCCCAATACCCCCTCACAATAAACTCCCTACTCTACTTAACCCCTAAACCACCAATACCACACTGCAGTAACTCCCAACTCTCTTAAATGCTAAACTGCCATTGCCCTATCACACACTACCTCATAACTTATTAACCCCTTATCCACCACAACCCCCATTGCAAACTACCCCTACACTACTTTATCCCTAACTGCTAACCCCCAAAGACCCCTAACCTAAGTCCTACTAAGTAACCAAAAAATAAATAAATATCAATAAAAGCTGTATCCTAACAGTAAAGTCCCCTTAAAAAAGCATCCCTAAAAACAACCTATACTAAAACTAAAACCTACTGTAAGAATTACCCTGTAAAGGGCATATTTGTCGGGCAGTGCCCTAGTTGAAGTAATCACAGCTATTTTGCAACAACAAAAACATATATTAAAACCAAAGTAACTCCCCCCCCAAAAAAAATCCTATCTTTAAAGGTAAAGTCAAGTAAAAAATAAAATTTCATGATTCAAATAGGGAATGTAATTTTAAACAACTTTCCAATTTACTTTTATCACCAATTTAGCTTTGTTCTCTTGGTATTCTTATTTAAAAGCAAAACCTAGGAGTTTCATATGCTAATTTCTTAGACCTTGATGGCTGCCTCTAATCTAAATGCCCTAGAGGGCATTAGTTCATGTGTTTTATATAATAACATTGAGTTCATGCATGTGAATTTACCGAGGAGTGGGCACTGATTAGCTAAAATGCAAGTCTGTCAAAAGAACTGAAATAAGGGGGCAGTCTGCAGAGGCTTAGATACAAGGTAATTACAGAGGTAAAATGTGAATTATTATAACTGTGTTGGTTATGCAAAACTGGGGAATGGGTAATAAAGGGATTATCTATCTTTTAAAACAACAGCAATTCTGGTGTTAACTGTCCCTTTAAAATAACCTACTCTAAAAAATTCCCTGAAAAGGGCATTAGTTGGACATTGCATTGAAATAATCACAGTTTTTTTGCACTAAAATAAAAAAAACTATCTTTAAAAAAATCCTAATCTAAAAAAACCTAATCTAAACACCTTATCCTGAAAAAAAAAACTAAGCTAAAAAATGCACTGAAAAGGACATAAGTGATTTAGCCCTTTTGCATTTAAAAAGAACCTACCTAATAAAAAAAACCTACCCTAATAAATGCGGTTAAAGGGCATAAGTGATTTTTTTTTAAAAAATCCCCTATACTAAAACTAAAAAACACCCCCAACAAAAAAAATCCTACAACTAAAACCAAAAGGTTTGTACTCTCCAACTTGAATCTGGCTCCTTAGGGGGCAGTGGCAGATCAATGACTGCACTCCTCTTCAGTCTTCATCCAAGGCATTGGTCCTCTGGGGCTGTCCTCTTCTTTTCATCAACCCGATGCATCTTAATGCTGTCACAGCAACACACTGATGATTGAATGCAAGGTTCCACGTTATATAGGGTGTCCAGCCAATAGAATGAAAGCCTTTTTCTATTGGCTGATTTTAATTTGATTCCAAAATCAGTTAATAGAAATGCAAGAGCAACTGCAGATCTATGAGAGCCTTGATGTCAATAATACAAGAATCAAAGGCTAACTGTTGCTGCCAGGTGATCATAATCACTTGACAGATATAAGGACACAAAACCCATAACTTGAATGGTGGGACCTCCCTCTTTAAATAAAGGGTTGTATGATGTATTTCTATGGAAGGTTGATGATAAAGAGTAGTTTAGAGTTTCCAGAGCCCCCCAAAAAGGAACAATGGTATAAGTTGCTTATATTAGGGTTTCTTTTAGAGACAGAACACCCAGAAAGTAAAAGACAAGTGATAACTATTTGAGTGGCAATCATTTGTTACTGAGAGGGATGGGAGACCTTTGTTTTAAAGAGGACAATACCTCTTTGATAGGAATATTATTGCGTGTGTACTTATCAAATTAATATTTGCTTACATAATATCTGAAGAGTGTGTGTGTGTGTGTATGTATGTGTCTTTGTGTAATATATATATTTAACTGTATATACCCATAACAGTTCATTCATTTAAGTATTATAGATACTATAAAATATGTATATAAATTATTATTTTATAATATTTATATTTAATATTTCCATAACGCGCCTTAAGATAACTAATTCTTCACGTGCGCTAACCCGACGACCTAAACTGAGAAACCTGAAGCAAGTTACACATATTTTACATTCCAATGTTCTTCACATAGAAACATTTTTAATTTTTATTGTTAAATATATATTTCTATATACATCTGATAATGTTAATGTAAAATATATATATTCTATAGGAATAGATATATAGGTATATGTATATACAGTATATGTACACATTATAAAATTTTAATATTGAATAAATATGATTATTCATGCTTTCAGCTATTTGAGTGCAAAGGACTCCAATGTTTATATACAGATTGTATATATGTGTGTGTGTTTATATGTGTATATATGTATGTATATACATATATAAATACATATGTACACACATAAATACAGACACACACACACATATATATATATACACACATATTTAGGCAATACAATATAGTCCTTTGCAGTCAAACTCCTTGTCATGTAACTTTTTTAAAGTATTTATGTAAATACTTTTTATCAGATAGTCTATATATGAGTGTAACTGTAATTTTAAATGTATGTTGTGTTTGGTGCAACTTTTTTTTAACTCACTACCCTCACTACTTACGAAAGCTTTCAAGTTACGCTAACCTAACAAGCGTAAATTGTGATTGCACTCTTAAGTTTGCATTTTCTTTTAACTCGTAATACAAGTGCTTTTTCCATCCTGCGCAAAAAGCTGGAAAAAAAAACCATATATCACTCATACACAAAATTTAAAGCACCACTTGAAATTTAACCCAAAATGTGTGCCAGATTGGAGCTATAAAGCAATAGTAGAGAGGTGCTAACCTGTAGCTCAGCTAATCACATGCTATTGTTACGTTCATGCTGTGTTTTAAAAAGAAAATACATTTTTCAAGATAAATTTTATTGGGCTAGATTCATAAACACACATGAGGTCACCAACTGGCCTAGTTGTTAATGGGAGATAAAGTTCACATTTCATGGAGCCTCGTTCTTATCTTTTCCTTTGCGTCATTATACATCTGTATGAGCATATGCTGTGATAGATGAGGTTGGTGGAGCTGTGCAGACAGAGGCAGAAAACAATTTCCCCCTTCCTGTCCATGGACAGCTGCACAGCTCCACCAACCTCATCTATCACTGTGGATGCTCATACAGATGTGGGGGAAGCACACAATGACTGCACTAACCTGTTATCCTGCTACTAGCAGTCTGCACCCTTGCCAACATTGTCCCAACACAGGCTCCTCCTCCTACTTCTTTGGCGGTGCTTATCTCGGCCTGGAGTTAAAATGGCAAAGATTGCACAGAGCACCATGTGCTGTCACAGTGCTGAGTCTCACATCCATGGACACAGCACTGTAACAGGACACAGTGCAAGCTCCTGAGTTCAGGGCAGCACCAGTAGAGGAAAGGGGGATCATAAGGGAGCTTAACTGCTGGAGGGGATTCAGTGTAATAATATGGGGCACAAAGTTGGCCGGGTAGCAAATTATACGCATAAGTGCACAAGCATAGATAGGTAGATGCGGTGCCTGTAAACCATGAATCTGAAACCACAGCAAGGTATTGCAGGGGGTTCTGGTGCAGCGCTCACAATCGCAGGGTGGGGGGGAGAGAGATAGAAAAAGTTGGGGACTGGGGAGAAGAGTCCCAAAAGGAGGGGAGGGGAGAAAGACAAAGGGAAGTAATTAAGCAGACTTCTGCCCTTACCTTGAGAGCCACGGGACACAATTAGCCCTTTAGTCTCGTCAGTCTGCAGGACAGGCTGTATATTTACAATCAGATCGAGGAACGCTACTTTAAGCTCCCTCAGCTACACCCCTCTCTAAAAAAAAGCCTGGCAGTGTTTTAAACAGCTTGAGTGCGGAAAAAAAAACTAAATTTTTTTAGAACATTTCCCCAGGAAAATCCTAAATTGTCCTGGTCTACTGGAAGACTGTATTTTTTAAGGCCTGTATATATATATATATATATATATATATATATATATATATATATACGTCTGAGGAAGGGGATTCGGTCCCCGAAACGTCACAAATAAAACTGTATATTTAAAGGACCAGAGAGTGCAGCCTTTCATTCATTATAGTATTCAACCCCTGCATGCACCCTGGCGGATTGACTTGGGAAGTGAGAGTGCTCTCCAGTTGATTTATATATATATATATATAGTTATAACTATGGACTTTTTACATGCTTTTGCTTGAGGTACCTGATAACCACAGCTGAATTAGCTCTTCCTACATTTCATTTGAGTGTATCACAACTGCTACATTCACTCAGCCAGATTACGAGTTTTGCGTTATGAGCGGCTCGCTACTAACTTGCAAGTTATTTCCACTGCACACCTTTAATAGCTCTGCTATTACAGGTTTGCAAAAACCCAGCGTTAGCAGGCAATATGGCAGCCTTGAGCTCCATACCGCACACAAATACCAGCGCTGCTTTGAGCTGGTTTTACGTGCTTGTGCACGATTTCCCCATAGACATCAATAGGGAGAGTCGGCTAAAAAAAAGCCTAACACCTGCAATAAAGGAGCGTAAAGCTCTGTAACGCAGCCCCATTGATTCCTATGGGGAAAGAAAAGTTATGTTTACACCTAACACCCTAACATAAACCCCGCGTCTAAACACCCCTAATCTGCCACCCCCGACATCGCCGACACCTACATTACACTTATTAACCCCTAATCTGCCGCCCCCAACATCGCCAACACCTACATTACACTTATTAACCCCTAATCTGCTGCCCCCGACATCGCCGACACCTATATTACACTTATTAACCCCTAATCTGCCACCCCTGACTTTGCCGCCACCTACATTACACTTATTAACCCCTAATCTGCCGTCCCCGACATCGTCGACACCTACATACATTTATTAACCCCTAATCTGCCGTCCCCAACGTCACCGCCACCACTATACTAAAGTTATTAACGTCTAAACCTCTGGCCTCCCACATCATTAACACTAAATAAATATATTAACCCCTAAGTCTAACCCTAACCCTAACACCCTTAACTTTAATATAATTTTAAAAAATCTAAATTAAACCTACTATTATTACCCAAATAATACCTATTTAAGACTAAATACTTACCTGTAAAATAAACCCTAAGCTAGCTACCCTTGTAGGTTGAGAAACGCGTCATAAAATATTAAAAGTCTTTTTTATTTGAAGTTGTCTGTGTTGTGGTTCATATATACCCACTGAACAACACACACAAGATCACTCCTTTGCAGCACCTGAAGTCCAGACACCAGGAGATAAACACCAAGTTGCAACCAGAGCAAGTGCCTTTGGAGCCTGACTCCTACAGTGTACTAGCCACTGTTAAGTGCTAGCCTGCTCTCTTGCACTGGTCACAGTACAGTGCCACACCATCTGGTAAGCATAATATCTACTTTTATCTATACCTGCATTCCAGACGATATCACGCTATTGTGGCGCCCTCTTTCTATTCTTCTTCAACAGTTGTTCCTTACTCTCTGGGATCAAGAGGAGCAGCCTGATTCATCATCATCTCTTTCAAGAGGACATCTGTACTCCTTATTTACCACCAATATATGGACATTAAACAGGACTAATACGGTAGACCTGATCTACTATATTCAAAGTACAATATCTAGTTTTAAATTGTTTTTTGTTTTCCTTTACAATATCAGCGCACTTTTATATCCCTCTATTGGGATATTTTTACAATATAACTAATAGTTATATTGTATCTAGCTTAGGTTTTATTTTTATTTCACAGCTAAGTTTGTATTTATTTTAACTAGGTAGATTAGTTAGTAAATAGTTATTAACTATTTACTAGCTACCTAGTTAAAATAAATACAAATTTACCTGTAAAATAAAACCTAACCTGTCTTACACTAACACATAACATTACACTACAATTAAATAAATTACATTAATTAAATACAATTAACTAAATTACAAAAAAATAAACACTAAATTACACAATATAAAAAAGAAATGATCAAATATTTAAACTAATTACACCTAATCTAATAGCCCTATCAAAATAAAAAAGCCCCCCAAAATAAAAAAAAAACCCTAGCCTAAACAAAACTGCCAATAGCACTTAAAAGGGCCTTTTGCGGGGCATTGCCCCAAAGAAATCAGCTCTTTTACCTGTTAAAAAAAATACAAACAGCCCCCAACAGTAAAACCCACCACCCACACAACCAAGCCCCCCAAATAAAATCCTATCTAAAAAACCTAAGCTCCCCATTGCCCTGAAAAGGGCATTTGGATGGGCATTGCCCTTAAAAGGGCATTTAGCTCTTTTTCTTTGCCCAAACCCCTAATCTAAAAATAAAACCCACCCAATAAACCCTTAAAAAAACCTAAACTAACCCCTGAAGATCCACTTAGATTTTTTAAGACCGGACATCCATCCTCATCAAGCCGGGAGAAGTCTTCATCCAAGCGGGCAGAAGTCATCAACAAAGCTGGGAGAAGTCTTCATCCAAGCGGCAAGAAGTCATCCTCCAGACGGGCAGAAGTCTTTATCCAGACGGCATCTTCTATCTTCATCCTTCCGACGCGGAGCGCCTCCATCTTCAAGACATCCGGCATGGAGCATCCTCTTCATATGGTCCCATCCATACACTAAATGTTCCTTTAAATTACATCATCCAAGATGGCGTCCCTTGAATTCCGATTGACTGATAGAATTCTATCAGCTAATCGGAATTAAAAGTGAAAAAATCCTATTGGCTGATGCAATCAGCCAATAGGATTGAGCTTCAATCTTATTGGCTGATCCAATCAGCCAATAGGATTGAGCTCACATTCTATTGGCTGATTGGAACAGCCAATAGAATGCAAGCTCAATCGAATTCTATCAGCCAATTGGAATTCAAGGGACGCCATCTTGGATGACGTCAGTTAAAGGAACCTTCCGTGTACGGCTAGGACCGTATGAAGAGGATGCTCCGTGCCGGATGTCTTGAAGATGGAGCCGCTCTGCGTCGGAAAGGATGAACATAGAAGATGCCGCCTGGATGAAGACTTCTTCCCGCCTGGAGGATGACTTCTTGCCGCTTGGATGAAGACTTCTCCCAGCTTCATTGAGGACTTCTGCCCGCTTGGATGAAGACTTCTCCTGGCTTGATGAGGATGGATGTCCGGTCTTCAAAAACTGTAAGTGGATCTTCGGGGGTTAGTGTTAGGTTTTTTTAAGGGTTTATTGGGTGGGTTTTATTTTTAGATTAGGGGTTTGGGCAAAGAAAAAGAGCTCAATGCCCTTTTAAGGGCAATGCCCATCCAAATGCCCTTTTCAGGGCAATGGGGAGCTTAGGTTTTTTAGATAGGATTTTATTTGGGGGGTTTGGTTGTGTGGGTGGTGGGTTTTACTGTTGGGGGGGTTGTTTTAATTTTTTTATAAAGGTAAAAGAGCTGATTTCTTTGGGGCGATGCCCAGCAAAAGGCCCTTTTAAGGGCTATTGGAAGTTTAGTTTAGGCTAGGGTTTTTTTATTTGGGGGGGCTTTTTATTTTGATAGGGCTAATAGTAGATTAGGTGTAATTAGCTTAAATATTTGATAATTTCTTTTTTATTTTTTGTAATTTAGTGTTTGTTTTTGTAATTTAGTTAATTGTATTTAATTAATGTAATTTATTTAATTTTAGTGTAATGTTATGTGTTAGTGTAAGACAGGTTAGGTTTTATTGTACATTTGTATTTATTTTAACTAGATAGCTAGTAAATAGTTAATAACTATTTACTAACTAATCTACCTAGTTAAAATAAATACAAACTTAGCTGTGAAATAAAAATAAAACCTAAGATAGCTACAATGTAACTATTAGTTAGCTTAGGGTTTATTTTACAGTTAACTATCGCTTAGATTTAGAGTTTTGTCGGTAACGACCCGCGTAGCTAACGCATGCTTTTTTTTCCCCGCACCTTTTAAATTCCGCTGGTATTTAGAGTTCACAGAATGGCTGGGTTTTCAGTGCGTTAGGCTCCAAAAAGGGAGCGTAGAGCATAATTTAACGCCACTGGAACTCTCGATACCAGCGGTGCTTACGGACGCGGCCAGCTTCAAAAACGTGCTCGTGCACGATTCCCCCATAGGAAACAATGGGGCTGTTTGAGCTGAAAAAAAACCTAACACCTGCAAAAAAGCTGCGTTCAGCTCCTAACACAGCCCCATTGTTTGCTATGGGGAAACACTTCCTATGTCTGCACCTAACACTCTAACATGTACCCCGAGTCTAAACACCCCTAACCTTACACTTATTAACCCCTAATCTGCCGCCCCCGCTATCGCTGACCCCTGCATATTATTATTAACCCCTAATCTGCCGCTCCATAAACCGCCGCTACTTACATTATCCCTATGTACCCCTAATCTGCTGCCCCTAACACCGCCGACCCCTATATTATATTAATTAACCCCTAATCTGCACCCTACAACGTCGCCTCCACCTGCCTACACTTATTAACCCCTAATCTGCCGAGCGGACTGCACCGCTTTTATAATAAAGTTATTAACCCCTAATCCGCCTCACTCCCGCCTCAATAACCCTAACCCCTAATCTGCCGACTGGAGCTCACCGCTATTCTAATAAATGTATTAACCCCTAAAGCTAAGTCTAACCCTAACACTAACACCCCCCTAAGTTATATATAATTTAAATCTAACAAAATAAATTAACTCTTATTAAATAAATTATTCCTATTTAAAACTAAATACTTACCTGTAAAATAAACCCTAATATAGCTACAATATAAATTATAATTATATTATAGCTATTTTAGGATTTATATTTATTTTACAGGTAACTTTGTATTTATTTTAACCAGGTACAATAACTATTAAATAGTTAAGAACTATTTAATAGCTAAAATAGTTAAAATAATTACAAATTTACCTGTAAAATAAATCCTAACCTAAGTTACAATTAAACCTAACACTAAACTATCAATAAATAAATTAAATAAAATATCTACAATTACCTACAATTAAACCTAACACTACACTATCAATAAATGAATTAAATACAATATCTACAAATAAATACAATGAAATAAACTAACTAAAGTACAAAAAATAAAAAAGAACTAAGTTACAAAAAATAAAAAAATATTTACAAACATTAGAAAAATATTACAACAATTTTAAACTAATTACACCTACTCTAAGCCCCCTAATAAAATAACAAAGCCCCCCAAAATAAAAAAAATGCCCTACCCTATTCTACATTAAAAAAGTTCAAAGCTCTTTTACCTTACCAGCCCTGAACAGGGCCCTTTGCAGGGCATGCCCCAAAGAATTCAGCTCTTTTGCCTGTAAAAAAAACACATACAATACCCCCCCCAACATTACAACCCACCACCCACATACCCCTAATATAACCCAAACCCCCCTTAAATAAACCTAACACTAAGCCCCTGAAGATCTTCCTACCTTATCTTCACCTCGCCGGGTATCACACCGATCCGTCCTGGCTCCAAAATCTTCATCCAAGCCCAAGCGGGGGCTAGATATCCATCATCCGACGGCTGAAGAAGTCCAGAAGAGGGTCCAAAGTCTTCATCCTATCCGGGAAGAAGAGTAGATCTGGACCGGCAACCATCTTCTTCCAAGCGGCATCTTCTATCTTCATCCGATGAGGACCGGCTCCATCGTGAAGACCTCCAGCGCGGATCAATCTTCTTCCGACGACGTCCAACTGAAGAATGACGGTTCCTTTAAGGGACGTCATCCAAGATGGCGTCATTCGAATTCCGATTGGCTGATAGGATTCTATCAGCCAATCGGAATTAAGGTAGGAAAATTCTGATTGGCTGATGGAATCAGCCAATCAGAATCAAGTTCAATCCGATTGGCTGATCCGATCAGCCAATCAGATTGAGCTCGCATTCTATTGACTGTAACACTTTGTAACACTTTAGTTATGAGTTTTATGTTACAGCTTTGTAACGTAAAACCCATAACTACTGACTTTCAGTTTACGGTACGGATCTTGTAGTTATAGGCTGTACCGCTCACTTTTTGGCAGGACAGGCAAACTCGTAATACCGGCGCTGTGGAAGTCCCATTGAAAAAGTGCGGTAGTTACGTTGTGTGACGGCTAAAAAAGTGTGCGGTATAGCTGTACCTACAAGTCTCGTAATACCGGCGGTAGGGAAAAAGCAGGGTTATACTCAAAACTCGTAATCTAGCCGTCTGTTAATTATTTTGCAACATTTTGTTTAATAATGTGCGCAGTGGATACTTTATTATTTTATTACATTAACATTATTTGTTACATGATGTTCATAAATATTAATAAATGAATTAATAAAACTATTGTGCTAACCTTTAGCTATATATTTTACTATTTCGAAAAATGGAATCATACATTAAAGGCTAGCTTCAATATTCAAAATGTCTTTCTCCTTGACATCAAATCATATACGTTTAACTGTCTGCTTTTTCATAGGTGAACTGACTTAGATCTATATTCTCTCTTTGACACCAAAGCATATTCTGAAGCCTTTGAACTTTTAAAATGTTACATTAGAAGTCCACAGCCTCATACAAGATGCAGTAACTTATTATACCACAATTTTTTTCTATTAGAGCTCTAGTATTGCATAGTAAAGTATCTTCAACATGAAAAGAATGAGGCCTTATTAAATTACCCATTGACCTGAAGTTGACCTGGAATGATTTTCTAGCAGTAAATATGTTGTGGCTGTATAACACCAGTATACTATTTTAAGTTAGTTTTTTAAGCCATTTATTTAACTTCAAGATTGGGACCATGTAGCTGATGATTGGTTTGTATACTCACTGAACACAATTATTTGAAAAGCAAGCACTTCAAATAAGAGGTTATTGACATTCCTAGATCTGTACCAAGACCACAATATGACGACCATATAGTTAAAAAGAAAAACTTAATAGTTTAGAACAATATAAATTACAAATTGCTTAAAAATCTATGTTGTGGCTATGTTTGTGTTTACGTCTTTCTCTACATACATTTACTTTTACAAATCAAAATGCCTTTTTAAAAGAGTGTAAAATGTTTCTTACTACAATATACTTTTGTGAAAATGAAAACAAGATTTTACAATACCAATTCATTCATAACCCTTAATTGAACCACCCTTACTGTTAATACCTATTTCCATACATTTAGTATTTGGATGTTTAAAATACTCAAAACGAGATCAAATAACATTATTGGCCAGATTTAACAAAGTCCAGGCAGCCAGGGGCGTACATATTCACCTCTGTCCGCACAACATTATGTCTAGAGGGCAGTAATATTCTACCTGCATTTATCATTACACACTATGGCTAGTGTTCAACACGGCCCCTTTCTTGTACGCAACCAATCGCACATGAGCAGGGGTTATCAATCAGACAAGTTCAGGGGGGATTCAGCCTTAAGCCAACAGCGCTCCGAAGCTCATATCAGAGCTTCATAAATGGAGTCCAATGGGTTAGGTAATATAACCTTAGACTGTCATCTCCAATAATGAATATTAGCTTTTGCCTTGTGTTTAAAGGACATTAAAGTCAAAATTAAACTTTTAAAATTCAGACAGAGCATATAACTTTAAATAACTTTCTAATTTACTTTTATTATCAAATTTGTTTGTTCTCTAGTTATCCTTTATTTGAAATCATATCTAGGTAGGCTGAGGAGCAACAATGCAAACTGGTGATTGCACATATCAGCCTCTTCCCATTGGCTGATGCCATTTGTTTAGCTATCTCCCTGTAGTGCCTAGCTAGGTTTACTGTTCAACAAAGAATACTAAAATAATGAATTGCAAAGTTGTTTAAGATTGCAAGCCCTATCTGAAGCATTAAAGTTTATTTTTTTAACTTTAATGTCCCTTTAACCATATTTGTCTGTTATATTAGGCTCATCTTATTCAAATGGATTGGAGAGGCCTAGAAAATCACCCAAGCATACAATATTTTTGAACATCAAAGCCTTGTGGGTTGGAATTGGGGCATCCATAACTGATCCTAAACTATCATGCATACATGCTACAAATGTCCATACATCTGTATGTATCTATCTATCTGTCTATCTATCTATCTATCTATCTATCTATCTATCTATCTATCTATTTATCTGTCTGTCTGTCTGTCTATCTATCTATCTATCTAATAAAAAACATGTAGAGGGTTTTTAACGATTGAAACAAAAGTTGCGTTATTTCACCCTCCATATAGCGCTGCCATTACAAGTTTTTGAAAAGACGACTTGTGCGTGCAATATGGTTGTGTTGAGCTTCATACCTCACAAAATACAAGCGCTGCTTTGTCGTGTTCGTGCACGCTTTCCCCATAGACATCAATGGGAAGAGAGTGTCAGAAAAAAACTTAACACCTGCGATCGCGGAATTAAAAGCTCTGTAACGCAGCCCCATTGATGTCTATGGGGATTTTTTTTTTAACGTTTAAACCTAACACCCTAACATAAACCCCAAGTCTTAACATCCCTAATTTGCTGCCCCTGACATCGCCACCACCTACATAATGTTATCGCCGCCACCAAAATAAATCTATTAACCTCTAATCTGCTGCTCCCGATATCGCTGCCATTATACTAAAGTCATTAACCCCTATTCCCCTGCACCCCAACATCGCCATACTATAATAAAGATATTAACCCCTATTCCGCCGCTCCCTGACATCGTCGCCACTAAATAAAGCTATTAACCCCTAAACCTCTGGCCTCTCACATCACTACCACTAAATAAAGCTATTAACCCCTAAACCAACAGCCCCCACATTGCAATTACCTAAATTAAACTATTAACCCCTAAACCTAACACTAACCGTAACCTTAAACCTAACACCCCCTAACTTTGAAATAATTAAAATAGAGCTAAATTAAAATTACAATTATTAACTAAATAATACCTATTTAAAAATAAATACATAGTTACCTGTTAAATAAAACCAAAGCTAGCTACAATATAACTAATAGTTATATTGTAGCTAGCTTATGTTTTATTTTTATTTCACAGGTAAGTTTGTATTTAATTTAACTAGGTAGACTAGTTAGTAAATAGTTACTACCTAAAATAAACACAAACTTACCTGTGAAATAAAACCTAAGCTGCCTTACACTAAAACCTACCATTACAAAAAATTAAAAACACTAAAATTACAAAAAATAAAAAAAAACTACCATTACCAAAAATAACAAAAAAATATTCCTATTCTAATACCCTGTTTTTTTATTCTGGGGTGTTTTTTATGTTTTTTTTAAACAGAGTATTAGAATAGGAATACTTTTAGGTTTTAGTGTAAGGCAGCTTAGGTTTTATTTCACAGGTAAGTTTGTATTTATTTTAACTAGGTAGTTAGTAAGTAGTTAATAACTATTTAATAACTAGTCTACCTAGTTAAAATAAATACAAACTTACCTGTCAAATAAAAATAAAACCTAAGCTAGCTACAATATAACTATTAGTTATATTGTAGCTATCTTAGGTTTTATTTTACAGGTACGTATGTATTTAGTTTTATATAGGTATTATTTAGTTAATAATTGTAACTTTAATTTAGCTCTATTTTAATTATGTTAAAGTTAGGGTTAGGTTTAGGGGTTAATAGTTTAATTTAGGTTGTTGCGATGTGGGGGGCTTGCGGATTAGGGGTTGATAGGTTTATTTAGAGGTAGTGATGTGGGAGGCCAGAGGTTTAGGGGTTAATAACTTTATTTAGTGGTGGCGATGTCGGGGAGCAGCAGAATAGGGGTTAATATCTTTATTATAGTGTGGGCGATTTTAGGGTACGGGGGAATAGGGGTTAATAACTTTAGTATAGTGGCAATGATGTCGGGGAGTGGCGGAATAGGGTTTAATACATTTTATTAGTGGCGCAATGTCGGGAGCGGCAGATTAGGGGTTAATAAGTTTAATATAGTATTTGTGATGCGGGAGGGTCTCAGTTTAGGGGTTAATAGGTAGTTTATGGGTGTTAGTGTACTTTGTAACACTTTAGTTATGAGTTTTATGTAACAGTTTTGTTGCGTAAAACTCATAACTACTGCTCTCAGATGGCGTTACGGATCTTGTAGGTATAGGCTGTAACACGTTTTGTTAGCCTCACCGCAAAACTTGTAATGGCAGCGCTATGGAAGTCCCATGAAAAAACATAATTTTTTCGAGTGCAGGACTGACTTTGCGTTACAGGCTAAAAGGCTTGCGGTATAGCTATACCAACAAGACTTGTAATGGCTGCGTTGCTGTTTTAATGCTGAAATTACCTTTTTTTTTCAGCGTTAAAACACGAACGCACAACTCATAATCTACCTGAAAGTTAGATAACAAACTTCACTGCTTAAAATAAACCATTACTTAAAGGGACAGTCTACCATAGAATTGTTATTGTTTTTAAAGATAGATAATCCCTTTATTACTCATTCCCCAGTTTTGCATAACCAACACAGTTATATTAATATACTTTTTACCTCTGCGATTACCTTGTATCTAGGAACCTTCTTCCAGCCCCCTGATCACATGACTGTGACTGTTTATTATCTATTGTCTTGCAGTTAGCATTGTTTTGTGCTAAATCTTAAATTACCCCCTGTGTCTGAACACAGTGTTATCTATATGGCCCACGTGTACTTTCTGTCTCTTTGTGTTGAAAAGAGATTTAAAAAGCATGTGATAAGAGGCAGCCCTCAAAGGCTTAGAAATTAGCATATGAGCCTACCTATGTTTAGTTTAAACTAAGAATACCAAGAGAAAAAAGCAAATTTGATGATAAAAGTAAATTGGAAAGTTGATTAAAATTAAAAGTCCTACCTGAATAATGAAAGTTTAATGTATACTAGACTGTCCATTTAATATGAAAAGCTCAAATTCCTATAACTTCCCCAGTGACAATTACTTTTAGAATATTATTACACCTTCAGATACACATGCTCTCTTCCATTTAACAACATTCACTCTCTGTTTATAATCAAAATAAGCATTGTTATGCAAGTGTAGAAGGATAAACTGTTGGCAATCAGGTAATCATTTTATTTTGTAATCTGACTCCTTTATCACACTTTCCTCCCAATTCTACGCTCTTGTCTACAACAGAGCTTATCTCCAAGTTCTGAAATCATAAAAATGTTTCCATTCCATAAATCTTATAGTAAATATAACCAAATTAACTTCCTTGTAAAATGTTATAATTATTTGTAGCAAAAATAATTTCCAACATACTTTCAGTATTTATTTTGGTTATTATTCTTATAATTTAACTAAAAAAAAATGACTTTTTTTCCAATTCCTACAACGAAATTTGGGGCGAGATCCGATATACGGCGTAGTTTTCGGCGCAAGCGTGGGAACCCGCGCCACCCGTAATTTCACCTTGCACATCGGGGTATTACATATACTGCACCATTAGATGCTAAACTGGCGTAAGTAGGACAAACTGGCGATCTTCCGAAAAGTGCGCAAATACACATTTTAGTCGTCGCAAGTAACTTATGCCTGTATTTTGTCCACATAAAGTCTCAATAATGAGTAGTTTTATGCAAATTAGGCTAACACTCGTAAAAAAGAACCGTCTAAAAATGCGACACGTAATTACGCTATTCAAAAGTCATATATAAACCCATGCACAGCCGCCATTTTCTTCAGTTTGTTTGGATGGTTCGTTGAGCTACAGCACACTACAGTGGAGTGGAGGATTAGTCAGAGTAGAGAGAGAGGCGCAAACAGAGGAGTTAGTTAGGTCGTATTGTTGGTTGATTAAGCATGTACACTTACACATATTTTTACATATTGCACACATATTGCATACATACATATACAAAATACACAACACAATTTTTTCTAACACCTCACACATTTTATTTCAATTTTACAGTGTGATAGGCTGAGTGTTTGGTTGTGATTGTGTGTGATTGAACTGGGAGTGAGTGTGAGTGTGTGAGTGTGTGTAGTGTGAGGATGGCAGGGAGAGGTAGGGCAGAGGGGAGGAGGGAAGAGGAGTGGCAGGGAGAGGAGTATTGTAGAGGACAGGAGGAGCAGTGGGGTCCCCATCAGGGAGTAAGTGGAGTGGGGAGAGGGAGAGCTAGAAGGGATGATGGGAGGGGAGATGCCCGAGAGCCCCAGAGACCAGGCACATCTAGAAGAGGGACAGAGGGTGCACATGGGGACAGAAGGGGGGAGGAGGGAGAGGATAGGGAGGAACCAGCACCAGGGACATCACAGGGAGCAAGCCAGGTGTCCACAGAGGATGAGAGGATGAGATGTCCAAACTTCTCATTCGCTGAAAATGTTGCCCTAGTCCAGGCCATCATGGACAATCACAGTGCCCTCTGTGGCCAGGAAAAGGGCAAAGGCAGTGCCAAAAGGCATAAAACAGCATGGTTGGAAGTAGAGGATGCCGTCAACAGTGTGGCCCCGCAGAGGAGGACTGTTGAGGGCCGTAAAAAGCGTGGAATGACTGCAAGAGGTGGGTGAAAGAAAAGATGGGGCAGGAAGCTATGCACCAGAGGGGAACAGGTGGTGGTTCAACCCTGGACATAGAATACAACACGTGGCAGGAGATGATACGCAGGTCCCTGAGTATCACAGCAGTCCGTGGACTTCTAGGGGCTCGTGACTCAGGGGCTGCAACCACAGCACATCATGCTGGTGAGTAACATCCCACACACCAGTATTATATGTATTTGAGATATAACATCCTTTTAATATCACACATTCATGTACACAATGAGGAGCATGGTATTTGGCCTACTAACAAAAACATCTACAATTATATTTGACATTAATGCTACTTAACACAATGCAATTCATGATATGAGGTGGAATAGTGCAATACTAACATGTCTCAGAGTAACACAGGCCACAAGCCACATGTAGAGTTTTCAGTAAATGGACACTATAGCCATCACAATACTTTTAGCTCAAGAAAGCAGGTTCTGTGCCTACATCATGTTAAAGTAAATTGTGTGACCATAGTGTCACTTAAAGATCACATTTTTTCCATCATTGACATGTACACATAACTATTGTATGAAGCACATACCTGTATACTGCGTATATTAAAATCCCTCATATCACAAATCACAATGTGCACATGCATGTTATAGAGTTTGACATGAGAATCAGTATAGGCCCTAGCATGTATCAATGTACATTGTATGCCTACATGGACATATATATGACTGTACTAATCCCTCTCATCATTTGACTCCTCCACAGAACCTCCTGTCACGAGGATGCAAACAGGCATGCCGCCACCTCCACCACCACCACCAGTCACAGGCATGCCGCCACCTCCACCACCACCACCAGTCACAGGCATGCAGCCACCACCACCAGTCTTCAGGCAACCACGTGAACATTATGCTCCCAGGCATGAGCAGGGTTGGATGGCTTCAGTTGAGGACCCGGAAGTGATGCCACCACCATTGACATATGACCCCTGGCAAGATTCCTGGCCAGAAGAATATTCTTCTTTTGGCTTTGAGGGGGAGCCAAGACAGCCACAAAGGGTCCATGTATTTACCCCCCCCAACACAATCTCAGGGAAGTCATGGCTTTTACACACAGGCTATGTCACAAGAAGTGCCAACTGGACAGGCTGAGTGGTCACACACTGGTCATCAGTGGGACTATCAATCCACCCTGAGAGCTCCACCATCCTCTTCACTTGGGAGAGCTCCTCCATCCTCTTCACTTGGGAGAGCTCCACCATCCTCTTCACTTGGGAGAGCTCCACCATATGTAGATGAACATATAGCTGAAAGTACTCAAACACCAACAGATGCAGCTGAATATGTCCCACAAGCACCAGCAGATGCAGCTGAAGATATCCCACAAGCACCAGCAGATGCAGCTGAAAATGTCCCACAAGCACCAGCAGATGCAGCTAAAAATGTCCCACAAGAAACCAGCAGATGCAGCTGAACCTGCACCTCAAGCACCTAGAATCCCTGCTGCTCATGAGCCTGTGGATGCATTATATTCTCCCCTGGGTGAGGAATACATTGCACTCCAGAGGAGGCTCATAACAAGCTGTGAGAGCAGACAAAGAGGCCAAGAGAGGTTTCACAGGAGCCAATAGAGGTTACACAAGCATAGAGCTGCAGAGGGACATGGCAGCATCATTAAGTGGAATTGTTCAAAACCAGTCACAGATGATGTGAATTCTGTCTGATATGCAGATGCAGATGGAAAATAGATGGCGGGAACAAAATCAACTCTTGGGTGCGTTGGTTGAGCACTTTACACACCAGCAGGACACTACCTCCAGCCTATCATCTGGGGCCAGCACTCCAGCAGAAACATCTTAATCTTCTCAAACCAGGAGAACAAGGAAATCCACTACAGTCACCTCAGCCCCCTCATCCAAGAAGCCTAAAAATAAATAAATATTCTTATAGTTCACCATAAATCTTCTCCTCTGTTATTTACCATATAATTGTCATCCACATCCATGTGAGGTGTGTTTTAGTACACTAATATTGTTAGAACATATCATAAGGCCTGTGTGGAAATGGCCCAAAAAAGGTAATATTATCATGTTTATGACATATTCATGTTCTATAAACCACATCACATAGTTGTGTATGAAGGGTACATACAGTAATATTCACTTATAAGATGTCAATCAAGGTTTCTCACATCCAATAGAAATTGACACATGGCATGGGTATATATATATATATATATATATATATATATATATATATATATATATATATATAATAATGTATTTACAGAAGGTGTGAACATAAGGTATAAACATCCATTTTCATTCTTCTTAATGATAGTCAATAAATCATAGTGACCTAAACATGAATTAAACAAATGAGATATTTTCAGTAATTAGGGTGGTTAAGGGAAGGGGGGTGGGATGTATTAGTTTCACTTACATACAGTGGATATCCGCAGTATGTAATTCTATGACCAGCTGCAGCAGGGACAGCACCAGGAACAGGGACAGCAGTGTGAGGAGTAGGGACAGCAGCAGCAGGAGCAGGGACGGCTACAGCACCATGACCAGGGACCTCAGCAGCAACTATAGAATCAGCATGTATAGACAGAACAACAGGGGCTTGTAGGGCTTCCAGCACCCCTTGTGCCCCATGATGCTGCCTCTCTATGAAAAGCAGGGGAAGCATGGTGGCTAATGAGGGTGTGCATTGGCAAGTGTTTTAAGGCTTCTGGGTGAGAGGTTGTGCTGTTTGTGATTGGTTTGACACACTTGCAGGGGCAGGAATAATAAATGCTTAGAAGAGGTTTAACTGTTTGAGATCAAGCGGCTGATATGTATGTGATTGAGCATGCATTTGTTAGGCCTTCAGAGAGTTACGTTGGGTTTTAAGTCAGTGCAAGGGTTGCTGTGCCTGCAATTTGTGGCGAGATGAGAATGAAGTAGATTTTCTGAATTCTGTGCGCGTAAGTCCTTACGCTGTATATTGGATACCAAATTGCGCGTCTTTTCTATGTTAGTGTATGGGTACAAAAAATACAGGCGAAGGCTGAAATATACTCGCGTAACTTGTATGCTACATCGTATATGTAATACCAAAATCGCATAAAATCTGGCTTCGCCGGCTTTTGCGGGCGACGCTGCATATCAGATCGGGCCCTTGAACTGCATACTCTCTGCAGGTTCTCTGCAGTCCTGGAACACACCCCTTGAAAAGGACATGAAATCCATGTTTTTTTTCTTCCATGATTTGTTGAAAAGGATACCTAGTTAGTCTCAGGAGCTGCTGATTGGAGGCTGCACATATATGCCTCATGTTATTGGCTCACCTAATGCATTCAGCTAGCTTCCGGTAGCTGCTTTTTCAACAAACAATTATCAACAGAATAATGCAAATTAGGTAATAGATGTAAAATGGAAAAATGTTTAAAAATGTTATTTTCTGTCTGAATCCTAAAAGAAAAAAATGTGGGTTTCATGCCCCTTTAACTCCTTTGTTATGGTTTCTGTACTTATCAGCCAATACTGTGAAGCATTTAAGAGATTTGGGGATCTGAAAAAACTTCAGCTTCTGTAAGGAGGGGTGATTTTGGACAGTGAGGGTGAAAAGATTACAGTTTACTGAGTACATTACAGGAAAACTTGCAAAATAAATAATGATAATGTATTCAAAATTATTTCAGTAGGAATAATTTCACATTTTCTTTGAGAAGCTGACTAGTTGTGGGAACTAAATTTAATTTAATGTCATTTTTTTTTTTTTTTGCCAAATGATTGCAGTTATTAAACTTTATTTTTATATAAAAATCTACACAAAGCTGCTAATGAGTTTTTGTCTGAAATGCAAGCTACTTTGCTATAATAATTTTTAAATAGTGTTTTAATGTTTGGTACGCTGGTCCCTCTTTTGGTGCCCCACTTTTGAAGCTTGGATAAATTGATATAATTTTTTGTAATGTCAGTGATTTTTTTTTATAGAATGTATTTTTAACGAGAACAACTTCAAACAGATGGCACTTTTAAATAATTAATTTGGTCATTGTTTAAAAAAATATTAAATAAAAGTGACCAAGTTTAAAAGCAGCAGTAATATATTTAATTTTGTTGCATTGTTACTAAGAATTCAGTCATGAGTGAAGCCAGTGTTTTATTTCTGCCTGAATAAAATTTTTAGTAATCAGTTTATATATTTTTTATTAAGTGCTATGAATCAATTTTCATCTTCAATGTCAAACATGGTTATTTATCAGAGATTTTAAAGTGACATAAAGGAGGAACTGGAATTGTACAGAAGTGAATTTCAAATTCTCTTAAAAGCATTATTAAAATATGCTTCATTTTGCAAATATGATTCTTTAAAAAGCCCTTGCAGCTTTAGAATAATTTTGCTTACATATAAAGCATATAAAGCAAGAGGTAGCATGCATGCACATACACCATTTGACATGCTTGGTGGGTCACAGGCTTATTACTATAGCTTTGACAACGTTCAAAGAAGCGTTTTTGCAAGTATAAATATAAAGCCAAAAGTTAACTGTGGAGCTGATTGTTAAATCTTTTTCTTCTCATTCAGAATGACAGCAAAAGAATATATATCTTAAGCATAATTGCATGAGATCAAAAAGACAGGAGGAACAGAAGAACAAATAAACCTCAGAAATACTGAAGCACACTCCTGATTGCAAAAGAAAAATGTAAAATGCCTTTATGTGATGTCACTGAGAGAGAATTATTAGAAAGTCAGTGATAACCCCTAAAACTTGCTCAAAGTACCAGAGAGTTTTTAGCATTTTTGCTATGACTCCATTTAAACAGAAACAAAGCCTTGTTTTTTTTTTATTTGTCTATCAAAACTATATATTTCTTTTAAGTAGACAGCCCAAGGTATTGATCAAGGCCAGTTTTGGTATATTTCATGCCATCATTTTGCCACGAAATGTAATCATATAAAAAAAATTGTTAACTTTTTAACAAACTTAGGGTTTCTTATGGAAATTATTTACATATCACTTGTGCAGTCATAACACAAATGGATGTAAAAGGTTCTCTGTGATCCCCTTTGTGCAGAAACAGCAGATATGCATGACTTTGCCATTGCTTTTTGGTAATTAAAAGGCCGCAAATTGCAGCTGTCCACCATAGCTCAGAAATTATGGCCATCTTAGGTACTGTCTGCCAGCACACAGTTTATATGCAATTTGTATTTTGTTTTTCTTTTTTTTTTCTTTGCTGTAGTGTAGTGGTGCCCCCTACTTCCCTGTAATCGTTAGATAGGGCCCCCCTCCCATTCAACTTTTTTGCCATATTATATCTTCCCATCCCTCCCTCTCCCTTCCAAACTTTATCTACTGTAGGGTAGGACCCCACCCATCCTTCGTACTGCCTCCCCCACTGCCACTGTGCCACCCACCCACCTCCTTTCTTCCCTTTCTCACTCACCTCTCACTGATGCCAACGGAGATAGTTACACACAGTGACACAGATTGTTTCACTGTCTGTAACGATCTGGCAATCTGCCTTCATTTGGTAACGGAGCACCGATCATGCTCCATTAGCATATGAAGACAGATGACTGCAGCTCAGAAATAGCAGCTCTTACAAGTGAGACTGCTGGAGCTTCCTGAAGCTGCAACAAATATATAATCGATACAATGGGCAATGTACTGCATGACATATATATATATATATATATATATATATATATATATATATATATATATATATATATATACAATGTTTTGGTGCAAGGGGTTAATTATAATGAATATATAAAAGAAAAAATAAGCAAATCGCACCAAGTTAAATAACTAGAATAAATATGTAAAACTGCAATGAAAGAAAAAATAGATACTTTAATTTGAACTGCTGTCATGTAAAGGGGCATTCTAGTGTAAACATGAAATGCTGTATTTTATAACATTTTACTTTGAAATAAAGTCCATTTTCTTACTATCTAACTCATTAAATAGAGTTAAACATATAGTCAAAGTTGGAGTTTTGGAAAACCCCTGAAACATACATGCCACAGGGCAATATATAAATAAATACAATATCTGTATTTATCCTCTTTCATGGATTGCATTGTAAAAGAATGTCAGTTTAACAGTTTGACAAAGATTGACAGTGTTTTTACTTTAATTTGCGTGATGAAAAGCTCTAAGTTACTTTACACTTGCATGCCTTAATAATGGTCTCTCCTCATTTATAAAATATAAGTTTTTGAATGAGTTTTGGATTTAACATGATTTAAAAATCATTATAGCCTCATATACATATATACTCCTGATGAATGAAGGTTCCTTTACATGACGTCATCCAGGATGGCGTCCCTTGAATTCCAATTGGCTGATAGGATTCTATCAGCCAATCGGAATTAAGGTTGGAAAAATCATATTGGCTGATTGGAACAGCCAATAGAATGCAAACTCAATCCTATTGGCTGATTGGATCAGCCAATAGGATTGAACTTCAATTCTATTGGCTGATTGGATCAGCCAATAGGATTTTTCCTACCTTAATTCCGATTGGCTGATAGAATCCTATCAGCCAATCGAAATTCAAGGAACGCCATCTTGGATGACGTCATTTAAAGGAACCTTCATTCTTCGGGAGTTGTCGGAAGAAGAGGATGCTCCCCGTCGGCTGGCTTGAATATGGACCCGCTCCGGATGGATGAAGATAGAAGATGCCACCTGGATGAAGACTTCTGCCCTTCTGGAGGATCACTTGTGCCCGGCTGGGTGAAGACGTCTCAAGGTAGGGTGATCTTCAGTGGGTTAGTCTTAGATTTTATTAAGGGGGGATTGGGTGGGTTTTAGAGTAGGGTTGGGTGTGTGGGTGGTGGGTTTTAATGTTGGGGGTATTGTATTTTTTTTTTTACAGGTAAAAGAGCTGATTACTTTGGGGCAATGCCCAGCAAAAAGCGCTTTTAAGGGCTATTTGTAATTTAGTATAGGGTAGGGATTTTTATTATTTTGGGGGGCTTTTTTATTTTATTAGGGGGATTAGATTAGGTGTAATTAGTTTAAAATTCTTGTAATTATTTTATTTTTTTCTGTAATTTAGTGTTTATTTTTTCTGTAATTTAGTGGGGGGGGGGTTGTACTTTAGTTTATTTAATTTAATTGTAGTTAATTGCTCGAGTCGCAGAAAAAAAGTGAGCGATACACCTGTACCTGCCAACGCTGCTTTTTAAGGCTAACGGAAGACTCATAATCTAGGTGTTACACTTTATTCATAAAGGATATGTTCATATAGACAGGATTTGTGAGTGAGAAGCATTTCAAAGAACTATTTTCCACTGTCCTCTGTTGGCAAAATTATCTGTGTTTGTGTGAAGTTTCAAAATGAAGACTAAATACAGCTGTATTAAAAAAAAATATGATAATGAATGCAGTGAATTAATGCAATTCATTAGACATTTTGTAAATTAATCAGATTGTCATGCAAGCAACTTGTGGACAATTTTACAAGTTTTTTTTTTTTTTTTTTTAAATGTTACAATTTTTTGAGCTCTATGTTATATTGTTTATAAATGTCACTTTTTCACTGTTTATTTAACAATTTATTGGTAATCAAATTCATTTCTTTTTTTGTTCTTTTTTTAAAAGTTTGCAACTCTGTCTTGCTTGTTGGTGACAGAGATGTTATGCACAGCTTTTTTAAAAGACAAGAAAATCCCAAAACTAGTGCTTTAAATTATCCTGTTCTAGAAGATATCAGTTACGGTCACTTTCTTTTGATAGAAACTAATTTCCTGTATTGTTATTCTTGATTTCTGATGTTAATTTTGCCAAAACAGAAAACAATGCTTTCTCAGTCGATCATTGAATAAAATATTAAAAGTATCAATATAATCATTGAGCAAACATGAATGGCATAGCTGTCATGCTCATATACATATGGAATTCAAATTGTTTACCATTATCAGGATAGCTATCAATAACAATATGTTAATCTCACACAAGCAAATTATAAATACTGTTAGACACTGTATAAAGGGATAAATTCAAAATTTATGTAATGTAAACTTTAAAGGTGTGAAACAACCTTTGTATTTATCAGTTTTGGTTGGATTCCCAATTTTTATCCCAATAAAAACTACATAACTGTAAATACATTCTCAAGAGGATTTCAAGTAAAAACTTGGCTTTTTAGCAGCCAAATGCATTTGGATTGTGATCACTAGATAAACATGCTATCCATATCAGCCAAAACTGAAACCTTGCTATTGGCACTCAGTAACAGAAAGATTGTGATCTAGGCCATAATTTCTTATTTTGACAGATTTTGCCCAGAGTTTACCTAATACAATTATTAGACATCTTAAATCATCTTGTTTAAAAAAGTATCTGTGAATTGTTTTTACACTGAGGGTACAGTTGTTTTAATGTTTTGGACAGAATCATTTCCAAAAAAGTTCACTTTCTTAATTTGAAAGACACAACAATGTCAAAGCTGGAATATCACTTTGATCACTATGATAATTTGAGGTAGCAGCAATGCTGTCTGCACATTACAACCACATTGATGTTGTGTGTGCAAACTCCTGTTAATCCCTTGGATGGCAGAGGGATTTTTTCCCATCCCAGGGGGTTAACCCTCATGGTTAACCCTCATACTAGAACTAAACTTAAACCTTAATCCTATTCCCAAACTTATACAATACCTTGGCCTTATCCCTAACACTAGCCCTGAGCACATAAAGCATTGCCCTAAAAAGTGTGTATTTATAGCAGCTGCCAAAATCACTATATTTTATATTTTAGACCCCTGTAGGTCCAATTTTACTAATTATCCAAGCAATTTTGCTTTAGCAACTGTTTCAAATGTAATTGACACTTAAAGTGCCTCACCCTTACTGAAGTAAAATGGAGGTTAGGTCTTTCTGAGGGCCACAACACACATTCCATAAATTCAAGATATTACCCTTAAAACATGAGAGAACCTAAATTCAAACACACTCCTTGTTGTATTAGGATCCTCCAGGATTCACCAGGGTCATACAGAATAATAACTCCAAAGATATGATTTTAATTTACTACCAAAGAAAATGAACACAACTGAATCAAAGATTGTGTGAATTTTAAGAGGGTTGTGACTTATTCCAAACATGAAATACATTTTTTTTATTGTAGTCAGCTGTAATATGTGAGATAACAAACCTATAGAACTTAAAAAAAAAAATGTTCTAAAGATATTTTTCTATATATAGTAATCAGTGAACAGTATATTAAAATACAAACATTTTTAATACAACAAACACGATCAGTCACATTTCAGTTAAATAGTGTAAAAACATATAAACTTAATGCTTTATGAATTAATCAGACGTTTGAGATCTACTCATAGTCAAACAACATTTTGCTCTTTATAACCATTATATAGTATTTCAAACCTATAAATATTAAATAACACATGAAATTAAATGAGTGTAATTCATTTAAATCTTTGGAAATTCACTTAAAAATCCATCAGTATGCTTTCCCACGTTATACTAGACACAAAATTATACTTAATCGAAACCCAAAATAATTAAATAAAAAAAATGCTTTATTAACATTATACCAAAATGTAAGTGTAGTTACTAAAGCATAAAGACAAATTTGCTTAACCGACAGTAAATACAGTAGATTTACATAATCAACACATGCATGATACAAAGACAATGCAATAGCACTTAGTCTGAGCTTCAAATGAGTAGTTATGTCTATTTCTACTCCTCCTGTATCAGGTGACAGCCATCAGCCAATCACAAATGCATATACGTATATTCTGTGAATTTTTGCACATGCTTAGTAGGAACTGGAGACTCAAAAAAAGTGTACATATAAAAAGACTGTGCACATTTTGTTAATAAAAGTACATTGGAAAGTTGATTCAAATTGCATGCTCTGAATCATGAAATTTAATTTTGACTTGAGAGTCCCTTTAAATTTATATTTTAAGCTGAGAAACAGAGATCAGAGTGCTTTTAAAAATTAGGAATAAGCCAAAAACCACACCCAAGGTTTAAACAGTTGACATCTACCATGCTTACCAAAGCCCGTCATATTTAGACTTGTTGGATATCTCATTTTATCTGCATCCTAAATGTGTATATTTGTATATTACACATGTTTTATGGAGCTGCTGCTTCTAAGCTAAAAAAATAATTTTCTGTTTAAATCCAAGCGGATTTGCCTGTAGTCATCCTGGGCCATTTGAGGGGAACATTTGGAGAGTCTTTTCTGGCCAAATTTAACATAATTTCGGGAGATCGTGGTGGACCTGAAAGGAGTACCGGAGGCTCACCTAGGAAACACTGCGGCTGCGGCCTACACCGGAACTTGTGACTGGCCGACTCTAACCCTCAAAAAAACAACTAAACAGCCTAGCTAAATCTCTTACAGCCCTAATATAAAGGCCCTGAAGAGCTGACTACAATATCTGTATACTCATCTCTCTAAACTCTGCAGTTTCTACTACAGCTATCTCCACTAAGACTTTATATGTTATCCACCAATAAAATGCAGGGATAGGGGGGTTAGTGGCCAGAAGCCCTCCCTGTGCTAGCTGCTTATACTGAACTACAAGCTGAGATCCAGTAACCAAGCTTATACCTCTAATTACCCCTACCCCCACTGTTTCCCCTGGGTAAATACAAAGATTAGCTAATTCTGCCAGCAATCTCTCAGGCCCAAAAAAACAAAAATAAGACATCAACTAGGGCTAAAAACTCTGTTGCTGATCATTTCAAACCTAAGGACTCAACTGCTATTAGGGGCTCTGTATCGCCTCACTTATGCCAAGAAAGCTCTGATAGTACTAATTCCTCCATATCCCAACAACAGGAGGAAGAAATGGAACTTATAACCAGGTCAGATATAGTAGATACTTTATCCAAGAGGTTAAATGACCTGCAGGATAACTTGACATCTACCATCAAATCCGCAGTTGCAGACCTCAAAAAAGATCTCGCAGAAATGAGAGAGAGGACTAAAGTGCTTGAGCGCAAGCAGGAGGACTTGGCGATTGAACAGCAGAATATAATTGCCCACTCCCAAAACCTTGCAGATTATGTCTCAGAAATGGAACAGAAGGTGGCGGACCTAGAGGACAGGTCGCGCCGCAACAATGTCAGATTTAGAGGCATTACTGAGGAGACTCTGCAGCCTGACTTAGAGACATTTGTTAAGAAATTTTGTGTCTCACTAGCACCCCCCTCAGATCTAAATGATATGCTAATCGACAGAGTCCATAGGATTCCTAGGGGCAGAAATGCTCCCAAAGATAAGCCTAGAGATGTAATTGCAAGGTTTCACTTCTTTACTTATAAAGAGCAACTCATGAGGGCAGCCTTTTCCAAACCTCAACTTCCTGAGCATCTGAGACAGATACAAGTATTTCCAGACTTATCACAGTTCACCCTGCAGAAAATGAGCACCTTTCGCCAGTTTACCCAATCCCTCCGTTCAAGAGGCCTAAAGTATAGATGGGGCTATCCAACTAAACTCATCATTCACCGAGAGGGATCTCTGGTTACAGTGGACTCCCCAGCGATAGGCGAAGATCTTTTGAAACAATGGGATCAAGCAGATAATCATGCTGCCCACACTCCTTTAAGGCCCTCACAGCTAAGGCCTATAGCTGATCAATGGAACCCCCTTCCTCAACGCCCCCAGTCCAGTAAAAGGAACTCAGTTCTCAGGGATTCCTCTCCAGGATAACCTGATAAGTATCCATTTTAACTGTTGTACTTTGCTGAGTATGCTTTTCTTTCTTCCAGGACTATTTTCAGTGACAATTTTTTTTTTTTTTTTAGTAACTGTCTCCCTGGAAGTTATTCTGTGATGCCAGTCGCAAAACCATTCCTGTATACTGTCCACTTATGCTATGGGAGACCCTGGGAAAGAATGTAACTCTTTGCTGTGTATATTTTTTTTTTTTGTGTTATAACGTATTGTTCTTAAATTTGTTTAGGCAATAAGTATATCATATGTTTTTTTTTTGTATAATACTTTCAACTCATAGTGGATGAATCTAGGATTTGCTTTTCTTGCTAGTTCTTACAGTAAACTCCAATTGGGTTCTTACCAAGGTGGCTACAACTTCCTTGAGAAAGGAGGTAAAGTCCTGGCTCTGAAAGCAACCCATTGGAGACCCACTGTGTGTGAATCCTGAGATATGTCAGTTTGTTGTTAGTCTTTTGCTGATCACCTAAGGTGTTTAAATTTTTTTTTCCTTTTAAAATGTTATTTTTATGCCTCACTGTCACAGTTACTTCTTTTTTTTTTTTTTTTTTTTTTTTTTGTGGTCTTGGCTCTGCTTTTGGATCCAGATATAGTAACATACGGTCTAATATTTAGCCCTTCTGGCTTGTTATACCTTAAATGTGAATTGATTATAGACTGTTATTGTGTCTGGCTCCGGGGTGGACCCAATAGCTAGATGCTGCTGAGACCATGCATTATGTAGATACCCACTTTTTCTTACATACTAGATTATTTTAGAATATCCAATGCGAAGCCTTTGCAACCTAAGTATTAACATAGATATTTGCTCCTTACCGGGAACTTAAAGTTTAGCCTATATACTTTCACTTATGCTACGTCCCGGCTTTGATTTTTTTTACTTACTTGCTTTATTTATTTATGGTTAATGTATATACCAAATGTTTATAGAGCACATATAAGTTGGTTTTAGATTTGTTTAGGTAACATTTTAAATGTTTCACTTGTCAGATTATAGACAGAAAGCTTTAAAATTTATGTGTTGGTCCCCTTGCTAGAAGAGACGGTGTACATAGGACATCCTGTGACATCTGATATAGGACTATTTTTGCATAAGTGCTCATCTATGTTGTGGGAGATTTTGGGGAAGAGTGTATTTTCTTGGTTAACTGTTTATAATTTTTTCATTTTTCTTGCACAGTTTTTTTGTAAAGTGTTACAATGTATTGTTTTTAAATTTGTCCTAGCAATAAGTTTACTATATGTCTTTCTTATATAATATTGCTGACTCACAATGGAAGTACCTAGGATTGGTTTTCTTTGCCAGTTTCCATAGCATATGTCATCTGGGTCCTTACTAAGGAGACCATAATTCCCTCGAAAGAGGATCCAAAATCCTGGCACTAAGAATAACCGATTGGGGATCCATTGTGCGAGTTTTTGAGACATGTTTGTTGATTGTTAGTTTTTAGTTTACCAAATTGTTCAAATTTTCTCAAAATGTAATTCATATGTCTCACTGACACAGTTATCATTTTCTGTCTAGAAATTTTTGGATAGTTAAGGTTTTGGCCTTGCTCTTGGACATAGATACAGCAACATATGTCCTTATATATAGCCCTTTTGGCTTGTTATGCCTTATAAGTGATGTTGCTGTGTCTGGCTCCGAGGCGGATCCAACAGCTAGACGCCACCGAGATTATGCACTATCTAGATATCTACTTCTCTTTTCAACACTTATCACATTAGATTAGTCTAAGATAGCCAATGGGAAGTCTTTGTAACTTAAATATTAAGATAGATATTCACCCTTCACCGGGAATTTATAGATTTGTTTTTATATTTTCACTTATATCACAAAGCTCAGCTCTGAGCCACTTGCTTTATTTATTTATGGTTAGGGTGCAAATTGAATGCCTTTATAGCACTTATATGTTGGTCTCAGGTTAGTTTAATTATGAAATGTTTTAAGTCTTTGTAACTTAATATTAAGATAGATATTCACCCCTCACAGGGAATTTATAGATTTGCCTTTATATTCTCACTTATATCACAAAGCCCAGTTCTGAGCCACTCGCTCTATTTATTTATGGTTAAGGTGCACAGTGAATGTTTTTATAGCACCTATAAGTCAACCTCAGGTTTATTTGACTATGTAATGTTTTAAATGTCTCATTCGTTAGATTATAGATGGATAGATTTGTATTCTATGTTTAGGTCCCTTTGCCGGAGTAGAAGGTGCATATAACCTGGTGTTCAATTGTTGGAAGGCAATAGCCCTGGCACTGAGTCCAAAACATTTGAGTATTATGTTTTTAGATCATTGTAGCCTAAATGTACTTTTGCTCATTTTTATCTTACCCTCTAAAAATAAGGTTTAAAGTCACCTTCCTTATATGTACTAGGATACTATTAGATTTTTTAGGGACATTTAGCCCAGTGACAACCGCAAAATCACACTCTCTTTATAGGCCATGTCCTATTTTAGGTTAATAAATTGCCACTAAATACACCACTGTTTTAGCACTTATGTTTTTAATATAAAATGCTATACATTGGACACTGACTTTCCACATAGATTTAGTATAGACACATAGGCTTTATAAGTAAGCATATGACCACACTTAGGATAGTTCCCTTGGTCTCCCAAGACACCTTGCTAGATCTAAAATAACCCTTGCCCCCGAATCCCCTCCCCCCTTCCCCTCCCCTCTCTCCCCCACTGGATCTCACTTATTTACCATTTAAGGGAGGGCATCGGCTCTCCTCCTTTAGCTACACCTAATACACTGGTTACAAATACACATAAATTCATATTTGTTTTCAACTCACCGTTTGCACAGTATCTGCTATCTCAATCCGAGGCCTTTATCTTTTATACCATCTGGCCTCACCAACCCCCTCCCCCTCAATAATACCTAAGTTTACGGACGTAAACTTGTGGATCAATTAGAATCCCTACGTTTTTTAAGAATACTGTTACTCTCTGGTACATCTGAACTCTCAAAATCCATATATTATATCTCTTTACATTTTTGACTTTCCTTCCATATGTTTTTTCTACTTTAGCCTTTTTACTTGTATTTTTTTTTTTTTCCCTCTACCCTTGCCCCATTTTCCATAATGGAGACCTCCATACGACTCCTCACTCTAAATGCTAAGGGCCTAAACTCGCCTGATAAACGCAGTATGTTAACAACATACGGCAAAAGATTAAAGGGACATGTTCTATTTATCCAGGAAACTCATTGGATAATAGATAGACCCCAAACATATAGATCGACTCTATACCCAAGCCTGATTAAGGCCTCTTATACCGATAAGACAAGAGGAGTTGCAATACTCCTACATAAAGACCTTCAGTTTGAACAAATATACTTAGATAGAGACCCTGGCGGCAGATTCATTATCTGTGTGTGTAAACTCAATGGTACCCTCTTTACCTTAGTTAACTTATATGCCCCAAATCAACAACAATTACATTTTCTATCAAAAGTCCTTAATCTAGCAAAATCGGTGAGACAAGCTCATATCGTAATTGGAGGAGATTTTAATGTCATCTGGGACCCTAAATTAGATAAAAAACTTGTAATGGGTAAATCCATTGACCCTTATACCAGTTCTACAGCAATTAAATTCAGATCCTTATCCGCTAGACATGAATTATACGATGTCTGGCGATCATGTCATCCTGAGGACAAAGATTTCACTTTTTTCTCCAATCCGCATAAATCCTATTCTAGACTGGATTATTTTCTAGTTGATTCTTGGCTCCTCAATGAGGTCACAAACTCACGAATACATATCTGTACATGGTCAGACCACGATGCGGTTTCTTTTGACATTTTTCCATCAGGGGCTCGCAAGGGGGGACATCCTTGGAGGTTCCCAAATTTTCTTTGGGAAGAACCAGGATTTAAGGATTCACTTACAAAAGCGATTAATGACTATATACAGTTCAATATACCAGGTCAAACTTCCTTCCAAATCTTGTGGGGGGCATTCAAGGCATATATAAGGGGGGTCTGCATCTCTGAATCAGCTTGAGTCCGGAAGAACAGAGGAGGTCCTTTGGGCCAGCTGGCCATGAAACTGAGGGACATGGAGAAAATCAACAAGGATAAACCTACTAGCTTAATTTCTGATGAAATTAGCGCCCTCAGAAGACAAATCCTCCAACTAGAGCATGATAGAATCAAAGCCAATCTGGCAAAATTTAAGCAAGTAATGTACCATAAAGGCAATAAGGCAAACGAGCTTTTAGCTCGAAAACTTAATGCAAGAACTGCCCACTCTAGGGTTCAAGCTCTAGAGATTAATGGCTCTAGAATTTTAGCTCCCGAGGATATTGGAAATGCTTTCGCTGACTATTATTATCAACTCTATAATCTTACGGAAGCAGAAAACCTTGATACCCCCTCTATCGATAGGATACAGGAGTTTCTAGACCCCCTTAAGCTTCCTACACTCACAGAAGAGGCAAGGAACTCACTCCTACATCCGTTCTCTACTAAAGAAATTTGTAACGTCATTACCCAACTTAAACCGAATAAGTCTCCAGGACCCAACGGTTTTACGGGCTCTTTCTATAAAATGTTTAAACAACATCTATCATCCCTCCTCTGCCCCTTCTTTAATGAGGTGGCCGAGGTAGGAAGTTTTTCAAGAGAGTTCTTGGAAGCATCTATTATCGCAATTCCCAAACCAGGAAAGGATCCCCTCTACTGTGCCAATTATAGACCTATCTCTCTGATAAATTTAGATGTCAAGATGTATTCTAAGCTTTTAGCCAATAGGATTGTTCATCTACTCCTGGATATCATACAAATAGACCAAGTTGGCTTTACATCTGGCAGGCAAGGTCCTGACAATACTCGTAAACTTTTACAGGTGTTCTCTGAGTCAGCCCGCCGGGAGGTTCCCATCGTGGCCCTGTCTTTAGACGCGGAAAAGGCATTTGACAGGGTCCGATGGGATTATATCTGGCAGGTACTTAAATCTTTTCGCTTTCCTCCCCAATTCATTGGCATGGTTCAGGCGTTATATACTGCACCATTTGCAACGGTCAGAGGCGTAGGTTTTAGATCTAGAGCCTTCCCCATTACCAATGGGACTAGGCAAGGCTGCCCTCTTTCGCCTCTGATCTTTGCTATGGTTATGGAACCTTTAGCCCAAGAGATCAGGCATTCTCAAGGCATAGAGGGAGTCAAGATAGGTGAGCGAACAGAGAAAATAGCCCTCTTTGCCGATGACCTGACCATCTTGTTAACTAACCCGAGCTCTTCAATTCCGGAAGTTTTCAGGACCTTAGAATCCTATGGGGTTCTCAGTCTCTATAAAGTAAACATTCTCAAAACGGAAGCTCTAGCAATTAATCTTGATTCCAGGCTCCTCGCCACACTTAAGACCCGCTTCTCTTTCACCTGGCACACAGATCTTATTAAACACCTGGGTATATTTTTAGGCCCTGATATAAATAAGGTTATTAAATACAATTTTGAGCCATTGATTGTAGAAATTAAAAGTCTTCTACAAAGGTGGGATTATAGAGAAATTTCCTGGATGGGACGTATCTCTACTCTTAAAATGGCTATTCTTCCAAAAATTCTGTACCTATTTAGGTGCATACCCTATACGATACCAAAAATTTATCTATCTCAGATTCAGTCTATATTCATTAACTATGTCTGGAGAGGAAAGATTCCGAGGGTGGCGAGCCGTATTCTTCAACTACCGATAAACAAAGGAGGCATAGCTTTTCCCAATATATATCTATACCATGACGCAGCCAGGTTAACTCACATTGCGGCCTGGAGCAATGAGAAAGAGAAACCGGCATGGTTTTTGCTTGAGACTGAGGTTATCCCTAGAAAATTCCTCCTAAAAGATCTAATATGGATTCCTAAGCATAGGCTCCTGGATGCAGCGCTCACGAATAAAATAATCTTAGACAATTGCCGGACATGGCATAGACTTAGACATCACAAAGGACTGGCACCCCATCCTTCACCTATTCATAGTCTCCAGGGACTGTTGATGGGTCTCCCAGATATACATAGACAGGATTGGCTATCATGGAATTTTATCTGTGTTGGGGACCTCTATACCCAGAAGAGGCTATCAACAACTAAACAAATAGTTGCACAGGTGAAAGAGGCTCCGAGATGGTTAATGTTTGAAAGTTATAGATTGTTAGAATATTGCCAGGCTTGGGGTTTCCCCAAGACACAGCTGAGAGAAAGTACTACTTGGGAGAAACGATGGCAAGCAGGGACTAAGCCTATAAAATAACTTACAAATCATCATCTGCTACTTCTCAGCGATTACAGCGAAATCATACCCTGGCAGATTAAGGCGTGGGGACGTGAAATAGACGTCCAAATTACCCCGATGGAAGTGGAACATGCGACAATGATTACTAAATCAGCTATACATTGCATAACTTTCCTTGAAATTTACTTCAAGGTTCTTTTAAAGTGGTATCTAACCCCCCATAAGTTGTCAAAGATATATCCTACAGCCTCCCCGCAATGCTGGAGGGAATGTGGCCAAAAGGGCACAGATTTACATATCTGGTGGTCCTGCCCAAAAATTGCCCCCTTGTGGAGAGAGACTTTTCTATTGCTCTCTGACTTGGGTATCACATTACCTAAATCCCCAGCATTAGCCTTTCTGCATATCGGTCTTAGGGAACTACAAAAACCACAACAAATCCTTGGAGTTGCAATTTTTATTGCAACCAAGATGTGTATAGCTAGGTCATGGAAAAAACTTGAAGCTCCAACCTTAGCTCAGATCACTCAACTCATAGATTATTTAGCGTCAATGGAGAGAGGTTTTTATAACACGACTGACCGTATTGTCAAGTATTGGACGATCTGGAGTAGGTGGGTTCTTAAACCTCCTTAGACGCCCAAATGCTTATTATTGTCTTTTTGGTCCCATGGTGGATCCACTATCCCTCTGAGAATTTTCTCTATTTCCCTTTCCCTTTTTCCTTCCCCCCACCCCCCCCCCCCTTTCCTTTTTTTTTTTTTTTTCTTCTTCTCTCTTTTTCTTCTCCTTCTTTTTTTTTCATATCCTACCGCTGCCTTTTTTCTCTTTCAATTTTTGTTGTTAATTCGAACCTGATGTCCCTACTTAGTAACCTTGTTAGGGACTATCTGTCTCCACATTAGGACTTAACGATAGATGAGACAATGGGAACAGACACGGCCAAAAACTCTTGTGATGCCCTACAATTAATTAATTTGATAAACTAAACTTTATTTTTGAACATATACTAAAGGACATCACCCTATCTCTTGAGATATTTCTCCTCAATTCAGATGTAAGAATGAGAGTAACCTATTAGTTGGCAATAATTCCTATGTCAAAATTCTGTGCCAGTTTGTATTATGAATACCCCTGTATTTTATACTTGAAAAATTGTCCAAAGTCTGTTTTTTACGCTGATTGTTTTATTTGTATCTTCTTTGTACTGATTTATGCTTAATAAAGCTTTAAAAAAAAAAAAAAAACATGTTCTATGGAAATAGCTATGACTATTTTTAATATAACTGTGTAATTTAGTAGTGTGTGCTTTGTCCCCAGCAGCAGGGGTTATTCCTTCTAATGTTGTAACTGCCCTCGTGTTTAAAGGGACAATGGGTCAAAATTAAACTTTCATGATTCAGATAGGGCATGACATGCTAAACAATGTGGTATTCTTTGTTGAAAGCTTAACCCTTGCTTTTCTCTCTTTATACATCCTGCCTTGGAAAACTTATAGCCTCCTTTGGATTCCAGTACCACCTATATGCTGAAGATACCCAAATCTATCTTTCCTCTCCTGATATCTCTCCCTCTTTACTCAACCAGATTTCTGACTGCCTCTCGGCAATTTTCTCTTGGATGTCTTTACACTACCTCCAACTCAATCTGTCCAAAACTGAGCTGCTTCTTATCCCCCCCTCTTCGAGACATCCGACACCTGACATTTCTCTGACGGTTGGAGACTCTATTCTCAACACCTCACCCCAGGTCTGCTGCCTTGGGGTCACATTAGACTCAGAACTCACATTCGACCCACATATACAAACGCTTACCTAATCCTGCCATTCACACCTACGCAACATTTCCAGAATTCGTCCCTTCCTTACTCAAAAAACTACAAAAATACTTATTCATTCCCTCATCCTGTCACGCATTGATTATAGCAATCTACTCCTAAATGGCCGTCCAAAACACCACCTCTCCTCCCTCCAATCTATTATGAATGCTTCTGCTAGACTCATCCACCTAAGTCGACGATCTACATCAGCTGCTCGGCTATACAAATAAATGATAATAAATGATAATAATAATAACCTAGGTAGGCTCATACACTAATTTATAAGCCCTTGAAGGCTGCCAATTTTCTCAGTCATATGACAATTTTTTACAGCTAGACATTGCTATTTCATGTGTGCCACATAGATAACATTGTGCTCACTCCGGTGGAGTTATTTATAAGTCAGTACTGATGGGCTAAAATGCAAGTCTGTCATTTATTTATGTCAGCACTGATTAGATACAAGGTACTCTCAGAGGTAAAAAGTGTATTAATATAACTGTGTTGGTTATGCAAAACTGAGGAATGGGTAATAAAAAGAATATCTATAATACACCTATAGGAGCTGGGGGATTATGGGTATATGATATATGCTTATACATTGTTTAATGTTGTGACGATTAAGCCTTTTCCAGCCAACCGTCACAATGGGGAGGGTATGGACATGAAGGGGTTAATAGCACACAGCTTATGGTTTCCTTAAGCTTTAACTCTACAAAGGACCCAAAGGGACACCAAATTAACCCCCAAATCCTGCCTACACCACCCTAGCTGCTACTCGCTGCCACCACCAAGACCTTTGATAAAAGGGGTGTCTTGGAAACCCAATAACTCACACAATTAACAATTAGGTAATGTGCCTTTAACCTTGACTCTTCAGAGTGTAAATTTAGTTATTAGAGCCCAAAGACAGAATTAGATTTTCTATATGTTTATTAACAAAAATACCAATACAGGTTAAACAGTGCCAAATTATAAAAACATTTAAAATAACATATATGCAAAGATACAATTCTTTAAAATAAAATGGGACATAAAATAACACAATATCTAAGCTTATTACCAAGTTTCTGTATATATGTGGAGAACCTGCATCAGTTGTTACTCCTTCTGGTCCCAGACAAGTTCCTCCTAAGTTTTTTCTTTAATTCAGTTATAACCCAGTTATTTCTTTGTCTTGTCAAGAACATCGCCCTTTTAATTTACGACTAGACATTCTATGCAAGTAAACCAAGGTACCAAGAGAATGGGGGAGGGAGGGGGTCTTGAAACTACTGCATTCCTAAACAGAGATGTTACACAAAGAAAGAGTAGTTCAGATTAACCTGGCAATGCTGAGACCAAAATACCACCTCTGCTGGGTAGCTAATCCAGGTATCAACTTCTCCATATGAGTGTATCATGACAATTGTATATGTATTGTGTAGTATAATGTTAGAATATGTATGTAAACTGTAAAGTTGATTGTACTAATTGGTGTCTATCGGTGCTCTCCTCTTTGGACACATATATATATATATATATATATATATATATATATATATATATATATATATAAAGTTCATGAAAATAAGCAGTCACTGGTCTAGACACATCTGTGACAATAGAAAGACTATTTTTTCATGTGACGTTTCAGGACAAAACCAGTCCCTTCCTCTGACAAACAAAAAGTGTACAAAATGAGCCTTTTAAAGGCACCTAGAGCCCTCCCCTAGGAGAACAGCCAATCATGACCATCCAAGTGACCCCCCCAGGTAACCCCCGATTGGGTATAGAAAAAACATCAAGTATTTGTGAATTGAATTAATAATCAAAAACATGTTGTACATGATCAAAACACAGTGCAATCATATTCCCGATACAGGGTGAGCCTCATGTCTACACCACCAATCAAGTGATCAGCCCCATTAGGACTATATGAACTTAGTGTTAAAATTAAGATTAGTAATGCAACCACCATAAGAAAATAAACACCAATCATTATGTCTGTATTGGCTCATAGCCAATCACAATAAAGCCAAGGCGTAACTCTAATATTTATACACCCCCATGCTAAGTATGCTAACTATGGAAGCACTATGTCAACAATGTTGAAAGTTTGCCCATCATGAAAATCGCAATAAGAATCCGCAATATCCATCCACTCCATAACGTATCACCCAAGTCATTACAAATCCTATTCACTCTATACTATAGGTCCATAGATCCGATCCTAAAAATCCAAAACTTACTGCAAAGAGAGGAGGAGACATAAACAATGTGTCACACCTATTGCTATACCAATCCAGTGATCACAAACACTGGGGAGGGTGGGGGTATTGTATACCTCCAACCCGCCCACAGATGAAAAGCCAACCCATAAAACAAAACAGCTGTCAGACACAATCCGGATCAATATGGGATATGAGATATAACTATTAAAGTCTACAATAACAAGCTTCTCAGACATTGGCAATGCAGCTCCTTTGTATGGAGATACCTGCTGAGAGTTGCCCTCAATGAGCCTAAAGACCTAATGAGAAAAAATTATATATATAAAATTGTATCGAAACACCACATAATAATAATCACCTAACATATATGTACAGGGCTATAAAGAGCCGGTCTTGAACTGCATCATGCAAACATCAGAGGGTGTGTTAACCTACTAACCAAATGATAAACATATATAAATACAACTTAAAATGGCCCAATCTAAGAACCTATCTATAGTGCCAATACCAATCCCAAAACAAAGAGCAACATACATATCAAGAATATGAACACTCACAAATAATGATCCTCTAATAGAGACCCACAACTGTTATTAGAAAAACACGGTCAGTAATGAATGTGTAGCCCTAACATAAACTCCAACCAACTATCGATACAACTGTCCACATGTGTTATCACACTAAGTCCTATGTTCTCCTCCCTAAACGGCCAAACAAACCTTACTAAATGTAACCTCCAAAAGAGATTAAAAAAACTAGGCTCTGATATCCCCAAGATCAAAACCAAACACTATTAAAGCATCAGTGCACTTCCAAGACCTCCCAGGGGTAAGAATAGGTTGAACTCATAGCACAGTTATGGTGCACATATCAATATAGGGTGACTCAAGTGATCACTCAACCACCCACACATAAAACCTTATACCGGCACATAGGTTAAAAATGGTCGCCAATCACCATCTAGTTGTAGACATAAGGCACCACAGTGAAACATGTGAAACAACAATAAAAGAACTATAAACATACAAGAAATATAAAAGAAATTAAGTTAAAAACAACACAGCGCTGACAGACAAAAATGCCCAAGACAGAGAACTATATCAAATAACATAGCTTAAATTCATAAAAATATAATGGCATATTGCCATGGTACAGAAAAGATATCTAAATATCTCAGATATTGTGGAAACAGAAGTGGATGCTTCAAAATATGACCTCATGGACTCTCAAAAAATCAAAATGGATAGGGAGGATTCCCTTCCAGTAACTACCAGAACTACTCGGCCCTCCATTACCAGGGGGGGCGCCTCCCCTTGGATCATCAGGGTGGACATAGACAAGGATCGTGGGTTCTCATATTACCACTCAGGGTCTGCAGTCAGATAGATGTTATAGATAACACTGTCATCCCGTCTGCATATTTAGTCCTCTAGGACTTAAAGTTACCAGTTCATCAATCCATCTAGACTCCTTCTGTAGAAGAAGCTTAGCTCTGTTACCTCCTCTCCTCAGGATCGGTACATGATCTATAAGTCTAAACCTGAGGTCATTCACTGAATGCCCAGCTTCCAAAAATTGGCGGGCCACTGGCTGATCCGATTTTCCCTTGTAAATAGCTGTTCGTATACTGGACCGATGGTTGGCCTGTCATCGTCAACCGTCTTCACTGTATAGAATTTTCCACAGAGGCAATTAAGTAGATAAATTAGGTATTTGGTTGTACATGTGAGGAAAATTTGATATCATACTTTTTCTTCTTATCAGTATGACATCAGATTTTTCCCCACATGTACAACCAGATACCTAATTTATCTACTTAATTGCCCCCCTGATAATGGAGGACCGAGTAGTTCTGGTCGTTACTGGCAGGTAATCCTCCCTATCAATTTTGATTTTTTTGAGAGTCCATGAGGCCGCATTTTGAAGCATCCACTTCTGTTTATTTAGATATATTTTATGTACCATGGCAATATGCCATTATATTTTTATGAATTTCAGCTATGTTATTTGATATAGTTCTCTGTCTTGGACATTTTTGTCGGTCAGCGCTGTGTTGTTTTTAACTTAATTTCTTTTAAATTTCTTGTATGTTTATAGTTCTTTTATTGTTGTTTCACATGTTTTACTGTGGAGCATTATGTCTACAACTAGATGGTGATCGGCGACCATTTTAGACCTATGTGCTGGTATAAGGTTTTATGTGTGGGTGGTTGGGTGATCACTTGAGTCACCCTGTATTGATATGTGCACCATAACTGTACTATGAGTACAACCTATTCTTACCCCTGGGAGGTCTTGGAAGTGCATTGATGCTTTAAAAGCATTTGGTTTTGATCTTGGGGATATCAGAGCCTAATTTTTTTAATCTCATTTAGTAAGGTTTGTTTGGTTGTTTTGCCGTTTAGGGAGGAGAACATAGGACTTAGTGTGATAACACATGTGGACAGTTGTATTGATAGTTGGTTGCAGTTTATGTTAGGGCTACACATTCATTACTGACCCGCCGTGTTTTTCTAATAACAATTGTGGGTCTCTATTAGAGGATCCTAATTTGTGAGTGTGCATATTCTTGATTTGGATGTTGCTATGTTTGTTTTGGGATTGGTATTGGCACTATAGATAGGTTCTTATATTGTGCCATTTAAGATGTATTTACATATGTTTATCATTTGGTGATTAGGTTCACACACCCTCTGATGTTCGCATGATGCAGCTCGAGACTGGCTCTTTATAGCCCTGTACATATATGTTAGGTGACTATTATTATGTGGTGTTTCGATACAATGTTGTATATATAATTTTTACTCATTAAGTCTTTAGGCTAGTTGAGGGCTACTCTCAGTGGTTACACCATATGGAGGAGCTGTATTGCCAATGTCTGAGAAGCTTGTTATTGTGGACTTTAAAATTGATATCTCATATCCCATATTGATCCGGATTTTGTCTGACAGCTGACAGCTGTTTTGTTATGGGTCTGCTTTTCATCTGTGGGCAGGGTTGGAGGTATATGATACCCCTGCCCTCCCCAGTGTTTGTGATCACTGGATTGGTATAGAAAAAGGTGTGACCAGATGTTTATGTCTCCTTTCTTTGCCGTAAGCTTTGGATTTTTAGGATCAGATCTATGAACCCATAGTATAGAGTGAATAGGATTTGTGATGACTTGGGTGATATGTTTTGGAGTGGATGGATATTGCTGATTCTTATTGCAATTTTCATGATGGGCAGACTTTTAACATTGTTGACATAGTGCTTCCATAGTTACGGGTCTTAGTAACTTAGCATGGGGGTGTATAAATATTAGAGTAACGACTTGGCTTTATTGGGATTGGCTATGAGCCAATACAGACATAATGATTGGTGATTATTTTCTTATGGTGGTTGAGTTACTAATGTTAATTTTAACACTAAGTTAATATAGTCCTAATGGGGTTGATCACTTGATTGGTGGTGTAGACATGAGGCTCATCCCGTATGGGAAACTAGATGTTTTTTTCTATACCCAATCGGGGGTTACCGGGGGGGGGGTCACTTGGAAGGTCATAATTGGCTGTTCTCCTAGGGGAGGGTTCTAGGTGCCTTTAAAAGGCTCATTTTGTACACTTTTTGTTTGTCAGAGGAAGGGACTGGTTTTGTCCCGAAACGTCACATGAATAAATAGTCTCTCTGTTGTCACAGATGTCTCTAGACCAGTGAGTACTTATTTTCACGAACTTTGCATTTCCTTATAGCACCCTGGCAGTTATCCATTGATAGTGGGAGGGCATACACACCATTTGTTATATATATATATATATATATATATATATATATATATATATATATATATATATTATATATAATATATATATATATATATATATATATATATATTATATATAATATATATATATATATATATATATATATATATATATATATATACACTGTATATATACACAGGGCTCAAAATTTCAACTAGCCAACAATTATCTAAAGGGATATTATATATCCATGAAAGGGCAAGGATATGTTATTACTCTACAGATATAGGGACCCCATTAGTGCATAGACTGTTACTTCTGAGAAGATAAACAGGGGCAGAGAGAGATTGGAGAAAAAAAATAGCATTAAGAAAGAGTGCAAAGAGAAGATATGGCCAGAGAGACGAGGGAGGGAGTAAAAAGAAAGATTGAAGAAAGGAGGGAGTGGAGAAAGATAGATGATAATTATAAAAAAAAAAATTGGTGTCTGCTATGACCTCACATAAATTTCAACACTCTGCTTTCTCTCAGCTCAGCAACTTCCTTTTTCTGCCCAGCTGTTGTCTTGCACAGAACCCTTGTTGATGTTGCTAACTGCTATACACTTATTTTTGTTCATTTATTTCTATATGTAGCATTATTTAATGCAACAAAAACAATATTAAAAAATACTGCACTATAAGGGATTTTACAAGGGTTAAACATATGCAAAGAGGGTGCGGTTATTGGGTTTGGTGTGGGCAGGTAGTGGGGGGGATCAAAAGTGGCGAGTAACATTTTGGGCTGGCTAGTAGTTTAGGGCTTGACATTTTGAGCCCTGAATATATATATATATATATATATATATAAAATGTGTGTGTACATATGTATTTATGTATTTATATGTGTATTTATGTATTTACAGACATATATTCACATATAAACACATAAATACATATGCACACATATATAGACATATATATTAGTGCATTGGAGCCCTTTGCCGTTAGGTAGATGAAAACATGTAAAAAGTATATTTATGCACTATTTCATGTCGGAATTGCACATATCATAGTATGGGATCGGGTATGCACATATGAAAATATGCAATCATGTCTGCGTGCGAGTCGTGTTAAGGTTTTTTTCCCCACTTTTTTCTCACTATTGACTACTATGGAGGAATAGGTTATTGTTTGCGCGACAGTCTAATTGGGCTAGACGTAAGCTGTTTGTGCTCATCGGGTTAGAGCGATAGGGATAACTTTTAACTTTAAACTCATAATACCAGCGCAATCTGACGAGCGCAAACCATTTAATTCTTGTGCAATTAGTGCTCTAGCGGAAGCGTAAAATATCACTTCACTTCTAATCTGGAACTAAAGGGGCTAAATCTATAGAGTACAATTTCCATTTAACACATCGGGTGAGCCAGTGACAAGAGGCATATATGTGCAGCAACCAATAAGTAGATAGCTCCCAACAGTGCATTGCTGCTTCTGAGCCAACCTATTAATTATTTTAAACAAAGGATGTCAAGAGAAAGAAGCAAATTACATTACAGTAGTTAGGTTGTTCAAAAAATGTTTTTTTACTTTACTGTCTGTTTAAAAAATTAAATGTTTTTTTTTTTTCAATAGGTTAATTTAACTTTATAATGTCGTTATTTAAAGAAATTACATTTAAATGTCAACTTATCAAGTTCCACGCAGTGCTGTGGAATCTGTTGGCGCTCTACAAATAACCAATAATAATAATATTATAAACATAAACAATAGTATTTTGTGCTACCATTTATTAGAAATGTTTTCATTTTTTTTTAAGTAAATTAATTTGAAATTAAGGACAATGATAACTTTAAAAAGCCTTTTCTTATTGGGTCAGATATGGATGATCAAAACAGGAATGGATGTAGAATTTAATAATTATTACAGGAGTCTACCATATTATCAAGTGAATTTTATACATATTTGATATTTTCTATTTCAGCCCTCATCCATAGGATGTTGTGCAGAATCTTTCACAGATAGTAAATAATATATTAAAAAGCACCTGGATATTTATAAAAAATTAACTTAAAGTGACAGTCTACACCTTAGTCATATTAAAATCTTAAATTAAATTAAGCTCAAGCCCGGCGCTTGCATAAGGAAAGCTAGGCAACCACCTTAGGGCGCGGAACTTCCAGGGTCAAAAGGGTCACACCATTCCGGCTAAGGTGCCTTACAAACAAACTCAGAGTCAGTGCCGATATAAGCTCCTCCTCCACCCTAACGTGCACGCGGCACCCACCACTCATCCCTCTTCCATCCCAGCAAACCAGTGTGTGTACAGACAGTTCGGTTATTGGTGTTTCAAGATCACGTGTGTAACCCCACTCCTCAAGCCTTCTTTCCTGGTGGCACTGTGAGTACCGTGTTGTTAGGGAACTGGCCTGCAAGCATACATGATAATCAAACTCGAGCTGTGTCAGTGAGTATCTGCTGTGAGATGGCAAGGTGTTCTTACTTATATATGTATATACCCATACCCTGTGTGTTAGCTGCAGCGCTGTGGGGTTGCAAGGTGTCTCATATCTCTGGAATTAACTGTATATGTATATATACTGTGTAATCCAAAATGAACCCAGCACTCACACAACTTAACACCTTCCAGGGTGCACTCCAACCAATGTATACAAATGTTTCCAAAAAGAAGTTACTCTCTGGTTTTAATCCAACATTATGCTTGTTCCTGAGTCATCACCAGAGTTTCCTCAAATGGTTTTTGGAGATGTTCTTTACCATAAACTCTGGTGATGACTCAGGAACAAGAACTTGAAAATAAGATGATGGACCAAGTAAATAAGAGGCTGGTGTACTCTACTGAGTTTACACCTGACAAAATATTGAGAAAGAACCGGAATATTCTCAATTCTGACAAAGCTTTACCATTTAATAATATTGACAGTCCTATGGTAGGGTATAGGAAGGGAAGGTCATTGAGAGACCAACTACTACGCACAGATAACAAATTGAGCTATACTACCAGGACTTGGTTAGGTACATAAAGAAATGGCTGCTATAGGTGTAGTGGGTGTGTCACTTGTGGGGGATTATTGAAGAGCAAGTTCTTTGTTCACCCATGGAGGAAAAAGCGATACACCCTTAATTATAGAGTTACTTGTACCACTACACATGTAGTGTATATGCTACATTGTCCCAGTGGGAAATTTTACATAGGGAAGACCCAGGATGACCTTAGGATCAGGATGACTAACCATCGGTCAGCAATACGCACTGCATTACATTCGGGCAGTGCTGAGCAACTGGTGCCTATGCATTTTTTACAGCAGGGCCATAATGTGACTTAAGGTATATCATTATAGACTATATACCGGCTCCCACAAGAGGGGATGATAGGATTAAGATGCTTTTACAAAGAGTGTCTTAATGGATCTATATTTGACCTTAGTGCCAAAAGGGTTAAACACCAATCTAGATCTCCATTGCTATTTGTAATAAGTCTGACCATTTATTACTTAGGAGGTGATTTGGCCGAACTAGAGGGTTTTTATGTGATAAATAATACAGTGATTAAATATGCTGGATTTGCATCTATGATACCCATATGTTATCGTTTCATAAATATGTTCTGATTAACGATAAATATATTGCGACTAATGTTAATCTCTTTATGTATGTATTTTAAACTTTGATTTTTTTGTTGGCCCAGATGGCGCTCCGTAGCGTGGCGCGCACATGCAGTTGCGCAGGTTGAATGCCGCAGAGTTTCTGGATGCGGCAGAGCAATATGCACCGGGAATTATGATGGTAACACATAGAAGGCGTTAAGTTTGATTTGTACTTGTGTCTGAGGACGGATGTATGCCGAAAACGTTTATACAGCTTTTGTGCAGTAAATAATGTTGGATTAAAAACGGAGAGTGCCTTCTTTTTGGAAACATTTATATACTGTGTGTGTATGCATATATATAGTATGTATATATATATATATATGTGTATATTTATATATATTTATATATATATATATATATATATATAGTAAATATATATATATACTGTATATATTTATAAATACACACATACATACATATACTGTATAATATATATATATACTGTATATATATATATATATATATATATATATATATATATATATACACACTCATGGCTCCTCCTACATTTTTGACTTTATATATTTAAAAGACATTTGTCAAGCCCTGAGCTAAGCAACTCCAATTATTCCCCTAGATTTTAGTCCACTCAGGAAGAAGGCCTTTGGGTTTGCTTTTATTTGTCATATTTATTTTGAGTTGTAACATTTACAGAGCTGTAGAATATACTGGTAGTTTAGATATAACGCCTATAAATAATAATAATAATAATAAAATATAGTGTAATTTCTTGTTCTACCTTCTCTGCTGTGGCCAATTAGGGACAGGTGTAAAAAGGTCAGTAGAGTGTGCAGCCAATTGCTGTGTGGAATATAACAGTTTTCTGCGCTTCCATTTCTAACAGGAACAGAAAAAATCACAATTTCAGTTTGGAATTACATGAAAAGGGGACAAAATGAAGAAAGTATATTGCATACTTTATATATATATATATATATATATATATACAGTAAATATATATATATATATATATATATATATATATAATTTTATATTATCATCTCAAGGTGTTTAATGTCCCTTTACATTGTAATAACTGTAAAATAATAAACTATTACAGTTATACAAATCAGATTAACAGTATGATCTTATGTGGTAATGGGAAATTATATTTTCTATAATTATATATACATTTATTATCTTCTTTTTTTTTAGCACATCTTTGTAACATTTTGTAAAACCCAGTAATGGTATGGTATGTAATGGGCCAAAAATCCTAGCACCAGCCCTTATTAATCTGCAAATAACCTCCTGCATTTTTTTTTTACATCATGCAGCAGGAATGGTAAAAAAGTTATTTTAAAATGAATAGTCTTTCTGGCCAGTATGAAATGGCTGCCAAAGCTCTGCTCACTGATGACATCATGATCTGGGCTGCATATGGCATCCAATCACAAAAGGCTCACTAGTTGTATTCAACAGACTATCAATGTTATTCAGCAGAGTGCCTAGATGCAGCCCAGATCGTGATGTCATCAGTGGGCTGAGCTTGGCAGCTACTTCACACTGGCTAGAAACACTATTCATTTTAAAATAAATTTTGTACTGTTCCTGCTGCATGATATAAAAAGGGTGCATGAGGCTATTTGCAGCTTAATCTAAGGTAAAACTTTAAGATGACTAAGGTTTAGACTGTCCCTTTAAATTATAAAAACATATGTGCAAAAAAAAAAATTATTGCAAAACATTTAATAAATGTACATTCAGTGAATTCAGTTTTTTTTTTAAATTTATTTATTTAAGCAAACACATTTAAATTAGATATATTAATTGTTAAGCAATTCTGTACATAGGTATAAAGTTTTGTGATTAACCTTAATCTTATTGTCAAATAAAGATTTTTGAATTTTGGAAAGTGTTTTACAGTGTGTTTTTCCATGATAAAAATCCCAAAATGCTTCTCCTGTTAATACCCCTGATCTTTGCAATTGTTACCTCCGGAATATAACACAAAGTGCTGTCAATCTCACAATTTCATCATTTTAAAGTTAAGAGCATAATTAATGACAAACACAATTGGTGATTTTAAAATTTTAGGGATAATATTACAGGTGGAACGGCTTGTATGTTGATGAATCACTTTTTTATAGTCTGTAGTGATGCTAGTAGACAACATGTAAGCAATTAATCTGTTGTGTGCCAAAGCCATAGAGATACATGTGTATGTCTCTTTAAGGGATTTTAATTGGGACATTATCCATATAGTGGGCATGTGCAATTGTTGGGTTATTTGTTTTGCTCTTTTTTATTTTTGTAAAAGTGCTTGTTCTTCAATTTAAATTTTAGTTGATGGACTGGGAAGCATTTGCTACCTCATCTCAACCAATATGCTTGCAGGTGATTCCAGTGCATTTTGCACGTGGGTAAGAAAACTATGTTAAATTTGAAAATGTTTGGGTACTTGGTAATAGATAGTATAGTTTTATTAGGTGTTTATTAAATCCCTTTAGCAGTAAAAAATAAATAAAGAAGAAGTGAAAATTGTCTCCATAAATGTGTCTCTCAGAATGAAGAATTCTAAAAAAAAACTCAGAAAGAGCATCCAATTTAAACAAACTTCAAATCTAAATCTAATATTAAATTTGCTTTGTTCCATTGGTATCCTTTGTTAAAAAGCATACGGCGAGATTACGAGTCTTGCATTAGCCTTAAAAAGCAGCGTTGAGAGGTCCCAACGTTGCTTTTTAACGCCCGCTGGCAATACGAGTCTGGCAGGTACAGGTGTACCATTCACTTTTCTTCCGCGACTTGAGCTTACAGCAAATCCCCTTATGTAAATTGCGTATCCTATCTTTTTAATGGGATTTGCCTAACGCCGGTATTACGAGTCTTGGAAAAAGTGAGCGGTAGACCCTCTCCTGTCAAGACTCCTACCGCATTTAAAAGTCAGTAGTTAAGAGTTTTATGGGCTAACGCCGTAAAATAAAACTCTTAACTAAAGTGCTAAAAAGTACACTAACACCCATAAACTACCTATTAACCCCTAAACCGAGGCCCACCCACATCGCAAACACTAAAAATAAAGTTTTTAACCCCTAATCTGCCGACCGGACATCGCAGCCACTTTAATAAATATATTAACCCCTAAACGGCCGCACTCCCGCCTCGCAAGCACTAGTTAAATTTTATTAACCCCTAATCTGCCGTCCCTAACATCGTCGACACCTAGCTACATTTATTAACCCCTAATCTGCCGCCCCCAACGTTGCCGCTACTATATTAAATTTATTAACCCCTAAACCTAAGTGTAACCCTAAGTCTAACCCACCCTAACTTAAATATAATTTAAATGAAACAAAATAAAATAACTATCATTAACTAAATTATTCCTATTTAAAACTAAATACTTACCAATAAAATAAACCCTTAGGCCTAGATTTGGAGTTTGGCGTTAGCCGTGAAAACCAGCTTTAGAGGCTCCTAACGCTGGTTTTAGGCTAACTCCGGTATTTGGAGTCACTCAAAATAGAGTCTAACGCTCACTTTTCAGCCGCGACTTTTCCATACCGCAGATCCCCTTACGTCAATTGCGTATCCTATCTTTTCAATGGGATCTTTCTAACTCCGGTATTTAGAGTCGTGTCTGAAGTGAGCGTTAGACATCTAACGACAAAACTCCAGCCGCAGGAAAAAAGTCAGTAGTTAAGAGCTTTCTGGGCTAACGCCGGTTCATAAAGCTCTTAACTACTGTACTCTAAAGTACACTAATACCCATAAACTACCTATGTACCCCTAAACCGAGGCCCCCCCACATCGCCGCCACTCGATTAAATTTTTTTAACCCCTAATCTGCCGACCACCACCTACGTTATACTTATGTACCCCTAATCTGCTGCCCCTAACACTGCCGACCCCTGTATTATATTTATTAACCCCTAATCTGCCCCCCACAACGTCGCCGCCAGCTACCTACAATAATTAACCCCTAATCTGCCCACTGCAAAGCGCCGCCACCTACATTATAACTATGTACCCCTAATCTGCTGCCCCTAACACCGCTGACATCTATATTATATTTATTAACCCCTAATCTGCCCCCCACAACGTCGCCTCCACCTGCCTACACTTATTAACCCCTAATCTGCCGAGCGGACCGCACCGCTACTATTATAAAGTTATTAACCCCTAATCCGCCTCACTAACCCTATAATAAATAGTATTAACCCCTAATCTGCCCTCCCTAACATCGCCAACACCTAACTTCAATTATTAACCCCTAATCTGCCGACCGGAGCTCACCGCTATTCTAATAAATGTATTAACCCCTAAAGCTAAGTCTAACCCTAACACTAACACCCCCCCTAAGTTAAATATAATTTTAATCTAACGAAATTAATTAACTCTTATTAAATAAATTATTCCTATTTAAAGCTAAATACTTACCTGTAAGATAAACCCTAATATAGCTACAATATAACGAATAATTACATTGTAGCTATTTTAGGATTAATATTTATTTTACAGGCAACTTTGTAATTATTTTAACCAGGTACAATAGCTATTTAATAGTTAAGAACTATTTAATAGCTAAAATAGTTAAAATAATTACAAATTTACCTGTAAAATAAATCCTAACCTAAGTTACAATTAAACCTAACACTACACTATCAATAAATTAATTAAATAAAATACCTATAATTATCTACAATTAAACCTACCACTACACTATCAATAAATTAATTAAATAAAATACCTACAATTATCTACAATTAAACCTAACACTACACTATCAATAAATAAATTAAATACAATACCTACAAATAACTACAATGAAATAAACTATCTAAAGTACAAAAAATAAAAAAGAACTAAGTTACAAAAAATAAAAAAATATTTACAAACATAAGAAAAATATTACAACAATTTTAAACTAATTACACCTACTCTAAGCCCCCTAATAAAATAACAAAGACCCCCAAAATAACAAAATGCCCTACCCTATTCTAAATTACTACATTTCAAAGCTCTTTTACCTTACCAGCCCTGAACAGGGCCCTTTGCGGGGCATGCCCCAAGAAATTCAGCTCTTTTGCCTATAAAAAAAAACATACAATACCCCCCCCCCAACATTACAACCCACCACCCACATACCCCTAATCTAACCCAAACCCCCCTTAAATAAACCTAACACTAAGCCCCTGAAGATCTTCCTACCTTGTCTTCACCCTACCAGGTTCACCGATCCGTCCTGAAGAGCTCCTCCGATGTCCTGATCCAAGCCCAAGCGGGGGTCTGAAGAGGTCCATGATCCGGCTGAAGTCTTCATCCAAGCGGGAGCTGAAGAGGTCCATGATCCGGATGAAGTCTTCATCCAAGCAGGAGCTGAAGAGGTCCATGATCCGGATGAAGTCTTCTATCAACGGCATCTTCAATCTTCTTTCTTCCGGATCCATCTTGCAGACCTCCGACGCGGAACATCCTCTTCTCCCGACGCCTACTAGCCGAATGACGGTTCCTTTAAGGGACGTCATCTAAGATGGCGTCCCTCGAATTTCTGATTGGCTGATAGGATTCTATCAGCCAATCGGAATTAAGGTAGGAATATTCTGATTGGCTGATGGAATCAGCCAATCAGAATCAAGATCAATCTGATTGGCTGATCCAATCAGCCAATCAGATTGAGCTCGCATTCTATTGGCTGATCGGAACAGCCAATAGAATGCAAGCTCAATCTGATTGGCTGATCGAATCAGCCAATCGGATTGAACTTGATTCTGATTGGCTGATTCCATCAGCCAATCAGAATATTCCTACCTTAATTCCGATTGGCTGATAGAATCCTATCAGCCAATCGGAATTCGAGGGACGCCATCTTGGATGACGTCCCTTAAAGGAACCGTCATTCAGCTAGTAGGCGTCGGGAGAAAAAGGGCTTTTGCGGGGCATTGCCCCAAAGTAATCAGCTCTTTTACCTAAACCCCCTGAAGATCACCCTACCGTGAGACGTCTTAACTCAGCCGGGCACAAGTGGTCCTCCAGACAGGCAGAAGTCTTCATCCAGGCGGCATCTTCTATCTTCATCCATCCGGAGCGGAGCGGGTCCATCTTCAAGCCAGCCGACGCGGAGCAGCCATCCAGACCGACGACTACACGACGAATGACGGTTCCTTTAAATGACGTCATCCAAAGTAGGAAAAATCCTATTGGCTGATGCAATCAGCCAATAGGATTGAAGTTCAATCCTATTGGCTGATCCAATCAGCCAATAGGATTGAGCTTGCATTCTATTGGCTGTTTCAATCAGCCAATAGAATGCAAGCTCAATCCTATTGGCTGATTGGATCAGCCAATAGGATTTTTCCTACCTTAATTCTGATTGGCTGATCCTATCAGCCAATCGGAATTCAAGGGATGCCATCTTGGATGACATCATTTAAAGGAACAGTCGTCAGTCTGGATGGATGCTCCGCGTCGGCTGGCTTCAAGGTGGACCCGCTCCACTCTGGGTGGATGAAGATAGAAGATGCCGCCTGGATGAAGACTTCTGCCCATCTGGTGGTCCTCTTCTGCCCGGATCGGATGAAGACTTCTGCCCCTCTGGAGGACCACTTGTGCCCGGCTGGGTGAAGATGTCTCACGGTAGGGTGATCTTCAAGGGGGTAGTGTTAGGTTTTATTAAGGGGGAATTGGGTGGGTTTTAGAGTAGGGTTGGGTGTGTGGGTGGTGGGTTTTAATTTTTGGGGGGTATTGAATTTTTTTTACAGGTCAAAGAGCTGATTACTTTGGGGCAATGCCCCGCAAAAAGCCCTTTTAAGGGAGGATTTTTTATTTTATTAGGAAGATTAGATTAGGTGTAATTAGTTTAAACTTCTTGTAATTATTTTTTTATTTTCTGTAATTTAGTGGGGGGTTTTTTGTACTTTAGTTTATTTAATGTAATTGTATTTAATTGTAGTTAGTTTAGGTAATTAATTTAATGATAGTGTAGTGTTAGGTGTAATTGTAATTTAGGTTAGGATTTATTTTACAGGTATATTTGTCTTTATTTTAACTAGGTAGTTATTATATAGTTAAAGGGACACTGTACCCAAAAATTTTCTTTCGTGATTCAGATTGAGCATGACATTTTAAGCAACTTTCTAATTTACTCCTATTATCAAATTTTCTTCATTCTCTTGGTATCTTTATTTGAAATGCAAGAATGTAAATTTAGATGCCGGCCCATTTTTGGTGAACAACCTGGGTTGTCCTTGCTGATTGGTGGATAAATTTATCCACCAATAAAAAATTGCTGTCCAGAGTACTGAAACCAAAAAAAAGCTTAGATGCCTTCTTTTTCAAATAATGATAGCAAGAGAAGGAAGAAAATTTGATAATAGGAGTAAATTAGAAAGTTGCTTAAAATTGCATGCTCAATCTGAATCACGAAAGAAATTTTTTGGGTACAGTGGTCCTTTAATAACTATTTAATAAATATTGTACCTAGTTAAAATAAATACAAAGTTGCCTGTAAAATAAATATAAACCGTAAGATAGATACAAATGTAACTATTAGTTATATTGTAGCTATCTTAGGGTTTATTTTACAAGTAAGTATTTAGTTTCAAATAGGATTAAATTATTTAATTGTAGTAATTTTATTTTGTTTTATTTAAATTATATTTAAGTTAGGGGGGTTAGGGTTAGGTTTAGACTTAGGTTTAGGGGTTAATAAATTTAATATAGTAGCGGCGACGATGGGGGCGGCAGATTAGGGGTTAATAATTGTAGGTAGATTGCGGTGACATTGGGGGTAGGGAGATTAGGGGTTAATAAATAAAAATTAGGTGTCGGCGATGTTGGGGGCAGCAGATTAGGGGTTCATAGGGATAACATAGGTGGCGGCGGTGTCCAGAGCGGCAGATTAGGGGTTAAAAATGTAATGCAGGTGTCAGGTTAATAAGTGTAAGATTAGGGGTGTTTAGACTCGGGGTTCATATTAGGGTGTTAGGTGTAGACATAACTTTTATTTCCTCATAGGAATCAATGGGGCTGCGTTAGAAGCTGAACGCTGTTTTTTTCCAGCTGATTCTGCCCCATTGATTCCTATGGGGAAATTGTGCACGAACACGTTTAGCCAGCTCACCGCTACCGTAAGCAACGCTGGTATTGAGGTGAGATGTGGAGCTAAATTTTGCTTTACGCTCACCTTTTTGCGGCTAACGCCGGGTTTAAGAAAAACTGTAATACCAGCGTAGTCTTAAGTGAGCAGTGAAAAAAAAGTGCTCGTTAGCATCGCACTCCTGTTACCGCAAAACTCGTAATCTCAGTGATACTTAGGTAGTCTCAGCAGCAAAAATGCACTACTGGGAGCTATCTGTTGATTAGTGGCTACAGATATATACATCTTGTCATTAGCTCACCTAATGTGTTCAGCAAGTTCTCAGTGCTGCATTGCTGCTCCTTCAACAAAGGATGCCAGAGAATGAAGCAAATTTGATGATAAACGTAAATTAGAAAGTTGTTTAAAATGGTATGCCCTTTTAAGTATAGAACCATTTTTTTCTGAAATATGGGAAAAGGTGCCGCTGATGGATAATGAAAATGGTTGATTGTGATTTTGTTCACAATGAAAAGGACTCATCTACAGTTGTTGAGATGCAATTAATTATCAAAGGGAAGATTATGATTAACTCTTATTTTTTTAAAATTGTTCTTTTGTCTATAAATATAAAAGGTTAAAAATTCTAAAAATCCTATGTATTCCATACCTGATTAAAAATCCAGTAAACAGTAATCCATTGTTTTACATTACTAACATACCTAACAAAGCAGATTAAAAAAACAAAGCAGATTTGAAAAAATCCACAAATGTCTTCCATTTGTATACAAAATGCATAGTTTATAGTTTTGAAATCCTCCAGCAGTTTTTCAATTATGAAGAAATGCTGAGTAAAGAAAAACAAAGTTTCAGTTAATCCTTTTAGATGTTGGCATCATTGGACACATCTATAAATTGTTTTATAACTCAGTTTATGAAGGATTGATGATTTTCTTTCCAATGGAGCTGCATAAGTTTTAACAAGCCATTGAAAGAGCAATTTCATAATGAAAAGGAATGAACTCAATAGCATAAATGCAATAGAATGAATGCAGAAAATACATTTAAGAAAATAAGTAGATAACATAGTAGGAACAGAATACATATGAGAGTCAAAATGGGTAAGCAAACATATCTTTTTATGGGGCTTGATTTATCATTGCTATTCTCCTATATTTGCCCCTAAAAATGCACATGAGAAATAATACCCCTATTTATCATTCAAAAATGTGCATAAAATTGGTTACGTTCGACTGTAAAATTCTCCTACTCTATTCCCATTCTCTTTAGAGAACATGTGTTTCAAAAAAAGGGTTAAATTAGATCATTTTAGTCGTATTTCTTATAGTACTTCTCATTAATTCGAATAGTTACAAATTTATTATTTATTTTCCCCTATAGAGAACTGAAAGTTCTCCTGCAAGTGTGTGCATTAAAGTTCTCCATTACTACTGTGGAGATCAGCTTTAGTATATAAAAACCAAGGAAAAGGTTGATAGTGGGCACTAAACAATCCGCACCAGATCAGTTGTATAAATGTATAATATACTGAAAACAGAGAAAAAAACATTTTTTGGGAAAAATGGAAGTCCCTTAGATGCCAGTAATCAATGGATTACAATAAACCACAGTTCATCAACAGGGTGTAAAGAGCTGCACTCCTCTTCTCTCAAATACTGTGGAGACAACTTGGCGACTATATCTAGTAAACAAAAGAGAGGCGCCTCATGTGTGTATCAGTAGCCCAAATCCAAATATGCATATATATAGAGCAATCAGGGTACTCACATTTAGAAAGAGCACCCTTATGTGTTGGTAGTCACAAGCTGATATCTTAAAGGGACAATAAACATTCAGAATAATGTTATATAATTCTGCACACAGTGCAGAATTATATAACATTATTTTAACGGTAACTTCAAAAATTAAAAGTATTTCTAGATTTTGAAGTGTAACGTTGGACTCCACTCCAGGATCTACTGAGTGGCTCTTGGATATCCAATGCACTTTGCGGGCTTCAAAGGTTTTGCGGGCTTTTTGGCTAGTCACTCACAGCACGCCCGGTCGAGCAATTGGACTAAATGTAGCTTGCACCCACTAGACCAGAACGGGAGTGAGCTACATTTAGTCTAATAGCGCGAGCGGGCATGCTGTGACTAGCCAGCAATCCCGCAAAGCGCTTTGGATATCCAAGACCCGCTCAATAGATCCTGGAGCGGAGTCCAATGTTACACTTAGAAATCTAGAAATACTTTTAATTTTTGAAGTTACCGCTAAAATAATGCTATATAATTCTGCAATGTGTGCAGAATTATATAACATTATTCTGAATGTTTACTGTCCCTTTAAAGGTGTATCAGCTCACCCACTCCCGGTAGCAGCAGCTTTTCCAGGGATCCTTTAGGCTTGTGCACACTGGTTGTTTTAACAAATAGATGTAATAAAACCAGTTAAAACAAATTAAAAACAATACAGTGTAAAAAACTGGGTGCCTACAAATGATACCCCAGCTCATGCAACGCGTTTCTCAGCTAAGAGCTCTTTCATCAGTCATGACAAGCCATACTAAACTGCACTTATTTAAATACAAGTGTGACCAATCAGATTGTAGGAGGGCAGGTGAAACATGTTGATTGTAATTAACAATCCTTCATATGATATAAAGATTAACATATATGCAATCATATCCCATCACATATAAAAACATTGAAAACCCTGTTTATTTCCAAATATCTTATATGTATATATGTATGAATTTGTAAAAAGGCAATGTAAAACTAAAATAAAAACCAATGACACAATAATGCCCTCTGCGGCATAAATACCTAAGGCACATAAAACCAAGTAAAAAACACATCATTCTCACTATCTGTATTGTAGATGCAATCGGATACATATTTGTAACATATTGAGCCAATATACAGCTCTTTTGTGACGTGAAACAAACAACCCTGCATAATTCTGGGTTGTATGATGAACAGTCATGTGACCGGAGTTTGAACCAATCGACACAGGTCATTTCAGATGCTCTATAATGATAATCTGTATAATTAAAAAAACAAATAACTGCTGAAAAAGGAACAATTCGAAAAATGACAATAATCATATCGATGATATTAATGAAGAGGTAACTACTCTCAAGACCTGTTACCCTCATATGTATTTGTGAAATTCCTTGAGTGTCAATATGATATCAAAGTGCCAATATGAAATATTGCCTGTGATCTGAGGTGGCTACTCTTAGAGATCGTATAACCTCATTTGTGTTATTAAATGTCTATCGTTTAAGTGATATCTAGGTCCCATAAAATAATAATAAATAAGCGTGAGATCCTTACTTCTTACTATCTAATATAACTATATACTGATATGTATTGAACAAATATAAACTGAAATGTGTATATCTATGTGTCACATACTCGATAGCTAGGAATGGAGTGAATAATTAAACTAATGTGTGTAAAAAATACGTGTATGTTAAGCAATATTGTAGGCAAAGTATGTATAGTCAGTGTTTATCTAGTGAATAAGACTACCAGTTAAAGTAATTAACTGAGGATCGTACAGTCATTTGTAGTGAATAATAATAGATCTAGGGATATAATCAACAAATAATACACATATAAATATACTATGTGTTTAATGTGTATACTAATGTGAATTTATTTCTGAGTGATATATATATACAGTATATATATATATATTTATTTATATATATGTGTGTGTGTGTGTGTGATTCAGATTAAGGATATACTGATTGACAGTGTACTATTGCTCTATGTGATAATTAGTGATGACCTTATAGAGTGTGTTTACAAGTGATATAAAAATATAGATGATATAGCTATGATATGTAGTGATATCTGATAAAAAAAGGTGTAATCATAATTAATGAGTGGTATGTGATCTTTGTGTACTGTGAATAGGGATGTAAATTATTAAATTATACTAGGATTAAATGAACGAGCCATGGTAACTGTGTGTCACACGACCTTGTGAGGATACTATAAGTGACATGTACATACACCAAGGGTAACTGTATAAACATTGTCCCCATATAAAGTATGTGCAGAAGAAATATATATATATATATATATATATATATATAAAATACCGTTCAATGTACTGTGTTACCCTCCTGAGGACATCTGCCCTGCCTGGGTGCAAGCATGCAATGTATACTCCTGGAAAAACGAATGCACTCTCAGGTCTTGATGCTGATGAAGGGGAGAAACTCCTTGAAAACGTTCCATTAAAGAGATTGCTTTTTCTTCACCTAAAAAGACCTGAGAGTGCATACATTTTTCCAGGAGTATATATATATATATATATATATATATATATATATATATAATATAAAAAAAAATCTGTTCCCTACCAGTTGTAGAATCAATGTTACAAAAAAAGTCTCTACAAGGTGCAAAAATAATATATAAAAAGTGCAATAATAATGCTTATGGTAGTGCAATAATAATTTATATTGGAAAGCAAAAATAATATGTATTTAGGTGCTAAAAATATATATAATGGAGCACAAAAATGATATCTATTAGGGCATAAAAATAATATATAAAAGAAAAGCTAAAATAGAAGCACAAAAACAATAAAATTGTAGATCTATTTTCTTTCATGACAGTTTGTTGAAGAGGGGTGTTAACAAAGCTATTAGGATGCTGTATAATAGGCGCAGGTATTAATCCAACTAGAGATCTCCTTAGCTCTCCTATGGAGAAGCACAAAAAAAACCCAATTTTTTTTTGATAAAGGAGAGCTGAGGAGAACACCTAGGAGAATTAGACTGATAATTTTCTTTGCATTTCATAAAATCGAGTCCATGGTGGGAAACGAATAAATGAGATAAAGGCCACCATTTATCAAGCTGTGTGTGCAGCTCTGGGGGCCCATTGCTGCAGGCTCGCTAAATTTTAGGAAGCAATGGTCATCAGAACGCAGCTTCCTAACCAGTACTCATTCTATTAGCTGGTGAATTAAATCACCCCTGGTACGTTCGCTTAGGGTTGAATGAAAACCCCCTACTTGCGCACCATTGGGTTAGCGCAAGCAGGGGGCAGTATTGCACAGGCAAACACTTGTGCAATGTTAAATACAGGCAGAGTATTGCTGCAATATACTTCACATATTCTGCAATCCTGGGCGGACAGGTTAGCGTGAGCAGTTGATAAATAAAGCCATAGAGTTTAAAATTATTGTAAACTAATGCAGCTGTGATTTAACAATAGTAATTTTGCATTATTATAAAATAAGCATGATATGTGGGTTTGAAAATAGATTAACTAAAATATTAAAAATAAAACATTACGCTAACTAATTAAAGGGACCACACTTCATCCAAAAAAATTATTTTGTAATTGTAATATACATTGTTTGCAAACTTTGTCTTTAAAATTAATTTCCATGAAGGTAGTTTCAGTAGCTTGAAGAAAGCCTTACACTAGTTTCAAGGGGTGAAACGCACGTAGCGTGAAAGTCACGCCCCTGTGAAGCAGGTGGCGTGTTACGCCAATCTTGGAAGGTAACAGACCGTGTCTTACCTGAATGCCACAGCATTATCCTAATGGTCGTTGGAGTTGGTGAACGTGAGTGGGACAAGTAGTTTTGCCGGTGTGGAGACGGAGGCGCAGCTCTGGGAGTACCGTAGAATCTGTACCTACTATGGTCTGGTGAGCTGTTGGCTGTTATGCCTTGATAAACCCGGTCTTCTGCTTATTTACACACGGAAACTGTCCTGACAGACTGTCTTGCTATATTCACCTATGCAGGAAGGAAAACCTGTACCGTTTGCTTGACTTTGTCCGTATATTTACAGCTAATACCGCAATATCAAGTTTTGCAATAATAACCAACAACTATTAGAGCAGATTATGCATGTTTGTTTACACCTAATAACGGACAGCCGAGATGCTTTTCATTAACAATTAACACGCTTGAGACAGTGTTTCTCTACTTGCATTTCAGCACATCAGTAGTAATCTTTGCAAGACTGTGGTACTGCTAATATCCTAAAGGAGAATATATATGGAATGACTCTGTATTTCTTGCTGTGCAATCTGGGTTTATTAATGTGGTTTATTATATACCGGTATATTTATCTATACATGTCCGTTAACTAATCCAAGCACATGGATTGCTCACATTTTAATTACTTTTTATAATTTAGTCCATAGATTTATGCTTGCTATTTGAATTTGAATTTATAAAGGTGATTTAAGGACTTTTTGTTATATAAGGATCAATAAATACTATCGTTTCTCTCAACTCACTTTGTGGTGCTTTGTGATTTTTAACACAATACAATTATTGTACTTTTATGTCTATTATTAGTTTGTGCTGGATTAACCCAACTAATTGCTTTTCTTGTATAATACATATTATATTTTTGGGTTCCGTGCACTGGAACGCCTGAGAGTATTTGGTTAATCAGGTGTTCCATAACTACTAACTATATATCCTCATTGAGCGGGTACACACTCTGTTTAATATATATATATATATATATATATATATATATATATATATATATATATATATATATATATATATATATATATATATATTAATCACATAAAACCAGCTAGTGGGGATATAAGTAGCTAAGGACAGGACCCCAACAAATTTAGTAGCTTAGGGGAGTCCCGGTGCAGGTGGCTTAAATCATTACTATTGTTTACTAAGAGAAAAGAAAGTAAGCCTATATCTGCAACCCCTTATTAAGCTAATTAAATATAAAATTGAGGAATATATCCTACACTGGTATAACACAAAGAGAGATACACAAAGTGATTAATAAATAAAAAAATACATTTATTAGGGCACACAAAAATAAGACTAGACAGAGCCTATATCAGGGATATTGCAGACACACCTCTCCTGTGTATCGTTCTTCACACAAGATACACAGGAGAGGTGTGTCTGCAAGAGGAGAGGTGTGTCTGCAAGAGGAGAGGTGTGTCTGCAAGAACTGGCTCTGGTTAAAGTGGGTATGTGATTGCAACTGCTCTAAGAATTCCAAGTTAGAACTGGTGAGTCCCTGTATAGTTTACTGGGGGTCCCGTGAGGATTATCTCCAGGAGGACTAAAAAGCTATACTTGTCTTTACCTTCAGGTGGCTAATTTAGCAGGTAGAGGAAGGGTTCATTTCTCCCTGTTCCGCAATAAGGATCTGTTAAAACTGTCTTTGAGCTAATAATTTTGAGTGGACTATTTGTTACTTTGTGCTTTGCTGCACATACAGTACATTTGGATACAGCAACGTATATAAGCTTGTTCAAGACTGCTGAGGTTTAAGAGCGCTCTTACCAGTTTCATATCACTTCAGGGATCCCTGTCTAGTCTTATTTTTGTGTGCCCTAATACATTTATTTTTTGATTTATTAATCACGTTGTGTATCTTTCATTGTGTTATACCAGTGTAGGATAGGTGCCTCGATTTTGTATTTTATTAGCTTAATAAGGGGTAGCAAATATAGGCTTACTTTCTTTTCTCTTAGTATTATATATATATATATATATATATATATATATTTATATACTGTTTATATATATATATATATCCATGTATAAATAAATAAATATATATATATATATATATATATATATGCACCTTTCCATTCCTTCCAACACCTTTTGATTTACCATATACCTTTTAACCCTTATAAAATATTTGAATTAAAAAAAATATGAATATTTTAATCAGATAGTGTATATATCAGTGTAACACTTTATTTAATCACTTAATTGTGCATGATGACACATGGTCATCATCCACACATTGCAATTACTGCAGAGGATGACCATGTGTTGTCATGCAGGGGGGGGGCGCTCTCAGAGGTCATCCTGCCTTCCCCCTCGCAGTCTCACCTAGTCCCTGGAGGTCTAGTGTTAAGCAGTCCCTTGAGGTCTAGTAATAAGCATCGCCCAAGGAGTCTGGGGATGCTAGTGACATAATCACACACGTGATGAGATCTTCATGCCCTAAAAGTGTATGTGAAGAGAAGAGGGCTTAAGGGATCTGAACGGAGGGGTTGGAGTTCAAACCCCTCAATCTCAGCTTGCTTTAACCCTAGAAACCCCCAAGACCCACTGTTTGAAAGGTAAGTGTGTGCTCTTTCATGTGTGTCTTGGGGGTTTAAGTATAATCATATAAAAATAAGTACACACGTGTTAAAGTACAACATATAAATACCCCTCTATCCCTTGTTTTAAAGCCAATAAGTCCCTCTTAAAAATAAAGCCCTTATATAAGTTTCAATAGCCATGTGATCACTGTGGTAATAGTTTATGGTAAACTCCTTCATACTATTTTTTATAAACTTGCTTTCACACTTTTTGTTGCAGGTTTCTTAATCGTCATTAAATATAGATACAATAATGGTATAATTTCAATCTTTTGGGTCTCCTGAAAAAAAGACATATGTAATATGTGTGGGTGTCTCACTGAAAACGACCTACAGCAGGGCCTAAATATAAGCAGCATCTATAAACTGAAAAATAGCTAAGCACTTGGGATGGAGATGGCTCATCAGTTAAAGAGTTAACGTATTTATGTTTAGTGCAACTTTTATTTTAGCCCTAACCCTTAACACAAGGTTTTTTAGTCTCACTAACCTTATCAAATTTACCTTGAACTTGGCGGTACATGTTTACTTTCAACTTGTAATATGCACACAAGTTAGAGTGGTCGCAATATTGCAATATCACAACAGCGCTAACATTAGCTCACCACTTATAATCTAGCCATAAATATATTAATAAAAATAAACAATATGATATTCAGTGAAAAAAAATAATAGTACACAATAAAATTGATTTTTTTAGTGGCCAATTATATTAATTTCAGTGTTAGATTTGACAGCGCTTTTCATTAAACTTCTTTCTAAACATTGCTTGAGTTGAACAATTGTACAATTACATTTAAGGGGATTCATGAGTATATACGATTAATCCCACTCACCAAAAACAACTTTATAGTGCACGCTGCTCCTGAGCCTATAGTATAGCAAGAGCAGGGAACAAATTTGATAACAGAAGTATATTAAAAAGTTGTATAAAATTGCATTCTCTATCTAACCTATGGAAGTTTAATTTGGACTTTTCTTTCCCTTAAAAGGATATGAAACCCCAATTTTTTTATGATTCAGAGCATACAATTAAAAGAAAGCTTATTTATTTCTATTATAACATTCACTTTGTTCCTATGGTATTGTATATTGAAGAGCATATATAGGTAGGTAGTGTTTGAGGCAGCAGTGTATCAAAAAACTCCTGCTATTTAGCTTTTCTGCAAAGGCATAACATTTTTATATATAAAACATATACACAAAGTTGTATAATAATTTCAAGTTGGAAATTTCACTTAATTTTTTCTAGAACATTCTGAACACTTGTATCAGTTTAAAATTGTATTAAAATATAAAAGTACATGTGATACACTCATGGGGCGAGATTACATATGCGCAACTGCTGAAACCCGCGTTGCCCGTAATTTCACCTTGCACATCGGGGTATCACATATATGGCGCAGTTCATAAAGTGCCCTATGTGGGATAAACTAGCGAAATATCCAGAAATGTGCGTAAATACAAATTTCTAGAGTCGCCAGTGACAGTTAATAAAAAAATATATCAAATCTCTCGTAAAAGTCTAACCCGCCTCCCAAAAATAAACCCGACACGTAAAAACCCCTATATCCACAATCCCCACACAGCGCAACTAATAATAAATGTATTAATCCCTAAACCGACAAACCCCACAACGTAATATGCCTAATAAAACGATTAACCCCTAATCCGCCAAACCCCCACAACGCAAGTACCATAATTAACCTATTAACCCCAAATCCGCCAAACCCCCAAAACGCAAAAAACTAACAGCTAGATTACAAGTTTTGAGCACTATAGGGATTTTTAACGAAAATCTGCGTTATTTCACCTCCCTATAGCGCTATTACAAGTTTTAAAAAAGCAGGCTTGTGCGGGCAAAATGGTTGCGTTGAGCTCCATACCGCACCGAAATCAAGCGCTGCTTTGAAGTGCTCGTGCACAATTTCCCCATAGACATCAATGGGGAGAGCCAGCAAAAAAAAAGTCTAACACCTGCGATCGCAGAATGAAAAGCTCCGTAACGCAGCCCCATTGATGTCTATGGGGAAATAAAAAGTTATGTTTAAACCTAACACCCTAACATAAACCCCGAGTCTAAACACTCCTAATCTGCCACCCCCGACATCGCCGCCACCTACATATAGTTAATAACCCCTAATCTGCTGCCCCCGATATCGCCGCAACCTACATACAGTTATTAACCCCTAATCTGCCACCCCCAACATCGCTGCCTCCTAAATAAAAATATTAACCCCTAATCTGCCACTCCCGATGTTGCCACCACTATACTAAAGTTATTAACCCCTAAACCTCTGGCCTCCCAAATCACTACCACTAAATAAATCCATTAACCCCTAAACCTAACCCTAACGTAACCCTAAGCCTAACACACCCTAACTTTAACATAATTAAAATACAGCTAAACTAAAGTTACAATTATTAACTAAATAATACTTCTTGCCGCCTGGATGATGACTTTGCCGGCTGGATCCTTCAAACGGGACTTCAAGAACTGTAAGTGGATTGTCGGGGGTTAGTGTTAGGTTTTTTTAAGGTTCTTTTGGGTAGGTTTTATTTTTAGTTTAGGGTCTGGGCATGTAAAATAGCTAAATGCCCTTTTAAGGGCAATGCCCATACAAATGCCATTTTCAGGGCAATGGGGAGCTTAGTTTTTTTTTGATAGTTATTTTATTTGGGGGGGTTGGTTGTGAGGGTGGTGGGTTTTACTGTTGGGGGGTGTTTGTATTTTTTTACAGGTAAAAGAGCTGTTATCTTTGGGGTAATGCCTCACAAAAGGCCCTTTTAAGGGCCATTAGTAGTTTATTGTAGGCTAGGTTTTTTTATTTTGATGGGCTTTTTATTTTGATTGGGCTATTAGATTAGGTGTAATTCTTTTTTATTTTTGATAATTTGTTTCTTATATTTTGTAATTTAGTGTTTGTTTTTTTGTAATTTAGTTATTTTATAAGATACTCTTTGTAATTTTTAGAGTAGTGTTAGGATTTTTTTAATGTGTAGTTTAGTTTAATTTAATTGGTAGTTATTTTAATTGTAGTTTAATAATTATCTTAGTTTAATTGTTAGTTTAAAATTAATTTATTTAATTTGACAGGTAAGTTTTAATTTAATTTAAGATAGGGAAATTGTAATTTTAATTTAAAGTAAGGGGGGCATTAGGTTTAGGGGTTAATAGTTTATTTTAGTATATTTTGTTGTGGGGGCTTGAGGTTTAGGGGTTAATAGGTTTATTATAGCGGCGGTGTGGGCGGACGGCAGATTAGGGGTTAATTATATTTAAATGGTGATTGCGATGCCTGAGGGCAGCGGTTTGGTGGTTAATAGGTAGTTCAAAGGTGTTAGTGTACTTTTTAACACTTTAGTTATGAGTTTTATGTAACAGCATTGTAGCGTAAAACCCCTAACTACTGACTTTAGATGGCGGTATGGATCTTGTGGTTATAGAGTATACCGCTCACTTTTTTGCCTCCCAGGCAAAATCTTAATACCAGCGCTATGGGAGTCCCATTGAAAAAGGACTTTTATAAAAGTGCAGTACTGACGTTACGTGACTGGCTAAAAGGTGTGCGGTACACCCCATACCGACAAGACTTGTAATAGCAGCGTTAGGGAAAATTAAGCGTTATGGGCCATAATGCTGCTTTTTCACTCATAACGCCAAAATCGTAATCTAGCTGTAATTTAATTACTAAGCCCCCTAACCTAACACCCACTAATTTAACTCCAAATTACATAAAATAATAAAATGCTTATTTACAATTAAAATAAAAAATCATAACAAGAAAAATAAACCTAAGATTCAGTTAAAATAAAAAAATCTAAAATTACCAACAATTAAAATGTCTAAAATTACAGAAAATAATAAAGAAAATAAAAACATTAAACCTAATCCCTATGAAAATAAAAAAGCCCCCCCTTATCTAATACTTAACTACCAATAGCCCTTTAAAGGGCCTTTTGTAGGGCATTGCCCTAAGTTAAACAGTTAAAAATACTAATTCCTTGCTCTAACAGTAAAACCCACCACCCAACAAACCCCCCAAAATAATAAAACCTAACACTAAAAAATCCTAAACTACCCATTCCCCTTAAAGGGGCATAAGTCTTCTTCCAAGTGGCCGACATCTTCTTCCAAGCGGGGACCACTTCCTTCTTCATCCAGGACCAAGACGGCGCAGAGTGGAGATGAGCATGGAGCAGGACCGGCCACCACAAAGCCATGGAGCATGGAGGCAGGGGCGAAACTACAGGGGGTGCAGGGGTCGCAATTGCGACTGGGCCCCCAAGCTTAAAAAAAAAATAAAAAAAATGTTACAATAAAAAACGTTGACCTGCCACTGCCTGCACTGATATCATGTGAGTGTGACATGATGCTTCACTAGTGTCTCTGAATACAGGGGTTAGTGTTTCTGTTTTACCCATTGGTGTTTATGTGTGTGTGTATGTGTGCATGTATGTATGTGACTGTGTGTATTTATGCATGTGTGTGTGTGTATGTTTGTGGAACCAGCAAAATACAGACCTTGTTACTACAGCATGGGGGGCAGGGGGTAAACAGTGTTAGTCTATACAGTACCACTATATACAGTACGGGGGGGCTGGACCATGTCACAGACCACTGTGGTCACTGTATAAAGTACAGGGGCAGGTAGGGTCAGGCCAGCCATCTCACCCACAGATTACAGACTGTGTCAGTGACTCGCTATATATAGTACTGGTGGGTTAAACAGTGTTACTATATATAGTAATAGGGGGTCAAACCATCTCACAGACTGTGGGCACAGGGTACCTCCTTTTGCATACATGCAATCTGATTCACATTTTTGTTCTGTGTTTAATTTTATATATATATATATATATATATATATCAAATTCACTTTTTTTTGGGGGGGTGGGGGGGCCTTCTTAGATTCTTGCACATGGGCCCTGTGGTTTCTAGTTACGCCTCTGCGTGGAGGATCCTCTTCAAATGATTTTCACATACACTGAATAGTGAATTAAAGGTACGTGTTTAAATATGGCGTCCCTTGCATTCCTTTTGGCTGATTAGATTCTTCAAATTCAAATCAGCCAATAGGATGAGAGCTACTGAAATCCTATTGGCTGTTCAAATCAGGAACGGTGAGTACCTATTTGGGGGTTAGAGTTAGAATTTTTTTTATTTTTTGGGGGTTAGATTAGGGATTTGTTGGGCACTCTTAAAAGAGCTGAATGCCCTTTTAAGGGCAGTAAAAAGAGCTTAATGCCCTTTTAAGAGAAATGCCCATAAAAATGCCTCTTTAGTGGCAATGGGTAATTTTTTTTTTAGTGTTAGTTTTTTTTTATTTTTGGGGGTTTGTTGGGTGGTGGGTTTTACTGTTAAAGGGGGGGGGGGACTTAGTATTTTTTACTCTATATTATTGTTTAGTAAAGTTGCACCACACTAATTGTGCCTTGACACTAAATGTATAATTGTAAAATACCTCTGGATATAAGAATTGAAAATCTCATTGATTATATGCTAGCTTTACTTTAGTCTCATCTGACTTGACAGGCGCCATGAAAATGTACAGATCTAAGTAATCATGTTTGTAACTGTTTCTATAGCAACTAAACATCCAGTAATATTTCACTTTTCGTCTGAGGGCTAGGCATTTTGCTGACAATAAATACTAGCGAGCCCAGTGAGGTCATTACGCCCTGACGAAGCTCCGTTGTTTGCCAATGGGAGTGAAATGCGTGTAGGCGTGGCTTTCCACTCTGATAGAGGAGAATGTTTGAATTGATGGTGCTTGGTGAATCCCCGCTACGAAACTTTGTAACGAATTAATACAAGCTTACATCAGCATTGACATAGGATTTGTGTCCAAAAAGAAAGGCAAAACTGACACGCAGTAACAAGGAGAGGTATTCCTGTATGTTATATATTGGAACCGCTAGATGTGGAGTCTGCTTGCAATGAACTAACGGCAGGTGAACCGGTATTGTATATGTGGACATTTCAGCTTTATTGCCATATGCTAACACTGCTATACTGACTGTTGACGTCGGACATTGCTTATACCTTGCCTGCCAAGACGCGACTATACTACTAATACAAACAGCCTTGGCTCTTTTCCCTATAAACGCCTTCTCTTCTTCAATGCTTATTTATTGACACATGCAGATATTTTGACTGCACAGATGTATATGCAGTTCTTTGTCTACAAAGTTTTGGAATTACAACAATATAAGGGAGACATTATCTCTGGACACTATGTTACTTCAACTCATTTGCCATCATAATTTTATACATGCATAGATCCCCACGTACACCTGGCCAGACGTGACCTATTATATATAGGGTTTGGTCCAGCAGGGTGTTGCATGTCTTAGTCTCTCATCAGAGTGGTTTATTTGTACTGCATTTATATATGTTTATTTATGATATCTGGCACTAAAAATATTTTTGCACTTTTAGGTTATTAGATGTGTATGTACCTGCTGTAACGACAGGGTGTCCTTTCAGTTTATTTATTATAAGAAAATTGAATATTTAAAGAGTGCTGAATTCCGATTCTTTTACACATAGACTCTTATATCTATAGTGTCTTTCTTTTGTAGTTTAAGAAATTAATAGTTTTATTAGGTTTATTGTGTTGTGGGTTAATGGTGGATTAGGGGTTAATAGGTTTATTAGGTTTATTACGATGTGGGTTAATGGAGGATAAAGGATTAATACATTTATTAGGTTTATTGCGATGTGGGTTCATGGCCAATTAGGGGTTAATATACTTTATTAGTTATTGCGGTTGACAGGTAGATAGATATTGCGATTTGCGTTAAGTGTTAGTAAATATTTTCAGGCAGTTACGGGAGTTACAGCGCTCACATTTTCAGCGTAAGGCTTGCATGCACCTGCCTATGTGTGGCGAGGTGAAAATGGAGAAAAATTTCTTAATTTTCACCGCGTAAGTCCTTGCGCTGAATATGTGTTACCGATTTGCGACGCGGTTCTATGTTAGCTTATGGGAGTAAAAATTGCGGGCGACAGGTGAAATATACGCGCCACATTTATATGCGGCGCCATATATGTGATACCAAAACCGCATAAAAACTGGCGTCTACGGCTTTTGCGAGCGACGCCACATATGTAATCTTGCCCGTGATCTTTTATAATGTGAGAGTGACATACTGGGAAACATTTAATCACATATTCAATTTAAATTGTATGTAATTGTCCAGGGACATGATAATATACAATTCACACTTCCCAATAACTTAAAATGAAGAGCTGTTACAAAACTCTTGAACTGTGATTTATAAATGAATAAATATAGAATGGCAGATTCAAAATTGAAATTGATCTTTTATTCCCTTAAATGTGTCAGATAAGAAAAATATGGTCATTCAGATGTCTATATATTAAGAGGGCTCAATTGATTTTCTTTTGGGAGACAATTTTTTTTTCCAATTTAAGTAATATATTTTTTCAGCCTAGATTTGTTGAACTTGTAAAAGTGCTTTCTCAACAGTCAACATGGTTGTCAAGATTTGAAAAAATTTCTAGGGATACTTTGCAGCACAGCCAGGTCCATTTATGGTTTTCATAACTCTGCCCACTTAGATCCACCCCAAAACAACTACAAAAATACAATTAGTATAATTTAGCCATACTTAATGCAGGCTAAATCATCCATCTCCTCATCACCTCCCTTACCTCTGCTCTGCTCAAGCACATCATTGCCATAGGAAGAATACCTTTAAAGCATAGCACCAAAATAAGCAAGCAAGGATTAAATTATTCTTCAAAGGGCTAGATTACAAGTAATAATAATAATAATTTGTGATTTATATAGCGCTTTTCTTCCTGTGAGACTCAAAGCACTTTACAAATATAACAACATAAAGACATAGAAGTTAGGAGTTTCTGAAGGTCAGAAAAGCGGACTGGAAGAGGTGAGTCTTAAGCTTTTTTTAAAAAAGTCTGTAAGGACGGTGCCTCTCTGATTACGCACGGTAAAGAGTTCCAGAAAGTAGGGGCAGCGTGGCCGAATGCTCTGGAGCCTGATTTTTTCCTTATTCTTGACACTGAGATGAGGGATGTGTTGGCTGACCTAAGTGAGCGGGATGGGATGTAGGGTGCCAGGAGCTCTTTCAGGTACTGTGGGCCTTGGTTGCTTAAGGCTTTGAAGGTCAGCAGGCCAATTTTAAAATATGTTTGCCATTTAATTGGAAGCCAATGCAGGAAGTGGAGAACAGGTGTTATGTGGCAGGAGCGAGTTTGATTGGTCAGTAGTCTAGCTGCTGCGTGTTGTACCGTCTGAAGGCGATGGAGTTCTTTTTTTGGGAGGCCCAAGTAAAGTGCATTGCAGTAATCTAGCCTAGAGGATACAAATGCATGAATTAATGTTGGCATATCATCCAGTGGAATTAAGTGTTGCATCCTGGCTATGTTTTTTAGATGAAAGTAGGCAGATTTTATTACGGAGGAAATCTGTTTTTAAAAGATAGTCCAGAGTCAATCAGCACTCCGAGGTTTCGGAGTTTAGAGCCTCCAAGCTCAAGGCCAGTTGGGTGATCATGGAATATTTTTGATGCCCGGGGTCCCCTCACCAAGAGTAACTTTGTTTTGTCCGGGTTTACTTCGAGACAGCTAACATTCATCCCTTCTATGAGGTCTATTTTTTTACTTTGGCTTTTGTGCACTCTAGATACCACGCATATTAAAAGTTGAAAGTAACTTTGATCTCTTATAAATTTTTATTGCAATGTTTAAATGTATTTATGTGATTTTATTCAAGTGTATCAGTTAACCAGATCTCTGAAGTCGCACTAACCTGACACGCCTTAAATTTAATTGTGTTTGAGTGAACGTGTTTACTTTTAACTTGTAAGACACGCAATACTTCTGATGCCCACAAAAACTCAGAATAAACCCGATATCGTTTGCGCACAACTGTTAGCGTGCCACTCATAATCTGGCCCAAAATCTGTATAGCAGGACACTTCAAATCACCCTTGTTTTTATAGATGTTACACAACCTGAAATTAAACTGTGATGTTACCTCAGTATGTTTAATCCCGCTAACTACTGTCTTGAGTCCGCTGAGATGGAGAACATCATATTTTTTTTTTTTAAACACTATTGAAAGTTTCACAAGTAGGTGGTATTTTAGGAAGCAAAGATTCATTTTTGATCATTGCTGCTAAAGTGGTAACTTTTACAACAATTTATACAGTTTACCATTTATTTATTTATTTTTAAAATAAATTCAGAATCTTTAAAGTGCTAATAACATGTATGCTACACTGTCATCATTTTAAAAGACATTTTTCCAGGTACTTAACCACAGTCTAACCAACAATGTCCTGTTAGCTACTATAGGCCTAGATTTGGAGTTTGGCGTTAGCCGTGAAAACCAGCGTTAGAGGCTCCTAACGCTGGTTTTAGGCTACCGCCGGTATTTGGAGTCAGTGATTAAAGGGTAAACGCTCACTTTTCAGCCGCGACTTTTCCAAACCGCAGATCCCCTTACGTCAATTGCGTATCCTATCTTTTCAATGGGATCTTTCTAACGCTGGTATTTAGAGTCGTTTCTGAAGTGAGCGTTAGAGCTCTAATGACAAAACTCCAGCCGCAGGAAAATAGCAGTAGTTAAGAGCTTTCTGGGCTAACGCCGGTTCATAAAGCTCTTAACTACTGTACCCTAAAGTACACTAACACCCATAAACTACCTATGTACCCCTAAACCGAGGTCCCCCCACATCGCCGCAACTCAAAGAAATTTTTTTAACCCCTAATCTGCCGACCGCCACCTACGTTATACTTATGTACCCCTAATCTGCTGCCCCTAACACCGCCGACCCCTATATTATATTTATTAACCCCTAACCTGCCCCCCACAACGTCGCCGCCAGCTACCTACAATAATTAACCCCTAATCTGCCGACCGCAAAGCACCGCCACCTACGTTATCCTTATGTACCCCTAATCTGCTGCCCCTAACACCGCCGACCCCTATATTATATTTATTAACCCCTAACCTGCCCCCCACAACGTCGCCGCCAGCTACCTACAATAATTAACCCCTAATCTGCCGACCGCAAAGCGCCGCCACCTACGTTATCCCTATGTACCCCTAATCTGCTGCCCCTAACACCGCCGACCCCTATATTATATTTATTAACCCCTAATCTGACCCCCTCAACGTCGCCGACACCTGCCTACACTTATTAACCCCTAATCTGCTGAGCGGACCTGAGCGCTACTATAATAAATGTATTAACCCCTAATCCGCCTCACTAACCCTATAATAAATAGTATTAACCCCTAATCTGCCCTCCCTAACATCGTCGACACCTAACTTCAATTATTAACCCCTAATCTGACGACCGGAGCTCACCGCTACTATAATAGATGGATTAACCCCTAAAGCTAAGTCTAACCCTAACACTAACACCCCCCTAAATTAAATATAATTTAAATCTAACGAAATAAATTAACTCTTATTAAATAAATTATTCCTATTTAAAGCTAAATACTTACCTGTAAAATACATCCTAATATAGCTACAATATAAATTATAATTATATTATAGCTATTTTAGGATTAATATTTATTTTACAGGCAACTTGGTAATAATTTTAACCAGGTACAATAGCTATTTAATAGTTACCTAGTTAAAATAATAACAAATTTACCTGTAAAATAAATCCTAACCTAAGATATAATTAAACCTAACACTACCCTATCAATAAATTAATTAAATAAACTACCTACAATTACCTACAATTAACCTAACACTACACTATCAATAAATTAATTAAACACAATTCCTACAAATAAATACAATTAAATAAACTAGCTAAAGTACAAAAAATAAAAAAGAACTAAGTTACAAAAAATAAAAAAATATTTACAAACATAAGAAAAATATTACAACAATTTTAAACTAATTACACCTACTCTAAGCCCCCTAATAAAATAACAAAGCCCCCCAAAATAAAAAATTCCCTACCCTATTCTAAATTAAAAAAGGTAAAAGCTCTTTTACCTTACCAGCCCTGAACAGGGCCCTTTGCGGGGCATGCCCCAAGAATTTCAGCTCTTTTGCCTGTAAAAAAAAACATACAATACCCCCCCCAACATTACAACCCACCACCCACATACCCCTAATCTAACCCAAACCCCCCTTAAATAAACCTAACACTAAGCCCCTGAAGATCTTCCTACCTTGTCTTCACCATCCAGGTTCACCGATCCGTCCTGAAGAGCTCCTCCGATGTCCTGATCCAAGCCCAAGCGGGGGGCTGAAGAGGTCCATGATCCGGTCAAAGTCTTCATCCAAGCGGGGCAGAAGAGGATCTTCCATCCGATTGAAGTCTTCATCCAGGCGGCATCTTCTATGGTCTTCTATCCGGAGCGAAGCGGCAGGATCCTGAAGACCTCCAGCGCAGAACATCCATCCGGCCCGACGACTGAACGACGAATGACTGTTCCTTTAAGGGACGTCATCCAAGATGGCGTCCCTCGAATTCCGATTGGCTGATAGGATTCTATCAGCCAATCGGAATTAAGGTAGGAATTTTCTGATTGGCTGATGGAATCAGCCAATCAGAATCAAGTTCAATCCGATTGGCTGATCCAATCAGCCTATCAGATTGAGCTCGCATTCTATTGGCTGATCGGAACAGCCAATAGAATGCGAGCTCAATCTGATTGGCTGATTGGATCAGCCAATCGGATTGAACTTGATTCTGATTGGCTGATTCCATCAGCCAATCAGAAAATTCCTACCTTAATTCCGATTGGCTGATAGAATCCTATCAGCCAATCGGAATTCGAGGGACGCCATCTTGGATGACGTCCCTTAAAGGAACAGTCATTCGTCGTTCAGTCGTCGGGCCGGATGGATGTTCCGCGCTGGAGGTCTTCAGGATCCTGCCGCTTCGCTCCGGATAGAAGACCATAGAAGATGCCGCCTGGATGAAGACTTCAATCGGATGGAAGATCCTCTTCTGCCCCGCTTGGATGAAGACTTTGACCGGATCATGGACCTCTTCAGCCCCCCGCTTGGGCTTGGATCAGGACATCGGAGGAGCTCTTCAGGACGGATCGGTGAACCTGGATGGTGAAGACAAGGTAGGAAGATCTTCAGGGGCTTAGTGTTAGGTTTATTTAAGGGGGGTTTGGGTTAGATTAGGGGTATGTGGGTGGTGGGTTGTAATGTTGGGGGGGGGTATTGTATGTTTTTTTTTACAGGCAAAAGAGCTGAAATTCTTGGGGCATGCCCCGCAAAGGGCCCTGTTCAGGGCTGGTAAGGTAAAAGAGCTTTTACCTTTTTTAATTTAGAATAGGGTAGGGAATTTTTTATTTTGGGGGGCTTTGTTATTTTACTAGGGGGCTTAGAGTAGGTGTAATTAGTTTAAAATTGTTGTAATATTTTTCTTATGTTTGTAAATATTTTTTTATTTTTTGTAACTTAGTTCTTTTTTATTTTTTGTACTTTAGCTAGTTTATTTAATTGTATTTATTTGTAGGAATTGTGTTTAATTAATTTATTGATAGTGTAGTGTTAGGTTAATTGTAGGTAATTGTAGGTAGTTTATTTAATTAATTTATTGATAGGGTAGTGTTAGGTTTAATTATAACTTAGGTTAGGATTTATTTTACAAGTAATTTTGTAATTATTTTAACTAGGTAACTATTAAATAGCTATTGTACCTGGTTAAAATAATTACCAAGTTGCCTGTAAAATAAATATTAATCCTAAAATAGCTATAATATAATTATAATTTATATTGTAGCTATATTAGGATGTATTTTACAGGTAAGTATTTAGCTTTAAATAGGAATAATTTATTTAATAAGAGTTAATTTATTTCGTTTGATTTAAATTATATTTAATTTAGGGGGGTGTTAGTGTTAGGGTTAGACTTAGCTTTAGGGGTTAATCCATTTATTATAGTAACGGTGAGCTCCGGTCATCAGATTAGGGGTTAATAATTGAAGTTAGGTGTCGACGATGTTAGGGAGGGCAGATTAGGGGTTAATACTATTTATTATAGGGTTAGTGAGGCGGATTAGGGGTTAATACATTTATTATAGTAGCGCTCAGGTCCGCTCGGAAGATTAGGGGTTAATAAGTGTAGGCAGGTGTCGGCGACGTTGTGGGGGTCAGATTAGGGGTTAATAAATATAATATAGGGGTCGGCGGTGTTAGGGGCAGCAGATTAGGGGTACATAGGGATAACGTAGGTGGCGGCGCTTTGCGGTCGGCAGATTAGGGGTTAATTATTGTAGGTAGCTGGCGGCGACGTTGTGGGGGGCAGATTAGGGGTTAATAAATATAATATAGGGGTCGGCGATGTTAGGGCAGCAGATTAGGGGTACATAGGGATAACGTAGGTTGCGGCGGTTTACGGAGCGGCAGATTAGGGTTTAAAAAAAATATGCAGGGGTCAGCGATAGCGGGAGCGGCAGATTAGGGGTTAATAAGTGTAAGGTTAGGGGTGTTTAGACTCGGGGTACATGTTAGAGTGTTAGGTGCAGACGTAGGAAGTGTTTCCCCATAGGAAACAATGGGGCTGCGTTAGGAGCTGAACGCTGCTTTTTTGCAGGTGTTAGGTTTTTTTTCAGCTCAAACAGCCCCATTGTTTCCTATGGGGGAATCGTGCACGAGCACGTTTTTGAGGCTGGCCGCGTCCGTAAGCAACTCTGGTATCGAGAGTTGCATTTGTGGTAAAAATGCTATACGCTCCTTTTTTGGAGCCTAACGCAGCATTTGTTTGAACTCTCGATACCAGAGTTAAATTTATGGTGCGGCCAGAAAAAAGCCCGCGGAGCGTTAACAGCCCTTCTAACGCCAAACTCCAAATCTAGGCCTATGGGATCAAAAATAATAATGATTAAAATTTAGTAGCAAATAAAGCTAAAAAAACTACTCGTTAATTCAGAATATGTGTGGTTACCAAAATGTATGTTGGCTTAAAAGATAAGTATTTCTATATATATCTGATGGGTTATTGATAATATATATACATAATTATATATAGGTATAGATATAGGTATAGTTATATAAAGATATATATAATTATATATATAATTATATATATATAGGAATATCTATTTTAAAATACTTTGAACATATTTCCATATGTGAAGAACATTGGAATGTGAAATATTTACAGTACATACAATGCTTTAGTAAATATGAATATTGCATACATATGATTTTCATGTTCTCAGCTATTCGACTGCAAAGGGCTCCAATGAACATATATATATATATATATATATATATATATATATATATATATATATATATATATATATATATATATATATACAGGGAGTGCAGAATTATTAGGCAAGTTGTATTTTTGAGGATTAATTTTATTATTGAACAACAACCATGTTCTCAATGAACCCAAAAAACTCATTAATATCAAAGCTGAATAGTTTTGGAAGTAGTTTTTATTTGTTTTTAGTTATAGCTATTTTAGGGAGATATCTGTGTGTGCAGGTGACTATTACTGTGCATAATTATTAGGCAACTTAATAAAAAACAAATATATACCCATTTCAATTATTTATTTTTACCAGTGAAACCAATATAACATCTCAACATTCACAAATATACATTTCTGACATTCAAAAACAAAACAAAAACAAATCAGTGACCAATATAGCCACCTTTCTTTGCAAGGACACTCAAAAGCCTGCCATCCATGGATTCTGTCAGTGTTTTGATCTGTTCACCATCAACATTGCGTGCAGCAGCAACCACAGCCTCCCAGACACTGTTCAGAGAGGTGTACTGTTTTCCCTCCTTGTAAATCTCACATTTGATGATGGACCACAGGTTCTCAATGGGGTTCAGATCAGGTGAACAAGGAGGCCATGTCATTAGATTTTCCTCTTTTATACCCTTTCTTGCCAGCCACGCTGTGGAGTACTTGGACGCGTGTGATGGAGCATTGTCCTTCATGAAAATCATGTTTTTCTTGAAGGATGCAGACTTCTTCCTGTACCACTGCTTGAAGAAGGTGTCTTCCAGAAACTGGCAGTAGGACTCGGAGTTGAGCTTGACTCCATCCTCAACCCGAAAAGGCCCCACAAGCTCATCTTTGATGATACCAGCCCAAACCAGTACTCCACCTCCACCTTGCTGGCGTCTGAGTCGGACTGGAGCTCTCTGCCCTTTACCAATCCAGCCACGGGCGCATCCATCTGGCCCATCAAGACTCACTCTCATTTCATCAGTCCATAAAACCTTAGAAAAATCAGTCTTGAGATATTTCTTGGCCCAGTCTTGACGTTTCAGCTTGTGTGTCTTGTTCAGTGGTGGTCGTCTTTCAGCCTTTCTTACCTTGGCCATGTCTCTGAGTATTGCACACCTTGTGCTTTTGGGCACTCCAGTGATGTTGCAGCTCTGAAATATGGCCAAACTGGTGGCAAGTGGCATCTTGGCAGCTGCACGCTTGACTTTTCTCAGTTCATGGGCAGTTATTTTGCGCCTTGGTTTTTCCACACGCTTCTTGCGACCCTGTTGACTATTTTGAATGAAACGCTTGATTGTTCGATGATCACGCTTCAGAAGCTTTGCAATTTTAAGAGTGCTGCATCCCTCTGCAAGATATCTCACTATTTTTTACTTTTCTGAGCCTGTCAAGTCCTTCTTTTGACCCATTTTGCCAAAGGAAAGGAAGTTGCCTAATAATTATGCACACCTGATATAGGGTGTTTATGTCATTAGACCACACCCCTTCTCATTACAGAGATGCACATCACCTAATATGCTTAATTGGTAGTAGGCTTTCGAGCCTATACCGCTTGGAGTAAGACAACATGCATAAAGAGGATGATGTGGTCAAACTACTCATTTGTCTAATAATTCTGCACTCCCTGTATATATATATATATATATATATATATATATATATATACATATATATATATATATATATATATATATATATATATACTGTATATTTATTTTATTTTTATTTTTTTAACAAGATTATTAGTTTATTTGTTCACTATATTGAAGCTAGTCTGAAAAATTGGCAAAGTTGGATTTCTCACTTGTACCTCCCTTCAGAAAGTTCTCAGCTCTTTAATGTAGATGGTCAAAAATAACTCTAAGATATTAGCCTAATCATAACTTCCCCAACTGCAAAAAAAAAACAACTTACTACTCTGTCCACATTTCCCCCCACAATTAAAACCTATTCAGAACTACCTAGGTCCCCCCACTGAAACCCTAACCCTATTTCTTTTTTTTTTTTTTTTTTTTAAATATCTTTTCTTTTATTGATTTTTCAAACAAACAAACAAAGAAAAATATGAAACAGGATAAACAGCATGACAGATTCAATAGTATACAGATACAGTATTTTTCCAACATCTATAGTTTTCGGTTTAGACCCAAAGCATTGTTTATAGTTGCATATCCACCTTAACTACAGTTATAGACCCTCTAAGGTTACACAGGTTATCACTCAAGATTTTTAGTTAGGTGTTTGAACTTTAAGATTTGTCTATTGCTGCAAGGATCAACCTATTGTTTTTTTTTCATCCATACCACCCTAGCTTATGTACCAATCTCCCCACTTATTTAGCTCAAGGAAAGGCCTTGTGCATAAATCAAATGATCATATATTCACACCTCTCCTCTCCACCTCATTTTCCAGAGACCTTGTCCTCCCACTATATAAATATTGTTCCCATAAAAATATCATATCATGATAAAAATTCAAACGGCCCAATCTAAGGTAGTATAATCTTTCCAGTATCAAGGTATTTTTAACTAGGTCAAGCCAATGAATGACCGAGGGTGGGTGGGTTTTCTTCCAAAATTTTGGGATAAGTCTTTTTGCGGCATTTAGTAAAATTTGATAGAGACATTTTCTAATTTTACAGGGGATATGTGGGCTGGCGTTGAATAAGACTCCCTCAGGGGAAAGGACCAAGTCAGTTCCAAGAATTTTGCCTATCTGTGTTTGGACTTGAGTCCAGAATGGTTGTAGTTTATCGCAACCCCACCAAATATGATGCATAGTGCCCTTTTGGTCGCATCCTCTCCAGCACTTATTGCTGGCTTTTGTGAACATGTGTTTTAATTTGCTAGGGGTCAGGTACCACCTGGTGAGTATTTTAATATTGGTTTCAAGTGCTGCCGCCGAATGCGCTGATCTAGCAGTTGCCTGAAACTATGAGTCCCATTGCTTGTGCGAGGCTTCTATCCCTAATTCTCCCTCCCATCTTTTAGTATAATTTGGTTTGTTGGGGTAGTGTGATCTGAGGATATTTTTATACATAAGTGATATGACTTTCTTGGGGGTTTGTTGGGCGGAACAAAGGAGTTCAAATACAGTTCGGGCTCTGAATAAGTCCTGTTTATATTTGTGCATGGAAAGATAGTGGCGTACCTGGTGATAGGCAAACCAAGATTGGAATTGGGTAAAGCCTTGTGAGATCAACATATCTCTCTGCACTAGTTTCACTCTTTCCACTAGTGTGAACACGGGGGTATAGTCTAGGAGTTTTGAGGTTGTATTTACAGGTTGTTTTATCCCTATGGGACCTTCCCGAAGTTCCCTATTAAGGTTGAGTGTTGTCAGTGGTGAATAAGTTGATGTTATAAGTTTGTGAGAGTTCCGCATTTTGGACCAGGTTGACCATGTTTCAACCTGCAATCTTCTCTAGGGGGGGTTTATATGGGGCCCAACACATTACACCCAGTTGGGGTATTCCTAATAATTGGGATTCTAAGTGGATACATCTCTTATAGGATTCAGTCCCCTGTCTACACCACTCCACAATTCTATTTAGGGTAATTGCCATTTTATAAAAGTGTAGATTCGGAACCCCTAACCCACCTTCCTCCCTAAGCCTATATAATGTATTTTTTGCTAGCCGTGGGGGTCTATGGCACCAAATATAAGTGTCCATTATAGATTGTAATTTGCTAATATCTGTTGTAATCCCCGAAATTGGTAAGGCCTGCATAACATACAGGGCCTTTGGTAGCAGAGTCATCTTGGCAGCAGCTATTCTCCCCAGCCAAGAGATATTCTTTTTGGGGAGCCAAGAGGTTGTTAATTGCTGGAATTCCTCTAATAGGCGGCCATAGTTCAGTTTTCGAATGGTTTCTGTATTATGGGAGAGAAAAATTCCTAAATATTTTAACGCTTGGGTCTGAATTTTATATGGGAATGTTTGTTGGATCTGTGTTACCTCCTTTTCTGTAAGGTTGATTGGATATAGTTCTGATTTATTGGTGTTTATAAGAAAATTTGATACAGCCCCAAAGGCCTGCAGAATGTTTTGTACATATGGGAGGGAGTGTATTGGATCAGTCAGGGTCATCAAGATATCATCAGCAAACATTGCTAATTTATATGTTTCTTCCTTGATAGTTATACCTTTTATGTGTGAATGCTCACGCAATTTTACAGCTAGTGGCTCTAAAGATAAGATAAAGAGAATGGGGGAAAGCGGGCATCCCTGCCTCGTACCGTTCCGAATTTCAAAATGGTCAGAGAGGGCCCCATTGACCTTAATCTGAGCAGAAGGGTTGGAGTATAATGCAAATATTTTTTGGATAAATGTTGAGGGGAAGCCAAATTTTTGGAGGGTGGATTGTAAAAAGGTCCAGTCAAGCCTATCAAACGCCTTTTCAGCATCTGTTGATAGGTATACTGCAGGAGTGTTTGATTTTTTAACATATTCTAATAGATTCAGTACTTTACATATATTATCTTTGGCCTCTCTCTGTGGGACGAAACCAACTTGGTCATAATGAATAAGATTGGGCAATATTGTGTTAATTCTGTTCGCAAGGATTTTGGCGTATATCTTAAGATCTACATTTAACAGAGAAATTGGCCTGAAATTAGCTGGGGTATCTGGTTTTTTTCCGGGTTTAGGGAGGACTGAAATATGGGCCTGTAACATAGAATCAGGGAAAACTACGAGTTCCGAAATATGGTTAAACAGAGAGAGCAGATGCGGTACAAGTTGGGTTCTAAATAGTTTATAGTATCGGTTACTGAAACCGTCAGGGCCTGGGGCCTTCTCTGGCTTCAACTCCTTTATGGCGTCTAGTATTTCCCTCTCAGATATTGGGGCGTCTAATAGCATCGCTTCACTTTCAGTAAGTTTGGGAAGGGTTACCTTGTCTAAGTATTGCTCGCATTTTAGCTGGTGCTGAGTAAGTTGTCTATTAGGGTATAAATTGTAGAGTCTATGATAGAAATTTTTAAAGGAGTCTCCAATGGATTTTGTGTCTTCTATTGTGGTGTTCAGTGGCGTTTTGAGGGAATGGATATAAGAGTTGGCACGTTGTGCTTTTAATGCCCTCGCCAGTAGTTTCCCTGTCCTATTTCCTTCTCCATAGTATTTCTGTTTTATATGTAATTGATATCTCTGGGATTCAATTTGTAAGTGTTTATTCAATTCATCTCTTTTTTCTTGAAGAATTTTAATTAAAGCTCCATCTGTAGGACGGAGCTTCAGAGCGAGATCAGCTTCCAGAACCTCTTGAGCTAATTTAGTGTATTCATTAAGAGATTGTTTTCGCTTAAGGGCTTTAAGTTTAATAAATTCACCCCTAATGTAAGCTTTATGGGTCTCCCAAACCAAAGCGGGTGTAACTTCTGCAGTGTTATTAAGGGTAAAATAAGTGTCTAGATGTTCAGCAAATGACTCTATTACTTTTTTGTCCGTCAGGAGAGAATTATCTAGTCGCCACAAAAAGGGCTTGATAGGGGCAGATGGCCATATCAGTTTGCACTCCACTAGGGAGTGGTCCGACCACACCGTATGCCTAATATTAACTATTTTAATTAAAGATAGGGCCATATGATCAACTAGGATGTAGTCTAGCCTCGAGTAGCTCTTTTGAGGGTTTGAAAAAAAGGAGTAATCCCTAGTGTGGGGGTGTGTATATCTCCATGCGTCATGAAGTGTCAATTTCCTAATATCCCTCCAAATGGAGCAGAGAGCTTTTTGATTATGTCGGGTGGCCGGGTTGGAGCTATCTATGTCTGGTACCAGGGGGATATTAAGATCTCCTGCTACTATCAGGGGGCCTTTGGTTAAATCTGCTATTCTATTAGTGACACGTGAGAAAAGCAGGTCTTGTCCCATATTGGGGAAGTATAAATTTATAATGGTTATTGATTTGCCAAATAGTAGTCCCATTATACCTAAGTATCTGCCGTCTTTGTCTATAGATTGGAGTTGGAAAGGGATAGACTTATGTATCAATATGCTAACACCATTGACCTTTTTATGTGAGTTAGTACTATGAAAGTGTAATGGGTACTGAGTGGAGAAAAACTTAGGGATTCCCCCTGTCTTGAAGTGAGTCTCCTGAACAGGAGTATTTTCCCTCCTCTCCCACACAGATCCCTAATGGCCATACTTCTCTTATTGGGGCTGTTAAAACCTCTCACATTCTGAGTGAGGATTTGTATGGATTGCGTGTTAACTTGGGACGACATAATTGTTTGATACTCTCTTTAGAGATTTAGGGTGGGCCAGGTGTGTAAAACTCTGTGAGGGGTGGTCATGATCATAATGAGTAAGTTTCATATTAAGCTGTATCCAATAACAGTATATCTGTAGATAAATAAAACAATATATCGACATGACAAACATAGCACAACTGGTGCAAACATGTAAAACGTAGAACAGTATTTTTCTTGTAGGGGGAATACAAACCCCAGTCGGGCATCATATTTCTTAAGACTTAGTGTATATAGTGCATCTTGTGTGGCAAGACGGATGATACCATAGACACCAATTCTTTACCAGAAAACAGAGAAACGCAGCCAGGCAATTAAATATAGCCTACTGGAACTTTCCAACATAGCTAACATCATTGCATAATAACTTAGAACTAACTTAGAACAATCAGCAGGGCAAGGCCTCCGCTGGTCGGGCTGTTACCTTATACCGCTCTGTCTCCCGCTGGCATCTTCTCCACTAACCAGCAGGTACCCCATCCCCCAGAACTACATGCAGAGTCCACCCCGCCCCAGCCCCCCCATTATAAAATTCCGGGGAAGGCCAGAACGGGCAGACTCCACAGCACTGGGGCGCATCTAGGACCAACAATGTTCATCATTGTATACAAGTTCAGTTATAATTGTCCCATGTGTGAGAAAGTCACTTCCCCAGTGTAGCCGTGGGACCAGGAACTCGGGGTTCATTATTGACAGTCTTTGTTGTGATTTTCTTCCATTCTGTTCTCTGTGGAAGTGATGGAGCAGGTCTAGCCTCCCTTGCCGCTGTTTCAGTGGAATCAGTAGGTGGGGAGGGTGGTGTTATCTCTAAATCTTTACAGACCTTTGGAATGTCTTCAACAGAGTTGCAGATCAGTCGTCTTCCCCTCCAAGGTATTTGTAGGTTGAAAGGGTGGCCCCATCTATATGGGATATTGCGTTGTCGCAGCTTGGCCGTAAAGTGTTTAAATTCTCTTCTCTTCTGTAGAGTTCTGGGTGTCAGATCCTCATATAGCTGAACGGGTTCAGATCTGCATTTGAGTGGATATTTCTGCCTCGCTTTCTTCATAATCTCTTCTTTGATTTGGTAGCTTGTGATTTTAACAATGACATCCCTTGGAGGCTGGTCTCCCAGGGGCTTTGCTCGCAAGGCTCTGTGAAAGCGATCCAAAGCTATAGTGGCTTCAGGGTCAACCCCAATGATGAAGGTAAAGAGGCCTTGTAAATAGTCCTCCAATTCTGTTGCAGGTATAGTCTCTGGGATTCCCCTTATTCTAATGTTGCCTCGACGACTCCGATTTTCTAAGTCGTCTATTTTATTTTCCATCTGGAGTATGAGATCATCTTGTGATGCAGCCTTGGAGCGGAGGAAGGTTATATTGGAGCTGGCGAGGTCCGAGTTGTCCTCTAATTTCTCCACCCTTTGGCCCATATCCGATAGATCTTTTTTGATCTCAGAAATCTCCTCTCTAATACACTGCTTCACTTGACAGATTAGGGCAGAGAAATCTTTTTTGGAGGGTAGTGAGTCTAAGAGAGCTTTTGGGACTGAGATGGCAGGAGCCAGACTCTCCCCCTCCGATTCAGATGAAGCAGAAGATACATCAGTCCTGGTGTCACGTGTGACTGTCATTTTTTTAGTAGATGAATCTAGTTGTTTGAAAAAATTGTTGACAGAGGGATTCGCAGATGATTGCTTTTTGGCGGATCTTTCTGGCTTATTTCCCTTTTTTGGAGACATGCTGAGCGCTGTAATAAAAATTAAATATGTCCTGTATGTCAACAGATTAACCAATCCCAAATCGCTGAGAAATGCAGTGTTAGTTACTATATGATGTTCAGACTCCCACTCGGCAGCAGAAAATACTTTTGGAGCGCCAGAGGAAAGCAACTTAGTCTCTATAGTGAGCCTGGAGATGTGTTAATATGAGTGCTAGGGCGGGAAGAAATGTGGCGCCACTTTAAGAGGTTATTATGTCTCTGAAGCTAATAGTAGTCAAGATGAGCAGGGTGTCTATCAAACAGCCTTGTTCCCCTTATCCATACCATCACTGAATGTTATCTTGCTGTTATGCTCTATGCAGCGTGTCTCGCTGTCCAAGATGGCGGCTGCGTCCCTTTATGCTTCTGCCCCAGAACTCTGCTACGGCTTATTGTACCGCAAGTCCCTAAGATTCAAGAGCGCGGGTCTCACCTGCATGAGGATGTTTGGTGTTGCAAAGGCATTTGATGGCGATGATGTAGCTGGCCTTGAGGCGATTACCTCCGCTGTTCAGGTGCAGGCCCCATAGCCCTCCCAGTGGTGCAGCACAGGTCCGGCAAGCAATAAGACAGTATCGCTACCAATTAGAGCCCAGATGGCATGAGCGCAAGTTGTGGGGAAAGGTCTATGCACATTTAGGTAGCGTTATACGGCATATTGGTCAGGCTATGCACATATTGAGCTAATTTTGCCCTGTAGGGAGACCGGAGCTCACACAAGTGCAGCCGTCTCCATTGAGCGCTGGCTCTGCCCCCCATATACTGTATATTTTTTATGTGTTTTGTGCAACTTTTTTTTTTTCCAGAGCTCTAAAGTTGCGCTAACCCGACCTGTGTTAAATTCAATTCCGCTCAATGGAACTCATCTACTTTCAACTTGTACTGCGTATGCTACTTCCGTCACATGGAAAAAGCCGATATCCAATATTGCTTGCGTGCTACAGTTAGCAGGTCACTCAGAATCTAGCCCTTAATTATCCTTAAAAAAAATGCATAGCTAAAATTTTTCAAAATTTGCCCCATTACATCTGCTTTCAAGCCTGATACTATGATCAACTTTATGAATTCTCAGACTCAAATTTTGCCTGTTCATATAGGCCTAGATTTGGAGTTTGGCGTTAGCCGTGAAAACCAGCGTTAGAGGCTCCTAACGCTGGTTTTAGGCTACCTCCGGTATTTGGAGTCACTCAAAAAAGGGTCTAACGCTCACTTTTCAGCCGCGACTTTTCCATACTGCAGATCCCCTTACGTCAATTGCGTATTCTATCTTTTCAATGGGATCTTTCTAACTCCAGTATTTAGAGTCGTGTCTGAAGTGAGCGTTAGACATCTAACGACAAAACTCCAGCCGCAGGAAAAAAGTCAGTAGTTAAGAGCTTTCTGGGCTAACGCCGGTTTATAAAGCTCTTAACTACTGTACTCTAAAGTACACTAACACCCATAAACTACCTATGTACCCCTAAACCGAGGCCCCCCCACATCGCCGACACTCGATTACATTTTTTTAACCCCTAATCTGCCGACCGCCACCTACGTTATACTTATGTACCCCTAATCTGCTGCCCCTAACACCGCCGACCCCTATATTATATTTATTAACCCCTAACCTGCCCTCCACAACGTCGCCTCCACCTACCTACACTTATTAACCCCTAATCTGCCGACCGCAAAGCTCCGCCACCTACGTTATCCTTATGTACCCCTAATCTGCTGCCCCTAACACTGCCGACCCCTATATTATATTTATTAACCCCTAATCTGCCCCCCACAACGTCGCCTCCACCTGCCTACACTTATTAACCCCTAATCTGCCGACCGGAGCTCACCGCTATTCTAATAAATGTATTAACCCCTAAAGCTAAGTCTAACCCTAACACTAACACCCCCCTAAATTAAATATAATTTACATCTAACGAAATTAATTAACTCTTATTAAATAAATTATTCCTATTTAAAGATAAATACTTACCTGTAAAATAAATCCTAATATAGCTACAATATAAATTATAATTATATTATAGCGATTTTAGGATTTATATTTATTTTACAGGTAACTTTGTATTTATTTTAACCAGGTACAATAGCTATTAAATAGTTAATAACTATTTAATAGCTACCTAGTTAAAATAATTACAAAATTACCTGTAAAATAAATCCTAACCTAAGTTACAATTAAACCTAACACTACACTATCAATAAATTAATTAAATAAACTACCTACAATTACCTACAATTAACCTAACACTACACTATCAATAAATTAATTAAATTCCTACAAATAAATACAATTAAATAAACTAGCTAAAGTACAAAAAATAAAAAAGAACTAAGTTACAAAAAATAAAAAAATATTTACAAACATAAGAAAAATATTACAAGAATTTAAAACTAATTACACCTACTCTAAGCCCCCTAATAAAATAACAAAGCCCCCCAAAATAAAAAAATGCCCTACCGTATTCTAAATTACTAAAGTTCAAAGCTCTTTTACCTTACCAGCCCTGAACAGGGCCCTTTGCGGGGCATGCCCCAAAGAATTCAGCTCTTTTGCCTGTAAAAAAAAAACATACAATACCCCCCCCTCCGACATTACAACCCACCACCCACATACCCCTAATCTAACCCAAACCCCCCTTAAATAAACCTAACACTAAGCCCCTGAAGATCTTCCTACCTTATCTTCACCCTGCCAGGTTCACTGATCCGTCCTGAAGAGCTCCTCCGATGTCCTGATCCAAGCCCAAGCGGGGGGCTGAAGAGGTACATGATCCGGCTGAAGTCTTCATCCAAGCGGGAGCTGAAGAGGTCCATGATCCGGATGAAGTCTTCATCCAAGCGGGAGCTGAAGAGGTCCATGATCCGGATGAAGTCTTCTATCAATGGCATCTTCAATCTTCTTTCTTCCGGATCCATCTTGCAGACCTACGACGCAGAACATCCTCTTCTCCCGACGCCTACTAGCCAAATGACGGTTCTTTTAAGGGACGTCATCCAAGATGGCGTCCCTCGAATTCCGATTGGCTGATAGGATTCTATCAGCCAATCGGAATTAAGGTAGGAATATTCTGATTGGCTGATGGAATCAGCCAATCAGAATCAAGTTCAATCCGATTGGCTGGATCAGCCAATCGGATTGAACTTGATTCTGATTGGCTGATTCCATCAGCCAATCAGAATATTCCTACCTTAATTCCGATTGGCTGATAGAATCCTATCAGCCAATCGGAATTCGAGGGAAGCCATCTTGGATGACGTCCCTTAAAGGAACCGTCATTCGGCTAGTAGGCGTCGGGAGAAGAGGATGTTCCGCGTCGGAGGTCTGCAAGATGGATCCGGAAGAAAGAAGATTGAAGATGCCGTTGATAGAAGACTTCATCCGGATCATGGACCTCTTCAGCTCCCGCTTGGATGAAGACTTCATCCGGATCATTGACCTCTTCAGCTCCCGCTTGGATGAAGACTTCAGCCGGATCATGGACCTCTTCAGCCCCCCGCTTGGGCTTGGATCAGGACATCGGAGGAGCTCTTCAGGACGGATCGGTGAACCTGGCAGGGTGAAGATAAGGTAGGAAGATCTTCAGGGGCTTAGTGTTAGGTTTATTTAAGGGGGGTTTGGGTTAGATTAGGGGTATGTGGGTGGTGGGTTGTAATGTTGGGGGGGGGTATTGTATGTTTTTTTTTACAGGCAAAAGAGCTGAATTCTTTGGGGCATGCCCCGCAAAGGGCCCTGTTCAGGGCTGGTAAGGTAAAAGAGCTTTGAACTTTAGTAATATAGAATAGGGTAGGGCATTTTTTTATTTTGGGAGCTTTGTTATTTTATTAGGGGGCTTAGAGTAGGTGTAATTAGTTTAAAATTGTTGTAATATTTTTATTATGTTTGTAAATATTTTTTTATTTTTTGTAACTTAGTTCTTTTTTATTTTTTGTACTTTAGCTAGTTTATTTAATTGTATTTATTTGTAGGAATTGTATTTAATTAATTTATTGATAGTGTAGTGTTAGGTTAATTGTAGGTAATTGTAGGTAGTTTATTTAATTAATTTATTGATAGTGTAGTGTTAGGTTTAATTGTAACTTAGGTTAGGATTTATTTTACAGGTAATTTTGTAATTATTTTAACTATTTTAGCTATTAAATAGTTCTTAACTATTTAATAGCTATTGTACCTGGTTAAAATAAATACAAAGTTACCTGTAAAATAAATATTAATCCTAAAATAGCTATAATATAATTATAATTTATATTGTAGCTATATTAGGATTTATTTTACAGGTAAGTATTTAGCTTTTAATAGGAATAATTTATTTAATAAGAGTTAATTTATTTCGTTAGATTTAAATTATATTTAACTTAGGGGGGTGTTAGTGTTAGGGTTAGACTTAGCTTTAGGGGTTAATACATTTATTAGAATAGCGGTGAGCTCCGGTCGTCAGATTAGGGGTTAATAATTGAAGTTAGGTGTCGGCGATGTTAGGGAGGGCAGATTAGGGGTTAATACTATTTATTATAGGGTTAGTGAGGCGGATTAGGGGTTAATAACTTTATTATAGTAGCGGTGCGGTCCGCTCGGCAGATTAGGGGTTAATAAGTGTAGGCAGGTGGGGGCGACGTTGTGGACGGCAGATTAGGGGTTAATAAATATAATATAGGGGTCGGCGGTGTTAGGGGCAGCAGATTAGGGGTACATAAGTATAATGTAAGTAGCGGCGGTTTACGTAGCGGCAGATTAGGGGTTAAAAATAAAATGCAGGTGTCAGCGATTGCGGGGGCGGCAGATTAGGGGTTAATAAGTGTAAGGTTAGGGGTGTTTAGACTCGGGGTACATGTTAGGGTGTTAGGTGCAGACTTAGGAGGTGTTTCCGCATAGCAAACAATGGGGCTGCGTTAAGAGCTGAACGCGGCTTTTTTGCAGGTGTTTTTTTTCAGCTCAAACAGCCCCATTGTATCCTATGGGGGAATCGTGCACGAGCACGTTTTTGAGGCTGGCCGCTTGCGTAAGCAACTCTGGTATCGAGAGTTGAAGCTGCGTTAAAAATGCTCTACGCTCCTTTTTTGGAGCCTAACGCAGCCTTTATGTGGACTCTCAATACCAGAGTTGTTTTTATGGTGCGGCCAGAAAAAAGCCGGCGTTAGTTTTTCGGGTCGTTACCGACAAAACTCCAAATCTAGCCGATAATTTCTTAGCAATTATTAACTACATTGAATTTGCTAAGAAATCTCATGTATTTCTTCATAGCCCTCTACTAAGAATCTTTAAGTTGGTTATTTGATCAGAATGTGCTTGTTGACTTAATATACTAAGAAACATTCCTTAGCCCATCATTAAAATAGCAATATATCATACAGTTATTTCAATAATTTGTTTGATAATCATAAAAATACAAATTAAAGGCTTGTAGGGTCCATAAGTGCTTCTTAGACACTTTATAATTACAATTTAATTATTTGCTCAAATGATTCTTTAAGCAAATATAAAATACTTATTATTTTATTTTTAACTTTCGCATTCTCTTTGGCTAGCTTGTAGGGCCTAGTATAGTTTTTTTATATTCTTTACAATACTTTATATATATATATATATATATATATATATATATATATATATATATATATATATATATATATATATATATATATATATATATATATATATATTATGTTATGTCTAAGAAAATGTCTAGGATGTATTAAATATAAGTATACAGCTAATGTACACAAACTCTTGAGAATAAACTGTCCCATCAAATTACTGTTTTCTGGTTAACTAAAAGTATAGTCAATCTTCAGTTCCTGCCAAGTTCTGTCTACTCACTTATGTCACTATTTTGTTGTTGATGCAAAAAATATGTAGCTTGCCCAAGACACTCAGTTCAATGTAGGTCATTGTTAGCACATTCTGTCTTTTTGCTTAAATTGATTAAACATTTATATATTGGCATTTAAATTTAGGATACATTTTCTTGATTCTGTTTTTAGACTAGTATAGTAAAAACGGTGTCGATTATACTATTATGCTTTAAAAGTACTTCTAAAGATATTCAATAATCTTTCTCAATAATCTTTCTAAATTGTGACATTTTATATTACTGCAGACTGCCCTAGCACATATATAGGCTAAGATGTTCTATGATTTAGCAGCATAGTAGATGTATTGTGTCCACATCATGATATTCTCTAGTGCTATCTCTCTTCATCCTCATCATATTAATTATGCAATCAACTCCCAAGTATCAAATTGCACATTACTGTAGTTTTTTTATGGATTTGCTGCCAGTACAGTAGTCACAGCAAGATCTAATGTTGATTCCCCATGCACAAGATCCTAGAGACAAACCTAAAAATATTTGACTAGAATTTTGTGGTCACTCTCAAAATCTTTTAATACGATCTCCGAGTTTTGTATTTTTTATTATCTGAATATTGTTAGTTAAAAGGACAGGAAACCCCAACATTTTCTTTCAGGATCAGGATAGAACATACAATTTTTAACAACTTTCCAATTTACTTCTATTATTAAATATGCTTCACTATCTTGTTATCCTTTGCTGAAGAACAGCATTGCACTACTGGCAGCTAGCAGAACATATCTAATTAGCCAATCAAAATAGATAAATGTGTGCAGGCGCCAATCAGCAACTAGTTCCTACTAGTGTAGGAAATGTGCATATAATGTTTGAAGAGATTGAAGTACATTTGAAAATGGAAGTGAATTTAAAATTGTCTTAAAATGACATGCTCTATGTGAATCATGCAAGGTTAATTTTTATCTGCCTATCCCTTTAATGAAAGCAATTACAATCAAATGTGAGATCAATAGGAATTTAAGGAAAAGCTCTGTGTTCCAAAGAAAAATGAGCTGCGAGTAATATTATTTTATTTCATATGGTGTCATTTTATATGTTTGTATTTAATAAACAAAGTTGATAGCAATAACATTTGATATTATCACATTTAGGAAAGTAACATTCAGTAGCTTGACAGTTGATTGCATAAATACTTATTATCCTGATGTTTTTCTGATTGTTTAGTCATTTTTAATTTGATCACACACTCATAACTTGATATTTGATTGAATATTATTTGAAGTAAAATTGACAATAGCATTTTATTAATACTGCAATGATCTAAGATTGATAGTGTGGCATTTAAATGTTTATTATTTATTAATATCATGACCTTTGACTGCTTTCACTTTGTACAATACATCTCTCCCTGCTTATACTACCCTAATCTCAATTACATGTTCCAGCTTAGCCTTTCTTCCTATCAGTTTACCCTAATCTACATCCATCTTCGTGATCCCCCAATTTAAATTTTTAATGATCCAAAATTAACCTAGTATGCTTTCAAATTTCAAAATAATTACCATGTCCAACCCCCTGCCAAATTAAAAACCCAATACTAAACTAGGGTTCAAATGGATCTCCTTGGTGATCTGGGGGGGGGGCATGGTATCTCTATCAATCCACATTAGCAATCTCTGGCTATCTAGCAGTTTCTTTTATGGTTTAAAAACAAGGCCTATAACAGGTTAATAAAAGTCAATGTCACATTACAATTCTGTTAGATCCTTGTTTGAAATGATAGTGATTGTTGTTATCACTCAAAATAAAAAAATCTAGAGGTTTCAAATAATTTTGGTAACATGTCAGAAAGACTCCAAAAAGGATGCTCCAGTATTGTAGTGGAGGGTTTGCAATATTAGAATGATTTTTCCCCAAGCCTGACAAATGAGTATCAACTTGAGTCAATGGGAACATTAGAATCTAAGCCAACATATTATTATATTGCTTTCAAATAAAATGAAATTAAATGATAATGAACAAATGGGCATACCATTATACTGCGTAAAAGTACATATAATATGTCATATTGCTTGAGAGCTATATGATGTTCTCATGTGACCTTAAATAAGAAATGTTGGACCCGCAATAGTTACTTAACTCACATCTCTAGAGTATTGTTGGGTGTCTTGTTTACAATTTTAAGCACTGGACAATAGGCACCCTAGAAAATGTTCAATTTCTGGTTTTTGGGGAAAACAAAAATTTAGCCAAATATTTTTCTCTTTAGATCAAGAAAAGGAAATTGGTAAATCTAGCAGTAAGCAATATACTTTAGGTTTTTAAACAAAATGTGATTTAAAAGATTGTTTGAACCTAAAAGGGGTTGAATCTAATAAACTATAAATTATATAATATTCGCTGATCCAATCAGTCAATAGGATTGAGCTTGCATTCTATTGGCTGATTGGAACAGCCAATAAAATGCCCGCTCAATCCTATTGGCTGATTGGATCAGCCAATAGGATTGAACTTCAATCCTATTGACTGATTGCATCAGCCAATAGGATTTTTTCTACCTTAATTCCAATTGGCTGATAGAATTCTATCAGCCAATCAGAATCTAAGGGACGCCATCTTGGATGACGTCACTTAAAGGTACCTTCATTCGTCGTTAGTCCGTCGGCAGAAGAGGATGCTCCGCGTCGGATGTCTTGAAGATGGACCAGCTCCGTGCCGGATGGTTGACGATAGAAGATGCCGTCTGGATAAAGACTTCTGCCCGTCTGGAGGACCACTTCACCCAGCTTGGATGAAGACTTCTCCCGGCTTTGTTGAGGACTTCGGCCCAGCTTGGATGAAGACGTCTCCCGGTAAGTCGATTTTCAGGGGGTTAGTGTTAGGTTTTTTTAAGGGTGTATTGGGTGGGTTTTATTTTTAGGTTAGGGACTTTGGGCGGCAAAAGAGCTAACTGCCCTTTTAAGGGCAATGCCCATCCAAATGCCCTTTTCAGGGCAATGGGGAGCTTAGTTTTTTTTAGATAGTATTTTATTTGGGGAGTTGGTTGTGTGGGTGGTGGGTTTTACTGTTGGGGGGGTGTTTGTATTTTTTTTACAGGAAAAAGAGCTTATTACTTTGGGGCAATGCCCCGCAAAAGACCCTTTTAAGGGCTATTGGTAGTTTAGTTTAAGCTAGGGTTTTTTTTTTATTTTGGGGGGGCTTTTTTATTTTAATAGGGCTATTAGATTAGGTGTAATTAGTTTAAATATCTGTAATTTGTTTATTATTTTCTGTAATTTAGTGGTTTTTTTTGTACTTTAGCTAATTTAATTTAATTTAGCTAATTGTAATTTATTTATTTAATTTTATTTAATGTATTTAATTATAGTGTAGTGTTAGGTGTTATTGTAACTTAGGTTAGGTTTTATTTTACAGGTACTTTTGTATTTATTTTAGCTAGGTAGTTATTAAATAGTTAATAACTATTTAATAAATATTCTACCTAGTTAAAATAAATACAAACTTGCCTGTAAAATAAAAATAAACCCTAAGATAGCTACAATGTAACTATTAGTAAGTATGGGTAAGGTAAGTATTTAGTTTTAAATAGGAATAATTTAGTTAATGATAGGAATATTTATTTAGATTTATTTAAATTATATTTAAGTTAGGGGGTGTTAAGTTTAGGGTTAGACTTAATTTTAGGGGTTAATAACTTTAATATAGTGGCGGCAACGTTGGTGGCAGCAGATTAGGGGTTAATAATATAATGTAGGTGTCTGCGACATTGGGGAAGGCAGATTAGGTGTTCATAGTTATAATGTAGGTGTCGGCGATGTTGGGGGAAGCAGATTAGGGGGTTCATAAATATAATGTAGGTGGCGGCGGTGTCCGGAGCGGCAGATTAGGGGGTAAAATTTTTATTATAGTGTTTGCGATGCGGGAGGGCCTCGGTTTAGGGGTTAATAGGTAGTTTATTGGTGTTAGTGTACTTTTTAGCACTTTATGAGTTTTATGCTACAGCGTTGTAGTGTAAAACTCATAACTACTGACTTTTAAATGCGTTAGGGATCTTGACATGGTAGGCTGTAGCGCTCACTTTTTTGCCTCCCAGGAAAGAATCGTAATATCAGCGCTATGGAAGTCCCATAGAAAAAAGACTTCACAAAGTTCACGTAAGGCCAAACAAGTGTGCGGTCACTCTAAACCTGCAAAACTCGTAATACCAGCGGGCGTAAAAAAGCAGCGTTAGGACCTCTTAACACTGCTTTTTTACCCTAACGCACAACTCGTAATCTAGCCGTAGGTGTTTAATTGTATCTAAATAAGTAGGCAGATATTGAAAATGATAATGATGGTAAAAAGTTAGTTTTTGGAGAGATTATATGCTTCTATTCTGCAAAGTCACTAATTTACAGTTCTAGTATATACTGTATATAAAAAATAAAGTTAAAAAGATTTGTGTTAGTATTCACAGATGATTAAATAATTATTTTTTTGTTTACTTAAAAGAGCTCAGATTTCTTTTCCTTTTTATATTTAAAAGAGAATATATTACAATTTACAATATTTTAAGGGTCTTTTTTGAGATGAAAATTATGATTTCAGACATTTTTTTAAACCAGAAAAAAATCAGGACCTCATTTTTGCATGGATAGTTGCATAACTGCATATGCATTGGGGTCCTATAGATGAAGGGTAAGAGGGGGTTCTTGTTACTTTGAAACATAGAGGGTAGATGCTTTTAAAGGTACATGCTTCCATGGGTGGAATAAATACATATGACAATGGCTTTAAATGGGTGTTTAATTGGAAAAAGGATTAATAGGTTTGTTGGCTCCTTAGTAGTAATGGTGTAAGGACAATGATGGGTCTTTATAGGTGATGATTTCTTGGAGGTGGGGTAAATAAGGGGTTTGAAGTAGTACTTATGCGGGGAGTATCTCTTGGATTAGTCCATGGATTGTCCATGGATGGAGGCATAGGTGAAATAAGCATAAGGGTCCTATAAATTTAAGAGTTCTTGGTGGTAGGTGCTAATTTAAGTGGATAGTCTTTAGAGGTAAGAGTTTATACGGTGATGACTAAATTCCAGGTAGAATTTATGCAGTAAGTGAACCATTGTGTTGTAGGGAAATGTTGGTATGGTTAATTTAATGAGGAAGGAAACATTGCATTTAGGTGTCATGCAATGGAGGACATTTTGCCAGTGGAATTAAAGTAGTGGGGAGCCAATTTTGATAGGGATAATTGAGGGCAATAGGGTGAGGTTATAGTATTCATTTTTACTATTTAATCGCTCATGACCCTGTAGCATTAGAAGAACTGGAGTTGATATTTGCAGACCGAGCAAGAAACGTTATTTGTTAGATTGTGATCTTGTCAGTAATTGTGGTGCTTATACCTTTTGATTAATCAGGTGTGCACAAACACACATTTCTTGTTAGGTAAAGTTTTAATATACACATTTCACTTAACCATTTTGATGTAAATTATTTTAATATGTTTATTTGGTTCTGTTTCATGTGCACAACAGAAAATGTACTCTATGCATATTAAAAAAGGCAGAAGAAATGAAACTTCTCATCATAATATAGTTTTCTAAATATATCACAAAATGGAAATAAAAACTAAAAATATAATAGAAAATTATATTATAAATGCTTTATAAGAAGTGACAGTCTCATCAGTCATTCTGTGGGAAATGCTTTTTACTTCATGTACCAGCTGCCCTTTCATTTTGCTCACTTAGATTTATTATTGATTTCTTTATTCCTGGAAGCTCTTTAAAGCTAAAGACACAAATAAAATTGAGAAAAAAAAACTACAAAAAAAAGGAAGAGTTAATTTAAATTATTTCTCTTAATTTATATAAAAAGTGTAATTAACTAATCATTTGCAAACATAAACTATCCGGCAGAGGTGGTGGATCAAAATCATGCCACACTGGTCCGACCTAGTGCGATTGGTTGTGCAAGAACAGTGGACAAGATTGACCAGTCAAGTGTAATAATAACAGCAGCAATCTTTGGTGAATAGGTTCCCTAAATGGGAACCTTGTCCATCCATAGCTCAATAAATTGGGCCCATATGGGCCAATTATTAAAAAAAATCACCAGCATCATGCATTTTATTTTTGTTGTTTTTAATATATTTGGTAATATATATGTATCTCCTTAACTTCCAGAATTCCACTTAGCAAGACAAACTCTTCTCAAGTTAGAGTTTGCCTTTCTACATTTTTTTGATGGAAACCACAGTACTGATGAGATATGCTAGATAATCTTGACACAAAAGAGTGCTCTAGAGATTAGGCAACTATATAACATAATATATTTATTATTATAAAGAAATTATCTTGACGTCTTTAACTTTTGGGATAATATTGTTAGCTTCTTTTATAACACAGTAGGCAAAATAGGAAAATAACTTGATTCAAATAGCATAACACATCCTTTATCAGCTATTGGAAGATCTAAAATACATCTACTCTTCCTAAATAATATAGTGGAGGATGTCAACAAGTTTATAACTATTTTCTATACCATACATTGAAACATTGAATATTAAAAAGTATTTTTCATCCTGCATTCCTGAACGTCTGAATTAATATTTTTTTTTTCATTCACATCAGTAGCTCAGTTTATATTGCTATCAGCATAATATTATTTTATTCCTTTTAGATTTAGCAACTAATGGTTTGGCTGTCAGAAAGTGCTGAATGTTTGTTTTTTTGCGCTGTCAGTCCATTTATTAATTGTTTAATGGATCATGTCCACTGGTCATCACTGCAGGCTACGCTGTCTGCGATTATCATTGCACAATCATTATTATTATCATTGCTGTCCCCTGCTCACTGGTGGCCAATTGGCCACTAGCAGGGACTGACTTTCATCCCGATCGGATTTGGATGATTTCAATCCGCCACCGTTCAGGTGAGGACAAGTTACAACTGCTGCTTTTTCACTTTTGTTTTAGGTGAGCCTGAAATGATGGACCTCCAAAACAGTAACCACTGCTTGATAAACCGAGCCCTCTAAGTTAACTAAAAAAATACTTGCTATCCTTTTTATTACAGGCAAGAAAATCAGGTTTGCACAAATGATACCGACTTAAAAAATGCTTGACATTTTTGAGATCAGCTAATATAATAGACGTACATCATTTTGTATTTCATTATTTGTTTTGCAGACGAATAACAAAATTTCCCTCTGTTTCCAGCATTCGATTAGTTCAGGCTCCAGATATATTAATTGTCACGCCGCACCGCTCTTGCTGTTGCCAGGGATGCCGCGGTTCCTGTGAGCGTGCAGCAATGACATCATCGCCGCACGTCTCTCCCCCTCTGAAGTCTGTCCCAATCTCCTGTGGCGTGAATCACGCGCTTATGTAAGTCTTTCATTTACTATCTTCACTGCCCAAGTATAGGTGTTACTTAGTGTGCTCCTGGGTTTTGTATTACTTTATGCTATACTGTTTCTGAACTCTGCTTGTTTGATCACTCTGCCTGCTTAACCCCTGAACTGCTGGATTGATATACTGTTCTGAACTCTGCTTGTCTGACCACTCTGCCTGCTTAACCCCTTAACTGCTGGATTGCTATACTGTTGCTGAACTCTGCCTGCCTAGTCCTTCTATTGGTTTACCCCTGAACTGTTATACTGCTGGATTTCCTTTTGTTGCTGATTCCTGCCTGTTCCTGGTCATTCTATTGGTTTACCCCTGAACTGCTATACTGCTGGATTGTCTTCCTGTTGCCGGCAAGGACTACCCTGCTTACTGTGAGTACTGCTTACCTCATTTTACAAACTCTCTCTGCTCTGGAATATTTCCTATCATTTCACTTGACGCGGGATAAGAAGACTACTGGCCAAGTTTGGTCTGATAGAGGAATATCCCATGAGCATTACATTAATAAAAATCCAAACAAGAAAATAATTTGGGCACCAGTTCAAAATACAGAGTTCTTAGGTGTTATGCCCTTAAAGATACACAGAGTAAATATGGATTTTATCCCCCTTACACTTATGTAAGTACCAGCAATAATCACAGGGCGGTATTTTCAATGTAATATCCCACATAGAGACTGCTCATCCACATGATACAGATGCACCTCCTGCAGCTCCTGCAGCTTGCCCCTATAATGTCTGTGAAGGGGCACTGTCTACTCCTCCGGAAACAAACACTAATTTTTTGCCGACACTACCTCAGACTTGAAGCTCCACTAATTTTTCCAATTTGAGGGTGTGTTTTACCTCCAAAGATGTGGTGCAGCGATGGGGGCCAAGTTTGCACCCTCCTATGCCAACCTTGTCATGGGTTGGTGGGATCTATCCCACATCTATGGAAGCACATCCTTTCAAAACAAGATCATATATTTCAGAAGGTATATAGATGATCTTCTATTTGTGTGGAAAGGTAATTCTTTAGAGCCAACCTGTTTGTTCATTCTTTAAACGATGATAAAGTAGGACTAGAATTTACTTGGGAATTTGACCTAGATTCATTCCACTATTTGGATGTGACTCTAAGGGGGTTGCTGGATGGTTATGTACAGGTTGAATTATATTGTAAACCATTAACAGGAAATACATTGCTGCATGTGCATAGCTGTCACCCAAAAAGTGTTTTTAGATTGGTGGCTAGAGGCCAGTTCATTGGACTAAAATAAATAACACTATGGATGAAAACTATGAACAACAAGCAAATTATTTCTCTGTATGATTGAGACAAAGAGCTATAAAAGATTGAATAAAAGGCACTAATTCATGGGTAGACGCCCTAGATTGAAGGGACCGTTTAAGGAATACATCAAAAGTGAAAGAGAGCAAATTTAAAGGAGTATCATCCAATACAGGGCTCGTTTCCATTGAGCCGTTAAAAATGGAGCCGTAAGCTACCGAAGCGCCCGACAGCTAAAAGTAATTTATGGCTCCATTTTAGTATCAGGTTTCCATTGAAAAGGTTTCCGCTTTGCAAGCGGTCACTCTTTTCGTGTAGGTGTAAGTTAGCATTGTGTTAATGCTTCCAGCCAATGCCAGATTTCTAAAACATTAAAGGGACATTATGCACTCATATTTTTTTAACTTTAGCTGATGCAGCATGTCACGTACATCTATTGTATACCTAATCACCTTTGGAAACCTAAAGGAACAATCATTTATTTTCAGCTAAACACTGTAAAATTTTTAATGCTTACCAAGCCCATAGACTTTCTCTGAATACGTTCGGCCGCTTTGGGTATGCGCGCTCCTGTGAATACTCCTTGTATAGCGCATGCGTGCCATTATCTCTGACATAATTTGTTCCTTCAGAATGGGATTGCGGCTCTGCTGTGTGCGCTGCTGCGATCCCATGGTGGTGCCGTCAGTTCTATTGTGAGGAGCGCAATCAAATGCTCCTCACAGTAGAACTGCAGTGTCAGCAGAATCTTTTTAATTAGTTCCAGTTATCCAGAATCTTTTTAATTAGTTCCAGTTATCACCAAAGTGCTAAACAACTATATGTCCAAATATCCTTAGACTGCCTCGGTAGTGTTGATGGGACCTATATACAGTAACTAAAAGCATAAGAGGGGACTCTGCGTAGAGTATAACACTACATTTTTTGTACCCTCTGAAGTTTTGCTGTGATATTCAGAGCCGATAATCCAGGACGCCTATTGGGTAAGAGAGGGCTGGAAAAGGACACAATCATTATCTCCTGCTGCAAGGCAGAGTCTGGTAAGGAACCAAGTTTCCAGATTGGGGAGATACTCAAAGTGAGGCATATTATTGAAACCGCAGGCTAAGACCTACTCCCACTGCAAGACAGAGTCTGGTAAGACATAACTTTCCAGATTGGGGATAGATATACACCGAGCAAGGTACATTAATTGCATTTCATTTTGGTGTACTATACCGAGGCAGTCTAAGGATATTTGGACATATAGTTGTTTAGCACTTTGGTGATAACTGGAACATTTGTGAGCAATATAAATGCACAGAGCGTATTTCACGAGCGAGTTGTGCATGTAAGTTATAGCACATGCGCAATTGCAATGAAGAATTACAATACATTCATTTGAATAAATGTCCTTATTGGTCAGTGTCTAATGCCTCGGGGTTTGAATACTCCTACTTAGCTCTCCCATTCTATTAAGGTGGAGCGTTATGGCGACGGCCAAACTGTGAAAATGTTAGTTATTTTTTAACATTCACCTCAATTGCAATTACATTTTTACATTCCATTGGGACACATTTACTAAATAACATGCAATGTATACATACAGTCTGTATGTATATGAGTGCATAATGGTCCTTTAATAGGTTACTATGGTAACCCGACCTTACACTATACTCGATCGCACAGTGCAGCACCGTATATTTTACCCGTTGCTCGCTGTTAGAATAAAATCAAACACCTAACTCTTGCGCGATATCTACCTCTCAACCACAACCAACAACCGCAATAACTAATGTATTAATCCCTAAACCACCATCCCCCCACAATGCAAACTATCTATTTAAACTATTGACCCCCTAATCCGCAATGCCTCACAATGCAAACTATCTATTAAATCTATTAACCTCTAATCCTCAATGCCCCCACATTGCAAATTATCTATTTAAACTATTAACCCCTAAACTGCCAATAACCTACATCACAATTAACCTAATAAATCTATTAAACCTCACAACGCAAATAACTAATCACTAAGCCCCCTAACCTAACACCTCCTAAATTAACCCCATTACATAAATTAAAATAATCCTAAATTACAATTTAAATAAAAAACCTAACATTACTTTAAAAATAAAAAAAATAAGTTTAAATTAAGCAAAAATTACAAAAAATAAAAAAGTCTAACATTACATCAAATAATAAACAAAATTATCAAAAACAAAAGAAATTAAACCTTAACCCTATGAAAATAAAAAAGCCCCCAAAATAAAAACACCCCCTAATCTGCTACTAAACTACCAACCAATAGCCCTTAAAAGGGCCTTTTGTAGGGGATTGCCATAAGTTAAACAGCTCTTTTACCTTTAAAAAACATTCCCCCTAACAGTAAAACCCCCACTCACCAAACCCCCCAAAATAAAAAAACTAACACTAAAAAATCCTAAACTACCCATTGCCCCTAAAGGGGCATTTGTATGGGAATTGCCCTTAAAAAGGCATTCAGCTCTTTCACAGCCCTTAAAAGGGCATTCAGATCTTTTACAGCACCCAAATCCCTAATCTAATAAATAATAAAAAATAAAAAAAGCCTAATTCTAACCCCCGATAGGTACTCATGGTTCCTGAAGTGCGGCGGTGAAGTCTTCTTCCAAGTGGGACCTCTTCTATCTTCATCCAGGACAGCGGATCTGAAGACCGGTGACCGTGGAACTGAAGACTGGCGACCGCCGAGCCATGATGCATGTAGGATCCTCTTCGGACGATCGCCGCCGTACACCGTATAGTGAATTCAAGGTATCTAATGGAAATCAGCCAATAGGATTTCAGTAGCTCTCATCCTATTGGCTGATTTGAATTTGAAGAATCAAATCAGCCAATAGGAATACAAGGGACGCCATATTTAATCGTGTATCGTGAATTTACTATACAATGTAAGGCAACGATTGTACGAAAATGATCCTCCAAAATCCATGGCTCCGTGGTCACCAGTCTTCAGTTCTGTGGTCCTGGATGAAGATAGAAAACGTTGCAGCTTGGAAGAAGACTTCAACGCTGGACTTCAGGAACCGTGAGTACCTATCTGGAGGTTAGAGTTAGGCTTTTTTTATTCATTTTTGTTTTATTTTTATTTTTTAGATTAGGGATTTGGGCACTGTAAAAGAGCTGAATGCCCTTTTAAGGGCAGTAAAAGAGCTGAATGCCCTTTTAAGGGCAATGTCCATACAAATGCCCCTTTAGGGGCAAAGGGTAGTGTCACATATATCCCATGGTTGAGGTGCTAAGGGGTTAATTTTCTTTAATTTGTGAGCTAAAACAGTTGTTTGTTTTTTAAGAAGAACTGTGTGCTGTGTTAGGTAAGCATATGATTTCCATTAGATATGTGTTTAAAACATGTTATGATGTTAGATGAAGGGAAATATGGCAACCATGTCATATTTGGTATCAAACTGATTCTCACAATGTAAATGAGAGATTGCCTTTTTGTCTATATGAAAATGGATGTATCTAGCAGAAATTATGTGTTCTCTTATGTCAGCCAAAGGTACTTACATTTTATTGACTACTGTAAAAGATAGGGGTTTCCCAGCCAGCCCCTGCAAAGGGGGTGAGGCCAGGCAACCTGATCTATTGAAAAAAACGTATAAGGTTCTTATGTTTTAACACTGAATTGTCATTATTACAAGGGAAGCTGTTCTACAGAGTAAGGACCCATTGCTTCATGCCATATCCCTGACACATATACCAACACTAGAACAGTATAAGGTTCTGCTATTTTCTTCTTTTTATTTTAAAACTGTTTGCTTGTGTGTAATTTTACTTGTAACAACTTTTTTTTATTAATAATGCATTGTGCATAATATTTTTAGCATAATAAATAATTCATTTATTAAGCTTTGGCCTTTGTCTAATATTTGAACCGTTACTGAAAGAGACTGGTAGTATTAGGACTAGTAGTATTAATACTGTGATTTTATGTTATTTTCTGCTAAATTGTATTCAGAGAGTTAATGTGTAAGTCTGGGTTTTTCCTTAGGATTTTCCCTTTAATAAATCATAAGTGGTGGCAGCTTGGAGCTATATGGTGTTTAAGTTTAGAGTGGGTGGCATTAAAGGGGAGTTTTGGGCATTTCTTTTACATCTAGTTCAGACTAGAGAGTGTTGTTAATCCTTGCACCCACTGAACTACGTCACAAGCTTGCCTGGCATGGCTAGATTGTGACCGATTAGTGACAGTAGAAGGGGTCTGATAACCAAATGACCAGTGCAGGATTGGTTAACCTTGGTCATCACAAATTGGAGGGCAGCGGTGTAGATAAAAAAATTTATTAGATTTTAGTGCTTCTGGATTTGCTAGTGTGAAAATCCCGGTACTAAAAGATTCTGTTTTTCTTTTCTATTTTATTTTTACTATGGAGGCATACCAGCAGCAGACTAAGGAAATGATGACACTGTTATGCCAGGAGCAAGATATCTCATCCCATGGAAAGAACAAAGATGGACTAATACAAGTTCTTTTTGAATATGATAGCAGCCAGGCCACACCAGCTGAAGCCTCAGGAGAGGTGTCTGCAGCTGTGGACAGTCATTCATCAGGATCTGGGGATCCATTGAACTGTTATTTGCAAACTGTTCTGAAACATATGGACTCAGCGGATGTAAGTTTGCTCATGGAGCTGATTGCAAAATTTTATGAGAGACAGGCTGCTAGGGAAGCAGCTAAGAGACAGGCTGCTGTGGAAGCAGCTGAGAGACAGGCTGCTGTGGAAGCAGCTGAGAGACAGGCTGATAGGAAAGCAGCTGAGAGACAGGCTGCTGTGGAATCCGCTGAGAGACAGGCCGCTAGGGAAGCTGAGAGAGAGTCTCTGGCAGCTGAAAGACAGGCTGCTGAATGACGGGCTGAGAGAGAGTATCATCTACAGCTTATACAGTTGGAGAGAGGGACTGTCTCACCTGTTGTTAGTGAACCTAGCGACTCTTCTGTTCCCAGAGTGCGGGCAGACAATTTTCCCACTCTGGAGAAAGATGGCGATGTGGATGTATTCCTGCGTAGCTTTGAAAAAGTTTGCAGACAGTTCCAGTTGCCAAGGGAGCAGTGGGCCAGGTACCCTACCCCTGGCCTGAAAGGTCCTGCCCTGATAGATTTTGCTGAACTACCCCCAAAGTTTGATCAGGACTATGATGCCATTAAAGCTGCACTGCAGAGGAGGTATAATCTTACTCCTGAGGTGTACAGCAAGAAATTCCGTTCTCTGCAGAAGGGTATATCAAAGAGCTATACTGCTGTTGTTGGAAACCTGATGACAGCCTTTAAACAGTGGCTCAGAGGGATAAATAATACCACTATAGAAGAGCTGGAAGATTTATAGGTTAAGTAGCAATTTGTGCAGCTGTGCCCAGCTTAAAGGGATATTAAACCCAAAATTTTTCCTTCATGGTTCAGATAGAGAATACAATTTTTAAAAAGTTTCCAATTTACTTATATTATCAAATTTATTTCATTTTCATGTTATTCTTTGTTGAAGAGATAACTAGGTAGGTAGCGTGCACATTCCTAGAGCATTACATGACAGGAAGTAGTGCTGCCATCTAGTGCTCCTGCTAATGTATAACATTGTTGCAAAACTGCTGACATATAGTGCTGCAGATATGTGCACACTCTTGAGCTTACATTTCTGCTTTTAAATTAAGGATAACAAGAAAACAAAGAAAATATGATAATAGAAGTAAATTAGAAAATTGTTTTAAATGTTATGTTCTATCTAAATCATGAAAGAAGACATTTGGGTTTTATGTCCCTATAAGTCCAAGAATGGGTTTTGGATCGTAAACCCAAAACAGCATTGGAAGCGGGTGAGCTGGCAGATTTTTACACAGCCAACAGGTCACCAGGGAATGGGAGAAAATCCTTTGTTAAGGGGGCATCCACCTGGAAAGGAGCTGCTCCACGACCCCCCTTCACAAAGCCTGTTGTGCCTTTATTTAACATGTCTGTTCCCTCTGGTAAAGGAGGTGCGAGTGCTGCACCTGGGCAGGGGGATAAGTGCAGGTGTTTTGCTTGCAACAAAGTGGACCACATCAGCTCTACTTGCCCAGAGAAGATTAACTTGGTGCATTCAGCTGGAGGGGCTAATTCCTCAGAAGTACAAAATAAAAAAGCAGCGCTAAATCTTAAAAGTGATTTGCACAACGGTGCATATAAAAACAGTCTTACTGTCCTTAAGTTCCCTAGTGTGTAGTGGGGAAACAGAGCAAAGGAAATGCAGGATGACTTCAATGTATTTTGTATCGATCACTGTAGGTCCAGATGCAGCCGTTCTCTTTACCGGTGTATTCCTCCTTACAGAGGTAAAAAAAAAAACAATTGCAGACTGAAAGAAATAGGGAACAGAGCAAAACGGACCGGATTTCAGGTAGTAATTTATTCAAGAAGACACACACATCACAGTAAAAATTCTACTTACAAGATGTAAGTTATTAAAAGCATTTCACAAATTATGTTGTGAACAAATAGTCCCTCTCCGGTATTAAGATAATCCACAGCCAACAGGAAAGTCTTCCTCCCCCACACAGCTGAAAACTCCTCCAAATGATTAGAAGGGATCTGACAAGCTCAACGCGTTCCCCCCCGGTGTACGCCCGGGCTTTTTCAAGAGCAGATAGTGAACTAGACAGCTTGCTACTATTTCTAGCAAGAGACTGATCCTAATTGGACAATAGTAATAACAAATAGGACTAAGCTTAGCAATGCACACCCTCCAGTTCTTGGAGAGCTACATACTTCATACAAAGTGATTAAACAATCATCTGACAAATGTATCTAAACATGACAAAAACAATGTGAAAAAGTTATGAGACAACATACAAAGTACAAAATGAAGTATAAATTAAAAACCATGCAGTAATTTACATTATGATATTAAAATACATAAATATTATTCTAAGATATAATTCATAATACAAAAAAGCCTACACTATCTAAAATTAAAAAATAAAAAAATCCTAGAAATTCAATCACAAGAAGACCTGAAAATACATAATAGAACAATAATTACTCTTCAAACATTAACAATTTTGGTACAAATACAAATAAGCAATGGATAAAAGTGCATAAAAATGATTAACTGACATTAATAAATGGTGGAGTCTATTTTAGAAATTTGCACCTTATAAAAAAACATAGGCATTGAGTTTGGCTATAAAACGCTTGTACATCTTTGTCTATATTGAGACCTAAGGTATTCAAACTTTTTAGTTTGAAAATCCATTCAGTTTCTTTTTGTCTAAGGAGTCTTAACCTATTTTTCTTATCGGGGGTATCCAATCTATGATTTGGATCTCAAGGCCCCTAGGGTCACAACCATGAACTAGGTGAAAATGATTTGGTACACTATCGCCTAGATTTAGAGTTTTGCGGCCAAAGGGGTGCGTTAGCTACGCATGCTTTTTTCTGGCCGCACCTTTTAAATACCGCTGGTATTTAGAGTTCACAGAATGGCTGCGTTAGGCTCCAAAAAAGGAGCGTATAGCATATTTACCGCAACTTCAACTCTCGATACCAGCGGTGCTTACGGACGCGGCCAGCTTCAAAAACGTGCTCGTGCACGATTCCCCCATAGAAAACAATGGGGCTGTTTGAGCTGAAAAAAAACCTAACACCTGCAAAAAAGCAGCGTTCAGCTCCTAACGCAGCCCCATTGTTTGCTATGCGGAAACACCTCCTAAGTCTGCACCTAACACCCTAACATGAACCCCGAGTCTAAACACCCCTAACCTTACACTTATTAACCCCTAATCTGCCGCCCCCGCTATCGCTGACCCCTGCATATTATTATTAACCCCTAATCTGCCGCTCCGTACACCGCTGCCACCTACATTATAGCTATGTACCCCTAATCTGCTGCGCCTAACACCGCCGACCCCTATATTATATTTATTAACCCCTAATCTGCCCCCCTCAACGTCGCCTCCACCTGCCTACACTTATTAACCCCTAGTCTGCCGAGCGGACCGCACCGCTACTATAATAAAGTTATTAACACCTAATCCGCCTCACTCCCGCCTCAATAACCCTATAATAAATAGTATTAACCCCTAATCTGCCCTCCCTAACATCGCCGACACCTAACTTCAATTATTAACCCCTAATATGCCGACCGAATCTCGCCGCTACTGTAATAAATGGATTAACCCCTAAAGCTAAGTCTAACCCTAACACTAACACCCCCCTAAGTTAAATATAATTTAAATCTAACGAAATAAATTAACTCTTATTAAATAAATTATTCCTTTTTAAAGCTAAATACTTACCTGTAAAATAAACCCTAATATAGCTACAATATAAATTATAATTATATTGTAGCTAGTTTAGGATTAATATTTATTTTACAGGTAACTTTTTTATTTATTTTAACCAGGTACAATAGCTATTAAATAGTTAAGAACTATTTAATAGCTAAAATAGTTAAAATAATTACAAAATTACCTGTAAAATAAATCCTAACCTAAGTTACAATTAAACCTAACACTACACTATCAATAAATTAATTAAATAAAATACCTACAATTATCTACAATTAAACCTAACACTACACTATCAATAAATGAATTAAATACAATATCTACAAATAAATACAATGAAATAAACTAACTAAAGTACAAAAAATAAAAAAGAACTAAGTTACAAAAAATAAAAAAATATTTACGAACATTAGAAAAATATTACAACAATTTTAAACTAATTACACCTACTCTAAGCCCCCTAATAAAATAACAAAGACCCCCAAAATAAAAAAATGCCCTACCCTATTCTAAATTAAAAAAGTTCAAAGCTCTTTTACCTTACCAGCCCTGAACAGGGCCCTTTGCGGGGCATGCCCCAAAGAATTCAGCTCTTTTGCCTGTAAAAAAAACACATACAATACCCCCCCAACATTACAACCCACCACCCACATACCCCTAATCTAACCCAAACCCCCCTTAAATAAACCTAACACTAAGCCCCTGAAGATCTTCCTACCTTATCTTCACCATGCCAGGTTCACCGATCCGTCCTCGGAAGTCTTGATCCAAGCCTCGGAAGTGTTGATCCAAGCCCAAGCGGGGGGCTGAAGAGTGACGTCCATCCTCGGGCTGAAGTCTGGATCCAAGCGGCGGCTGAAGAAATCCATCATCGGGCTGAAGTCGGAAGTCCATCATCGGGATGAAGTCTTCTATCAAGCAGCATCTTCAATCTTCTTTCTTCCAGAGCGGAGCGGAGCCATCTTCTTCCCAGCCGACGCGGATCCATCCTCTTCTAACGACGCCTACTAGCCGAATGACGGTTCCTTTAAATGACGTCATCCAAGATGGCGTCCGTCGAATTCCTATTGGCTGATAGGATTCTATTAGCCAATCGGAATTAAGGTAGGAAAATTCTGATTGGCTGATGGAATCAGCCAATCAGATTGAGCTTGCATTCTATTGGCTGATCGGAACAGCCAATAGAATGCGAGCTCAATCTGATTGGCTGATCGGATCAGCCAATCGGATTGAACTTGAATCTGATTGGCTGATTCCATCAGCCAATCAGAATTTTCCTACCTTAATTCCGATTGGCTGATAGAATCCTATCAGCCAATCGGAATTCGACGGACGCCATCTTGGATGAGGTCATTTAAAGGAACCGTCATTCGGCTAGTAGGTGTCGTTAGAAGAGGATGGATCCGCGTCGGCTGGGAAGAAGATGGCTCCGCTCCGCTCCAGAAGAAAGAAGATTGAAGATGCTGCTTCATAGAAGACTTCATCCCGATGATGGACTTCCGACTTCAGCCCGATGATGGATTTCTTCAGCCGCCGCTTGGATCCAGACTTCAGCCTGAGGATGGACGTCACTCTTCAGCCCCCCGCTTGGGCTTGGATCAACACTTCCGAGGCTTGGATCAAGACTTCCGAGGACGGATCGGTGAACCTGGCATGGTGAAGATAAGGTAGGAAGATCTTCAGGGGCTTAGTGTTAGGTTTATTTAAAGGGGGTTTGGGTTAGATTAGGGGTATGTGGGTGGTGGGTTGTAATGTTGGGGGGGGGTATTGTATGTGTTTTTTTTACAGGCAAAAGAGCTGAATTATTTGGGGCATGCCCCGCAAAGGGCCCTGTTCAGGGCTGGTAAGGTAAAAGAGCTTTGAACTTTAGTAATTTAGAATAGGGTAGGGCATTTTTTTTATTTTGGGGGTCTTTGTTATTTTTTATTTTTTATAGTTCTTTTTTATTTTTTGTACTTTAGTTAGTTTATTTCATTGTATTTATTTGTAGATATTGTATTTAATTAATTTATTGATAGTGTAGTGTTAGGTTTAATTGTAGATAATTGTAGGTATTATATTTAATTAATTTATTGATAGTGTAGTGTTAGGTTTAATTGTAACTTAGGTTAGGATTTATTTTACAGGTAATTTTGTAATTATTTTAACTATTTTAGCTATTAAATAGTTATTAACTATTTAATAGCTATTGTACCTGATTAAAATAAATACAAAGTTGCCTGTAAAATAAATATTAATCCTAAAATAGCTACAATATAATTATTATTTATATTGTAGCTATATTAGGGTTTATTTTACAGGTAAGTATTTAGCTTTAAATAGGAATAATTTATATAATAAGAGTTAATTTATTTCGTTAGATTTAAATTATATTTAATTTAGGGGGGTGTTAGTGTTAGGGTTAGACTTAGCTTTAGGGGTTAAAAATTTTATTAGAATAGCGGTGAGCTCCGGTCGGCAGATTAGGGGTTAATGTTTGAAGTTAGGTGTCGGCGATGTTAGGGAGGGCAGATTAGGGGTTAATACTATTTATTATAGGGTTATTGAGGCGGGAGTGAGGCGGATTAGGGGTTAATAACTTTATTATAGTAGCGGTGCGGTCCGCTCGGCAGATTAGGGGTTAATAAGTGTAGGTAGGTGGCGGCGACGTTGGGGGGGCAGATTAGGGGTTAATAAATATAATATAGGGGTCGGCGGTGTTAGGGGCAGCAGATTAGGGGTACATAGGGATAACTTAGCTGGCAGCGCTTGGCGGTCGGCAGATTAGGGGTTAATTATTGTAGGTAGCTGGCGGCGACGTTGTGGGGGGCAGGTTAGGGGTTAATAACTTTATTATAGTAGCGGTGCGGTCCGCTCGGCAGATTAGGGGTTAATAAATGTAGGTAGGTGGCGGCGACGTTGGGGGGGCAGATTAGAGGTTAATAAATATAATATAGGGGTCGGCGGTGTTAGGGGCAGCAGATTAGGGGTACATAGGGATAACTTAGCTGGCGGCGCTTTGCGGTCGGCAGATTAGGGGTTAATTATTGTAGGTAGCTGGCGGCGACGTTGTGGGGGGCAGGTTAGGGGTTAATAAATATAATATAGGGGTCGGCGGTGTTAGGGGCAGCAGATAAGTATAACGTAGGTGGCGGTCGGCAGATTAGGGGTTAAAAAAATTTAATCGAGTGGCGGCGATGTGGGGGGACCTCGGTTTAGGGGTACATAGGTAGTTTATGGGTGTTAGTGTACTTTAGAGCACAGTAGTTAAGAGCTTTATTAACCGGCGTTAGCCCAGAAAGCTCTTAACTACTGACTTTTTTCTGCGGCTGGAGTTTTGTCGTTAGATTTCTAACGCTCACTTCAGCCAAGACTCTAAATACTGGCGTTAGAAAGATCCCATTGAAAAGATGCGGTATGGAAAAGTCGCGGCTGGAAAGTGAGCGTTAGACCCTTTCCTGACTGACTCCAAATACCAGAGGGCGGTAAAAACCAGCGTTAGGAGCCTCTAACGCTGGTTTTCACGGCTACCGCCCAACTCTAAATCTACGCCTATGTTTTTTAAAACCATTTTTAATATTATAAAAGTACACTGTGAAATTGGTTATATCTATGTCTGATTTCAAATTGTTCATTACTTTCCGCATTTTTAAAGAGATTTCCCCTCTTAATATATGAGCATTTACCTTTATTGCATTTATATGTACCCATCGGGAGGGATAGCCAATTACTAAGAATTTCTTTCCCATCCTTCTTTCTAGGTGCTTCTCTTGTTTCCTTCTTTTTTTTTTTTTTTTTTTTTTTTTTAATTATCTTTTTATTGAAGTCAAAAACCAGTACAGAGTAAAAGGTATGTCACAAAACATTCACAAAACAATGTGTACAGAGCATAATTAGAAGACAATATATTCTAGTATCACAAACATTTCCGTACAATATGGGTCATCACATAAAGAGACTTCAGTTTTGGTTTAGAGTAAAACAGAGGTAATAGAAGCAAAAATTATCCTCTCCTAGCTATATACAAAGACAGGTAAGGTAGCTAATCAGATAAGGGTGAGACTAGGGAGGGGGTGACTCTATAGTTATATGGGGGAGAGGGATGCAGCGGGCGAGAGCCGCTCAATATGTAATAGGGGGGAAGGGGGGGGGTGAAGGGGCGGAGCCTGTTAGTGTGTCTACGCCAAAGACAAATTTAGGAGAGACTAGGGAATTCTTACTTAATATAAATACAATCACATTAATCTTAACCTTTATATTCCTATAGAGGGGGTCTACAGTCGTATAATATATTGTCAGATGGAGAGGGGACGTCAGATCAATTGGAGACTAGGGGGCTTGGGGGGCTTCTGGGTGAGCCCCTCTCCTGGGGGAGTGCCACCTCTAGGCGATGTTGGAGAGGGAGAAGGGATATGACCCGCAGGCATAAGTACCGGCGGGAAAGGGAGGAGAGAGGCTCAATCAGAAAAACTATTATGTGCTAGATATGTGAATGAGAGTATAGATAAACTAGGGATTACAGTTGTATAGTCACAGAAAATCATAGTCAATAACACATATAAATATAACACAACACTTAGGTAAAGGAGAAGTCACGTGCACCCATATAGACAACAATTATTATTGAACACATTCTAAAGAACCGGAATATACTAGGGAGAGTCTAGATTACATGTATACTCACTGACATTACTACGGGTAATATGAAGACCAAGATATGTTAATGAGGGAAAATAAACCATGGATATACTAGTGGGATATAATGTATATGTGCCATGCAAACTATCTGTCTAGAGAAAGTAAAATGGAGTGAGTCTAACTAGGTAACCAAATTAGTTATTTTATCTTATAGATTGTAGCACTACATATGTCTAGCGCCTTGCAGTCAAAGCCCAGACGCCTTTATAAGTAAGGGATAGAAACTTATATGCTGGACCGTGCTTCCCCAGTAGACACGGCCCAGCAGCATCTATACATGGACCTTATCATCATAACCCTCACATGAACAAGTACATCAAAATAAATAAAAAAAAGGAGCTAGTAATATTAACAGAACTGTAAGCACAATTTGTACCTGTGGTATTTTATGAACCGAGCAGTGTTCGGGCCTTAGGATCATGTAGTTTTAAATAGCTAAAGATATAGATACCCTCTGGGATGCTAATGTCATTCTAATTGAATTATATAATACATTATGCTGGTGACAGTACATATTGGCTCTAAGTGCAGATGGCAGATATGTAGTTGATTTCAAGTAGACTAACCGATATAGAAGTTAAGTCTTTAAGAGTAGGAAACCATGAGATTTTAGGGTGGGAAAATATTAAAGCTAAAGATAGAACTAATCAGCTGTGTTTAAATAAGCCTGACAGCATTGGGTCCCGAGTTATGACTAACATTCATAATAGATATACTAAACTAGGTGTTTTTCAGATCTCAGAACTTAAGGCATCATATAATGTTGTACATATCCTTACCGTTGTTATGAAACTAGGCATAGAGGGATACACAAATCATATATTATATGAACCTGGGGGTGCTCTCACTGTAAATTTGAATTGACAGTTGTATAACATTGTATAGCCCTTATTAATAGCAAAGAGCCTGTATGGCAATGAGAGAAACTGTTTAGGTGATATACGGTATATGTATAAGAAAGTCAGAATGGGACAAACAGTCCAACCAAGAGTTGTCTAAGTATTAGTTAAACTATATTTTGGTAATATTTCGCCTAGTCTTAAGTTTCTGGAATATAAAGGAAGGACATATGACAAGCATAATGGATGGGCTTGTAAACTAAAAACAGGCCTAAGACAGATACAATAAACAGAGTTGTAAAATATTGGTCCCCAAAAAATAGTGCCCTAGTGTATATACATCCTCAAACAGATCATAAGCAAAAGGTAGTGGTAGTGGGGTTAGGATTACGTAATAACAACCTAAGGGGAGAACACCCCAAATTAAGGGTTAACAAGATATGTCCTATAGGGACATAAAATAATGCAAGGTAGATCTTCAAATACATAGATTATAAGTGTCAGCAATAGGGTTAGAGTTACTTAAGAACAAACTAAAAAGAGAACATCTCAAATTAAGGGTGAATAGAATATGTACGATAAAAACACAGTGTGTGGTAACATAAACTGAAGAAGAGGAATAACACCTTTAGGGTCCTAAGAAATAATTTAGGCTGCTGTACACATCTTTAGGAGCCGTCTCTTAGCCTATACCCGCCACCACTCTCAAATCAGTGTTTAATAGCTGCAGCATAATGTCCCCGTACTTAAAGGCAGCCGTGCACAGATCCTCACTTAAACTGACATCTAGGATAATACACTCCAGTTCCTCAAAAATCAGCTCCCTCTCTGACGGGTTAGCCTGCCTTGGGTCTGTGAGCACTGCAAACAGAAGATGGTGCAGGGTTTCATTCTCTCTCTTCGGGAGCGGGGGCTTGATATGCAACTGAGGAGGCAACCTAGGGTAGCGAATACCGAAGTGCTGGGCTGACATCAAATTCACTGAGCCACTGTGAACCTCCCCGAAGACATAAGGATCCTGTATGTCGGAGGTAAGGGCATAAGTAGCGGGGAGGCCAACCGGGCTACTCTCACCTATCAGCTGTAACTCGGAGATCGGCAACTCAGCGTCTGATGACCGGGGCTTCCAACCCGCTGGTAAGTGCTGAGTCTCGTTTGCAGAACTCTGCTGACTTAAGTGTAAAGGGGTTGCCGTCTCTCTCCTCAGCACTCCTGTCCCTGTAGAAGCGGGATCTCTAACCTCTACCTGAGGGAAAGCCTTCTGTCCCGTTGTCCAGTCTGCTTCAGAAATGTTGAGCTCTGAGGAGTCAGCAGGCGGAATAGGAGAGAGCCAGTCGCCATCTTGAAGGCTGCAGGGGCAGTGATATTCAGAGAAACAGCGTATAAGCTGGCCAAAGTGGAAATCCATTTTGTCGCCTAAACTTTTTAAAGATAGTAGAAGTGTAGCCTCCATTCCTCCTGTGCAACAACAGTTGGTAGCGGTAGAGAATATTTCAGTGCTTCTATAGTCACTGCGACGCCTGTCTGCCAAAAGTCCAAGAAATTCAACTCCCAGCTGCAAGGAGTATAGGCCTTACGTAGAGAAGTTAATTTCGAGTCTATGTACTATTACATAGTTTGTGCTGTCCCTTCTAGATATGTCCAGGAGGCCTTGTTATCTTCAAGTGAGGGTTTTAGAGAGTCCCATTGAGCATTTTTGTCACTTTTCTTAGGTTTCTATTGCGGAGCTCTACAAATGTGTGGCCATGCTCATCGGCGGTTGGCTCCGCCCCCTCTTGTTTCCTTTTTTAATTTACTGGGTGCTAAATAATTTTTTAAATTCTTGTTTTTTCTAAAGGTAATTAGTGGTCTATCCCCTACTATATTCCCCAATATAGGGTCAGATTTAAGTATTCCCCTTGCACCCTCATTATAAGTGGCATAAAACGTACTTGATTATCCCCTGTCTTATTAGTATTAGTTACTTTATCACATTTAAGGAGTTTTTGTCTATCTAGCTTCATTGCTTTATTTCATTATCATATCCTTTTTCTAGAAAATTTGTATCCAACTCTTCCACCTCTATTTCAAAGTCCAGAAATTCTTGAGCAATTTCGCCTGATTCTAATATACTGGCTTGCAGGGATATTAGATTTCCACTTTTTAAGGCGACCACTTTTGGCATCAACAAAACTATTCCTATCTACTGTTTCTTGAAGTTCCTCACTATAACTTTATTATCCACTTGATTTTTCGTAAGACATATATCTAGGAATACTATACTTTCCTGAGATTTAGTGCCACTAAATTCTAGATCATATTCATTTACATTAATATATTCAGAAAATTGAGATAATGATAATGCAGAACCCTTGCACAGGATAATAACATCATCAATATATCTGTAATATTTGACAATATTCTTATAAGGATTATTATTCCAAATGTACTTGTTTTCAGAGCTATCCATAAAAAGGTTTGCATATGAGGGTGCAAATGTTGTCCCCATTGCAGTCTCCTTTAGCTGTAGATAAAATTGATCTTCAAACTCAAAATAATTGTGAGAAAGAATAAACATAATTGAATCTAAAATAAACTGTAAATGAATATCAGGTATATCATAATACATAAAGGCCTGTTCTATCGCTTTAATACCTTTCTAATGCTTAATGTTAGTATACAGAGAAGAGACATCATACGTTGCCCACCAGAAATCATCTTCCCATTGTAACTCCTCAAACAAATTAATCGCTTCAGATGTATCTTTAAGGAATGCCTTTGTTTTTCTAACCAGGGATTGTAAAAAATAGTCAACATATTTAGACATTATGGCATATGGAGCCAATGCTCGAAATGATGGGTCTCCCGGGTTTTTTTTCCAGACGCTTATGCACCTTAGGTAGATGGTAAAAAGTGGGCACTTTAGGGGCGTTTAGCAACCAGGAGAACTTGCAACCTGTGATTGTCGGAGATCAGGTAACCTTTGGGCTTCGGGACACAGGCGCAGCAGTGACACTTCTGCGTACAGGGCTGGTGAGCTCTAAGGACATTATTCCTGGTAGGACTGTAGCAGTTAAAGGGATTGGGGGAATGCAACTTGCAGTGCCTATGGCATGTATATATCTTGATTGGGGAGCGGGGAGAGGTTTAAAAAATGTGGGGGTATCTGAAACTATTCCTAATGATGTTTTACTGGATACTGATCTGGGTAGATTGTTATCTCTTTATGTGTCTGACAATGCTACATGTGACCTAGTGACATTAGTTGTAGACCCTTATATGAAAAGGGCTGTGTGTAAAACAGCTCAGGGACATGCTGACCAGGAGGGAGGACAGAGTGCATGTGTGCAAAGTGCTGTGCCTGAACTGAGGGTTTCTGTACTGAGATGTGAAACTGTAAGAGGAGAGACTGACTGGGGAGAAAGATGAATAGATGGTTTGGGCCTGTCTGTGCTTAAACCAGCAGGATCTGCAGAATTAAAGTTAACTGTACAGTGTGAGACTGACTGGGGAGAAAGGCAGATAGACTGTGTGGGTCTGTCTGTGCCTGAACTGAGTTTAACTGTACAGGGAGAAACTGTCTGTGAGTGGAGGCAGATGAGTGATGGGTGGATTCTATTGAAGGAAGTGAGGATATGGGAGGAGAGAATGACTGGGTGACTGGGCAGTTGGATGATGTGTGCCAGTCTGCACCAGAACAAATTGAGTCCCCTGTGGAAAGACAGGATATATGGGATAAATGGTAGAAGTAAGATATGTGCTTGTCTGCACCAGTGTCAGAAGGATCCCAAATTCTGTGTGAGGATGTGAAGTGGCAGACTGACTGTGAGAGAGAGCAGGGGGAGAATGTAGCACACTCTATAACAGAAGCAGCAGTGCCCCAGAATCCAGAGTGAGTGGGGGAGGAGGGTACAGGATACTCTTTGAGGGACCCCCAGAGTGAGTGTGAAAGATTGTGGGTGACAGAGACCCCAGTTACCTCAGCTGTGACCTTTAAGCAGACTGCACAGAGTAGGGGACAGAGACTGACACAGACTGCAGACACAGGGGGGAGGAGTACAGAGAAGTGTATTTACACATCCCCACAGTGCCATTCAGCAGATACACTGATAGGTGTGCAGAATCAGAGTCCCCAGCAGGCTCAGCAGATAGGAGCCACAGTGGAGAAGAGGGGGGCAGTTAGGCAACCCCCCACCAACCATAACAAAGTGCAGGAGTACAGGCATTCTACTCAGGTGGAGGGGCAAGATCCCTGGGTAGCTAATCAAAAGCTGACAAAACGCAATACAGTCAGAGGGTGTGAAAAGAAACTAGGCTTCACAGACACCTCTGTAACAGGGTATGATGTACCATTCAGGGACAAGATGCAAGCCTTATTGGGAGAGATACCTGTGAAACCCGGAGATGCCAATGCAGGATTTTACTGCCAGAGAGGGAGTGTATGAGATGGAGCAAAATGTTCTTGTACTAACACCCATGAGGCAGAACAAGCTACAGGCTGCATAGGGGGGTCCCTGCAATATATTCAATCAGCGGGGTAGAGCAAATGGTGTGTCATTTTTAAATGGAGAGCATCATGATGGCAAAACTGCTCTGTGCAAAGGGGAAGCTCCCTTTCATATGCAGCTGGAGTGGCTTGTGACCACCTCCCTTTGTGTCTCATATTTGGGGGAGGTGTCACAAATACCCCATGGTTGAGGTGCTAAGGGGTTGATTTTCTTTAGTTTGTGAGCTAAAAACAGTTGTTTGTTTTTTTAAGAAGAACTGTGTGCTGTGTTAGCTAAGCATATGATTTCCATTTGATGTGCCAGAACCCCTAATAAATAGTTTCTAAGTCCCACTTGACTAAATGTTATCATATAGGCATTGGTGCATTCAGCCAGTAAAAGTGTCGGCTAGAGACACTTCCCAGAAACTGATAAGGTTAATAAAGGGACATGGGTACAATGTAGATATGTGTTTAAAACATGTTATGACATTAGATGAAGGGAAATATGGCAACCATGTCATATTTGGTATCAAACTGATTCTCACAATGTATATACGAGATTGTCTTTCTGTCTTTATGAAAATGGATGTATCTAGCAGAAATTATAATGTGTTCTCTGATGTTAGCCAAAGGTACTTAAAGCTTATTGACTGTTGTAAAAGATAGGGGGTTTCCCAGCCAGCCCCTGCAAAGCGGGTGAGGTCAGGCAACCTGATCTATTGAAAAAATGTATAAGGGTCTTATGTTTTAACACTGAATTGTCATTCTTACAAGGGAAGCTGTTCTACAGAGTAAGGACACATTGCTTCATGCCATCTCCCTGGCACAGATACCAAGACTAGTACAGTATAAGGTTATGCTATTTTTTTTCTTTTTCTTTTAAAACTGCATGTAATTTTACTTGTAAAAACTTTTATTTATTAATAATGCATTGTGCATAATATTTTTATTGTGCATAATTTAATTCATTTATTAAGCTTTGTGCCTTTGTCTAATATTTGAACCATGTAACTGAAAGAGACTGGTAGTATTAAGGCTTGTAGTGTTAATACTGTGATTTTATGTTATTTTCTGCTAAATTGTATTCAGAGAGTTAATGTGTAAGTCTGGGTTTTTCCTTAGGATTTTCTCTTTATTGCATCATACATGGTGGCAGCTTGGAGCTATATGGTTTTAGTTTAGTTTGGGTGGCATTAAAGGGGAGTGTTTGGCATTTATTTTAAGTAATGTTAGGTTTTTTATCTTAATTGTAATTTAGGATTATTTTAATTTATGTAATGCAGTTAATATAGGGGGGTGTTTATTAGGTTAATTGCGATGTGGGTTAATGACGGATTAGGTGTTAATAGTTTAAATAGATAGTTTGTGTTGTGGGGCATTGTGGATTAGGGGTTAATAGTTTAAATAGATTGTTTGCGTTGTGGAGCATTGCGGATTATGGGTTAATAGTCTTAACAGCTAGTTTGCATTGTGGGGCATGGCGGTTTAGAGGTTAATACATTTATTATAAGTTGTGATGTGGGGGGATGGCGGATAGAAGGGTTTTAACGTGCCGGGTTAGATTTCAATGGGAAAAAGGTCTCAAATAGCACCTTTTTCCTGTTTACACCTAGTTGACCTGAGTGTTATTTTTTTTATTGTATCGGCAGCCTCCGACAGTGTATTTATGGTTTGCACGGGCATTGGAAACCGGGTATTATTTAAAGATTAGCAGCTTCCTATACTTTGTATGGGACATGATAATGTTTTCGGCAGACAGAGTCGAGTTGCCGAAATTGGGTTATAACGGGCTTTTGGAAGCAGTCGATAAACGATATTGCTTCCGACAGCTTAGTTATCAGTTTGCGAGTGCACGCAAATGGAATTACGGCTCATTGGAAACTAGCCCACAGTAATCAGTATCAGTAAATATGTAACACTATATGGAAATATTTTAGTTCCTTTGCAGCTGATGACAAATTGATGGATATAGTAAAGTTGGGATGTAGGTATTCTTACAGAAAAGGCAGAATGATAGGTAATATCCTTTCTGCTACACAACTCCCCAAGAAATTAAGTGAAGGGAATTCATGGTTACAATGTAAGGGAGCCTATAGGTGTTGATATACAGGTTGTAAAGCCTGTAAGTATCTTACTCAGGGTGAGGGTTTTGAAAGTATGAACACAGGAGAAGTATTTCAACACAAAATGTATAGATCAGCATTTACTTGATAGCATGTATTCAATGCCAGGTCCAGTATATAGGTCTAAGGACTAGAGATGTCCACACTAGAATACAAGAACATCTATCTAACATTATGTTAGGAACTCTATCCACTCTATTAGTTCAACATTCTGACAATACTCATTGTAAAAAAGCAGGTACGTTTAGATGGACCATAATAGATCTTGTTAAACCTAAAGCAAGGGGGATGATATAGATAAGGTTTTGGAGAAAAGGGAGGTATTCTGGATACATAAATACTAGAGTACCAGGGGGTTTAAACTCTGAGTATTAAGTCATCAACTTTGGTGTCAATGACATCATAGGTGGATCCACCTGTTATCCATTTGGATTTGACTTTCCCTTTTATTTGACATATTGGTCATTGAAAACCTTGATGTTCGACTAAGAGAGAACCTTCTCTCTGTCTCCTTCCCCTTGTAATTTAAATTAAACTGAGTGATATCAAACAATTATCAGTTTGCTGATGTTGATTTCTTCTTTTCTCTCATCTAAAACCATAACCTTGACTTCTGTAGGTATTATATAGATACTCTCTTTTCATCTATGACTTAATGTTGGATAAATGATTATTAATTTGGTGCCTCCCCATTTATTTATTTATCTATTTATTTATTAAATAGAGTAGATAAATATTTGAAAATTAGACTATTGCAACAATTGGAATTGTCGGGGAGGGATTTTAACTTTCTCCTATTCATTGTGCCATTTTCTTTTCTTTACTGTACATTGCTTTGGTTGTACATTACTCTGAACAATGTTGCCACTATGTGGAATGTAATTGAATAATAATGTCTCCGTGAAGAAGAAGAAAAGGAATCATTTAGCCAATGGGAAGATGGGAATTGCCATTTTGATTTTATGTTTTAACCAATGACATGGGATTACAAGCTATTTGAATATGAATAGTTGGAACAGAATCACAGCTTGGATTACGGCATGAGCCAAAACATGTCACCTGATTCTGTCCAACTCCTGTTTCTTATCTACTTTTTAGCCCTTGTTTTTACATTGCCTAATAAATAATAGTTATGTTTTACTGAACTCCGATGCTCCTTGCCAATCTAATTTTTGGATCCAGATATATTAAAACAGACCTGCTACTCTGAATTATTTTCACAGATATTTTGAACTGCAATTCTGTTTTAATACATTCAGTGTCTCAAATAATTGAATGCTGGAAAAAGAGGGCAATTTTGTTATTTTTTGCAAAACCAGTAAAAGAATACTAACTTTTTCACACACACACACACATATATATATATATATATATATATATATATATATATATATATTTATATATATATATATATATATAGAGAGAGAGAGAGAGAGAGAGAGAGAGAGAGACATACAGACAGACAGACCATATATAACAGTTTAAAAGTCCTTGCTTGGTAGCAGGTATGTAAATTATGCTTGCACAAGTTTTCCCAATGCTATTCAATTTGATAATTACTCTATAAATATTGTCAGCAGCCGACCAGCATTGGACGCAACCAGTGTAAATACAGATTCCATATTAGCAGAAAAGAGTTTGCATCATATTTCTATAATGTAACATCCAGCTTATTGAACATTCTTTCACAATAATACTCACCCTTACATTATAAAATAAAACATCTAAAGGTGGTGTGCACACAGAAAATAGGTCTTTAAAAAAAAAAGATCTTTATATGTCTTTCGTGTTCAATCAATCTTTCTTTATAAGATCCTAAATGTTTAGGCTCATTGTACTGCATATTCTATAACTATATATGTAGATAACTGCTTAAAAGATAAAATAATGTTACAATTCTTATTGTATAATTTAATATTAGAAATGCTATGTAGCTTAGAAAAATTTATGGAGACCAAAAAGCTACTATTGAATGTAATTACTTTAAAACGAAAGGTAAAAAAAAAAAAAGCTTTTTAAAAAATTGTCTGTTCTTGCCATTGTCCTCAGAATGCTCCCTCCAATGAATTACTGTTGTGTCAGCAGTAGATTGGCGGCAAGCCCGTACAAAGCTAATATGGAAGTAATTCATGGGATGCCACATTTGAAGATCGATGGAAAAACTTGAAGCAGCAGCATTTTCAGCACTTTTGAAATAAAAAAGAAGATTTCAGGGTAGGTAAATATATGTTTAAATGTAATAATTAAATATAAATTAAATGAAAATGGATGTTATTAGATGGATAGGAACTTCTATATATCTTTAAAGCATGGGTACCCACACATTTTTCATTTGGAAGACTTGTCACTAATGGTGCTATTAGCCAGGTGTTACATTATATAAGATTCACACTTGTGCTAAAGATAACACCTCAAAATTAAATTAGATGAAAAACATATTTTCAGTTACAAATTACATACGGCAAAATGACAAGTTATGTGCTAAACCAGGTGCATAAATAACGCAAAAAATTATAGGTATCACACTCTCCATAGCGCTGCCATTACAAGTTACTGAAAAACCTTCTTTTGTTGTGCGATATGGTGCGATAAGCTCCATACTGCACAAAACCCAAGGCCTGACGACGTGTCCGTGCACGTTTTCCCCCATAGACATCAATGGAGAGAAAGTGTTAGAAAAAACTAACACCTGCGATCGCGGAATGGCGATCGCAGTAACGCAATCCCCATTGATGTCTATGGGGAAAGATAATTATTTAAAAACCCTAACATTAACCCCTAGTTTAAATACCTTTAATCCGCCACCCCCCAACATCGCCAACACTAAATAAAGTTATTAACCCCTAAACCGCCGCACCCACATCACTAAAACCTGAATAAACCTATTAACCCCTAAACTGCTGCCCCGACATCGCCGACACTAAATAAACCTATTAACCCCTAAACCGCTGGCCCCCCACTTCACTATTACTATAATAAAACTATTAACCCCTAAACCAAAGCCCGACATCGCCAACACTAAATAAACCTATTAACCCCTAAACTGCCGGCCCCCCACATCGCTACTACTATAACAAAACTATTAACCCCTAAATTTAACTATCCCCTATACTTTAAATTAAATTTACAATACAACTATCTTAAAATAAATAAAAACTTACCTGCGAAATAAAAAGATTAAACTATAAATAAACCTAACATAACTATTTTTAAAAATTAAAATTAAAATTAAAAAAAAAAAAATTACAAAACTAAAAAAACTACGAAAAAATAAAAAAACACTAAAATCACAAAAAAAATAAACCAAATTATCTAAAATATTAAAAATTAAATCTAATCGAATAGCCCTATAAAAACAAAAAAGCCACCCCAAAATAAAAACACCTCCTAAACACCTCCTAATCTGTAGCCCTTAAAAGGACCTTTTGTAGGGCATTGCCCTAAGATAAACAGCTCTTTTACCTACAAAAATTACAAATTCCCCCCTAAAAGTAAAACCACCCACCCAACCAACCCCCCCAAAAAAACAAAAAAAAACCTAAGCTACTTATTGCCCCTATTTGTGCCCATTAAAATAAAAAAAGACCTAGCAATAACCCCAGAAAATCTACTCAGTTCCTGAAGTCTGGACATCCATCTTCATCCAGGCGGCGAGAAGTCTTCATCCAGGCAGCAACATCTTCCTCCATCTTCCATTCTGAGAATAGTGTTAGGTCTTTTTTAATTTTTTGTGGTGTTTTTTTTTAGATTAATGGGCACAAAAGAGCTGATTGCCCATTTAACGTTATTGTCCATACAAATGGTTGGTTTGGTGTGGGGGTTTACTTTTAGGGGGGACTTTCTAATTTTTTTTTTATGTAAAAGAGCTCTTTAACTTAGGGCAATGCCCTACAAAAGGCCCTTTTAAGGGCTATTGGTAGTTTATTGATAAATTAGAGAGTGTTTTTATTTTGGGGTACCTTTTTTGTTTTTATAGGGCTATTAGATTAGGTTTAATTTTTATTATTTTGGATAATTTCGTTTATTATTTTTTGTAATCTTAGTGTTTTTTGTAATGTTAGATTATTTTTAATTTTCATAATTTTTTTTTCATAGTGTTAGGTTTTTTCATATTGTAATTTTGGTTTTTTATTTTTAATTTATTAAAAAACAAATTAAATAGTAATGTTAGGTTAATTTATAGTTTAATCTTAGGTTTTTTAATTTCACAGGTAAATTTTTATTTATTTTAAGGTAGTTATCTTGTCATTTTAATTTAATGTTAAAGGGATTTTTAGGTTTAGGGGTTAATACTTTAATTTAGTGTTTTGCAATGTGGGGGGGCGGCAGTTTAGGGGTTAATAGATTTCTTTTAGTAGTAGCGATGTGGGGGGCCAACGTTTTAGGGGTTAATAGGTTTATTTAGTATTATTGATGTGGGGGGCTGGCAGTTTAGGGGTTAATAGATTTCTTTTAGTAGTAGCGATGTGGGGGGCCAACGTTTTAGGGGTTAATAGGTTTATTTAGTGTTGGCGATGTGGGGGGGTCAATGATTTAGGGGTTAATATGTTTATTTAGTGTTGGCTATGTGGGTGGGCAGCGGATTAGGGATTAATAAATGTATTTAAGTATTTGCGATGTGGGGGGTGGCGGTTTAGGGGTTAATAGGTAGATTATGGGTGTTAGTATACTTTGTAACATTTTTGTTATGAGTTTTGTGAAACATTTTTGTTACGCAAAATCCATAACTACTGGTCTCAGATAGCAGAATGGATCGTGGCGGTATAAGCTATAACGCTAGCGTTATAGCCGGACCGCACAACCTGTAATACAGACGCAATGAAAATCCCGCACTCAAAAGCCATTTTTTGAGTGTGGAATGGAGAGTTGCATAAAGGCTTTTAAAATGCTAGCAGTATAGCTGTACAGCCACGACTTGTAATACAGGAGACCTGCATATTCTGCGCACAATGGCCAATTTTTCAGTGGTATAGCCGTACCGCATAACTTGTAAATTTGATGATAGATATTTAGTTAGTATTAATACATTTTAAATTAAATGTAAATATACTACTCAAACTTATGTTTGTACAAAATGTCACCTGTCAGGGATGTGGAACAATTTCTTGCCTTAGAATATTGGTGTTCCATTACATAAACTAATAAGATAATATAGTTCAAGGCTTTCAAATATATACAGAATATTAACGTTTAATATGTCAGTTCATATAAATACAATTAGAATTGTAAGGCTTACCTCTTTCTGGTGGTACTTTATTGCCAATTTTAATCTGGCAAGATCATTGCCATTCTGTTCATCTAATAGTCCACCATCATCCCTATAGTTAAGAATGATTTCCAACTCTCTAGAACTCCTTGTCTGATCCAGAAGGTCCTTTGCAAATTGCTTACATTGTCTTGATAGTTCCTCATATTCAGATTTAAATTCATTTTCCACTTTGCTTAACTCTTGTAGCTCCCAGCTCAGTTGAAATGCAGTTAGAAAAGGATCTTCACTTGACAAAGCAATTAACGATGGGCTTGCTAAAGCTCTATAGATGTTTAGCCGTGATCTAGAATGCCGAAGGCTATCTACATCTGATCCTGAGACGCATTCAACACAGTTACAGCGAACCTCATGGGGTCTTGGTATGGAAACACCTTTTTGTACTAAATGTTTTATGATTTCATAATTGTTTGTATGAGCAGCCAGAATAATTGGTGTGATGTCTGGAGTGAATTCTGAGAACTGTTTGTCTAGAAGTATTGGTGGAACCTGTAAAAAAAATATACAAATAGGTTTATGGCATGGCAAACTAAAAAAGGTACAAAATAGCAATTCATTACTTTTTTTTATCAACACCTTGACATGAACAAAATGGATTTTAATGATATTAAATTCCAAAGTAAATGTAATTTGATTATGTTAACTGTCACCATGGCAAAGTAGCCCAGATATAGGTTGTCCAGCCTAAGGCTTGGCACTCACAATAAGACCAACTAATGTTTTTCATCTGTTCTACCACCCATCAAACTATGATTTTTTTCCCTCTTCTACGTTTCAACACTTTAAATCCACACAGATATACTGAGACTGTCTTTACTTATATATGCACAAACTGGAGAAACAACCTTTATGGTTGATAAATGCATCACTCATTTTATGTTATTTTAATAAAACAACTTTTAATTTTATATGAAATTTTTGCTGTACTCTTTTATAACTAACATTCCCATATTATTTTGTAACATTACACCAATGGATTTCACCACTTTGGACAACTGAAGACTATGTTGAGAAGCTGTCCAAATACTAGGAAGACTGTAATACTCCAGCTTGCCCTTTTAGCACCTGTTGTGCTCCCTTTGTGAGTATGTAATATATGACTTTCATTCCTTTTGTATATAATTTGATACAAGTAATACACTATGAGGTGCTCTCTTTATTTATTTTTTTATTTTTACAGATTTTTGGGGATTTTCCCCAAAATTTAAATACAATTGTACATTTTTTTTCATGAACACATAATATTGTTATTATGGAATGAAATGTTTCTTTCTTTTCCTTTTTTTTCCTCAGTAGAGCACCACATTTACTGCAATTTTAAAATATAAACAAAACAGAGTGTCATTCATCAAGTATTTTCAGTGTATGTATGGCTAAATATAAAGCCTTGATTTTCCATGTTTAAACAATATTAAAATTATAATACTAATTATAACAGAATAAGATATTTGAAATCATTTTTGAGGAAAATGGTATACAGATATATAAACACATATATTTCTTGTTCTACATTACTTCAAATGATAATCAATAAACAAATATGTACTGTATATTGTAACAGGGGCGAAACTACAGGGGGTGCAGAGGTCGCAATTTCTTTTTTTTTTATGAAAAACGTTGACCTGCCACTGGCTGCACTGATATCATGTGAGTGTGACATGATGCTTCACTAGGGTCTCTGACTACAGGGGTTAGTCTTTCTGTTTTACCCATTGGTGTTTATATGTGTGTGTGTGTGTATGTGTGTGTATGTATTTATGTGACTGTGTGTGTATTTATGCATGAATGTGTGTGTATGTTTGTGGAACCAGCAAATTACAGACCTTGTTACTACAGCATGGGGGGAGGGGGTAAACAGTGTCACTATACAGTACCACTATATACAGTATGGGGGGGCTAGACTGTGTCACAGACTACTGTGGTCAATTTATAAAGTACTGGGGCAGGTAGGGGAAGGCCAGCCATCTCACTGGCAGATTACAGACTGTGTCACTGACTCACTATATACAGTATTGGTGAGTTAAACAGTGTCACTATACACAGTCATAGGAGGTCAGACCATCTCACAGACTGTGGGCACAGGGTACCTCCTTTTGCAGACATGTAATCTGATTCACATTTTTTTTCTGTGTTAAATGTTAAATAAAAAAAAAGGATATGTATCAAATGCACCTTTTTTTGGGGGGGGGGAGGGGGCTTCTTAGATTCTTGCACCTGGGCCCGGTGGTTTCTAGTTACGCCTCTGTATTGTAAATCTGTACATAGATATTTTATGATATTTCTCTTTACTGATATCCACTATTTTGCTACTTTCTTAACTTTTTCCTCCCATTTTTCATCTGTGCCTTAACCTAAAGATATAAAATACAACGCGTATTAGGTGAAAAGGAAAAATGTATTGTCTGATTCCATTGTCTCTTTGATTTCACTTGAATTTGTCACCGGTTATCATAGTAAAAATGTTGAAAATTGCCTTAAGTCTGGTAAAAGCAAGAAACTAAAATTGTAAAGCCATGGTTCTCAGGTCATATAAAAGCATAAAAGGAACATTTTTTATTTAATTTTCAGATATTTAAAAAGAAGTAATGGAACCCTGCACCACCACAATATCTCTTAATTTTAACTATGACTCTTGCACATAAATTTCCTAAAGTTCTACAGATAAATCAGCAAATAATTCATATTCCTTTAATAAAATGCAGATACAGGAAAACAAAATACATCTAGAATACAAAGCTGTATCTAAACCTACCTTTTAATACAGACACATAATTAAAGCCTCCTAACTGCAGAATAAGTGCCAGATTACAAGTGGAGCGCTAATCAATTCTCACGCTCAAGCGCTAACTGCGCTAGAAGTACGCTTTTTTGCATGCGCCTGGTTGCAATTATATTATGAGTTGAGTTGAAAGTAAACTGTATTCACTAGCGCGCAAACCCGGCGAGAATATCGTGTGCAATTTCACATATTTTCCCCCATAGAAGTCAATGGTGCACAAAAAGTAGAAAACAACCTAACACCCTACGTGCACGCAAACCCAATCACATATTCACATGTGCGCTGACCGGACGTCATAATATGAATATTTCACATTCCAATGTTCTTCACATAGAAAAACATGTTCTATTTAATGATAAATACATATTTATATATATCAGATGTTTTTCTGATGCAATATAAACCTGTACCTATATATTTACATGATTATAGGTGTATATATATATATATATATATATATATATATATATATATATATGTATATATATATATATATATATATATATATATAGATATAGAAATAGATATATAGGAATATCTATTTATAAATACATAGAATATATTCTGCTATGTACAGAACATAGGTGAAATATTTACAGTAAATACTCAGTATAACACTTTATTAAAAATGAATATTGCATAAATATGTTTTTACGTGTGTTCATCTACTTAACTGCAAAGGGCTTCAATGCACTTCTATATATTTCTATAAATGAGTACACATTCATTTATGTGTAAATATGTCTGTAAATACATATATACACATTTAAATACATAAATACATATGTACATTCATAAAACAATAAACTCCTTATCGCTTGTGCACAAATGTTTTACGATCCACACGGAATCTGTTATCAATAGCTCAGTGATGTTGAAAAGAAAATAATCACCCTTGAAACAAAAGGTAGAAACATTGTTATAAAAAGAATAGAATGAAGCTGAAGTGGCCCCATATAAAATGAAGAAGCAAAACCCAATGCACTTGTGAATTTAATTTTTAAATCCAGCAAAACACCTGTCTAGAAAGATTTTAAGTTTGTTGCATTGGTCTAAGTCTAAATAACTGAGAAAAACAGCCCAAATTTACCGTAGGAATAGAAGAAAAATACAGTAAATGCAGAAAATGCTTATAAATTGTAGAAAACTCTATGGAATTACAAGTGGAGCGCTAATTTATTGCACGCCTGTAAATGGGCAAGTGGCTGGTTAATGCTACCGCAAGCTCGCAGTAGCAATTAGCGCTCTGAAAATTAATAAGAGATCAGATCAATATTTCAAAATGTGCCCCAATTGCCCCCAAATTTAAGTGTTAGGTTCCATTTGGAATTAAATAAACACATAGCAATTTTTAGGGGTTAAAGTGTGTGGGTGTGGAGTATGAAAAGAAAAACAGTACTAAAAAGTGCCTTTACATTGGGGTCTGTGGGAACTGTTTGTTCTCTATAAATATATATGAATATGCTTATATACATATATATTTATGTGTTACTATGTGTATATACACTTATAAACATAAATATATATGTAAAATTATTATAGAAGGATACTGGAAGGGATACTGCGCCAGTAGGTGTGCCCCCTCAACAAAGTTAAATAATAATAAACACAAAAGATATATATATATTGCTAAAATGTTAAATTGCAGAGAATACTGATGGAGATCACTATAAAACCTCTCTGCTCTCTAGATAGGAGCTATAGACACAGGGCTCCATGTACTAAGCCGTCAATTCATCCGTCATTGTAGACGCGGATAAACTCGCCGTTACTCGCCGCGGGCGAAATGGTGTCCGCTGTCGCTATGTACTAATATTCCCCCAATAAATAGACAAGTCTAGCCCGCCGTGAGCAGTCGCGGATTATTGATAAATTTGACGTCTCGCTCGCCGCGACTAAGCTGATGTACTTTTAACTTTCAGTTGAATTGTCTGGCCAATTATTAACACGTGACATGCAAGGTGTCACGAACATCATAGTAGTCGCGGGAATAGAATTTTGCTCCTATAAAAGTTCAACTTATCTAAACAACTTTATTATTGTTCAAAATTTTTTGAAGAGTGATAACAGAGCGTTATTTTTGTAATATTTATTTACAATTTGGATATGGCTTCATCTGGATCTGATAATATATAAATATTAATATAAAAATAATTATAAAGATTGACAACTAACAATACAAATTTAAATAGATTACTCTTTAATTACAGTCGACAAATTGGGCGCAATTTATGTACATGGAAATGAGAGACAAATTAGACGCCAGTTATGCTGTAAGTACAATGCTGATATTACTGCCTTTTATATATGTCTAGACTGGCGTCTAGATTGACTTTCCTATTGTTTTGTACCTTGCCCGCCACCTAAAAGGTGGCGAGGCAAAAATAGCGAGGTGGGAGCGGAAATTGTAGCGAGCGGACAAATAGATTTTTTAGTACATTCGTTTTTTGGCGAGTTGGTGGTCAAATGTGTCTAATTACAGTGAAAAATGGAGCGGTAGCGAGGTTTGGCGGATAAGTACGCTCGCAATTTTAAAGATGCGAGTTTTAACATAATTGACGGCTTTGTACATATCAGTTTGCGAGTTTTGACGCGAGATTTGTTGCGGGTAGCTCGCTGACTGCTTAGTACATGGAGCCCACAGTCTTGGTTTTCAAGTATGCCAGTGGTGTATGGTAGCTGGGTTCTGTAGTATACGTTTGAAAGTCTGTTTGACAAAGTTCATAGAATAATAAGCGAATGATAAGCAACATCTATCCCAAAGGGGTTTGTATGTAGTACTTACAAGAAGCACCCTCAATTATATGAGGTGAGTGTGAAGCACGATCAGGCTGGTGCTGAATGGAAGGTTAATTTCCAAGTCTTGTACACGAGACCAGGCTCTGTTTTAATGAGCTCCAGTCAGGGATCCGCTCAATTCAGATTCTGGTAGTCGTCCCCAAAAGAAGGCAAATAATCCACTTGTAGAAGTTCACCCCAGTAGGTAGCTCCCCAGTCAGTATGTAGATCTCTGAGGTTTGGTTCTTCTCTGTCTTCTTGTTGGTCACACATGAATTAGCCCAATGCTCCAATAACTGTTTCTGGTCTTTTATTAAAGTGCGTGACACTGAGTAACAGGTACTCACCTTGCCACAGTAACACTAACCTAGAAATCAGTTCTGTCAGTGTGACTGTGTAGGCTAAGGAGAAATTCTGCAGAAACAGCAGACACTGGTCTCGTGTACAAGACTTGGAAATTAACCATCCGTTCAGCACCAGCCTGATCGCGCTTCACAGAGAGGTTTTATAGTGATCTCCATCAGTATTCTCTGCAATTTAACATTTTAGCAATATATATATATCTTTTGTGTTTATTATTATTTAACTTTGTTGAGGGGGCACACCTACTGGCGCAGTATCCCTTCCAGTATCCTTCTATGAACTTTGTCAAACAGACTTTCAAACGTATACTACAGAACCCAGCTACCATACACCACTGGCATACTTGAAAACCAAAACTGTGTCTATATCTCCTATCTAGAGAGCAGAGAGGTTTTATAGTGATCTCCATCAGTATTATCTACAATTTAACATTTTATCAATATATATATCTATTGTGTTTATTATTATTTAACTTTGTTGAGGGGGCACACCTACTGGCGTGGTATCCCTTTCAGTATCCTTCTATAATAATTTTGTTTATTAAGGAATTACCTAGAAAGGTTTATTCCGCCCACTGGAAGGATCTTTTACAAGCAGCTAATAGACTGTTCTCTGAATCAACAAATCTGTATCTTCAGCATAAGCACCTATTTCAACTGATTTTATTTTATTTACAGGTAGCCCTCAGTTTACGCTGGGATTAGGTTCCAGAAGGAATGGTTGTAAATCAAAACCGTTGTAAAATGAAACCCAGTTTATAATGTAAGTCAATGGGAAGGGAGGGAGATAGGTTCCAGGCCCCTCTCAAAATTGTCATAATTAACATCTAATACATTATTTTTAAAGCTTTAAAATGAAGACTTTACATGCTAAACAGCATTATAAACCTAATAAAATAATCACACAACACAGAATATATAATTAAACTAAGTTAAATGAACAAAAACATTTGCTAAACAGCATTATAAACCTAATAAAATAATCACACAACACAGACTTCACTTGCATTTTTATGCAAACAATTCTTTCTATGCATTTCAATCTGGAATGATTTATAGACAGGAAGATCTTGTTTCTTTGAAATCTGCTCAATAGCTCAGGTCTGGTTAAACTGATTAATTTCAGCTTGCTTGGCTTTGCTGCAAAACAAGCGGACAGCTCCACCTACTGGCTATTTTAATAAATGCACTGCTTCTCAATGCTTTTCAATAGCAGTCACATGACTGGGAAAAAAGGTTGTTATTCTGAAACGGTGTAAATTGAACCGTTGTAAAACGAGGGCCACCTGTACTTATATTACCTTAGGGACACCCTCAGAAGGGAATCATTGTCCTTAATTAGGTGCTCCGCTAACACAAATTTATGTATGTATTTACTCTTAACATAATTCAATTCAATTTAAGGTTTTTTTTTTTTACATATTGTTTAAATACAATTGTATTTTGTACTATTTTGTGTATATATACACCCTTTTTAAAAAAAAAAAAAAACCCTTTGTCCACCTACAACCAACATCCACACATAGTGTATAGGTTTAGACCATATCAGACTATATCATATTATAAATTATACTGACATTTTTGCGCACTCCTAACCAGGGAGCTTGCAATTATACTGGTTACTTTTGCATTCTACTTCCTTTTCCATAAATATATATGTATATATTCATATACATATATATTTAAAATTTGCTGCCCATCGCTGTGCGACATACCACATTAGCTAAGCAATGTAAATATATACTGTATGTATATGATTATGTGTATTCATATACAAACACCGTATATTTAAAAATGCTGCCCATCGCTGTGCTACTTACCTCCTTCCTGGCGAGAGGTTCTGATGCCGTCTGTCATGGAATCAGAACGAGGCTCCCAAAGGAGCTTATGGAAGTGTGCTCTCGTAAGCGCAATGCTTCCTAGCAATGCGAACGCGAGCTTGTGTTCACATGGCGATTAACTTGTAATACCAGGGCACATTATCGTGCACTGGTATTACAAAGTGGAGCGCTAATTTTGCTTGCATGCAAGCGATATTTAGCGCTCCACTTGTAATCTGGCCCATTGTAAACTGACCTAAGTATAATGGACTTAGATTTTTTGTTTTATTTTAATTGCAGGCATATCTAATGTGTTAAGATTCATCATTCTTTGAGCTGGAAAGGTAAAGATAAAAAATCAAACAGTACAACTGCCTCTTGCAGAGAAGCGTGCATAATCATTTATTTTGCAAGCAAGCATCAAATAATTTATAGATATTTGAAGCTGTGCCAAACCTTAAAGGATAAGACACAGATGACTAAGAAGAAATACAAGCATAAGTTCAAATTACTGCTATTACAGCCATGGAGTATATATGTGAGCACAAAACAATATGGATGCCCAGCCTTGTCTAACAAATAACTCTCCTGTAGGATCCTCAGAAATTAGACCAAACAAAAACAAAAAAAATAATAAACAATTTGTCTTAGTAGACTTAAATATGTATGTATTTGTATATGTGTATATTTTTTATATCTATACATAAAGAATATATATATATATATATATATATATATACACACAGTATATATATATATGCAAATTTGCATGTATGTGTGTGTGCATGTATGCATGTATATGTATTTTTATTACAGGGGTGGAAAACTATTATTAAAGTTTACTGGCCAGGTGTAAAAACTACACAACTCAATATTAAAGATCAGAAAAAGTCAAAGTTTTGTCTGCTGCAATTTCTTGTCATTTATATAAAATAGGCACTATTATTTTTAAAATATTGAGTATGTGATCATTGGACCATTGTATAATACAATAAGATTTGACAACGATGTAGGTTGTAGAAGTTGTTATAAAACAGGATAAGTTAAAGAATCAATATTTTCTTGGTTAAGGAAAGTGCACATTCTTATGCTATCCTGTAGATGAGAGTGGATAGATTTTGCAAGTATTTGGATATGGCTTTTAAAGTATAGTTTTCTTTACTCCATAAATCCAATTACTTTCCATATCCATCAATTATATAAAATAAACAAACTTTGCACACTTTATTTTATTAGTCCTATATTTTAGTCCTTGGCTGGGTTCTTTTTAAATAATATTTAAACAAACAGCAGTAACATAAGCAGTGGCGTCACTAGGGGGATGCGGGGGTGCGGGCCGCACCCGGGTGAAACCCTCCAGGGGGTGACACCACCAAAAAAAAAAAAAAATTATTAGAGGGGCCAGCATTTGTGAACATTAGTGGGACTGGGGAAGTTGTAGACACTTAATTTTTTTGCCCCTTGAGCCAGCGCTGCAATTTCCACAAATAGTTTTCCCGGCTGCTTTTGCTTGTTTGTACTTTGCTCCTCCCCTGCCCAATTTCACTATGAATATTGTGGGCGTGCCGTGGGGCTTACGAAGTTGCGCTGCTAGCCTAAACCTGCCTGCCTATCTGTGCTCACTGCTCAGTGACGTGTGGAGCAGTGGAGTCACTCACTGCTGTGCTGTCTCTCTAAACGGGAACCGGGAAATCGTGAGGGGGATGCCTGGCACCTGACCGCATAACTGTCTGACACTGTCTCTAAAGTAAAGGAGCCACGTATGATGCCCACCAGACCGGTATGGTTACGGTACACTAAGTGCACACTGAAGAGGTAGGAGGGGAGGGCGGGCGGGCGGGTGGGGATCTGGGGGTGGGCAGATTGCAGAGGTGATTGTCCATAAGAAGCGGCAGGCACTGACAGACTTGGAACAGAGTCAGAGAGCAGAATTTTCATAGTTTGCACTTAAATCTTTTCTTTAGTGATTTATTTTAGAGTGCTCTGTTTATCTTTCATTTGATGCTCTTCTGAGCCAGGGAGCGGCTCTAGTAGGCATGAGCTTTATAATTAATGCAGTTTACATATTTTGTATGTGTGTGTCTGAGTTTTTGTGTGTGTCTGATTGTTTTTGCATGTGTGTGTCTGAGTGTTTGTGTGTGTGTGTCAGAGTGTTTTTGTGTGTGTGTGCCAGAGTGTTTTTGTGTGTGTGTGTGCCAGAGTGTTTTTGTGTGTGTGTCTGAGTGTTTTTGTGTGTGTATGTGTCTGAGTGTTTTTGTGTGTGTGTGTCTGAGTGTTTTTATGTGTGTCTAAGTGTTTTTGTGTATGTGTCAGAGTGTTTTTGTGTGTGTGTGTGCCAGAGTGTTTTTGTGACAACAATGTGATCTGGCATTAAAACCACTGGTTCTCTTATTCTCAGTACCTTTTGCAATGAGAGACAGATAGTAATTTAAATTCCAGCACCTCTATCAAGCCTTTGTTATTATCTGGTTTTTAATTTTCTAGCTTTTTTTTTTTTTTTAACTAATTTCTCATCATCTAGACCTACTCAGTAAATTCCAACCACCATTTTTTTCAATAGTTTGATCTTTCATGAAATTGTAACTCTTAAAGAGAATAAACTATTATACTCTCTAGTTGCCAGGTAACCACTAATACATTTACTGATTTATAGCAATCCAGTTACTTTTACTTGTGAGATAACCTTTTTTAATATAGCATTAACTTGAGGTTGGTGAAAATATTTCACCAAGAGACACTCTATTTCTAATGCTATAATGCTGTGAAATCTTAAATTGTTTGAAGTGGGCCATGGCGACATGTAGGCTCCAATTAAAAAAAAAAATGCAACAAGAGTTACAACCCAGCAATTCATGTGCTATTAATGTCAGGTTCAGATATTAATACTGGTACTGGATTCCTGTAGTCATGGAAATAAAAGCAACTAATGATAATGTATTTTGTAAGCATTGTAAGTATTTAATGACAGTGGTACAAAAATGTAATTATTAACTGCACACTGTGGGTCAGATAGGGCTGCTCAATGTTTCTTTAATCCAGTTCAAAACAAATGTTAAAGGGACACTGAACCCATATGTTTTCTTTCATGATTCAGATAGAGCATGCAATTTTAAAGGGACATAATACTCATATATGCTAAATCACTTGAAACTAGGGTTGCCACCTTAAAATACAGAACACTTATAAGTTACACATGCTGCAGGGTGTGCAGGGAGGAATATGAATAGTGCTGTTTAGAAACATACATGTTCCTCCCTGCACACCCTGCAGCATGTGTAACTCATAAGTGTCTAGGAAAACATGGCCAACCCTACTTGAAACTGATGCAGTATAACTGTACAAAGCTGACAGGAAAATATCACCTGAGCATCTCTATGTAAAAAAAAGGAAGATATTTTACCTCACAATCTCCTTAGCTCAGCAGAGTAAGTTCTGTGTAAAAAGTTATCTTTCAGTTACTGCTCAACAACAGGTAAAAAAAAATAAAAAAATAAAGAAATGAACTGCAGCCAATCAGCATCAGCAACTGTGATCTCATGAGATTTCACTTAACTCTCATGAGATTTCATACGGCTAGATTTGGAGTTTTGTCGGTAACGACCCGAAAATCTAACGCCGGCTTTTTTACCAGAGTTGCTTACACAAGCGGCCAGCCTCAAAAACGTGCTCGTGCACGATTCCCCCATAGGATACAATGGGGCTGTTTGAGCTGAAAAAAAACCTAACACCTGCAAAAAAGCCGCGTTCAGCTCTTAACGCAGCCCCGTTGTTTGCTATGCGGAAACACCTCCTAAGTCTGCACCTAACACCCTAACATGTACCCCGAGTCTAAACACCCCTAACCTTACACTTATTAACCCCTAATCTGCCACCCCCGCTATCGCTGACACCTGCATTTTATTTTTAACCCCTAATCTGCCGCTCCGTAAACCGCCGCTACTTACATTATCCTTATGTACCCCTAATCTGCTGCCCCTAACACCGCCGACCCCTATATTATATTTATTAACCCCTAATCTGCCGCCCACAACGTCGCCCCCCACCTGCCTACACTTATTAACCCCTAATCCGCCTCACTAACCCTATAATAAATAGTATTAACCCCTAATCTGCCCTCCCTAATAACTTTATTATAATAGCGGTGCGGTCCTCTCGGCAGATTAGGGGTTAATAAGTGTAGGCAGGTGGAGGCGACGTTGAGGGGGGCAGATTAGGGGTTAATAAATATAATATAGGGGTCAGCAGATTAGGGGTACATAAGTATAACGTAGGTGGCGGCGCTTTGCGGTCGGCAGATTAGGGGTTAATTATTGTAGGTAGCTGGCGGCGACGTTGTGGGGGGCAGGTTAGGGGTTAATAAATATAACATAGGGGTCGGCGGTGTTAGGGGCAGCAGATTAGGGGTACATAAGTATAACGTAGGTGGCGGTCGGCAGATTAGGGGTTAAAAAAATTTAATCGATTGTCGGCGATGTGGGGGGGGCCTCGGTTTAGGGGTACATAGGTAGTTTATGGGTGTTAGTGTACTTTAGAGTACAGTAGTTAAGAGCTTTATAAACTGGCGTTAGCCCAGAAAGCTCTTAACTACTGACTTTTTTCCTGCGGCTGGAGTTTTGTCGTTAGATGTCTAACGCTCACTTCAGACACGACTCTAAATACCGGAGTTAGGAAGATCCCATTGAAAAGATAGGATACGCAATTGACGTAAGGGGATCTGCGGTATGGAAAAGTTGCGGCTGAAAAGTGAGCGTTAGACCCTTTTTTGAGTGACTCCAAATACCGGAGGTAGCCTAAAACCAGCGTTAGGAGCCTCTAACGCTGGTTTTCACGGCTAACGCCAAACTCCAAATCTAGGCCATAGTAAACTTCCTTCAACTGAATTTGTAAATAATATGAGTGTGCACAAATGCTCGCTCCTTTCGCTGTCCCGGAATAGACATACTGATTTGCTGCTTAGAAGTCCTTTACAATGGGATGTGGCTACTGAGGAACTTTTGAGGTAAAATAACTTACTTTTTTACATAGAGATGTTCAGGTGATATTTTCTAGTCAGCTTTTTACAGTTATGCTGCATCACTTTCAAGTGTTTCAACATTTGGATATCATGGCCCTTTAAGCAACTCAGTGATCATCAGAGCTCAAAAGCGCTTTGGCACTCACCCCTGGGATCTGGATCGTTTGCCACAGATGAAACAACTACAGGGGCTGAATAGCTTCAACCTCATGACCGGTGCTTTAAACAACTGCCAGGTAATACGTGGGTGCAGCTGCAACCCCCTGTTATCAGTAGAACTCCGCTACGTGCGTTTCACCCGCACTGCAAAACTTATTTTGGGCTTCATCTGGCCTGTGTACTTCAAAGTGATTGGTCAAAGCCTTTTTATTCACGTCATCCTGTATGACGTTTAGGGTGAAATAACTTTATTTGTATACAATGTTACTGCAGTCCTTCTGCAAGTAAGTCATTTTGTTGCAAAATACAAACATTTAAAGATAATACGCATTGTGTATATATCAAACATGCTGGATTCAAATTTTAAAACCATTATCGTTTTTGTTGTTGCTTATAACGTTCAAAAAACTTTTTTACTCTTTTTTAATGGCAGGCTTAAAAAAAAAACAATAATAGCAAAAATATTTAGCTGAATTTTTTTTTAACCCTTTCGTGACAGGGTTAAAGTGCCTACATCGGAACAACTGTTCCGATGTAGACAAATTGAAACTACGCGATCGTGCATACGATCGCGAGATTTCAATTATTGGATCGCATCTGGGGGGCGTCCCTACAATCCTAGGAACGCCCTCCAGACCGCGATTAAATCCCTGAAGCACAGAAGGCTTCAGGACAGCCGTTAGTTATGACGTTCCATTCCGTCATAACGGCTTTAAAGCCCAGTCTAATTATGACGGAATGGAACGGCATAACGGCTTTAAAAGGTTAAAGTGTTTACAAAGCAATATTTACATGATAAGACTGACTTATGGAAATCCTGACAATATGAATAGCCTAGAATATTTGCATTCTAGACTAATGTGACATGTGTATGCATAGCAAAACCAGATGGGAACTTTATATTTGTTTGTTATATTAGCCTATATTTTTGGTAGTTTACTAAGATCAGAATTTAATGCATTTACTTTCTAAAGGGTAAACTACTCCATAAATACCAACAAATTATTCCCCTGGGTTATGTTATACAACCAGGTAAGGTGATATATAGAAAAATAACCATTGCAGATATTCAGAGAAATGGGGCATCGTTAATCTCCTCATTTAAACCACTAGGAGTTACTGCTCTCAAATTGAAAATCAGCCTGCATGCCTTTTGCAATAAAAGTCTATATCATCTTCTCTTCCTTTCAAATCCACCTTTTCCAGACCCATCAGATTTAACTGGTTTTTGTTACTCTGGTGAAAGGTTTGGAAATGATGTGCCACACTGCTAGTTTCAATTTTATTTTTTTATATCTCTCTTGTGTTCCTTAATACGTTCTTTTAGCTTCCTATAGGTTCTTTCTATGTAATACATGGGAAAATGGCAGAATACTATGTACACTATTCCTTCCGATTTACAATTTATATTACCAACAATGTTATGAATCTTCCCCCATTTATCCACAAAATGGGCTCCCTGTTGCACATTTTTACATACAGAGCATCTTCTGAATTTCATATTGAATTCTTTGTATGTTAATTGCCTTAGCTAGTTTTGCCCTTCCTTTTTGTTATAGTGACTGGATACCAATATCTCTTTTAAGTTTGGTGCTTTTCTAGGGGTCATAAGGGGTCTATCCCCTACTATTTGTTTTATGTCACTATCTAAGGTTAAGACATCCCAATGTGTATGCATGATTGCTCTGATGTACTTCCATTTATTGTTATATTGGCTAATAAATCTTGCAACGGATTCTGACGTTTTTGCTTTTTCTGTATATAATAACTCAACTCTTGTACTTTGCTTAGCTGACCAATATACCTTCTTAAGATTTGCCTGTGAGTAACCCCTACTCACAAACCTCTCTCTTAACTTGTTAGCCTCAAATTTAAAGATGGACAATTCAGAGCAATTACAACTTTGTCTTAGGTATTGGCCTTTTGGTATATTGTTTATTAGTGATTGTCGGTGATGGCTGTCTGCAATCAGAAGGGAATTACCAGCTGTCGGTTTCCTATAGGTGCTAGTAACAAGTTTATTGTTTATTATCTTGATTGTAAAATCCAGAAATTCAATCATATTGCTACTCCAAGTATAGGTACATTTTAAGTTTAAATCATTTTTATTGAGAGTATTCATGAAGGTGTCAAGTTCCTTTGCTGTACCTTGCCAAAAAATAAAGATGTCCTCTATGAATCTCAACCTATACATCTGCCATAGATTTCATCATTGTCGAATACGTAATCTTTCTCCCACATACCAAGGTACAGATATGGCGATGCACAGCAAGTCCCCATGGCTGTCACTAAACTTTGTTGATAGTATTTATGGTCAAACATAAAGAAATTGTGTTCTAAGATGAACAACAATAGTGTTTCTACAAATTTAGTATGTTCATCATATTTGGATGCTCTCTGTTTGACATATGCAACTGCTGCTTGAACACCTTTTAAATGAGGAATTGAGGAGTATAGGGCCTCAACATCAATGGTGACCAGCAGCGTATTATCATTCACTAATAAACAGTCATTTTTTTTTCAAAGTATCTTGGGTATCTTTTATATATGATGTTAAAGTTACCAAGGAGGGTCTGAGACAATAATCCACATAGACTGAAATCCCCACTGTGAGGCTGCCTTAACCAGAAATAATAGGTCTGCCTGGGGGTGGAACCCTATTTCTATGTAGTTTGGGTATTGTATAGAATGTAGGGGTTCTGGGATGTTTATGAAGTAAATAATCCAATTCTTTCTTATTAAAAATACCTCTCTCAAATTCCTTATTAAGTATATTATCGATTTGAATTTTATATTCATCTGTAGGGTTGGATCTCAAAAGTTTGTACTGTTACAGATCAGCTAATTGATTTTTGCATTCAAGCACATAGTCATTAGTATTAAGAACTACAACATTACCGCCCTTATCAGATGGCTTTATAGTAATAGAGGTATGCTCTTTTAGGGCTTTAATTGCTTTTCTTTGTTTTACAGTTAAATTATCTGTGAAACCTGACCTACCATCTAATTTTGATATGTCCTTTTCAACAAGTTTGACAAAGTTATGTACACTGGGAACTACAGATAAAGCTGGCATGAAACTAGAGTTTTTCTTTAGATTTGTGTAAGAGCACATGGTAAAGGCTGAGGCAGAAATACAACACTTTGAGGAAACTTATAAATCTACACTGGAAGCAGATCAGGAACAGAACTGGTTGGATAATCTTACTAAGCAAATTCAAGAATTTGAGACAGAACTGACCACCTTTAAAAATCGTGAGTGGGACACTGTCACCCTGGATTATAAAGAGAAAAGGGTATATAGATACTAGCTCTAATCCTAGCATTAAAACCTATGCTAGGTTATTGGCTGAACAGACTCAGGATAGCTTTACACAGGCAAAACCACAGTGCCGTAACAATGTGACAAAAGAAGAATGGATGGCATTGGACACGTTAAGTAAGAGGAAGGATCTCATCTTTAGAGAAGCCGATAAGGGTGGCAAGCTGGTGATATTGGATTGCACCTATTACCAGCAAGAAGCAAGATCCCAATTGGAAGATGCCAGCACGTATAAACGACTTCCACATGATCCTATGAGGATATTTAAGTCTCAGATTGACTGGGTGTTGGATCAGGCTTTAAAAGAAGGATGGCTAGATAAGAATGATGCTAACTTCATGACAGTACAGTATCCTTGTATTCCAGCCTTCTACATTCTGCCGAAGGTGTATAAGCATCCCACCTGTCCCCCTGGTAGGCCAATAGTGTTGTATATTGGTTCACTCTTACAACCAATTGCCACATACCTTGATAAGTTTCTTCAACCACTGGTACAGAATATGCCATCTTTCCTATTGGACTCAATGAGTCTGATTAAGAAGATGAAACTTCTTCCGAAATTGAAGAACTATTGATTTTGGTGACACTTGATGTGGTGAGCTTGTACACCGTGATACCCCATGAACAGGGGCTCATGGCTATTAGTAAGCAATTAAATTGTTATCCCAATGTGGGACCTACAGTGGACCTCACCTGGGACCTCCAGTGGAGCTCATCCTCAAGTTACTTGAGATGAGCCTAACCAGGAACTATTTAAAATTTGAAAAATCTTTTTACCTACAGCTCATGGGAATGGCGATGGGGTCAAACATAGCCCCATCGTACGCCAACCTGTACATAGCTCAATTCGAAGAGTGGGATACATGATCAAATAAAATACTTCAAGAGATACATTGATGATTTGTTCCTACTCTGGAGTGGCACAGAGGTTGAATTGCAGAATTGGTTTACAGCACTTAATGAAGCTATCACGTCTCTGCAATTCAAGATGACATGCACGACAAGATCGTTGACTTTCTAGATTTGAGAGGGTAATTGAAGGATGGTAAACTCTGCACAACTCTATTCAGAAAAGAGGCGGATTGAAATTACTTATTGAATGCAACCAGCTGTCACCCTCCATCCCTAACAAATGCTCTGCCAATCTCCCAATTCAAAAGGGTGGTGCGTAATAACAGCGAGATGTCCCGAGTCCAGGAACAGCTGTTAGAAATAAAAAACAGATTTCTGCAAAGGGGTTATAGAGAAAAACACATCCAACAACATCTCAATACTTTTCAGAATATGGACCAAGAAACTGCCTTCATGACATTTGAACGACAGCAACAAGAAGAGAAAATGATCCTTACTACAGCCTACACGGCAGGTAAAAGAGAACTTCCTCAGCTATTGAAACAGGACTGGCATATATGTAGAGTCTGACAAGAACTTGCCATTTAAAAATATGCAACACCCTAAAGTGGGTTAAAGAAGATCCTAATCTATTAGGAACATCCTGGTCAAGGTGGATCCGGTACATAGCTATAAGACTGCCACTTGGCTACTACAAGTGAAACCTGGCTGTTATAGATGTGCTCTATGCACCACCTGTAAAGATCTATTAACCACCAATCGTAACTTCTCAATCCAACATAAGTAACCTGCACTACAACTTTTATTGGGTATTTGCTGCACTGTCCGTGTGGGTTATTCTATGTTGGAAAAATGGTGGATGACCTCTGGACGTGTATGGCCAATCACTGTACATCAATTAGAGCTGTTATTAAAAATCAAGAGTCCAAACAACCTGTGGCTAAGAATTTTGCACTGAGTGGCCATACAGTGTCTGATTTGAGGTACATGATAGATCACATCCCCCCTCCAGTTAGAAGGGTATAGAGGTAAGATGTTGTTGCAGTGCAAGTCATGGTGGATATTTAACCTGGGAACTCTGGTGCCCAGGGGTTTTAATACACACCTTGACTGGCACTGTTTTCTCTAACTGCATACTTCCTACTGAATTGTAATACAAGGCATTGTATTGGCTGTTGAGTGCGGAACTCTTTTAAGGTTAGGTCAAGTTTCTTGTTAATATTATATAGGGTAGTTTGTAAAAAGTTTATCCTAGCTGTTTTTGTCCTCTTCTGCCTATATTACACTGCATTTAGGATTTTAGTTATGCATAGTTTATTATTCTCTAAACATTCATATTAAGGGTTGTGGCAATCAATTATATATATATATATATATATATATATATATATATATATATATATATATATATATATATATATATATATATATATATATATAAAAAGATATTGGATTGTGTGTTGTATACCAATATATAATATAGTGCATTGAGTTCATTAGTCTCCCTGCTGCAGATAGAAATATTGATTGTCATGTTTTTTGTAAAGATCATGTTGTTTAACAAAGAATATGTTTGCGCTATTACAGCTTTTTCACACAGTACATGATGATGATATAGTAGTAATAAGCAGACTTATTGTTATATATATACAGTATCTCACAAAAGTGAGTACACCCCTACACTATTTTATTATATCTTTTCATGTGACAACACTGAAGAAATGACACTTTGCTACAATGTAAAATAGTGAGTGTACAGTCTGTATAACAGTTTAAATCTGCTGTCCCCTCAAAATAATTAAAAACACAGCCATTCATGTCTAAACCGTTGGCAACAAAAGTTAGTACACCCCTAAGTGGAAATGTCCAAAGTGTCAATATTTTGTGTGGCCACCATTATATTCCAGCATTGCCTTAACCCTCTTGGGCATGGAGTTCACCAGAGCTTCAAAGGTTGCCACTGGAGTCCTCTTCCACTCCTCCATGATGACATCACGGAGCTGGTGGATGTTAAAGACCTTGCGCTCCCCCACCTTCCATTTGAGGATGTCCCACAGATGCTCAATAGGGTTTAGATTTGGAGACATGCTTGGCCAGTCCATCACCTTTACCCTCAGCTTCTTTAGCAAGGCAGTGGTCATCTTAGAGGTGTGTTTGGGTTCGTTATCATGTTGGAATACTGCCATGCGACCCAGTCTCTGAAGGGAGGGGATCATGCTCTGCTTCAGTATGTCACAGTACATGTTGGTATTCATGGTTCCCTCAATGAACTGTAGCTCCCCAGTGCTGGCAGCACTTATGCAGGCCCAGACCATGACACTCCCACCACCATGCTTGACTGTAGGCAAGACACACTTGTCTTTGTACTCCTCAACTGGTTGCCACCACACACGCTTGAAACCATATGAACCAAATAAGTTTATCTTGGTCTAATCGGTCCACAGGACATGGTTCCAGTAATCCATGTCCTTAGTCTGCTTGTCTTCAGCAAACTGTTTGCGGGCTTTCTTGTGCATCATTTATAGAAGAGGCTTCCTTCTGGGATGACAGCCATGTAGACCAATTTGATGCAGTGTGCGGCGTATGGTCTGAACACTGACAGGCTGAACCCCCCACCCCTTCAACCTCTGCATTAATGCTGGCAGCACTCATACATCTATTTACCAAAGACAACCTCTGGATATGACGCTGAGCACGTGCACTCAACTTCTTTAGTTGACCATGGTGAGGCCTGTTCTAAGTGGAACCTGTCCTGTGAAACCGCTGTATGGTCTTGTCCACCGTGCTGCAGCTCAGTTTCAGGGTCTTGGCAATCTTCTTATAGCCTAGTCCATCTTTATGTAGAGCAATAATTTTCTTTTTTAGATCTTCAGAGAGTTCTTTGCCATGAGGTGCCATGTTGAACTTCCAGTGATAAGTATAAGAGAGTGTGAGAGCGATAACACCAAATTTAACACACATGCTCCCCATTCACACCTGAGACCTTGTAACACTAATGAGTCACATGACACCGAAGAGGGAAAATGGCTAATTGGGCCCAATTTGGACATTTCCACTTAGGGGTGTACTCACTTTTGTTGCCAACGGTTTAGACATTAAGGCTGTGTTTTGAGTTATTTTGAGGGAACAGCAAATTTACACTGTTATACAGGCTGTACACTCACTACTTTACATTGTAGCAAAGTGTAATTTCTTCAGTGTTGTCACATGAAAAGACATAATAAAATATTTACAAAAATGTGAGGGGTGTACTCACTTTTGTGAGATACTGTATGTCACAAATACCACAGGATTTAGCTGCTAAGGGGTTAATTCTGTTTAGCCTGTGAGCTAAAAAAGATTTATTTTTCAAGAAGAACTGTCTGTTTGTGTTTTCTTTGAAGTGCCACGAGCACTTCCACCACATATTATTGTGTATGCATTGAGTCATAAAACCAGTCAACCTGTCAGCTCCAGAGATATACCACCGTGCTTTTTCCCCATATCCTGATGAGGTCAATAAAAGGACATTGGTCTAATGTATATATGTGTTTGAAGCAGATTAGGACATTAAATGAAGGGAAATATGACAACCCTGTCATACTTGGTATCAGATTGATTCTCCCAATGAAACTAAGAAATTGCCTGTCAGTATATATGAAAATAGATTTACCTAGCAGAAATTATAATGGGTTCTATAATTTCAGGCAAAGACTTAGTTTATTGAAGGTCATAAAGACAGGGGGGTTTCTTAGCCCATCCAGGAGGGTGTGGTCAGGCAACTTGATCTCTGGAAAATAGGTATAAGTGTCAGGAATTTCTCTGTCTCTTTAAGGGAGGATTTCCACCTCTTGTTTCTGATTGGTCTTTCCCTTCTTAAAACAGGTGTTCAATCTATACACCTTGCTCAGTATTGTTTAATCCTTCCTAAAAGCTAGGTCACATACAAGCCTAATCTAATACTTTGAACAGCTTTGCTCATTGACTTTTATTTCTCTGTCATTCAGGACAAACCACTGCTGGAAAACTTAATGTAACGCTGTCTCTGGTTTTACAACCCTCTCCGGAATTCTACAACCTCTCCTAATCTTGCAGCCTTACAGGATTACAACTACAAGCTAACATCAAGACAGGTACATACTTTAATCCTCTTCAATCAAACGAATATCTCTCTGCCTGCTTCATTTTTTTCAGTACACGGAGCTGCTGCTGTAGTGACGATACGTCACTTCCGGTTTTGCTAACTGCAGCACTTTCACTAGACATAACGATATCAAGTAACGGAGAGATTAAGCAGGTACAGACTTGTAATTATATTGGTCAATTTCAACACTTGTTTGTCAAAAGTAAAAGGATTGTGTGTAATGAACTGTCTGCTCCTACAAGCTAACTAAAACAACTACTTACCTGTATTCAGTAACAACAAGCAAAACGTTCCCTGACAAGGCACAAGTGCTCTGAGTTATTTCATATTAACTATCCACGTAACTAGAGACTAATATTTCTCCTAAAAAAGTATACCACATGGTTTATTAGTTTCAATCTAATTTCTGACTAAAGCTGTGCTAAATTCTATTTCTTATCCAGTGTAAATTATACTGAGATATAGAAACAACTAAGTAAATCCTCATCACTAACGCAGAAGTTACTCTCCCCATAGTGACTTTGAATTTAGAGGTGAATACAAACCATTAATTTTGCAGTTGTGTTCCACTTGATATTATTGGAGTGTTGTAACATATCATAACAGATTACTGAGCCTAAAAAAGAAATGGAACCAGCAAAATTACCGCTCAGAAAGTGGACCTGTTAGCACAAGGCTTACATGATATGCAAGTAGAGAATGTGGCCTTAAGAACTGTTATAAGAGATTCTATTGCAGTAAGGGTTAACCAAGCAGAAACACTACCAGAACCTAAAATTTCTATGCCAGAAACTTTCTCTGGAAACAGGAAGAATTACAGACAATTTAAAAATGCTTGCCATCTTTTATTTCAAATGAAACCACGCACATACCCGACTGAAAGAGTTAAAGTGCTAACAAAATTTATTTTCTTAGAGGGAAACCTAGGAATTGGGCAGACCGATTCTTTGAAACTGATGACTCTATTTTAGGTTCCCTTAATGAATTTTTTTTTAGCAATGGATGAACTTTTTCAGGACACTGATATTCAACTGACTGCCGAAAATTGCATGAGAGGACTTAAACAAGGCAAAAGGCCTGTGGAGGAGTATATCTCCGATTTCAAACAATACGCCTCAGATACTCTCTGGAGTCCTGTAGCTTTAAGGAACCAGTTCCGAATTGGTCTGTCTGAGGCCTTGAAGGACGAATTCGCCCGGATTGAGTTACCTAAAACTCTTGATGATTTCATGAGAACCGCTACTCAGATCGACCGCCGCCTAAGAGAAAGAAAGGCAGAACGATATACCACAGATGTTAAGCTAAAAAGTAACACTTTTATTCATCAGAGCAATACTCCTAATATCAACAAATCTCAAAGCGAACCTATGGAGATAGGAATCTTGAGAGGTCCACTTAGTTCAGAAGAAAGATACAGAAGAAAAACTAAAAATTTATGTATGTATTGTGCAAACCCCTCACATACCGTCCAGGACTGTACAGTATTGATGAGAACAAAAAATTTTAAGTCTTCAGCCTTTTCTACCTCTTTGCTATCTTTACCTAGACCTGATGACGCTTATTGTACCTTGTCTCTATCCTTACAGCTGGAACAAAACAGGCTGACGATTGATAACGCTATAATAGATTCTGGGGCTTCAGGGAATTACATTGATGAACAGTTTTGCCTAACTAACAAGATACCCCTGATAACAAAAAGAATTCCCATTTCCATCAGAGTCATTGATGGGTCATCAATGGCTTCAGGACCTGTAACACATGAAACTGTACCTATTTTTGTTATTGTTTCTGGTCATATTGAAAAACTATGTTTTGATGTTTTACCTTCTCCTCATTTTACTTTGGTACTAGGTTTGAAGTGGCTGAAACTTCACAACCCGTCTATTGTGTGGTCCCCATTTAAAATAAAATTTCTTTCTGATTATTGCAGACAAACATGTTTCCATAGTCAGTTATTGTTACACCTTGATTCCACTACTGATGTAGTTCCAAATGAATACATAGATTTCTTAGACGTCTTTAGTAAAACAGAAGCAGAGAACTTGCCTCCTCACAGGGTATATGACTGCCCTATTGAACTACAACCAGTTTCCAGAATTCCTTATGGGCATTTATATCCCTTAAGCAATCCAGAATTAGAACATCTAAAAGAATATTTACAGGAAAATTTAAGAAAAGGCTTTATCAGAAATTCAACATCACCTGCTGGAGCTGGTATTTTATTTGTTCGCAACAAAGACTCCACTCTTAGACCCATAATTGATTACTGTGAGCTCAATAAAATCACTATTAAAAACTGATATCCGCTGCCTTTTATTCCTGAGATGATTGAGAGACTTTCTGAAGCTACTATATTTTCAAAACTGGACCTAAGAGGTACAACCTGATTCGCATCAAGGAAGGGCAAGAGTGGTTAACGGCTTTCAGAACCAGGTATGGACTCTTCGAGTACCTGGTAATGCCGTTTGGGCTATGTAATGCCCCCGCCATGTTCCAACATTTCATAAATTATGTTTTTCGTGATTTGTTGGACGTGTGCGTTGTTATTTATTTGGATGATATTCTTATTTATTCCAAAACCAAAGAAAGATCATGTAAAGCATGTAAGATGGGTCTTGTCTCGTCTTAGGGCCCATAAACTTTATGCGAAACCTGAGAAGTGTAAATTCCATATTACTCAAGTTTCTTTCTTGGGATATAACATCTCCCCTCAAGGCATTCAAATGCAAATGGGAAAAGTCACTTCTGTACAAGATTGGCCAGAACCAAAATCAAGGAAAGAATTACAGAGATTCTTGGGTTTTTCCAACTATTATAGGAAATTTATAAAGAACTTCTCATCACTGGTCAAACCGTTAACTAAATTAACTGGATCAAATACATCTTTTCATTGGGGACCCGATGATCAAAACGCATTTGAATTGCTAAAGAAACGGTTTACTACTGCTCCAATTCTACGTTTCCCAAATCCTCAACATCAATATACTTTGTAAGTAGACTCATCGGATTATGCTATTGGGGCAGTTCTCTCTCAACAAAAATCCTTAAAAGATCCTCTTCATCCCATTTCATACTATTCCAAAACAATGTCTCCTGCTGAAAGGAATTATGCAATTGGAGATAAGGAGCTGTTGGCCATCCAACGCTCTCTCGAACATTGGAGACATCTCCTCGAAGGTACTAAATACCCAATCAATATCTACACAGATCATAAGAATCTGCAATATCTCCAGACTAACAAAACACTCTCAGCTCGACAGGTCCGTTGGAGCCTGTATTTTGACTGCTTCAACTTCAACATCATATATAGGCCAGCGTCAAAGAACAGGAAAGCGGAAGCATTATCACGCTGTCCTGAAAGACCAATGGACAACCCTACCAGATCCTCAATTCTACCTCCCGAATGTTTTATTGGAATAACAACTTCTATTCTCACAGAACTCAAAACATATTATACGGACCACCCTCAACCTCTTGAACCAAACCTCTTACAAATTTCAGGTTTATTTTATCATGGTGAACAACTCTATCTACCTGAACATTTAAGATTGCAGGTAATTACTTTCGCCCATGATTCCCCTTTATCTGGACACCCATGTATCCAACGGACATTAGAAAACATTAAACAGACTTTTTGGTGGCCCGATATGAAGACTTCTATTCGAGATAATGTAACAACTTGCAAGGTATGTGCTACATCTAAACCTGAAAGAAAAGCCCCTTATGGACTGTTAATGCCTCTTCCAGTTCCGCAAAGACCTTGGCAACATGTGTCAATGGACTTTATTGTCTATCTACCACCTTCCAATAACCAGACTACTATTTTCATTGTCATTGACATATTTACCAAAATGGCACATTTTGTGCCGTATCATAAGACACCTACCTCATCAGAAACTGCTCATCTCTTTCTTTACAACATTGTTAAACTACACGGCATACCCCCCATATTAACAACAGATAGGGGTACTCAATTTACTTCTCAATTCTGGTCCAAATTATGTGAATTAACTCAAATTGACCATCGTTTCACCACTGCTTTCCACCCACAAACCAACGGGCAATCTGAAAGACTGAACCAATGGTTAGACCACTATCTTAGATGTTATTGTTCGTACCACCAAACGGATTGGATAAAATTCCTGGCTATGGCAGAATATGCCTACAATAACTCTGTGAACACCTCAACAAAGATGACACCCTTTTTTGCGAATTACGCATATCACCCTGACTTCAACTTGTCTACTCATGGTTCTCCTGATTCTCCATTGGTTGATGATTTATGTAATAGCTTACAGGAAAACTTTAATCACATTAAAGAGAACATTCTTACTGCCCAAAGCAGTCAAAAACATTACTATGACCTCCGAAGGAGGAAACTTCCTGCTTATGTCATAGGGGACTTAGTCTGGCTGTCCACTAAAAACTTAAAACTCCAAATTCCATCCAAAAAATTGGCTACACTTTTTATTGGACCATTCCCTATAGAAAGGATCATTAATGAAAATGCCATCAGACTCAGTTTACCTTCTTCTATTAAGATTCACCCTACTGTACACGTATCTTTAGTTAAACCATATGTTAAAACAAGAGATCAGAAATTACTGTTGCCTCCCAGTAACCCGGTTCTTGATGAGAATGAGTATGAGGTCGAATCTATACTCGATTCAAGATATCGTAACGGTGTTCTTCAATATTTAGTGAGATGGAAGAACTACTCATCAGCAGATGACTCTTGGGAACCTATTTCCAATCTCAACTCTCCCCGTTTGCTCTCGATTTTCCATCGTCGTCATCCGGATCGTCCTCGACCTCTCAATGTGGAACAGCATCTTTGAGGGGGGGATCATGTCAGGAATTTCTCTGTCTCTTTAAGGGAGGATTTCCACCTCTTGTTTCTGATTGGTCTTTCACTTCTTAAAACAGGTGTTCAATCTATACACCTTGCTCAGTATTGTTTAATCCTTCCTAAAAGCTAGGTCACATACAAGCCTAATCTAATACTTTGAACAGCTTTGCTCATTGACTTTTATTTCTCTGTCATTCAGGACAAACCACTGCTGGAAAACTTAATGTAACGCTGTCTCTGGTTTTACAACCCTCTCCGGAATTCTACAACCTCTCCTAATCTTGCAGCCTTAAAGGATTACAACTACAAGCTAACATCAAGACAGGTACATACTTTAATCCTCTTCAATCAAACGAATATCTCTCTGCCTGCTTCATTTTTTTCAGTACACGGAGCTGCTGCTGTAGTGACGATACGTCACTTCCGGTTTTGCTAACTGCAGCACTTTCACTACAAGCAGCCACTGTGAGGACATAACGATATCGAGTAACAGAGAGATTAAGCAGGTACAGACTTGTAATTATATTGGTCAATTTCAACACTTGTTTGTCAAAAGTAAAAGGATTGTGTGTAATGAACTGTCTGCTCCTACAAGCTAACTAAAACAACTACTTACCTGTATTCAGTAACAACAAGCAAAACGTTCCCTGACAAGGCACAAGTGCTCTGAGTTATTTCATATTAACTATCCACGTAACTAGAGACTAACATTTCTCCTAAAAAAGTATACCACATGGTTTATTAGTTTCAATCTAATTTCTGACTAAAGCTGTACTAAATTCTATTTCTTATCCAGTGTAAATTATACTGAGATATAGAAACAACTAAGTAAATCCTCATCACTAACGCAGAAGTTACTCTCCCCATAGTGACTTTGAATTTAGAGGTGAATACAAACCATTAATTTTGCAGTTGTGTTCCACTTGATATTATTGGAGTGTTGTAACATATCATAACAATAAGAATTTTGTTTTTAACTATAAGATTGTCATTCTTACAAGGGAGGCTGTGACAACACAGAGTAAGGACCAAATTGCTTCATGCCATCTCTCTGGTAACAGATTCCAAAGACTAGTAAAGTATTCAATCTGTTTTTCTCCTTTTTTTATTTTAAAAACTGTTTGCTGTTTGTAATTTTATTTGTAACAACTTTTTATTCATAATGCATTGTGCATAATATTTTTGGCATAATAAATAATTCCTTTATTAAGCTTTGGCCTTTGTCTAATAATTGAACCACGTTACTGAAAGGGCTGGCGTATTAGAACTGTATAATTTAGGTTATTCTCTGCTAAATTGTATTCTGAGAGTTAATGTGTAAGTATGGGTTTTTCCTTAGGATTTTCCCTTTAATAAATCATAAGTGGTGGCAGTTTTTGAGCTAGCTATTATAGTTAGTTTAGTGTGGGTGGCATTAAAGGGGAGTTTTGGGCATTTCTTTTAAGTCTAGTACAGACTAGAGAGTTTTGTTAACCCTTGCACCCACTGAACTAAATCACAAGCTGGCCTGGTGTGGCTAGATTGTGATATATTAGTGACAGTAGAAGGGGTCTGATAACCCTTTCTGTGCCAAATAAGTGACTGGCGCAGGGTTGGATAACCCTGGTCGTCACACTGTATATGACGTATGCTGAAGCACTTTGTGGTGCCCAAAGATCTATAATGTTGCCTGGTGTCCCTATTTGTTTTATTTTAAAATTCATTAAAATTATGGTGGAGATCCCTGAAATGAGATTTACCTAAGCAGCATTCAGAAATATATCTGCTACTGACGAGTTCTAATAAGAACGAAACAGGCTGTCTAGTAGGTATGAGCGAATGTTTCTAAAAATTCGAAATTTAAAACGAATTTTGATACATTCGTTCATTCGTTCATTCGAATCGAATTTTGAATGTTTATATAATATTCTATTTTTGAATTTTCGTTTTTGAATTTTTCAATAAAATGTGAATAGTATTTGTTCGAATAATAGAATGTTTAGCTATGTAATTAATTCAATTTCGAAATGTAATATTCGAATTCGAATGTGACATTCGAATTTGAATGTAACATTCAAATTTGAAATAGTATTTCTAGTCTATAACTGTGTTTAATAAATGTAATATTCGAATTTGAATGCTACATTCAAATTTGAATGTCACATTCGAATTTGAAGTAGTATTTCTAGTCTAATACTGTGTTTTAAATATAATATTCGAATTTGAATGTGACATTCGAATTCGAATGTCACATTCGAATTTGAAATAGTATTTCTAGTCTAATACTGTGTTTTTTAAATGTAATATTCGAATTTGAATGTAACATTCGAATTCGAAATAGTATTTCTAGTTTGCAACTGTGTTTAATAAATGTAATATTCAAATTTGAATGTGATATTCGATTCATATGTGACATTCAATTCGAATGTGACATTCAAATTCGAAATAGTATTTCTAGTCTAATACTGTGTTTTATAAATGTAATATTCTAATTCGAATGTGACATTCAATTCGAATTTGATATTCGATTCGAATGTGACATTCGAAATAGTGTTTCTAGTCTACAATTGTGTTATAAATGTAATATTCTAATTCGAATGTGACATTCGAATGTAACATTCGAATATTACATTTGAATTCGAATGTGACATTTGAATTCAAATGTGACATTCGAAAAACTGTAAATAACATTTTAAAATCTAATTTTTAAGAATATTCGTTCTTATCAACATTCTATTATGTAAATCGAATTTCTACAATAACATTCATTCTAACATTCAAATTCAAATATAAACACATTCACCCATCCCTACTGTCTAGCAGTGATTTCTTTATTTGCTAAATTAACACTATTAAGAGATCGCTGTGTTAAAACAGTATTTGAAGCAAAAAGTCTGAGATTTTGCATATCTAATTTGCATATCTTACCCAGGATCCTCTTGTGCATTGGTAACGATGTATATGGTGTTTTACTGGGGAAAAGCAAGTAGGGAAACTTGCCTCGATGTGCTAATTTCCTATGCAAATTAGTTGTTATTGTTTTATTTTAGACACGCTGCGTTCCTGTGTTGATGGTGGGCCAGCACTTTTTGTATTATGCAAAACAGACTGTCAAATATCCAAAATGCAGAGTATAGAAAACCTTGCATCTGAACAAAACTTCACAAGTTCAAGTATCATTAAGAGATTTGTCCCATTACAAGTGGAGCACTATTTTAACGTGTGCCTGTAAAGGGGCAAATTTGCCCATTTACAGGAGTACATTACATAACCACCTATTACAAGTGGCTGGTTAATGCTCCCACAACTCGCGGTTTCACTTTGCGTCAGAGGTCAGACCTTTAATGAAAAATATGTGCCCCAATCGCCGAATAAATTAGACAGATCTTTGACATAAAGATATGAGCATTTTTATTTTTTAATAAAAAACTGCACTTTATAAGGAGCAGTTATAAGGAGTTAAAGTAAGGTGATGTGGGGTGTTTGTAAAAAAAAAATGACACTGAACGTGCCTTTACATAAATGTGGATGGGGACTGTGTTATTACTGAAAATATATATGTATATGCTTATATGCATATATCATTGCACCTAACTTTTACGAAAAGGCCAAAATATTTCATTATTGCAAGTGAAAAATTATTGTAATATAAATTCATTATTTATTTTGCAGCCTTTTGCTGTAAAATACATCTTTGTTTGACATTCTCCCACAGCAGCTTGGGTTAATACTTTTAGGCAATTTATGTGACTTTTGTTTACTTTTCCCTCCCTGCCTCCCTAAACTACTATGGTGTCACATGCTTTTAAAATGTGCATTATCAGTTTTTCATGATAGGAAAATAATTCTTTGCAATAGTAGCTTCCAGGCCCGGACTGGCCATAGGGCATGCCGGGCAAATGCCCGGTGGGCTGCCAGGTCCCTTAGCCCCGCCCACAAACTGGATCCCTTAGCCAGACAGGGTTTGTCCTGCGGTGCTGAGATAGTGTTCAGTAGTACCCGCCTGCCTATCCCCCTGCCTATCCCCTGTTGGCATAAAGACAACGAGTCCTGGCCTGTCTCACTGTTTACCGGGCCAGTTCCCTGGCTCCTGAGTGACTGTATTAATTACAGCTCTGGGACAGGAGAGACTCAGCACTGGTTGCTGTAGGGCTGCTAAGATAAGTGAGAAACGCAAGATGGGCTGTTTTAGGGAGTGCAATCCTGCGCAGCTGGACTCTGCAACCTGTAGAATGCGTGCACTCAATATAACCACTGTTTATCCGGGAACTCTACAATTCAAAGTTTAGTGCAAATTGTTACTCCCTCCCTGACCCTGATTGATTATAACATACAATACAGTCAGAGGGCCACTGACTGTATTTCATGTTATTATCAATCAGGGTCAGGGAGGGAGTAACAATCTGCACTGAACTTTGAATTGTAGACTTCCCGCTTAAACAGCGGTTATATCGAGCACGCACACAGCGTTCTACAGGTTGCAGAGTCCAGCTGCGCAGGATCGCACTCCCTAAAAGAGCCCATCTCGCATTTCCTAGAAACCAAGGACGCGCAGCAGAGCAGGCCAAATATTAGCTGGAATGGCTAAGATAACAGGGGGGCTACTCAATAAGTTTGCAGGTGCACAGAGTTTACAATGAGCTCACAAATGAAGTCTGCAAACCGCTTAAACTCGGCTCAGGGAGGATCACCTACCAAAGGGTAAGTAGTCTGGTAGAAACCTTTTTTTCTTAATATGTGCTTTACTGTGTCAAAAATATTACCTGCTCAGTTAAATTAGTTGGTAATAATAGTCTATTAAAAATTGATGATCAAAGTATTGAAGTGTAGTAGCATATGTGCATCTATTTTACACATTCTCAGAGATCCAGTGACATATTCATACTTTAATACACAGTAAGGATAAAAAAATAAGCAATTAATAATATATTGCAAATGGGAAGAGGTAGATGAGCAATATAGTATTGGGACATGAAAGCTATATAAAAAGCTCTTTAAGCCATATATTGTTATGACCTGTGGGCATTGGGCTAATAAATAAATACAGAACATCAGCACTTGTAGGTAATTTGGGCGCCACAGTATATTTTAATATATATATATATATATATATATATATATATATATATATATATATATATATATATATATATATATATATATATATATATATACATACTGTAAATGGCAGTGTTAGTTACATTAGCTAAATTACCAGTGATGCATGACATGTTGTTATTTCTAGAACCACCAATTTGCTGTCCTGCAAAGTATGCTTTTGCATTCAGTGTTGTTATTGAACAATATATTTTGGAACATAAGTGCTTATATAAATTAGAACTCATTTGTTTTGTGAATAATTTATGGTAATATGGGTTGTGAAATAGTAATTAGTTTATTATTAGTAAGTGAAGACTTAATATATAAGCCTCTCTGTCTCTATCATCTATTTTATATTAGAGAACTCATAAGAGTGACCATTTATAATTATATCAGAATTTAATTTAGAGGTGCATCCATATTGCTAGAGCAATTTAAAGTAATGTTTTAATAGGATAGTTTTGAGCACATTGGTATGGAACTGTTACCTCTAGGGTTTCCACGTCAGCCATGTATTCTTGGACACTTATAAGTGTAACTCATAAGTGTCCGGGAAAAAATGGCTGAGGTGGCAACCCTAGTTACCTCTGATGATGGATCAAGACCTACATTTCTGTTTGCAGAATTTGTCCCACTCACAGGCTCACAAGTGCACAGACTTAACTCTCACACACAGACTACTCACTAGTACACTGAGTTACACACACAGATTCACTAGTGCACATACTTACTCTCACATACACAGACTCACTAGTACAGACTTACTCTCACATACACAGACTCACTAGTGCAGACTTACTCTCACATACACAGACTCACTAGTGCAGACTTACTCTCACATACACAGACTCACTAGTGCAGACTTACTCTCACATACACAGACTTACTAGTGACATACTTATGCTCAAATACACAGATTTACTCTAACACACATAGACTTACTGGTGTGCAGACATACACTCACAAATGCAATCTAACTAGTGCACAGACTCTCACATACACATACTCACTTGTACATATATAAATTAAAATACACATACTTCTATAAGAGTAGGGGGCGCCCTAAATTGCAATTATAACAATGGTAAGATATAATCCTATTGTATACAGATTTCTAGCGATCAGATCAGAACAATCAAATGTGAGATACAATAAAAAATAATAAAAAATAAAATAAAATACAATGCCACAAAATATAATGTAACAATTTATACAACAAGTGAGGGACACTTGATATTAGTTGTAACAGTTCAGATTACTTAGTAAAAAGTCACTGTGAGGAGGACAGAAATGATAGAGGCAGCAATCTGTAGAGAATCCGGCCGGGATCCTAAGAAGATGATCTAAAAAACATAAGAGAGACAGATGCGCCACATGGCCCAATATTGTTTGTTCAGCGGGGTAGATATATTCTAGTGGTACCAATATTAACTCACAATCTAGGAAGCACTCCAGTTAGTGCAGCAGGAGCAGTCTGGGATTAGTCACAGTCACCCAGCAGACCGACCTCTAGGGCAGAGTGGTATGTTTCTGTGATGGAAATACAAGCAAACACAAAAGTGCCTATATGGCCTAGTACTGTTTGAACCAGAGGATGATGTTGTGTATATTTGAAAATATACTCACAATTTGTATAGCATCTTCATTGATGCTAATCAGGCAGGAAGGGGTCAATACAGTCACCCAACAGACTATGGCAGGTTCTCACAGCAGGCAGAGCAGCAGAGATCCCAGGGATCAGATTAGGTCCAAATGATACACAATAGCAAGTGTTTAAATAAAAAGTTGATACTTTACTTGATAAAACAAATAAAAACAAGCGACGCGTTTCTCAGCACACAGGCTGTTTCCTCAGGCTTATAAAATGTAACTAAAACACTTGCTATTTATAACAAACAATTGTAACAACCTAATTAAGCACACATGTTTGGGGGAGTGACAGAGAGCAAATCCCTATGGTAACATCCTATCACAATTTACTATGATGAGTGGTAAATACGATACAGTAAATAACTAACTTTCTAATACAAAAAAATCCTCAGAGATTGTACATGTTTTGTCTCTTATGAATATATCAAACTCACACAAATTAGGAGATACTATTGGGCACCACCTAACCTAGTGGCGATTTTATGATTCCCTATGCGATTTTAATAATGTTACTTATATAAGTTTATTTTATTAGGCCGTGTAAGCTAAGATAATTTGTAATTACCATTAGGATATATTACCTTGATCTTGTATAAATACCGATGTTTGTTTGTGTTTAATTCCTTATCGGCGTTCCCTAATGGAGTCTGCGCATGCGTATGCGCTCATCTATCGGTCATTGCATGGCAGGAGCGCATGCGTGTAATGGAGTCAGACACATTGGGTCTAGCCAATGAAATAGAATCCAACCTTGGGCCAATCAAATGGTGGATATCCCATCATGTGATATGCCCGATTCAGTCCTTAGAATATATATTATAGATCGGAGCAGCGGATAGCAGGTCCAATCCAAGACAATGCAGGCGGAACTGTTAAAGACAGTCTGTCAGAAACTAATTAACACTAAAGTCCGTGCATTCATATAGGGCTAAGATGTACAGGTCAGAGATATATAATTCGTGATAGTCAGTTACTACTATATTTATCGAGTCACTGATCACATGACAAACTCATAATAACAACCAGTCAGCGGTGGGTATTGTAGCCTATCAAATTAATAAATGACCATGGTGTGTCAGTAGGGAACAAGGTCTGTAAAGAAGTGTCAAATGTTGTTGGTATGAATGTTGGAGAGCGACACACGCTCACCGAGAGGCTCCAGATTGTTGAGCTTAATACAATAATAAATTAAGGTGTTTGTTCCTAGCCATCAAACTCAATAACAGCATTAGTGACAATTTAATTTTTTGAAGTCAGAATGCTATTAAACTATAATGTGAACATAAAAGTGAAATGAAATATATAATGAATGTTTATAACAAGTGAAAATTGTAACTCAAATGAAATTCCTAAATAAATGCAAATCATGCAAGTATTACCTAATAGCCTGCTATTAGATGATAAATTTAGTAAGCCACATTTATGAAAATTGTATAAGACATGTTGGAAAAGAGTTGTTTAAATAGCAGGTATAAACATATTATAAAAAATGGAATATTCCTAATAAATATTAGGAACACTTAAGTGATAATAGTGACTAATGTGGACCATATAAATTCTCATGGTGCCATGGTGTAAGAACGTTACTAATAAGTGGTGGGGACTAGTGTATATAAATGTAACTAGAGTTGGTGATAGTAACTATAGTTAAGTGTTCGAAGTAATATAGGTAAGCTTTTAGGCTAATAGGTGTTAAGTGTTAATATTTTGTTAACACCCTTCTAGTGAATACTATAATGCATAAATATAAATGCACTAACAATCAGTCAATTTTATACATAATAATTTATGAAAAACATAATAATAAGTGAGAACATATGTGAATTGTGTGTCAAAAATGAACCGTAGTGGTGAAGAAATAAAGAATAAAGAGAATAAAAAAAGATAGGATAGAAATGACCCTATTAGATTAATTTGTAAGTTGATATATAGAAATCTAATGGCCAGGGTTATCAGACTTACAGTAATAGAGAAGAAATCGGTCCTATTTGGGCAGTTCAAGCTGTATCTTGAGCCTGAATAGATTACTGGGTTCACATAGTCAGATATTAAATGCAGCTAAATCTACACATTCGTTAAGCCCATCTGGTGCCAACGTGTGTAATTTATGTATCCAGTAGGTCTCTCTACGACGCAAACTGAGGAATGGATTATGACTATTTCGAGAGATTTGCTCAATAGGTATTATTGATAGTGTTTTTGCACTACCTTTATGTGCAAAAGCACAATGTCTCGAAAGGCTGTGTTTCAGATATTTTCTCTTAATGTTGTAAGTGTGTTCACTCCAGCGTTTCTTAATAGCGCGACTCGTACGCCCTACATATTGAGCCCCACATAGGCAACTCACCAAATAAATGACATAGGTTGATTCACAAGATAGCCTCTTGTTAATTTTGAAATGTTCTCCTGTCTGATGAGAGGAGAAAAGATTAGTACCACTTTTAACAATTTTGCACATATTACATTTGCGCTTCATGCACTTGAAGATTCCATTTTGAGGGACAAAATTGCCCAAAAAGGTCTTTCTTTGGCCTATTCGATGATTGGAGAAGACAGCCTTATCTCTTACGATCTTGCTAGGGGCTAGTTTGTTTTTGAGGGTGGGTGCCCTTCTATAGACTATCCTAGGCTTAGACGGGATGAATTTTCTAAGATGTGGATCATCACAAATGATGGGCCAATGTCTTATTATGATTTTCTGAATCTCGCGATAGTTACTGTTGAAACCAGTAATGAATAGCGGTGTCTTATTATACTTTTCAATAGTTCTTTCTTTTGTTTTGTTTGTTTGATTCTTGTCTGATGTAAGATAGGTATTCCTGTCATCTTGTAGTGCTCTAAGGTATCCTTTTTGGATAAGATCCAAAGGATAACCTTTTTCTAAGAATCTATCCTTCAGAATCAGTGATTGCCTTTTGTAACTTTCCACGGTGCTACAGTTTCGTCTTATCCTTCTAAACTGCCCATAGGGCACGTTTTTCTTCCAACTCATATAGTGGTTGCTGGTGAAATTTAGAAAACTGTTGCAATCGACTTTTTTGAAAAAAGTTTCTGACATAATTGTACCATCAATAGCGAAAAATAATGATAGATCCAAGAATTCAATCTTATTAGATTGGATGTTGGAAGTGAATTCCAAATCAAATTCATTGACATTAAGTGATGAGGTAAATACAACAGCCTCCTCATGGCTCCCCCTAAACAAGATAAGTAGGTCATCTATATATCGGCCATAGAACACCAGACTTGCACCCATAGGAGACCCATAAATGTGGGTCTCCTCAAATTTGCCCATATATAAATTGGCAAAACTGGGTGCGAATCTGGTGCCCATGGCCGTACCTTTTACCTGGAGATAGTGTTGTCCCTGATATAAAAAGTAATTATGATGAAGTATGAAGTAAATTATTTCGCTAATAAATTGTTGTTGTCTGGGCGGCATGTAAATATCAGTGGCTAGGTATGATTGAATGACCGTTAGTCCTTTATCGTGTGGAATATTGGAGTAAAGTGAACTCACATCGCTGGTAATCCACCAAAGCTTATTGTCAGTTTTCTTAATACCTAGATTATTTAGTTTATTTAACAGATCTGTAGAATCCCTAATGAATGAGGGTAAATTTATAACGTGTTTTTGTAAAAAGGAGTCTACATATTTGGAAAGATGGTCAGTCAGACTATCGATACCTGCCACAATTGGGCGGCCTGGAGGGTGAGATGTATTTTTATGAATCTTGGGCAAGTGGTAGTAAAATGCTACACAGGGATTTTTAGGAAATAGATATTCTTTTTCCTTCTTGGATATAATGCCCTCATCAAATCCTTCTTTAAGAAGTGAGTGAAGTTGTTTTTGGTATATGGGGGTAGGGTCTTTCGCTAAGAGTTTGTAATAACTCTCATCTTTCAAGATCTTATCAGCTTCTAAAATATAGTCAGATCTATTTTGGAGGACAATACCCCCACCCTTGTCCGCCTGGCGTATTATGATGTCTGAATTTGAAGAGAGTATTTCAAGAGCTTGGCGTTCACCAGGACTTAAATTGTGTCTGTATTTGTTTTTTTTAGACAATTTTTCTAAATCTTTGAGTACCATTGATTGAAAAATGCTAATGTGCGAGTTTCTCACACGAGGGGGATTAAAGTTTGATTTGGGCTTAAAGTCCGTTTGTATATATTTCTCATTGAGTTGTTGTAGTAATGTATCAGGGTCAAAAGAGATTATACCATCTCTCAGGTGTTTGTCCATAGAATCCAAGACAATAGGTAAACTATCAGTATTTTTTAAACGTTTTTCTGCGAAATATTTTTGTAGGGATAGCTTTCTAGTGAAGCTGTTGATGTCCACAAACAGTTGAAACATGTTGGGACCATTAGTGGGGCTGAAGGATAACCCTTTTCCTAATACTCTGATTTCGTCATCAGATAATGTATGATCAGACAAATTGAAGATTCCCTTTTTATATTTTAATAATTTCTCCTTTTTGGAGGTTGAGGATTTTCCTCTATTTCCTCGTTTGTGTGTATCCTTTTTTGTCTTGGTGGTCGAGAGGACATGGACCAATGTTCTACACGGGGGTCTGGACCCATCTCTAAAAAAGAAATATTGTTATGTTCATTGTTAGCAGATGTACCCGGAGTATTAGGGGACTGATAATTATCGGAATTTAGTGGCTGGAATCTATTCGTAGATTCGAATGATCTATTTGAGGGTATAGAAGGATTGGAGGTATCAAGGCCTCTAGGATCATTAGTGAAGACTCTTTCTTTCATAGCGGATCTTTCGTTATATGTATCAGTAATCGTATTAAGTGGTCTATCAGTATGTTTGTGGTTTCTAAACCTGTTTGAGGGGTATCCATTATTTTCATCAAATCTCTGATGATTGCCATCATTATGTTTATATGTCCTATTAAAATCATTTGATCTATCCCAGGAGTTATATGTATGGGGATTATTAAATTGATGATATTGATGTTTGTTTTCACGATAAGTGTCATAGTTGGGATTGGTGTTATTATGAGGTTGATGGTTTCTATGGTGACCTCTTTGTTGATATTGTTGGTTGTCAAAAGAGTTTTGTGTACCGTCTTTGGCCATATCAACTTCAGGAAATCTGTGCCTATGTTGTCTGTCCATGTGGCGCATATGTCTCTCTTATGTTTTTTAAAATACACATACACTGACACAACTATACACACTCACACTAGCATGCACATACACTTACATGATCACACATACACTTACAACATGAACAGGCCCATTTATCAAGCTTCATACGGAGCTTTAAGGGCCGTGTTTCTGGCGAGTCTTCAGACTCGCCAGAAACACAACTTATAAAGCAGTCCATAACCTTGTCCGCCTGCTCTAAGCAGGCGGACAGGAATCGACGGAAATCAACCCGATCGAATACAATCGGGTTGATTGACACCTCCCTGCTGGTGGCCGATTGGCCGCAAGTCAGTAGGGGGCGGTGTTGCACCAGCAGCTCTTGTGAGCTGCTGGTGCAATGTTAAATGCGGAGAGCGTATTGCTCTCCGCATTTAGCGAGGTCTTGCGGACCTGATCTGCAGTGTCGGATCAGGCCCGCAAGACCTTTGATAAATTGGGGCCAAAGACTCACTCTGGCACACAAGATTCGATATTCAGAAAAGTTTAAACATATTTAAATGTTAAGAGTTTTAAGTGAAATGGAAAATGATTAATAACTTCATACAACAAACTTGTTTTCATTTTGTAATTTGGGCTTTGTGTAAACTGAATTTACAAGTCTATACCCTACAACATTACAGGGGGGGCCCAAAATAATCATGCACCAGGGCCCTCTGTGCATTAGGTCCGCCACTGCCTATAGCTACAACTAAATGTGTGTTATGTGATGTACTCTTTGTGCCCTATAGCTACAGCTAATTCTGTGTTATGTGAAATATTCTTGTGCCCTATAGCTACAGCTAAATGAGTGTTATATGACATATACTTTATGCTCTTACAGAACTTTATTTTGGTTGTGGTTTTTTTTTTTTATTTTACTTTATTTTTTCATACCAACCAATTGGCAAAATACAGTGATTATAGAGTGTAAATGTTTTTGTCACTTAACCCCTTAATGACCACAGCACTTTTCTATTTTCTGTCCATTTGGGACCAAGGCTATTTTTACACTTTTGCCGTGTTTGTGTTTAGCTGAAATTTTCCTCTTACTCATTTACTGTACCCACACATATTATATACAGTTTTTCTCGCCATTAAATGAACTTTCAAAATATACCATTATTTTCATCATATCTTATAATTTACTATAAAAAAATTATAAAATATGAGGAAAAAATGGAAAAAAACACACTTTTTCTAACTTTGACCCCCAAAATCTGTTACACATCTACAACCACCAAAAAACATCCATGCTAAATAGTTTCTAAATTTTGTCCTGAGTTTAGAAATACCCAATGTTAACATGTTCTTTGCTTTTTTTGCAAGTTATAGGGCCATAAATACAAGTAGCACTTTGCTATTTCCAAACCACTTTTTTTCAAAATTAGCGCTAGTTACATTATAACACTAATATCTTTCAGGAATCTCTGAATATCCATTGACATGTATATATATATATATATTTTTTAGAAGACATCCCAAAGTATTGATCTAGGCCCATTTTGGTATATTTCATGCCACCATTTCACTGCCTAATGCGATCAAATAAAAAAATGTTTTCACTTTTTCACAAATTTTTTCACAAACTTTAGGTTTCTCACTAAAATTATTTACAAACAACTCATGAAATTATGGCATAAATGGTTGTAAATGCTTCTCTGGGATCCCCTTTGTTCATAAATAGCAGACATATATGGCTTTGGCTTTGCTTTTTGGTAATTAGAAGGCTGCTAAATGCCACTGCGCACCACACGTGTATTATGCCCAGCAGTGAATGGGTTAATTAGGGAGCATTTAGGGAGCTTCTAGGGTTAATTTTAGCTCTAGTTTAGTGTAGTAGACAACCCCAAGTATTGATCTAGGCCCATTTTGGTATATTTCATGCCACCATTTCACCGCCAAAAGCAATCAAATAAAAAAAAATTGTTCACTTTTTCAAACTTTAGGTTTCTCACTAAAATTATTTACAAACAGCTTGTGCAATTATGGCACAAATGGTTGTAAATGCTTCTCTGGGATCCCCTTTGTTCAGAAATAGCAGACATATATGTCTTTGGCGTTGCTTTTTGGTAATTAGAAGGCCGCTAAATGCTGCTGCGCATCACATGTGTATTATGGCCAGCAGTGAAGGGGTTAATTAGGTAGTTTGTAGGGAGCTTGCAGGGTTAATTTTAGCTTTAGTGTAGAGATCAGACTCCCACCTGACACATGCCACCCCCTGATCCCTCCCAAACAGCTCTCTTCCCTCCCCCACCCCAAAATTGTCCCCGCCATCTTAAGTACTGGCAGAAAGTCTGCCAGTACTAAAATAAAAGGTATTAAAAAAAAAATACATTTTTTTAGCATATTTACATATGCTGCTATGTAGGGTCCCCCCTTAGCCCCCAACCTCCCTGATCCCCCCAAAATAGCTCCCTAACCCTCCCCCTCTGCCTTATTGGGGCCATCTTGGGTACTGGCAGCTGTCTGCCAGTACCCAGTTTGCAAATAAAAATGTTTTTTTTATTATTTGTTATTTGTTTCTGTAGTGTAGCTTCCCCCCCCCACAGTCCAATATCCTACCAGCCAAACCGATCACTAAATAAATATAACTACCCCTTTGATCCCCACTTCTAAATCAAAAGTTTCTGTAGCGTAGTGGTTCCCACCTGCTCCCTCCCCGTGCACGCGCCCGCCCGGCCTCCCCGTGCACGTGCGCGCGTCCAATGCGCGCGCCCCCCGGTCGTCCCCGCCCCCGATCCCGCCCCCCTCCGCATCACAAAGGCCATCGATGGCCGCCACCCACCTCCCACACCGGCTCCCACCCACCAACGAACTTAGCCGTTAATGTCCGGTGCAGAGAGGGCCACAGAGTGGCTCTCTCTGCACCAGATGGCTAAAAATGGTTATTGCAGGATGCCTCGATATCGAGGCATCACTGCAATAACCAGAAAGCAGCTGGAAGCGAGCAGGATCGCTTCCAGCTGCTTTCCACACCGAGGACGTGCAGGGTACGTCCTCAGGCGTTAACTGCCTTTTTTTTGAGAACGTACCCTGCACGTCCTCGGTCGTTAAGGGGTTAAACAAGTAGAAATGGTGAGTGGAGGGGGAGGGGCCTCTTTGCCCTAAAATGCCCGGGCCTCTTTTTGGTCTCAGTCCGGCCCTGGTAGCTTCATTCTCTTGGTTTAATTGGTTGAAGAAGCAGCAATGCACTACTGCTTTCTAACCGAACACATGGGTGAGCCAATGACAATTGGTATATATATGCAGCCACCAATCAGCAGCCAAGTAGGTTCTTTGCTGCTCCTGAGCTCACTAAATATTGATTTGATTTAGATTTGGTGTGACAACCCTTTGGCCTAGATTTGGAGTTCGGCGGTAAAAGGGCTGTTAACACTCCGCAGGCTTTTTTCTTGCCGCACCATAAATTTAACTCTGGTATCGAGAGTTTAATCAAATGCTGCGTTAGGCTCCAAAAAAGTAGCGTAGAGCATTTTTACCGCAAATGCAACTCTCGATACCAGAGTTGCTTACGGACGCGGCCGGCCTCAAAAACGTGCTCGTGCACGATTCCCCCATAGGAAACAATGGGGCTGTTTGAGCTGGAAAAAAACCTAACACCTGCAAAAAAGCAGCGTTCAGCTCCTAACGCAGCCCCATTGTTTCCTATGGGGAAACACTTCCTACGTCTGCACCTAACACCCTAACATGTACCCCGAGTCTAAACACCCCTAACCTTACACTTATTAACCCCTAATCTGCCGCCCCCGCTATCGCTGACCCCTGCATATTTTTTGTAACCCCTAATCTGCCGCTCCGTAAACCGCCGCAACCTACGTTATCCCTATGTACCCCTAATCTGCTGCCCTAACATCGCCGACCCCTATATTATATTTATTAACCCCTAATCTGCCCCCCTCAACGTCGCCGACACCTGCCTACACTTATTAACCCCTAATCTGCCGAGCGGACCTGAGCGATACTATAATAAAGTTATTAACCCCTAATCCGCCTCACTAACCCTATCATAAATAGTATTAACCCCTAATCTGCCCTCCCTAACATCGCCGACACCTACCTTCAATTATTAACCCCTAATCTTCCGATCGGAGCTCACCGCTATTCTAATAAATGGATTAACCCCTAAAGCTAAGTCTAACCCTAACACTAACACCCCCCTAAGTTAAATATAATTTTTATCTAACGAAATAAATTAACTCTTATTAAATAAATGATTCCTATTTAAAGCTAAATACTTACCTGTAAAATAAACCCTAATATAGCTACAATATAAATTATAATTATATTATAGCTATTTTAGGATTAATATTTATTTTACAGGCAACTTTGTAATTATTTTAACCAGGTACAATAGCTATTAAATAGTTAAGAACTATTTAATAGTTACCTAGTTAAAATAATAACAAATTTACCTGTAAAATAAATCCTAACCTAAGTTACAAATAAACCTAACACTACCCTATCAATAAAATAATTAAATAAACTACCTACAATTACCTACAATTAACCTAACACTACACTATCAATAAATTAATTAAACACAATTCCTACAAATAAATACAATTAAATAAACTAGCTAAAGTACAAAAAATAAAAAAGAACTAAGTTACAGAAAATAAAAAAATATTTACAAACATAAGAAAAATATTACAACAATTTTAAACTAATTACACCTACTCTAAGCCCCCTAATAAAATAACAAAGCCCCCCAAAATAAAAAATTCCCTACCCTATTCTAAATTAAAAAAGTTACAAGCTCTTTTACCTTACCAGCCCTGAACAGGGCCCTTTGCGGGGCATGCCCCAAGAAGTTCAGCTCTTTTGCCTGTAAAAAAAAACATACAATACCCCCCCCCAACATTACAACCCACCACCCACATACCCCTAATCTAACCCAAACCCCCCTTAAATAAACCTAACACTAATCCCCTGAAGATCTTCCTACCTTGTCTTCACCATCCAGGTATCACCGATCCGTCCTGGCTCCAAGATCTTCATCCAACCCAAGAGGGGTTGGCGATCCATAATCCGGTGCTGAAGAGGTCCAGAAGAGGCTCCAAAGTCTTCCTCCTATCCGGCAAGAAGAGGACATCCGGACCGGCAAACATCTTCTCCAAGCGGCATCTTCGATCTTCTTCCATCCGGAGCGAAGCGGCAGGATCCTGAAGACCTCCAGCGCGGAACATCCATCCGGACCGACGACTGAACGACGAATGACTGTTCCTTTAAGGGACGTCATCCAAGATGGCGTCCCTCGAATTCCGATTGGCTGATAGGATTCTATCAGCCAATTGGAATTAAGGTAGGAATTTTCTGATTGGCTGATGGAATCAGCCAATCAGAATCAAGTTCAATCCGATTGGCTGATCCAATCAGCCAATCAGATTGAGCTCGCATTCTATTGGCTGTTCCGATCAGCCAATAGAATGCGAGCTCAATCTGGTAAGAGGTAGTTTATGGGTGTTAGTGTACTTTAGGGTACAGTAGTTAAGAGCTTTATGAACCGGCGTTAGCCAGAAAGCTCTTAACTCCTGCTATTTTCAGGCGGCTGGAATCTTGTCGTTAGAGCTCTAACGCTCACTTCAGAAACGACTCTAAATACCAGCGTTAGAAAGATCCCATTGAAAAGATAGGCTACGCAAATGGCGTAGGGGGATCTGCGGTATGGAAAAGTCGCGGCTGAAAAGTGAGCGTTAGACCCTTTAATCACTGACTCCAAATACCAGCGGGCGGCCAAAACCAGCGTTAGGAGCCTCTAACGCTGGTTTTGACGGCTACCGCCGAACTCCAAATCTAGGCCTTTGTCTTCAAAACAGCATCAATTCTACTAGGTACACTTGCACACAGAAGTTTTTAAGGAACTCAGCAGGCAGGTTGTTCCAAACATCTGGGAGATCTAACCATAGATCTATGGTGGATTTAGGCAGCCCCAGTTGCTTCTGTCTCTTCATGTAATCCAAGACAGATAAGATGATGTTGAGATCAGGGCTCAGTGGGGGCCATACCACCACTTACAGGACTCCTTGTTCTTTTCTACGTTTTAGATATTTCTTAATTACTTTTGTTTTATGTTTGGGGTTGTTGTCATGCTGAAGAATATCAGATGTCTCCCTGATGATATTGCACGATGGGCAAGTATCTGCCAGTACTTCTCAGCATTGAGAAGACCATTAATTCTGACTAAATGCCCAACTGCATTTGCAGAAATGCAGCCCCAAACTTGCAAGGAACCTCTACCATGCTTTACTGTTGCCTGCAGACACTCATTATTGTACTGCTCTCCAGCCCTTCAACTAACAAATTGCCTTCTGCAACAGCAAAATATTTTAAATGTTGACTCATCAGTCCAGAGCACCTGCTGCCATTTCCAACAGTGTAGGTTGGGGGTCTAAAAAAAAAAAAAAGGTAAAAAATGTTTGTTCAAAAAATAAAAAAAATAAAAAAAAACCTTTAAAAATCTTAGCACCCAGGTGGGAAAGTGCTTAGCACTCAAATGATTAATCATGCCCCTGACTATATGCGTCCTAAATCCATGACTTTGTGCAAATGTACCTAGAATAATTGATGTTGTTTTGAAGTCAAAGGGTGGTCACACTAAATATTGATTTGATTTAGATTTTTCTTCTGTCGCTCTTTGAATTTTGTTAATTGATACAAATAAAGTATTAACATCTATTTTGAAAGCATTCTTACTTTACAGCATTTTTCACACCTGCCTAAAGCATTTGCACAGCATTGTATATGTATCTGTGATTGGCTACTTGCTGTCACATGTGACATTAGACAGGGGACTGGTAAATGAAAGAAATCTTTAAAAATTTGTCAGAAAAAAAATCTACAGCTCATTTCAAATTCAAAGTTTATTGAATTGTCTTTTTATTATGCAGCCCTTGTGTGTTTAATGGTCCTTTAATTATGCACATTAAAACATGTACCTTAATTTTACCTTATTTGTCTTGTTTAACTTTTCTTTATTTTAACTATGAAAATTGTGGATCTTACATGAGCATAACAACTATTTATTGCCTATAGTATGGTCTGAAACTGGGAACTTCAACATACCAGTCAGGCGCTCTGTCACCTAAACAATATGGACTATTTATTTTATATGTTTATATGTTTTAATAGCATTGTTCAGATAAATAGACAGTTATGCTATCATAGACACAGATTAAATGGGTTCACAAGCAAGCGCTAAGTAAAAAAACAAATCATGGAAAGTATTTTGTTATTTCAGTTTAAAATGTGATATGTTTCTTTTATATAAATGTGATGAATCTCTGACATTCAATATAGTATCAAGCTACTATGTATCATTTGCTATCTGAAACTCTAATTCATTTATACTTTACAAATTATAATAATTTAAAAATAAGCATTTAATATATACATTTTCGAAGTTACACTAAAGAGGAACATAATTTTATAGGCACAACTTTTAATCAGATTGCAGATTACAGCTTTTTTAGCAGACCTGTCTAGGACATCTTTTCTGAATATCCTCCAGGTTAAACATCTTATATTCTGTTTTAATTATTATACTTTTAACCTAGATCATCATTTTAGTGATTACCCTCACTGCTTCTAATCATTATTCATGAACTGAATGACACTTGTCAGATCTTAAAATAATAACTAAATTATTTAAAGGTGAATTGGCTAACTTGAGCCTAATCAACTAAGTAGTATAGAAGAATAAAAATACTGGATGGAGTATCCTCATTAGCAAAAAATCTAAAGATGCAATTTTATAAACAAATTGCTAACATAAAAATGCTCTAAATGCTGTGCACAACTGAATTGCAGACTTACCTATTCTTACTACATTTGCACAGATTTATATCACTTGCTCTTTCAATATTTAAAGGGACATGAAACCCCAATTTTTTATTGTATGATTCAGACAGACCACACAATTTTTTAAAAAAGTTTGCAGTTTATTTCTAGTTTTAATTTTTTTGTCGTTAAAGTATTCTTTGTTGAAGAGATACCTAGGTGAGTAGAGTGCACATTTCTGGAGCAGTGCATGACAGGAACACTGCTACCACCTAGTATTCTTGCAAATGTATAACATGGTTATAAACTGCTGCCATATATTGCTTCAGTCATGAGCACACTCCTAGACCTTACTACCTTCTTTTCAACAAAGGATATTAAAAGGAGATCGTAAATTTCATAATAGAATTAAACAGAAACGTTTTTTTTTTTTTTTTTTTTGATGATTGTGCCGCCTCCCTGTAGTTACAGAACTATAAGAAGTGGCCAAGAGTTCAGCATCACCTCAGCAATCGTTTTACATTTTTACAACAATGTTTATTAAAACGTTAATAAAAATATGCAATATTTTACACTTTTTGTTGTACAGTTCTCACAAATCATGATATATATATATATATAAAAATAAAATAATGGAATAGTTTGGATCTAATGGGTCTGATGAAAAAAATATATATGATCTGTTGTTTCCTTGCACTAAAAATGTCCTACAGTAAGGGTTAAATGTGCACAACATCTTGAAACTCCAAAGCAGCTCAGCACAGGGGTGGAAACTGCTCAGCAGTTAAGGGGTTTCAAAATTATATAAAATGATCTGTAGTGAATGTAAGTGTGAGAATATTTTTATGCAGAAATCATACAATTCAATCAACAGCTTTTAAATATACAATACCATATTTAAACTCAGTAAAAAAATGCCACCCTTACAATTTAATATCTTATTACATTTTTTGGAAAACTCATACATCATCAATGCTATAGTTCCATTTATTTGCTAATAACTAAACATCAATACTTAATAAAAAGGAAACCACAAGAAAAATAAATCGTCACAGCAAGCTTCAATGATAAACAAGAATGTATAACAACAATAAAAACAATGTAAAACTGAAAACAGATACTAGAGGATTATCAGAATATAGACCAAACTCTTCATTGATTCCGCTTATCAGACACTAATGTATGTTTAATAAAGGTCAACAAATTCTCTAAGGGTCTAATGATCTAAAGCTCTCTCGTCATGATGATCTAAGTAGTCTCGCCAGTACTACGAGATCCCTCAAAAAATGTTATAAAGGCAAATTTTAGCTTAAAAGCTTTTTATCTTGCTATGCAGGGGTGTGGATTTGAAGTCAAAAAGACCCCCAAAAATTTGTGAGATTTCTCTCAGTCCTGGTGAGATTTTGATAATCAGACCCTAAAGTTCATACCTAAAGTCACTACAAAAGTCTCACTGAAAATGTATTGGGGGTCAATTTACTAAGTGTCGAGCGGACATGATTTGCTGTAGCCTGACATCGCTAAATGCCGACAGCATTTAACATTGCACAAGCATTTCTTGTGAATTGCTTGTGCAATCCCGACCCCTGCACATTTGCTGCCAATTGGCCGCTAGCAGGGAGTGTCAATTATTGCAGTCCGCCACCTAAAACGTGGTGGGCAAGTTAAGGAGCAGCGTACTTCTTAAATTATGTTTCTGGTGAGCAGGAAACTTTGGGTGGAGAAAGCAACATCTGCTGCTTATTAAATCTCCCCCATTGGATCAGGGCTGCCCAACTGGTGGTCAATATGGAAAATGTGTCCCGCAAAGATATTTCTGCACTCTTCAAGTTACAATCCAAACACTTCTTTTTTTTAATTCAAAAGTTAAGTTTGAGAGAGAATAATGTGATGATCCATTGAAGTGTTGTATTTGTACAAACAGACTAGAAATTCAGTGATAGTGAACAAATTTAATAATATACTAAACCAACATATTCTTTTTTAGTTTATCAAATGCATTTTATCACATTTTTTTTTAAGCTGATCCATATACTTTGTTGCTGGGTATCAGTTTTTAGTGTATATATACTCCTCAAATATTTGAATCCACATACACAGATACTAGAGTATAACTTTTTTTTTAATTTATTTTAACAATAGAATAATAATAAGAATGATTGCTTGCTCTGTGTTACTGTTACAGGGTAATCAATATCCATTCACATGCACAGTTTCAGAATGTTAGCACACTTCCATTATAACCTTAACTAGTCCTAAAGACTGTGTACACAGGCCAATTTTTTTAAATACCACGGTTCCAACCCTTGCTCCCTCTCTCTCCCCCTCTCTTTTGCGTTCTCTCTCTCCCCCCCTCTTTTGAGCTCTCACTCCCCCTCTTTTGCTCTCTCTCTCCCCCTCTTGTGCTCTCTCTCTCCCCCACTTTTGCTCTTTCTCCCCTCTTTTGCTCTCTCTCCCCTCTTTTGCTCTCTCTCCTCTCTATTTTGCTCTCTCTCTTTCCCCCCTCTCTTTTGCTCTCTTTCCCCTCTCTGTTTTGCTCTTTCCCTCCTCTTTTTTGGTCTCTCCCCCCTCTCTTTTGGTCTCTCTCTCTCCACCTCCTCTCTACCCTCTGTTTTGCTCTACCCTCTGTTTTTCTCTCTCACTTGACCATGCTGCTGCCACCACGGCTGCTCCTGTCAGTCACGCCCCTTCACATGCGCTCCCATCCGTCCACGTCCATTGCCACGCCTGCCGGCCACGGCATGCCCATCCACACTCCCATCAGGCAGCTTCCACAGTGTGCACTCCTCTGCTGCTCAAGGCCTGGTATGTTTGTCCTTGTGCAGTCTCTACTGCGCATGACAGCATCTGACAAACATACCTGGCCTTTTATTATATAGGATGTAATGAAGACTGCTACCACCTAAATTAGTCCCCTTCCTTTATCCATGACTGCACCAAACCAATGCACATTTTGTTCTGAGCATGACTTTGTCAAAGATAGAGGTACACAATAGCCCCTGTCCCTTTTAAAGGTAATTCACTTTTACTACAAGTTGTTGAAACACAAAATCTCCATGCTTTAAAGAGATATTGCAGTCAAAATGTAAATGCACATATTTGAATAGAAAAATATATGCAATATACATGTATTGGCAAAAATGATTCTAATAAAAGTTATCACTGTTTTGTTGTTTTAACATTTTTCTCTGCATGTGCATGAGAAGCATAGCTAGATGTTCTCAGTGCACCAGCATTTTAAATACTGCAGCTGTTCAGAGCACCAGTGTTTTTTTTTTATCATGTCAGCAATTAACAAATTGAGTCATTACCAGATGGTACAAGCACTTTAGGCTCTCTGAGAAAGTGCTTTGTTTAAACTGCTGATGCACAGTGCATACTTTGATGCACTTTTATTAGAAGCAGTTTTGCTAATAAAGCTATATTACAAAAATGATTCTATTCAAAACTGAAATGCATCAATGTGGATTCCAATTTGGCTGGAATATCCATTTAAATATAAAGCACCAAATCTAATTGGAATATATTTTGGTGAGAGTTTCCTTGGAATATTTATTTTTTAATTGTATACCCTATAATTTCAGAAATACAATTATATATTTACTAAAACAAAGGTCAAAAATATAAAACTACCAGGGGGAGAAGCAGATAGGGCAGCCTTGCTGTCGTGGGCACTAATACACTTGGATTAGATATATCAACAATTGTCCCTCTCAAATGTATGGGTGAAATATTATGCAATGCATCTGTTTTATAGAATTTATTGTGCTACATACAAAAATCAGCAAGCACTAACAACCAGAAGACTTCACAGAAAATATTAAACTCAAAATTAAAATCTGGATACTCTTTGTAACTAAGTTTGGTGAAAATATATTCATTTTTTTTATTTTACCTGCTTTAAAATGGGATATTAAACTTGCATTTGTTGTAGTTATATTCAGAAATCCTGATTGTCATGAAGTCCCCTAGAAAGTCGTTCTTTTTTAGTCTGTAAGTTTAAATATATGTTCACAGGTTCTTAATGTGCTTGCTAATAAAAACTATCGCCTAGATTACAAGTCTTGCGTTAGGATTAAAAAGCAGTGTCGGCCGGTCCCAACGCTGCTTTTTAACGGCCGCTGGTATTACGAGTCTTAAAATGACAGGCTCACCGCTCACTTTTTCGTCCAGACTCGGAAATACTGCAAATCCACTTACGTCAATTGCGTATCCTATATTTTCAATGGGACTTGCATAGCGCCGGTATTACGAGTCTGCCAAAAAGTGAGCGGTAGACCCACTCCTGTCAAGACTGGTACCGCATTTAAAAGTCAGTAGTTAAGAGTTTTACACTACAACGCCGTAGCATAAAATTCTTAACTAAAGTGCTAAAAAATACACTAACACCCATAAACTACCTATTAATCCCTAAACCGAGGCCCCCCCACATCGCAAACACTAAAATACATTTTTTAACCCCTAATCTGCCGAACCAGACATCGCCGTCACTATAATAAATATATTAACCCCTAAACCGCCACACTCCCGCATCGCAAACATTAGTTAAATATTAACCCCTAATCTGCCGTCCCTAACATCGCCGCCACCTACCTACATTTATTAACCCCTAATCTTCCGCCCCTAATGTCGCCGCCACTATAATAAAGTTATTAACCCCTAAACCTAAGTCTAACCATAACCCTAACACCCCCTAACTTAAATATAATTAAAATAAATCTAAATAAAATTACTACAATTAACTAAATTATTCCTATTTAAAACTAAATACTTACCTATTAAATAAACCCTAAACTAGCTACAATATAACTAATAGATACATTGTAGCTATCTTAGGGTTTATTTTTATTTTACAGGCAACTTTGTATTTATTTTAACTAGGTAGAATAGTTATTAAATAGTTATTAACTATTTAAAAACTTCCTAGTTAAAATAAATACAATTTTACCTGTAAAATAAAACCTAACCTAAGTTACAATTACACCTAACACTACACTATAATTAAATTAATTAAATAAATTAAATACAATTAATTACAATTAAATACAATTATCTAAAGTACAAAAAAAACCCACTAAATTCGGCCAATGACTGAATGAAGGTTCCTTTAAGTGAGGTCATCCAAGATGGCGTCCCTTCAATTCCGATTGGCTGATAGATCGGAATAGAAAAAATAGAAAAAATCCTATTGGCTGATGCAATCAGCCAATAGGATTGAACTTCAATCCTATTGGCTGATCCAATCAGCCAATAGGATTGAGCTGGCATTCTATTGGCTGTTCCAATCAGCCAATAGAATGCCAGTTCAATCCTATTGGCTGATTGCATCAGCCAATAGGATTTTTTCTACCTTAATTCTGATTGGCTGATAGAATTCTATCACCCAATCGGAATAGAAGGGACACCATCTTGGATGACGTCACTTAAAGGAACCTTCATTCAGTCATCAGCCGTCGTTTGAAGAGGATGCTCCGCGTCGGATGTCTTGAAGATGGACCCGCTCCGCACCAGATGGATGAAGATAGAAGATGCCGTCTGGGTGAAGACTTCTGCCCGTCTGGAGGACCACTTCTGCCCGGTTGGATGAAGACTTCTCCCGGATTCGTTGAGGACTTCGGCCCGGTTGGGTGAAGACGTCTCATGGTAGGGTGATCTTCAAGGGGTTAGTGTTAGTTTTTTTTTAAGGGGGGATTGGGTGGGTTCTAGAGTAGGGTTGGTTGTGTGGGTGGTGGGTTTTAATGTTGGGGGGGTTTTGTACTTTTTTTTACAGGTAAAAGAGCTGATTACTTTGGGGCAATGCCCCGCAAAAGGCCCTTTTAAGGGCTATTTGTAATTTAGTGTAGGTAGGGCTTTTTTTATTTTGGGGGGGCTTTTTTATTTTGTTAGGGGGATTAGATTAGGTGTAATTAGTTTAAAAATCTTGTAATTATTTTATTATTTTCTGTAATTTAGTGTGGGGGGGTGTTTCCGTACTTTAGATAATTTTATTTAATTGTAATTAATTGTATTTAGTTTAGGGAATTAATTTAATTATAGTGTAGTGTTAGGTGTAATTGTAACTTAGGTTAGGTTTTATTTTACAGGTACATTTGTCTTTATTTTAACTAGGTAGTTATTAAATAGTTAATAACTATTTAATAACTATTGTACCTAGTTAAAATAAATACAAAGTTGCCTGTAAAATAAAAATAAACCCTAAGATAGATACAATGTAACTAGTAGCTATATTATGGCTAGCTTAGGGTTTATTTTATAGGTAAGTATTTAGTTTTAAATAGGAATAATTTAGTTCATTGTAGTAATTTAATTTACATTTATTTAAATTATATTTAAGTTAGGGGGGTTAGGGTTAGGGTTAGACTTAGGTTTAGGGGTTAATAACTTTATTATAGTGGTGGCGACGTTGTGGGCAGCATATTAGGGGTTAATAAATGTAGTTAGGTTGCGGCGACATTGGGGGTGGCAGATTAGGGGTTAATAAATATAATGTAGGGTTAGGTGAAGTTGGGGGCAGCAGATTAGGGGTATATAAGTATAATGTAGGTGGCGGCGGTGTCCGGAGCGGCAGATTAGGGGTTAATAAGTATAATGCAGGTGTCGGTGTTGTTGGAGGCGGCAGATTAGGGGTTAATAAGTGTAAGATTAGGGGTGTTTAGACTTGGGGTTCATTTTATGGTGTTAGGTGTAGACATAAAATGTATTTCCCCATATGAATCAATGGGGCTGCGTTAGGAGCTTTACGCTGCTTTTTTGCAGGTGTTAGGTTTTTTTTTCAGCCGGCTCTCCCCGTTGATTCCTATGGGGAAATCGTGCATGAGCATGTTTTACCAGCTCACCGCTAACGTAAGCAGCGCTGGTATTGAGGTGAGATGTGGAGCAAAATTTTGCTCTTCGCTCACTTTTTTGCTGTTAACGCCGGGTTTATAAAAACCCGTAATACCAGCGCTGTCTGCAAGTGAGCGGTGAGCATAAACTGCTCGTTAGCACAGCACCCCTGTTAACGCAAAACTCGTAATCTAGGTGTAAGTTTATAGTTGTATTTATACTATTGCATACTGTTTAAAAAAAAATTGAGAATTTTAAGCAAATTCTTGAATTTGGTATGAAATATAGAAAAATATAATAGTGTATTAAAATGTTCAATATTCCATTTATGAAAGGCAATTTGGAACATATTGTTTGCCTTATTTTTGCTTTTGTATAGTTTGGGGACACCAGAAGGAAATAGCACTCCAGTCACAAAAAAAACCCAGCAATAAATTCAAATACAAACATAGTTCAGCTACTGATGTAAAATGTACTACTTTATTTATGTGTTTGTTTTTAAACCAAACTATTTACACTCAGCTGCTCTTTAAGTTTCTGAAAGATTACTCAATCCTTATTGATTTTTATGTTTTGTAATGTTCTTGAATTGTGTGTTAAATTTTTATTAAAAAAATATCAACTATTCTTATATTTTTTGCTTTGTTACAATATTTGCATTTAAGAAGTAAATATAAAACATGAAGCACAAGCCTTTTATTTTTATTTTTTTAAACAATATAATTTTTTAATATAGTACACATGCATTTCACATTTATCTCTAAATGCAATTTAATATAGGATATCAGTAGCTGTTATTATGAGCAATTATATCAGGAAATAAACCGGATAAAAGACAGATAGTGTATATTTCAATTAGAGATTTAAATTAATTAAAAATGTAATACTAGACTGAACATAGAAGAGCTAGGGGGGATTTACACTTGGCATATAGGAGTACAGATATTTAGTTTACTTTATATTAAACCCTTTATGACTTCAGCACCCGCACAGAAACACCAGAATCATGGAGTTCTAGACCTAGGCAAATTTCTGGCATCTACCAACGTTAACGATTATCAAAGTGTACATGAGATTGTGCATAATCAAGTGCCAGCTTTAGTATAGGGCTTATTGGATGACACAAATATATTCACATTAGTTGAACACATTTGTGGGCATCTGTTAAAGGTTCTTGATTATGGGGGTAGTTAATGTGATCCTAAAACATACAAGACTGAAAGCCAGTGCTCTGCAGCTGAAATAGAAGTGTGTGCGGCTCTAGGATTCTTCTGTGATCTTACTCTCTACTCTGGAGAAAATAAAAAATGTTTACCATAGAAAAAAAAAAACTTACATCCTTTATTTTAAACCTCTTATATACTCACCTCACACCCCCTTCACTTTCTCTCAGATACACGCACAATATTTTAACACCTTTGCTGTTGGTCAGATATAAAAGGTAGAATTATTTGTCTCGTTTTGTGAGTGTCTGTGCATCTTTTTGAATGATGCCGGTTGGCCAATGGTGTTGAAGTCTAGTTATTTACGGCTAGATTTGGAGTTTTGTCGGTAACGACCCGAAAAGCTAACGCCGGCTTTTTTCTGGCCGCACCATAAAAATAACTCTGGTATTGAGAGTCCACATAAAGGCTGCGTTAGGCTCCAAAAAAGGAGCGTAGAGCATATTTAACACAGCTTCAACTCTCGATACCAGAGTTGCTTACGCAAGCGGCCAGCCTCAAAAACGTGCTCGTGCACGATTCCCCCATAGGAAACAATGGGGCTGTTTGAGCTGAAAAAAAACCTAACACCTGAAAAAAAGCCGCGTTCAGCTCCTAACGCAGCCCCATTGTTTGCTATGCGGAAACACTTCCTACGTCTGCACCTAACACTCTAACATGTACCCCGAGTCTAAACACCCCTAACCTTACACTTATTAACTCCTAATCTGCCGCCCCCGCTATCGCTGACCCCTGCATATTATTATTAACCCCTAATCTGCCGCTCCGTAAACCGCCGCTACTTACATTATCCCTATGTACCCCTAATCTGCTGCCCTAACATTATCCCTATGTACCCCTAATCTGCTGCCCTAACATCGCCGACCCCTATATTATATTTATTAACCCCTAATCTGCCCCCCACAACGTCGCCTCCACCTGCCTACACTTATTAACCCCTAATCTGTCGAGCGGACCTGAGCGCTACTATAATAAAGTTATTAACCCCTAATCCTCCTCACTAACCCTATAATAAATAGTATTAACCCCTAATCTGCCCTCCCTAACATCGCCGACACCTAACTTCAATTATTAACCCCTAATCTGCCGACTGGAGCTCACCGCTATTCTAATAAATGTATTAACCCCTAAAGCTAAGTCTAACCCTAACACTAACACCCCCCTAAGTCAAATATAATTTATATCTAACGAAATTAATTATCTCTTATTAAATAAATTATTCCTATTTAAAGCTAAATACTTACCTGTAAAATAAATCTTAATATAGCTACAATATAAATTATAATTACATTGTAGCTATTTTAGGATTAATATTTATTTTACAGGCAACTTTGTAATTATTTTAACCATGTACAATAGCTATTAAATAGTTAAGAACTATTTAATAGTTACCTAGTTAAAATAATTACCTGTAAAATAAATCCTAACCTAAGTTAGAATTAAACCTAACACTATACTATCATTAAATTAATTAAATAAAATACCTACAATTACCTACAATTAAACCTAACACTACACTATCAATAAATAAATTAAATACAATTCCTACAAATAACTACAATGAAATAAACTAACTAAAGTACAAAAAATAAAAAAGAACTAAGTTACAAAAAATAAAAAAATATTTACAAACATAAGAAAAATATTACAACAATTTTAAACTAATTACACCTACTCTAAGCCCCCTAATAAAATAACAAAGACCCCCAAAATAAAAAATGCCCTACCCTATTCTAAATTACTAAAGTTAAAAGCTCTTTTACCTTACCAGCCCTGAACAGGGCCCTTTGCGGGGCATGCCCCAAGAAGTTCAGCTCTTTTGCCTGTAAAAAAAAACATACAATACTCCCCCCCAACATTACAACCCACCACCCACATACCCCTAATCTAACCCAAACCCCCCTTAAATAAACCTAACACTAAGCCCCTGAAGATCATCCTACCTTGTCTTCACCTCACCAGGTATCACCGATCCGTCCTGGCTCCAAAATCTTCATCCAACCCAAGCGGGGGCTGGCGATTCATCATCCGGTGGCTGAAGAGGTCCAGAAGAGGCTCCAAAGTCTTCATCCTATCCGGGAAGAAGAGGCGATCCGGACCGGCAACCATCTTGATCCAAGCGGCATCTTCTATCTTCATCCGATGACGACCGGCTCCATCCTGAAGACCTCCACCGCGGACCCATCTTCTTCCGATCAGCCAATAGAATGCGAGCTCAATCTGATTGGCTGATTGGATCAGCCAATCGGATTGAACTTGATTCTGATTGGCTGATTCCATCAGCCAATCAGAATATTCCTACCTAAATTCCGATTGGCTGATAGAATCCTATCAGCCAATCGGAATTCGAGGGACGCCATCTTGGATGACGTCCCTTAAAGGAACCGTCATTCTTCAGTTGGACGTCGCCGGAAGAAGATGGGTCCGCGGTGGAGGTCTTCAGGATGGAGCCGGTCGTCATCAGATGAAAATAGAAGATGCCGCTTGGATCAAGATGGTTGCCGGTCCAGATCACCTCTTCTTCCCGGATAGGATGAAGACTTTGGAGCCTCTTCAGCCACCGGATGATGGATCGCCAGCCCCCGCTTGGGTTGGATGAAGATTTTGGAGCCAGGACGGATCGGTGATACCTGGTGAGGTGAAGACAAGGTAGGATGATCTTCAGGGGCTTAGTGTTAGGTTTATTTAAGGGGGGTTTGGGTTAGATTAGGGGTATGTGGGTGGTGGGTTGTAATGTTTGGGGGGGGGTATTGAAGCTGAACTTCTTGGGGCATGCCCCGCAAAGGGCCCTGTTCAGGGCTGGTAAGGTAAAAGAGCTTTGAACTTTAGTAATTTAGAATAGGGTAGGGCATTTTTATTTTGGGGGTCTTTGTTATTTTATTAGGGGGCTTAGAGTAGGTGTAATTAGTTTAAAATTGTTGTAATATTTTTCTTATGTTTGTAAATATTTTTTCATTTTTTGTAACTTTTTTGTAACTTAGTTCTTTTTTATTTTTTGTACTTTAGTTAGTTTATTTCATTGTAGTTATTTGTAGATATTGTATTTAATTAATGTATTGATAGTGTAGTGTTAGGTTTAATTGTAGGTAATTATAGGTATTTTATTTAATTAATTTAATGATAGTATAGTGTTAGGTTTAATTGTAACTTAGGTTAGGATTTATTTTACAGGTAATTTTGTAATTATTTTAACTAGGTAGCTATTAAATAGTTCTTAACAATTTAATAGCTATTGTACCTGGTTAAAATAATTACAAAGTTGCCTGTAAAATAAATATTAATCATAAAATAGCTACAATGTAATTATAATTTATATTGTAGCTATATTAGGATTTATTTTACAGGTAAGTATTTAGCTTTAAATAGGAATAATTTATTTAATAAGAGTTAATTTATTTCGTTAGATTAAAATTATATTTAATTTAGGGGGGTGTTAGTGTTAGACTTAGCTTTAGGGGTTAATACATTTATTAGAATAGCGGTGAGCACCGGTCGGCAGGTTAGGGGTTAATAATTGAAGTTAGGTGTCGGCGATGTTAGGGAGGGCAGATTAGTGGTTAATACTATTTATTATAGGGTTAGTGAGGCGGATTAGGGGTTAATAACTTTATTATAGTAGCGGTGCGGTCCGCTCGGCAGATTAGGGGTTAATAAGTGTAGGCAGGTGGAGGCGACGTTGAGGGGGCAGATTAGGGGTTAATAAATATAATATAGGGGTCGGCAGTGTTAGGGGCAGCAGATTAGGGGTACATAGCTATAATTTAGGTGGCGGCGCTTTGCGGTCAGCAGATTAGGGGTTAATTATTGTAGGTAGCTGGCGGCAACGCTGTGGGGGCAGATTAGGGGTTAATAAATATAATACAGGGGTCGGCAGTGTTAGGGGCAGCAGATTAGGGGTACTTAAGTATAACGTAGGTGGCGGTCGGCAGATTAGGGGTTAAAAAAATTTAATCGAGTGGCGGCGATGTGGGGGGGCCTCGGTTTAGGGGTACATAGGTAGTTTATGGGTGTTAGTGTACTTTAGAGTACAGTAGTTAAGAGCTTTATGAACCGGCGTTAGCCCAAAAAGCTCTTAACTACTGACTTTTTTCTGCGGCTGAAGTTTTGTCGTTAGATTTCTAACGCTCACTTCAGACACGACTCTAAATACCGGAGTTAGAAAGATCCCATTGAAAAGATAGGATACGCAATTGACGTAAGGGGATCTGCGGTATGGAAAAGTCGCGGCTGAAAAGTGAGCGTTAGACCCTTTTTTGAGTGACTCCAAATATCGGAGTTAGCCTATAACCAGCGTTAGGAGCCTCTAACGCTGGTTTTCACGGCTAACGCCAAACTCCAAATCTAGCCGTTAGTTAGGTTGGGTAAACCCACCACTTAACCACTATGAGGACTAAAATATTGTGTGACTGACGCATTCTCCCTTCATTAGGGAATCAAATGCACAGAATAACATAGCGAGTGGTGAGGGTGTAATGGTTGATTTGAAGATTGTAATCTCATGCAGTTTAATACTAAGCCCTTTTTTTTACGGTGCTGTAGAAGTTGCTTTGAGCAGAAACAAATGGATTATTTTCATTTCATAAAAATGTGGATTTCAGTGAGAAGACAGATATAAAATGTAAAAATATAGTTCCATTAAACAAATTAAACAGAATTTGTACAATCTTGCATAAATTACCGGCACAAGTTTTAATTAACACGTCACTTTGAGAAACCCTTCTTCTTTACATGTCTTACAGCAAATATACTGCTTGCAGAGCAATATTGTCAACATAAAATCAGATTAAGCTCCTCGCTGGTTCATCACATAAGTATTCAGTTTGGACAAGTGAAGGACCAAATAAAATGCCATGGAGGGACAATTATTGCCCCCAGACCTTAGCTTGGGCAGGCACAATCTAAAGGAAAGTTATGGCACAAAAAAATAATTCAAATCTTTTAAAAATGTTGTTCAGTCTAACCCCTGCTTGCCCCTCCCGATCTCTTACGTCTTATAAAGCACTGTATGATCACCCTTTTACAACTTGTGCTATTCCTGAAGCTCCATACTAGCAATGTTATTAATTCCAAATCTTATTATTGCACTTAAAAACCAAGAAAATAAATACAACAGTGTTATAACTTTGTCCCAATACGTGCATCACTCCAATTTTGGTTATAGCTTAACAGCAAAATATATTGTGATTTTGACATAAAGTAAGTTTTAGTGGCCCATACACAACAATACTATATTGTCACCATTAGCTTAGGTAGCTTAAACACTGCTTGTAGGGTTACTGTGCAGTCTGTATGCTTAACAAGCACAGCCTACAGATCTGAACTGGTTAGTTCTACCATCATTGCAACATGGAGATATATCATTTTAGGCAATACATTTCAAAAAAGGGCGTCCCTTCCACTATAGGTACAATGCAGAATAATATTAATGTTTTAATATTGGATATTAAAGTACAAACATATGAATATGTAAAAAGGCAGCAACTATTGTCAAACTGCTTAGTATTCTAAGTCATCCTAATGTCTACAGTTTATTTCTATCACAGATAACACATAAACTTGTGCAATCAAAGGAGGGATCCAATGGCACTACTAAAAGGTCTATATTGTCTAAACCCTAATATATATAGTTAGCTTATAGCTTTATAGCAACCAAGGGTAAAAGGTGCTGTGTATTGAGTATATAGATACAACAAAAGAATGGATAAGAGAAACCATTCAAAGAATACACATAAAGCACTCACAGCAGACAAGAGTGAATAACAGGGTTAATATATGGGTATAATGGGACAGAGAGATAATGCACTACCACATGAATTAAAATATAATTTTTATTAAAACACAAAAGTTAAAAATAATGAGCAATTAAAATCATAAACTAGTGAGGACTAACATAGATGGCTTAAATAACTAGTACCTGATAGGGTGTAAATATCTGATCAAACCACAGAGGTCTATGAGGCTGTATCAGTGTGATTGGTGTGACAGTAGTCAAAAGCAGTTTACAATGAGAAAACACAGCTAAATTAGCTGAGACTGTGTTGTTATAGTAATCAGTATACAGATAATATGTTATGGTGTGATATGATGTTTGAGACCATACTAGTAATCACTGTAATATACAAGATTCTCAGTCACAAGCGATATCAATCGCCTAGATGGATTGATTCCAATCCTTGTATTCCGATATAAATATTGTTAGATATCGCTAAGAGTGGTCTTGTTTAAAGAGCAGTATCTGGATGGTCTGATAGTCATGACATATTACCGCTGATTTTGTGTAGTTGTCGTAATATATGTGCTATTGAATAGCACATATATTATGACAACTACACAAAATCTATTGATATCACTAGTGACTGAGGATCTTGTATATTACAGTGATTACTTATATGGTCTCAAACATCATATCACACCATAACATATTATCTGTATACTGATTACTATAACAACACAGTCTCAGCTAATTTAGCTGTGTTTTCTCATTGTAAACTGCTTTTGATCACTGTCACACCAATCACACTGATACAGCCTCATAGACCTCCGTGGTTTGATCAGATATTTACACCCTATCAGGTATTAGTTATTTAAGCCATCTTTGTTAGTCCTCACTAGTTTATGATTTTAATTGCTCATTATTTTTACGTTTTGTTTTTTAATAAAAGTTATATTTTAATTTGTTTGGTAGTGCATTATCTCTCTGCCCCATTATACCCATATATTAACCATGTTATTCACTCTTGTCTTTTATGTGTATTCTTTGAATGGTTTCTCTTATCCATTCTTTCGTTGTACTTAAACTTGTGGACTGAGCCCACAAATAGACTTCAAAAGAGCCTATGAAGATTAATAAAGTCAATGTAGAGTCATAGGAATGTGAGAAATCCTCCAACTTCTGGAACCATTTTAAAAGAAGCTGAGGAGAAGACCACAATGCAAAGTCAACAAAAAAGGGGAATCCATAGTGCAACAATTCACAGATCGTAAGAGAAGAATGGAAGTTCCCATCTTGACAAGTTAAACAGGACACTGGCAAGGAAAGGAGTAAAGGCGCAAAAAGTGTGTGGTCATTATGATTTTTCCACCATTTGAATCAGGGAGTTCATGGCAGAGTATCTGTTTCCTCTTTGAACCTCCAGAACAGATTGGATTACCTCATGATCGATGGTGGAGAACATATCCTCAATGGCTTTTAGGTCTTCCTCCCGTATCACATGCTGGGAGTTATGAGGTGGCTGTGGGTCAGCCATGGGCACTGCAGGGTTGTACACTGTTGGCATACCTGCAATAGGCACATAACCAACATCCTGTTGGTACACAGTGGGCATCAGGACTACTGGTATGGCTGCATCATCATTGCTGCTGGCACTGACGTGTAGGACATCACCCGGATTATCATGCCCTCCTTGTCAACTCCTTGCCTCCCACTAAGGCTGAACCATTCATCTATGACCTTCCCTTCCTTCAAGGTCTCTGGGATGGTAATATGTGTCCAGGCAATACAGTCATCCATGGGAAGTGCTCTCTCATCATAAATTGCCAGGTAAAATGAATCTACTCCAGGTGGAACAGTGCATTGGGTCACCTTGTTCCACCGGGGGTTCTTACTGCCATTGTGAGAAGTGTGGGTCTTGTACACGGCATACCCTAAACGGACTCAACAGTAGGGGTCCATTCGAAGCATGCCATAATTCTTAGCAAGCTTCGCCTGAACTACAGTAATGATAAGTCGTCCCATTGTGCCCATTGCTCCAGAGTACTGCAACTTCTGCGCAGCCTGGATGTCCTGCTGAATCTGTTGTTGCTGTTGAGTTGGGGTGATGCGCAGAAAGTCCTGGGGCAGTTCTCAAATGAAAACCGTCCTCTCTGGGTGCTGACACTCATTGCCATGGTTTCTGCACCGTTTCTAAGCTTCAGGGGCTTGTTGCTCGAGGACACTTCCGGATCTCATTCTACCGAGTCGCCTTTTATTTTATTATTCAGCTGGAGCATACCATTTTAAACAACTTTTAATTTGAGTTCTATTATTGCTTTGTTCTCATGGTATCCTTTGCTGAAAAGCATGCCTAGGTAGAGTCAGGATAAAAATGTACTACTGTGAGCTAGCTGCTTATTAGTGACTGCACATATGCCTCCTTTCTTTGGCTCACCTGTGTTCAGCTAGCACCGAGTAGTGCATTGCTGCTTCTTCAACAAAGAATACCAAGAGAACGAAGCAAATTTGAGAGTAATAAATTGAAAAGTTGTTTACAGTGGTATGCTCTATCTCAATCATGAAAAAAAATAAAAATGGGGTTTTATGTCTTTATAGTTTTCCTATGGGCTATAAGGTATTACATATACTGTAGTTAAAGGACTTTTAAATACAGTAGAATTGCATAATTAACAAGTGCAGTAGATTTTATTCTGACAAATTTAAACATTTGTTTCATTTTGCCGGCAACTTGTATCATGTGACAAACATCAGCCAATTACAAACTCATATACACTGTGAACTTTTGCACATGCTCAGTAGGAGCTTGTGCTTCAAAAATGTACATATAAAAGACTGTGCACAATCTGATAATAGAAGTATATTGGAAAGCCTCTTAAAACTACACACTCTACATGAGTCACACAAACAAAACTAAAAAGTATCAATGCCCTACCATTGTAATTACAATTTCCCATAGTTGAAATATATTCATATGTGACAATATAATCTAGTATTTGAAGCAATTATAAGCCCAATCTACAATCTCCACATAGACAGATATTATCTACACAAAACTATTATTTGTGTAACGAGCCTCTTAAATCTATAATAGATTTTATTATTATTATTATTAATAATAATAATAATAATAAAAATCAATATAAGATATAGGGCTTGTATAATTAAGCCTGTAATGCTAGGTAAGTAGCAGCGGACTTAACCTCATACATACCAATCAGATCTGACCTATCAGGACTATTGTGCAATATTAAGTGCGCTCGCCACGAGGCTGGGTACACAGGGTTCATGACATTGAACCTTATCCGCCCACCAGTTGATAAACAGAGCTCATAATGAGAGATTAGTCTTGCACAAAATACACAGCTTAAAGGGGCATTAAACACTTTGAGAAGGTAATATAAAGTGATAATATGTATATATATATATAACAAGCAGGAAAAAGCACTCACTGGTCTTGACAAATACTGGATTTATTAAGTGACGTTTCGGGGAATACACCCCTTCATCAGACCAAAGTACATACAGTGAAACAAACATTTATACACTCACAAAAGACCCTCCCCCAGTGTGAAATTGCGCCAAAATTGTTGCCTAGGCAACCCCCCTAAAGTAAACAACACCAAAATTGAAAACATAATAAAATACAATAAAATGCATAAAGTACAAAAGTTGCAGAGTGGCTATGCACGATCATCATCATCTATAGCAACAATAATATGCACAATGTAACAGACATATATCTATAGCATAAACATAATAACCAAAAATGTACATATCACTATTAGGGATGGGCGAATGTTTCGCAACATTCGAAAAACGGCACAAATTTTAACACATTCGTTCGTTCGAATCGAATTTCGAATGTTTACATAACATTCTAACATTCGATTTTCGAATATTCGGTTTCGAATTTTACGATTACATTCGAAAATATTCGAATTCGAAAAATTCGAATTTAGATTGTAATAGTATTTCTAATGCTTTTTCTTTAAATGTAATATTCGAATTATGCAAAACGTGTATTCAAATTCGAAAAATTCGAATTTAGATTGTAATAGTATTTCTAATGCTTTTTCTTTAAATGTAATATTCGAATTATGCAAAACGTGTATTCGAATTCGAAAAATTCGAATTTAGATTGTAATAGTATTTCTAATGCTTTTAAATGTAATATTCGAATTATGCAATATTCGAATTCGAAAAATTCGAATTTATATTCAAATTCAAAAAATTCGAATTTATATTCGAATTCGAAAAATTCGAATTTATATTCGAATTCAAAAAATTCGAATTTATATTCGAATTCGAAAAATTCGAATTTCGAATGTAGACATTCGATATAATTATAAACATTCGAATTCGAAAGTGACATTCGAAAACTGTAAATAACATTCGATTTTCGAATTTTTAAGAATATTCGTTCTTATCGACATTCGAATTTAGAATTCGAATTTCGGTAATAACATTCGTTCTACATTCGAAATTCGAAAATTTGCACATTCGCCCATCCCTAATCACTATCAATATCCTAGAATAAGTGTACAACCGCAAAAGCGTTGTCAGCAATACATACAGTCCCCAAAATAAAGGTCTGGAGAAGACCGTGCAGTATCATCCTATAAATAGTAGAAGCTAGCTCATACCTAACAAAAAACCATATTGTATAATGAAACAACAGGAGTGCGTAACTACGTTAGTCAAAGAATGTGTACGAGTATGTAGGTAAATAGAAGGGTCTATAAGTGGTAAAGCTCCATAGTTACAATTTCTTTCTCCTAGCGAACCCCTAACGGTAACAACCTGATGTGTTGCTAAAAGGCTACTGGCTAATACCTCGGATTACATAAATGTGTCAGAACCTGTCCACCGTACAGCCTTACATAATGTTTGGCAAATACATCTGGTCCTGCTTCAGTGGACATGAAGCCGCAATGCGCATGCGTATCTAGGTGACAGCTCCGCCCATAGCTATGTACCCCGGTGTACTGTGATACTTTGAGAGGGGCAAGCCCCCATAGTGGATACCCGCACCAACTGAGTACCGTTGAAAGCCGGTAGTAGGAGCATAGAAAGCTTTTTCTATCAGGTTGTTACGTTAGTGGTTCGCTAGGAGAAAGAAATTGTAACTATGGCGCTTTACCACTTATAGACCCTTCTATTTACCTACATACTTGTACACATTCTTTGACTAACGTAGTTACGCACTCCTGGTGTTTCATTATACAATATGGTTTTGTTAGGTATGAGCTAGCTTCTACTATTTATAGGATGATACTGCACGGTCTTCTCCAGACCGTTATTTTGGGGACTGTATGTATTGCTGACAACGCTTTTGCGGTTGTACACTTATTCTAGGATATTGATGTGCACTATTCAAGTATAGTGATATGTACATTTTTGGTATTATGTTTATGCTATTGATATATGTCTGTTACATTGTGCATATTATTGTTGCTATAGATGATGATGATCGTGCATAGCCACTCTGCAACTTTTGTACTTTATGCATTTTATTGTATTTTATTAAGTTTTCAATTTTGGTGTTGTTTACTTTAGGGGGGTTGCCTAGGCAACAATTTTGGCGCAATTTCACACTGGGGGAGGGTCTTTTGTGAGTGTATAAATGTTTGTTTCACTGTATGTACTTTGGTCTGATGAAGGGGTGTATTCCCCGAAACGTCACTTAATAAATCCAGTATTTGTCAAGACCAGTGAGTGCTGTTTCCTGCTTGTTATATATTAAACCTCACTCTAGCACCCTGGCATTGGAACTGAACTGTTTGTGAGAGTGCACCTGCTACTACTTTATATATATATATATATATATATATATATATATATATATATATATATATAAAACATTCTGCAATATACTTTCATTATGTATACTTTCATTATGTATTTTGTCCCCTTTTCCTGTAATTCCATTCTGAAATTGTGAGCTTTTCAGTTCCTGTTAGAAATGGAAGTGTAGAAAACTGTTGTATTCCAAACAGCCATTGGCTGCACACTCTTGTGACCTATTAATACTGTCTCTAATTGACAACAGCAGAGAAGGTAACCTAAGTTACAACATGGCAGCTCCCATTGTTTTAAAGACGCTACAACTTTACGATTATTTTGTCAATATTTAAACAGCTAATGAAATTTAAAAAAATACATCTACATGCTATTTTCAGACTAATCATTTCTTTAATTGCATCACTCTACCCAGCATTTATTTAGTGTTTAACGTCCCTTTAAATTTTAATACTCCATGCATATTCTGAGTAGATAACAAATTGCATCTTCTGGAACATGTCAACATAAACTACATAAATAGTGACATAAAACAGCATGCTACATGGATCCATTTCTTGACCCTTGAGCTTACAAGACAATTTGTCATTTCATTTTAAGAAACAATCTAACAATAATAACAACAATAGCAGTTTGAATAAACCAGCTTATTCTTATTAAATGTGAAGTAACGTTAGATGAAAGGAATACATAGACTGTTAAATAGACACATCATTTATAGAATATTCTAGTGACGCCCCCCAGACGCGATCCAATAATCGAAATCTCGCGATCGTGTGCACGATCGCGTGGTTTCAATTTGTCTACATCGGAACAGTTGTTCCGATGTAGGCACTTTAGCCCTGACACGAAAGGGTTAAAAGTGCTGAGCTTTTATCAAAATACCCAAAAACCACTAATTACTCTGTAAGGAAAACCTATGCATACAAAAATAACAGCGAATTTAAGGTACAGTGCACTGAAAACAGTGTAATGTGACTTGTATTAGGCATACAATTAAAGTTTAAACTTCTTCACTTCTTGCTATATATATAGGAGACATCTCGCCATTCACTGGGACAGCAGCTTTTTCTAGAATTCCATGAGGGCTGTCTCTAAAAGTGTGGGCGTGAAAAACCACGTCTAGAACAGCAAAAAATCTATCGGCCCCTAAGTATTTGGCTTTGATATACAGAAAGATATACGGTAAGGTGGCGTGTGTATAGAAAGCGATAAAATAAGGATATCTGTTCACCCTGCAAGCTCAGCCTATTTTAATTAACTGTGGTGTCAAAGAACAAAAACAGCTATTTTAAATATATCTCATAAACTTTATACTCTGCTATTGGTATAAAAAGTCATTTGATGCATATAAGGATGAAATCAGTTTCACAGTACACTGTCCCTTTAAGTTAAGAGTTTATGTCCTATATAGATAGGCAGTCCAACAGGACAAACAAACTGTTTCTCAGCTGCAGTAATCAGGATTAGTACAAGTAGGTCATTTTTGCATATGTCAGGTTTACAGCCTCACCTGTATATATCTTAAAATCCTGTTAAAGGGACATGAAACTCCAATTTTTTCTTTCATCATTCAGATAGAGAATATAATTTTAAATAAGCTTCCAATTTACTTATATTATCAAATTTGTTTTGTTTCATGTTTTTCTGTGTTGAAGAGATAGGTAGTTTGCACATGACAGGAAATAGTGCTGCTATCTAGTGCTCTTTCTAATGTATAACTGTTACAATACTACTGCCATATAGTGATGCAGATATGCGCACTCTCATGAACTCCCTGCTTTTTAAAAAAGGATAACAAGAAAGCAAAGAAAATTTGATAATAGAAAGTTGTTTTAAATTGTATGCTTTACAACTTTACAGTTTGGGGTTTTATATCCCTTTAAGGCATCTCTATGACTGCAATTGAAAACATTACACAAGATAAACTCAAATTGTTTTCTATTATTTTCATTTGTTAAATATTTATTAAAATGTGTTCAAGGAAAGTATTCCACATACCTGCTTTTCTCCACTTGGCTTTTTGTGATTTAATAGTAGTTCAACAGCTCCAACTACTTCTTTGCGTATCGCATGTAATAATGCATCACCAACATAGACATTAAAACTTAGGAGTAACTCAATTAGTTCCAGGTTTTCATTTTCAATGGCAATAAGTAACGCTGTCCTTCCCAAAGGATCAATGCAGTTAATGTTGATTTTAAAATATATTTCGGCTTCTTCAAGTGCCTGCTTCACGCTGGCGTAGTCGCCTTTCTCTACAGCACATAGGTATGCCTTCTCTGATGGGGATAGCTCTGATTCTGCACGGACAATACGTAATGGAATCCGATCTTGATACGGGGAATTGACAGTTCTTTTATAATAAAATTGAGCCATGTTTTATGTGATGATATGCTCTCTATAAGAAAAAAAGAAAAGTTAAAAAGTACGTCAGAAAAAACAAGCACAACATACCTAGGTACACATTTTCTTAAGGGACCTTAAAGGGACACTGAACCCAAATTTTTTCTTTCATGATTCAAATAGAGCATGTAATGATAAGCAACTTTCTAATTCACTCCTATTATCACATTTTCTTTGTTCTCTTGCTATCTTTATTTGAAACAGAATGCATCTAAGCTTTTTTGGGGGGGGGGTTCAGAACTCTGGACAGCACTTTTTTTTATTGGTGGATGAATGTATCCACCAATCAGCAAGAACAAACCAGGTTGTTCACCAAAAATGAGCCGGCATCTAAACTTACATTCTTGCTTTTCAAATAAAAATACCAAGAGAATGAAGAGAATTTGAGAATAGGAGTAAATTAGAAAGTTGCTTAAAATGTCATGCTCTATCTGAATCATAAAAGAAAAAAATTGGGTTCAGTGTCCCTTCAATTTGCAGAAGTAGTGCACTGAAATGTAATATTTGAAAATAAAGTAAACTTGTTAAACCGCTTTCTTAATTTTGCATTCAAAAGCCTCATACATTCAGCAAAAACCTACAGTACAAAAACATATCTTAGTATGCATTAAAATATGTGTATTGGTATTTTTGCACAAAGATATTGTGTGTGTGTGTATATATATATATATATATATATATATATATATATAAAATAGTGCTTTACAAAATTGTACTATTAATTATCTAAGTTAAAATAATACATTAACTCCTTAATAATAGCCAAATGTTGGCTGTCTGTAGCGCTTACAGGCAGGGCCAGGCTGAGACCAAATATAGGTCCCGGCATTTTAAGGCAGCGTTAAATGTATTAATAAAAAACAGTAGCTATTCAAGTTCACGTTTAAATAAAAAATAGTCTCTTCTGTAGTCACATCTTAGTCGTCGCATGCTGCAGGATGTGGAGAAAGAAACATGCATTGTGCCTCTTGACAGCAGATAGTGCTGCTGGACGACACTATTCATATATCTTCATGCACACCCTGCACCATGTCTAAGGAAAACATGGCTGAGGTGACAACTCTAGCCCCGGCCCACCAGGCAAAAGCCCCATATGCCCTATGTTCAGTCCAGGCCTGCTTATGCTGACTCATTACTGTAGACAAGGCTAGCTGTTGTCATTATGTTAAAAAAAACTCATGAGTGTGCACTGCCATAGCAACCAACTTTAGTCCCTGAAAACTGCTAAGTGCAGTTATTTTATTAAAAAATAAAGGCCCAGATCAACAAGCAGTTTTGTCTCACCGCTCATTTACATGCAGCACTAGTATTACGGGTTTTTATAAACTCGTCGTTAAAAGACAAGAAGTGAGTGTTGAGCAAAATTTTGCTCATTACCGCACTCCAATACCAGCGCTGCTTAAGTCAGCGGTGAGCAGGTCGTACGTGCTCGTGCACGATTTCCCCAAAGGAATAAACGGGGAGAGCTGGCTGAGAAAAAGTTTAAAACCTGCAAAAAAGCAGCGTAAAACTCCTTAACACAGCCCCATTGATTCCTATGGGGAAACAAAAGTTATGTCTAAACCTAACACCCTAATATTAACCCCGAGTCTAAACACCCCTAATCTTACACTTATTAACCCTAATCTGCCACCCCCGACATCGCCAACACCTACATTATAATTATTAACCCCTAATCTTCCGCTCAGAACACCGCCGCCATTTACATTATATGTATTAACCCTTAATCTGCTGCCCCCAACATCGCTGCCACCTACATACTATTTATTAACCCCTAATCTGCCGTCCCCAATGTCGCCGCAACCTACCTACATTTATAAACCCCTAATCTGCTGCCCCCAATGTCGCTGCAACCTACCTACATTTATTAACCCCTAATCTGCTGCCCCCAACGTCGCCGCCATTATATTAAAGCTATTAACCCCTAAACCTAAGTCTAGCCCTAACCCTAACACCCCCTAACTAAAAAATATAATTACAATAAATCTAAATAAAATTACTATCATTAACTAAATAATTCCTATTTAAAACTAAATACTTACCTATAAAATAAACCCTAAGCTAGCTACAATATAACTAATAGTTACATTGTAGCTATCTTAGGGTTTATTTTTATTTTTAGTTTACAGGCAAGTTTGTATTTATTTTAGCTAGGTAGAATAGTTATTAAATAGTTATTAACTATTTAATAACTACCTAGCTAAAATAAATACAAAAGTACCTGTAAAATAAAACCTAACCTAAATTACACTAACACCTAACACTACACTATAATTAAATAAATTAACTAAATTAAATACAATTACCTAAATTAAATTAAATTACAAAAAAACAACACTAAATTACAGAAAATAATAAACAAATTACAGATATTTAAACTAATTACACCTAATCTAATAGCCCTATTAAAATAAAAAAGCCCCCCCAAAATAAAAAAAAAACCCTAGCCTAAACTAAACTACCAATAGCCCTTAAAAGGGCCTTTTGCGGGGCATTGCCCCACAGTAATCAGCTCTTTTACCTGTAAAAAAATAATACAAGCAACCCCCCCAACAGTAAAACCCACCACCCACACAACCAACCTCCCAAATAAAATACTATCTAAAAAAACCTAAGCTCCCCATTGCTCTGAAAAGGGCATTTGGGTGGGCATTGCCCTTAAAAGGGCAGTTAGCTCTTTTGCAGGCCCAAAGTCCCTAACCTAAAAATAAAACCCACCCAATACACCCTTAAAAAAACCTAACACTAACCCCCTGAAGATCGACTTACCGGGAGACGTCTTCATCCAAGCCGGGCTGAAGTCCTCAACGAAGCCGGGAGACGTCTTCATCCAAGCCGGGAGAAGTGGTCCTCCAGACGGGCAGAAGTCTTCATCCAGATGGCATCTTCTATCTTCATCCATCCGGCGCGGAGCGGATCCATCTTCAAGACATCCGATGCGGAGCATCCTCTTCATCCGACGACTAAAGCTGAATGAAGGTACCTTTAAGTGACATCATACAAGATGGTATCCCTTAGATTCCAATTGGCTGATAGAATTCTATCAGCCAATTGGAATTAAGGTTGAAAAAATCCTATTGGCTGATGCAATCAGCCAATAGGATTGAACTTCAATCCTTTTGGCTGATCCAATCAGCCAATAGGATTGAGCTAGCATTCTATTGGCTGTTCCAATCAGCCAATAGAATGCAAGATCAATACTATTGGGTTAGGGTTAGACTTAGGTTTAGGGGTTAATAACTTTAATATAGTGGTGGCGATGTTGGTGGCGACACATTAGGGGTTAATAAATGTAGGTAGGTTACGGCGACATTGGGGGCGGCAGATTAGGGGTTAATAAATAGTATGTAGGTGTTGGCGATGTTGGGGGCAGCAGATTAGGGGTTAATACATATGATGTAGGTGGCGGCGGTGTCTGGAGCGGAAGATTAGGGGTTAATAATTATAATGTAGGTGTTGGCGATGTCGGGGGTGGCAGATTAGGGTTAATAAGTGTAAGTTTAGGGGTGTTAAGACTTGGGGTTCATGTTAGGGTGTTAGGTGTAGACATAACTTTTGTTTCCCCATAGGAATCAATGGGGCTGTGGTAAGGAGTTTTACACTGCTTTTTTGCAGGTGTTAGACTTTTTCTCAGCTGGCTCTCCCCGTTGATTCCTATGGGGAAATCGTGCACGAGCACGTACGACCAGCTCACCGCTGACTTAAGCAGCATGTGCTGCATGTAAGTGAGCGGTGAGACAAAACTGTTCGTTAGCACCGCATAGCCTTTAACGCAAATCTCGTAATCTGGGCCTTTATTTTTTAATAAAGCATCCTACACTTTATTTTGGGAGCATTTGGTGGACATTTCTAAAATTAACTAGAGATCTGATCTATGGTTTATTTTATAAGCGCTAATTGCTACTGGGAGCTTGCGGTAGCAATAAGCAGCCACTTATAATGGCTGGTTATTTATTGCGCTCCTACAAACAGGAAAATTTGCCAGTTTGTGGGTGCACAATAAATTAGCGCTCCACTTGTAATCTAGCCTTTTATATTGCAATCCCTAACTATATATAATCCCTAACTAAGCTTTTCTTGATTTAAAGAAACAATCAGATGTATTTTACATCAAATAACAGGGAAACAAAATAATGAATGTATTATGCATTTTTTTATTTTTTATATTTAAACATTTTCATGGGTGATTACATTTTGAGCTAATCATCACTTTAAGATTTAAAATGGTAATCCCTTTTTTTGTAATAAAGTTTCCATTTAGAGGCTATTACAATATGTTTAATAAATCCTACTTAATGTAACACAGAATGAACTAAAGTAGAATAGCCGAAACAGAAAGAAGGGCCAAACTAAAAACATAAAATAAAATTTAATAATCAATAAACATCATGTTGTTTGAATATCTTCCCTATTTTTTTTTTTTTACGTCAAGTGCCTTTTACATTTTAGTATGTCAGTCGTCTCTCCTGTTCATTCCTTATAAATGAGCACTAGACAGCTAGTGAAATCTTCTGAAGTACAGGTTAGGTTGTTGGCAATTACAGACCCAATATCTCCCCCACCTCTACTCTAATGGAAGATTATAACACACAAAATTGATTACAGTAAAAAAAATACATCAACAAGAAACTGAGCTGCCATCATTATAATTAAAGAGTGAGATTTTGATTTTAAATTTCTCTTCATTTGTCATCATAGTTCTCCAGATTCTAATGTTTATGTTGTGATTCAATATTTTCTTGTGAGACCCTGGCAGAATATCTTCATTAGGTTATTATATGATCTAAAATAAGAATTTGTCTGAGGAAGGGGATAACTCCCTCCTGAAACGTCACACTACATTTATATGTTTAACAAATTCAGTGAGAACAAGCATCTATCATTTAATAATATCCAGATATGGCAACTTGATGGTTAAGAATAGGTGAGAGGGCATATCATATACAGACATCCCAACCTGCAAAAACTCATTTCAGGGAGGTGGCTTCACCTGCTACTGTGCCGCCCCCCCCCCCCCTCCCAGTTATATATTGGACACCTAGAAACCCTAAACAAGATAGGGACTTATCATTAAAGTAGCTTCCCACTAAAGTCACATTAAAAAAAAAGTAGCTTTATTGCACAACCACATACAACAAACCTATTCTCCAGTGATCGTACGCTTGTTGAATGCTTAAATAATTTTAGAATACGAAGTTTAATTACGGGCAGTAAATAAGGTAGTATTTGTGTTTTTATTTTATTAAAATCAGTGGGGGCTTTTTGGTTACTGATGCAGGCTTTGAGGGTTCTATAACATCCCAGCAACTAAAGGCATTTCTTAAAGAAACACTTTTTTGGCCACATTGGATCATGGTACTTGGAGTTTCAGGGAGATTGCATTCCATTTGCTGGCATCAGGGAGCCGCTATTAGAATCAGGGAGACTCCCTGAACTTCAGGGAGAGTTGGGATGTCTGCATATACACATTTTATATCCATATATATCAATTTAAATCTATTATCAACCACTGCAGGTACTAATTGTGCTAAAGGAAACAGCATCTACAGCATAATTACATGCTATTCTATTTGAGATACCTAGGTAGGCAACTAGAGCACTATGTGGCAGGAAATAGTGCTGCCATTTAGTGCACTTTCAAATGAATAACATTCTTGCAAAACTGCTGCCATATAGTGCTCTAAAAATTGCCCGTCTCCTAAGCATACGTCCCTGCTTTTCAACAAAAGATTCCAAGAGAACAAAGAAAATTGATAATAGAAACAAATCTGAATTATGAAAGATAGTTTTGGGTTTCAAATCCCTTTAATATCTTTAACAATAATACTAGAACATGTGTCTGCATTTAACACAAAGTACGATAAATAAATTCATATTCCATCACCTCTGAAACATTTGTAAGCAAGTTTTTAGAAAAACGCAGCCAACTGCAAATCACAATTCTGTACAGGGCAAACTCCTGTTTGATTATATACATAAATAACATCATGAGACTCCTAATAGTTCTGCAATTATTTTTAGTTCAAATTCTACATTATTGAAATGTTTGATGATTTAAATACATATAAAAGAGAATTATTCAATAATAAAGATATCTGTAATCGGTAATTATGGTTGCCCCTAAAGATATAAATGTGTGTATTATAGCAATTCAATACCACATCCCTAGTATAAATCCTGAAGCACAGAGATAATGAAAATAAGCAATGCAGAAATCATTATAGAAATTGTATTTCTCATATCCTAAACCACCATCATATTATTATTCAATTCTTTTTTTTAATCTATGGGGATCTACACCAATCTGTCAAGTTATTTGCTTCTCTTTGCAGGGATTTTACATCTGATTTCATATTTTGGGCTACAATAATCTATGATGTTTAAGGTAAATGTCTAATTGTAACAAAGAGACAGTCTGCTCAAAATCAAACGTTCAGGATTCAGATAGGCTATGCAATTTTTAAACAACTTTCCCATTTACTTTAATCATCTAATTTTCTTTCTTCTCTTGGTATTCTTTGTTGAAAACTAAATCTAGGTAGGCTCATATGCTAAAGTACTTGAAGGTTGCCTCTTATCTCAGAGGATTTTGGCAGTTTATCACATTGAGACCAAGCTAGTTTATGTGTGCCTTATAGGTAACATCACACTCACTCCTGTGGAGTTATTTATGAGTCAGCACTGATTGGCTAAAATGCAAGTCTGTAAAAAAAAAAACTGAAATAAGGGGGCAATTTGCAGAGGCTTAGATACATGGTAATCACAGAGGTACAAAGGGACACTGTAACCAAAAATTTTATTTTGTGATTCAGATAGAGCATGAAATTTTAAGCAACTTTCTAATTTACTCCTATTATCAAATTTTCTTCATTCTCTTGGTATCTTTTTTTGAAATGCAAGAATGTAAGTTTAGATACCGGCCCATTTTTGGTGAACAACCTGGGTTGTCCTTGCTGATTGGTGGATAAATTCATCCACCAATAAAAAAGGGCTGTCCAGAGTACTGAAACAAAAAAAAAAGCTTCTTTTTCAAATAATGATAGCAAGAGAACAAAGAAAAATTGATAATAGTAAATTAGAAAGTTGCTTAAAATTGCATGCTCTTTCTGAATTACAAAAGAAAACATTTTGGGTTCAGTGTCCCTTTAATATAACAGTGTTGGTTATGAAAAACTGTGGAATGGGTAATAAAGGGATGATCTATCTTTTTAAACAATAAACATTTTCAAGTGGACTGTCCCTTTAAAGAGTAAGATATATTTGAGAGCTGGTCAAGCCAGAGGAATTCAGAGAGCTACACATGGCCCCTGTCAGTTTTATGAGAGGGATCAGAATTTTGCTATAAGGCTTGTGCTGAGGCTTCAAACAATCCTCTTAAACAAAGAAAGACACTGGCACTTCATACCAGCTGAAAAGCCTGTCAATAAGCATGGCAGGAAAAGTCTATCTCCTAATGTATTCTCAGCTATATTTTATCTGATGTAACAGCTAATCAGTGTGAGCTAATGGCTACAATATGTAATGACTGTACAGACAAATAATATATACTAATATACAATAAATGGTTATATTTTTATAAAAAATCATTTTTATTTAGTAAAATAATTTATTAACAATATTCTATTAGCCTACATCAGTTCAGCATACAATAATTGGAACACCACACTGCCCACCAGAAACTCCTCGGGCGCGATCCGATATAGATCGTAGTTTGCGGCGCAAGCGAGGGAATCCGCGTCGCCCGCAGTTTCAGCTCGCAACTCGAGCCATCCAATATGCGGCGCCGTCAGTTGCTAAAGTGGCGCAAGTCTCACAAACCAGCAATGTCCAGAAATCTGCGTAAGTACAGATTTTTGGAGTCGCCAGTGACTCGTGCCACGTTAGAAACTGCCGGCGCCTACAAAACCTGACTAAAGTCTAAATCACCCGCACTGTCTAACACGCCTCCTAAACATAGCCCGACACGTCTAACCCTCTATCCGCTATCCCCCCTCCCTAGCCTAACAATAAAAAAAAGTTATTAACCCCTAAACCACCGCTCCCGTAGCCCGCCGCAACCTAATAAAGTTATTAACCCCTAAAACGCCGCTCCCGGACCCCGCCGCCAGCTATATTAAATCTATAACCCCCTAAAGTGAGCCCCTAACACCGCCGCCATCTATATTAAAATGATTAACCCCTAATCTAATCCCCCTATACCGCCGCCAGCTATATTAATAGTATTAACCCCTAATGTAAGCCCCTTACACTGCCGCCATCTCTATTAAAATTATTAACCCCTAATTTAATCTACCTACCCCGCCGCCATCTATATTAAAATTATTAACCCCTAATTTAATCTACCTACCCCGCCGCCAGCTATGTTATCTATATTAACCCTAAGTATATTATAGTTAATATAGTTATTACATTATATATATTAACTATATTAACCCTAATTATATTAGGGTTAATATAGTTAATATAGTTACTATATTATTTATATTAACTATATTGACTCTATCTAACCCTAACACCCCTAACTAAATTCTTATTAAATTAATCTAATTCATATTATAAACTAAAATATTCCTATTTAAATCTAAATACTTACCTATAAAATAAACCCTAAGATAGCTACAATATAATTAATAATTACATTGTAGCTATGTTAGGGTTAATATTTATTTTACAGGTAAATTGTTAATTATTTTAACTAGGTATAATAGCTATTAAATAGTTATTAACTATTTAATATCTACCTAGTTAAAATAATTACCCAATTACCTGTAAAATAAATCCTAACCTAAATTACAAATACACCTACACTATCAATAAATTAACTAAAAATACAATTAAATTAACTAAACTAAATTACAAAAAAAAACAAACACTAAATTACAAAAAATAAAAAAAAAGATTACAAGATTTTTAAGCTAATTACACCTATTCTAAGCCCCCTAATAAAATAATAAAGCCCCCCAAAATAAAAAAAATTCCCTGCCCTATTCTAAATTAAAAAAAGTTCAAAGCTCTTTATCTTACCAGCCCTTAAAAGGGCCTTTTGTGGGGTAATTGGGTAATTATTTTAACTAGGTAGATATTAAATAGTTAATAACTATTTAATAGCTATTATACCTAGTTAAAATAATTAACAATGTACCTGTAAAATAAATATTAACCCTAACATAGCTACAATGTAATTATTAATTATATTGCAGCTATCTTAGGGTTTATTTTATAGGTAAGTATTTAGATTTAAATAGGAATATTTTAGTTTATAATATGAATTAGATTAATTTAATAAGAATTTAGTTAGGGGTGTTAGGGTTAGATAGAGTTAATATAGTTAATATAAATACTATAGTAACTATATTAACTATATTAACCCTAATATAATTAGGGTTAATATAGTTAATATATATAATGTAATACCTATATTAACTATAATATACTTAGGGTTAATATAGATAACATAGCTGGCGGCGGGGTAGGTAGATTAAATTAGGGGTTAATCATTTTAATATAGATGGCGGCGGTGTAAGGGGCTTACATTAGGGGTTAATACTATTAATATAGCTGGCGGCGGTATAGGGGGATTAGATTAGGGGTTAATAATTTTTATATAGGTGGCGGCTGTGTAAGGGGTCAGATTAGGGGATAGATAAGGTAGATGGCGGCAGTTTTAGGGGTTCACAGTAGGGGGTTAGTTTATATAGATGGCTGCGGGGTCCGGGAGCGGCGGTTTAGGGGTTAATAACTTTATTAGGGATTTCGGGGGGGGGGGGGGTCGCGGTTGACAGGTAGATAGACATTGCGCATGCGTTAGGTGTTAGGTTTTATTTAGCAGATCGCGGGTGACAGGTAGATAGACATTGCGCATGCGTTAGGTTTATTTTCTAGCTAGTTTAGGGAGTTACGGGGCTCCAATAGTCAGCGTAAGGCTTCTTACGGCTGCTTTTTGTGGCGAGGTGAAAATGGAGTAAGATTTCTCCATTTTCGCCACGTAAGTCCTTACGCTGCATATTGGATACCAAACTGCGCTGGTTTGGTATACCTGCCTATGGCCCAAAAAACTACGGGCGACGGCATAAATATACTGGCGTAACTTCTAGGTTAGTGGTAAGTGTCTGTATGTTTTTTCATATTGGTGTCTCATTGACTTCCCTATGTTCCCACGCACTGTTGCTATTACCTCTTGGTGGTGATTAAGCATGAGGAAGGGTTGGGAGCCCCAAACTGTTGCTCTGTACTGCTGCCTATTTTGATGTCTGAGTAATAGATTTCATGAATTTTTGGTGTGCCTGTCCTGTTTTTGTTCTTCTACCTCTCGGTGGTATGTTTACATCGCTGGACACATGACTCCTACATTAGTTCTTCAGTTACCAGAGTTTATATATATATATTTTTTTTTTAAATTATTAACATTTATTTATAAAGTGCCAACATTTTAAGCAGTGCAATATAGAGGTTCACTGCATTCATTAAGGTACAAACAATACAAGTGTTACCATGCCAAGTTATACAATGGCATGTTACATACATTGTACAAACTTCTTTAGCAAACAATACAAAAGTTTTCCACAAAAGGTGAGGAGAACCTTGCACTTAAGTACAATCGGTAGTAGATACCCAACCTTACAATCTAAAGTTGAACATGATGTATGACACAGAAGTAGTTTTGTGTGAGAAAATAGTGGTGCTTCTTGTCATGAGTCAGTTGAAGTGATAATTGCACCTCATATCAAATGAAGGAGTGGTTATAGTAATGAGTAAACAATAGGGTGGGGGTGGAGGGAAGGTTTTGGTGGGAAGTGGGATTAAATAGAAAGTCCTTTGTTACTTTGCAGGGGTTTTAAAAGTTTTTCTGTGTACTTGGAGTTTGTTGGGGATGTCTGTTGTGAAATAAAGTGAATATTAGTGAGAAAATGCAGATTTTTATAGTGAGAAGGTGTAAGAGCAGATAGGGGGATAACTGATAAAACAGAGTGAGAGACAGAGAGAAGATTTTAAAATGATAAATGTAAAAAAACTATATTTTATCACATTGCTTGATTATTTCTTTGTGCCCCCCCCCTGGGAAAATTTCTGTGGACGCCCATGTCCACATCATATATTTAAATTATAAAATTGCTGCAGAACTAAAATACAATTATAATAATGTTCTATTACAATAGCTCTTTAGTGTTTTGGACTTTGGACAGTCAAATTTAATAAGAAATGAATTTGCCACCATGTTTTTCTTTCACACTGCCTGTTCATTACTTTATGTTTTGTAGGTGGTGGTGTGTATGGTGAGCTAATATGTTACATAAACTCATCTATTGTTGGTTCTTTTCTTTGTGAGTCCCTTTAGTAATCATGTGCATTATTATTTATCAGATGAAAGGAAATATCACCCTGAAAAGCCACTTAATAAATAATTCATACATTTTAAAATTCCAGTGAGATGTCGGCCTTTCTGATTTGATATTACTTTAGATGTGCCGTGCACCCTGGTGAATAATTTTTATCTGAGATGATAGTGCATGGCCCCTGATGCCCCTGTTTCTCTGCGATCCTTCAGGCTTGCCGGAAACAGCAGTTATAAAGTTGCTCCTTAAAGGGACATAATACTCATATGCTAAATCACTTGAAACCGATGCAGTATAACTGTAAAAAGCTGACAGGAAAATATCACCTGAGCATCTCTATGTAAAAAAGGAAGATATTTTACCTCACAATTTTCCCTAAGTTCTGTGTAAAAAGTTATACTTCACCTGCTCCCAGCTGCAGGTAAAAAAAAAAAAAAAGAAGAAATGAACTGCAGCCAATCAGCATCAGCAGTGCTGAGATCATGAACTCTTACTGTCATCTCATGAGATTTGACAACTCTCATGAGATTTCATAGTAAGCTTCCTTTACCTGATTGGTGAAATAATATGAGAGTTCACGAGGCTCATCCTTTCAGCTGTCCCAGGACAGACACACTAAAATGCTGCTTAGAAATCCTTTACAATGGGAGGTGGCTACTGATGAACTTTTGAGGTAAAATATCTTTCTTTTTTACATAGAGATGTTCAGGGGATATTTTCTAGTCAGCTTTTTACAGCTATGCTGCATCACTTTCAAGTGTTTAAACATTTGGGTATTATGGCCCTTTAACTGTTTCACTGCCTCTGAGGCTGTGGACATCAATTCACCTGATCCGATCAGGTTGATTGACACCCCCTGCTTGTGCATTCAGCGATGCTTGTCAGACATGATACGCTACAGTGTATATTGTCGGACAGACATTAATAAATCGGCCACCATATTTTTAAAGTCTTTTGTGTGTGTGTGTATATATATATATATATATATATATATATATATATATATATATATATATATATATATATATATACAGTATATATATATATATATATATATTAATTTATTTTTAAACAAGAGTATATATCTTCAAAGGCTTGTATATACACTATATGGCCAAAAGTATGTAGACAACTAACCATCACACACAAGTTCAAACAGCTGCTCCAGAGTGTGGGGAATTCCAAAAAACAAATACTAGATAGGCAGTAGAGAACTACAATACCCACACAGCAGTCGGGTGCTAGGCTGAAGCGGCAGAACAAGCTGCAAACTTCAAATGCAAAAACAATACAACCGCATTCAAGTGATCATGATAAAAACAAGATACAGTTTGTATTTAACCTGTTGTTTTAACTGTTCAATGTGTAGCTTGTGAATATAAAACGTATCTCTCTCCTGTTGCACATCTTACCACTAATATCGTTTTTGTTTGGGGCATTTGCTTTTTTGTCACCCCTGGAAAAATTTCTACAGATGACCAAATCAGATCTCAGATCAGAGCCATAACTTTATATAACCTGTTAGATATATGTCCATATCAGACTTCAGAACAGACCACAGCTCTTTCTTTATACTCTGTCAGTTAAACATATCTAGCCTCAGATCAAACCTGTGACTTTAGATTCCATGACAGCCATATACACACTTCAGATCTAAGATCCAATTAGTTAAGAGTCCATTTCTATTACAAACTTTACTGGACAAACAGTTCAAGTATTAGACTGACCAGTTAAACATTCCACACTCCCCACACTTATTAGTTGTAGACACAAAGGGGCTGATTTATCAAGCTCTGTTTGGAGCTTGATGCCCCTGTTTCCACGCAAGCCTTAAAGTGAAGGCAAACTTTTATGAATGAAAGCCAATTTTTAAAAAAATACTATTATTAACAGGGGCACTTTTAGAAGTTTAGAAGGCAGCCGTTTTGATTAAAAACTTACCTTTGTTTTTTTCACAGCCAGAGCAGCTCCCCCCCCCCCCCCCGGAGATCCTCTCTTCACACGTCATCAATGATAATCCAGCTTCCTCCAATCACTGCATGGCCTCAGGCAATGACTACCCTGGGGGGGAAAGCCGTGATTGAAGGAAGCTGGATTAGTGATTGATGACGTGTGAAGAGAGGATCTCCGGGTGAGGGAAGCTGCTCTGGCTGTGCAAAGAAGAGAGGTAAGTTTTTAATCAAAATGGCTGCTTTGTAAACTTTGATGAATGAAAGTGCCCCTGTTTTTAATAGTATTTTTTAAAAAACGGGCTTTCATTCATCAAAGTTTAACTTCACTTTGAGGCTCGCCGGAAACAGAAGTTATTAAGCGGTGGTCTAAAGACCGCTGCTTCATAACTTGTCCGCTGCCTCTGAGGCCGCAGACAGAAATCAACCAAATCGAATATGATTGGGTTGATTGATACACCCTGCTAGTGGCTGATTGGCCACAAATCTGCAGGGGGCGGCATTGCACCAGCAGTTCACAAGAACTTGCTGGTGCAATGATAAATGTTGACAGCATATGCTGTCAGCATTTATCGATGTGCAGCGGACATGATATGCTACATCGTATCATTTCCGCTTGCACTATGATAAATCTACCCCTAATTCTCTTACAGATGCTGGTTTTGGAGTACTCTTCTTAAATGACTGCTTACTATTTGCCAACTTCTGATACATCACATGGATTTACAGGTTACCCATTTTCTGTAATTCATTAGCCTTTTTTAGACTTATTCTTCTAGGGCTTGGCTGGTGTGTAACGTTTCAGCTTTCGATCAGCAGATTGGTGGCTTAGCCCTACGTTGTATAATGACAACTAATAATTTGACATTGTACTAAATGACAAATAGCTTGTTAAATATGTAAAGACACTCAAAAAATAATATGAAATGACTATTATAAAGTAGAAATATCTGTTATTCTTTTCCAAAAATACTTTACTGCAGTATAGCAGTTCAAATACCCCATATGCAAGTTAGCGACCAGTAGTTGTTCCTTTCCTACAAAACATATCCTTATATCAAATATTCTTTACACCATAAGAGCTAGAGTTAATGCTGTAAAGGGACTGTATATTTGGAAAATATATAATCCTCTACATAGAACAGAAGTGATACAGCTTCTAAACAGGGCCGAATTTGACATTAGGCACTGTAGGCATGTGCCTACAGGCGCATTGCAAGCAGGGGCGCCACTAGAGTCAGTGTATTTTTTATTTTATTTTTTGTATTTTTTTTTTATTATTTTTTAAACTTTTTTTTTAATCATTTTGCTGTGTTGCTGTTTGACTGTAGATTATCGGATTCTACTGACTGTACAGACAGTCTGTCCACTGTCTCAGACCAGGAGGAGTCTGAGCACACTGTGTTCTGTGTAGCACTGCAGAGTAGACTACAGACCAGTAGTTAGTAAATTACTGTTTACAGATGACAGCTAGGCAGCAGGCTCGCTCGCTTTGACTCACTGACTGGGCGGCATCTGCTTAGCAACTTTAGCAAGCAGAACAACAGCAGTCAGCAGGTAGTAAGAAGAGTTGTCGTCAGTCACTCGTCCTAGGCGGCTGTCCTTCCCACCCTGACTCGGCTCCACCCTCCAGTCCAGTCACTCTCGAGTCTCGACTCAGTTATAGACAGTGCCGCCCGTGGTCGACGCCACACACAAGCACCCCATTGCCGGCGCCGCAGATTGTGGGTTGTTTGGGACGGGCTGGGTGGCGTCACGCCCACGTCATGTGATGCCAGCTGCCGCCATCTGCCTCTGAGTAGCGGGAAACGAGTGAAGTGAGCTGACGGTTCAGAGTGCTCTGATCATCATTGCTGCGCCTGCTGATGGAGCCTGTGTGTCGCCTGCCCCTGAGTCACCTCATCTGTCTTTAGCTTGATGGAGTAGTGACTCGTAGCTTGCTTAGTGAGTACTGTGAGTTGTAGTTGAAACAACTTCTGTGTGCGTGCTGTAGACTACAGTCCAGACAGTCAGTAAACTAACAGTAATCTGACTGAAAATAAAGTCTACATTCATATGAAAAAGAAGCAATAAAAAAAAAATTCCATTAAAAAAACATTGTAGTGACAATGTATACATTTATATCAACAGTAAATGTGAATATGTGTACCCAACTGATACTGAAACATCTATAGTTCACAAGAAGAACAAAATAATAATGACAATTATATATATTTTTTTATTAGACTCTATACATCATGTTTTTGATATGTGAACACAATGATTGATATTTGATATGACAAACACAATACCCTTGTTAAGTAAGTACTGTTTTGGTAAGGGTCAATTAAAATCTTCAGCTGGACCCAAGGTGATTCACGGATGTCTGTGCCACAAATACAAGTAGCTCTACAGCACAGAACTAGTTTACTAACTGTAAGTCACAGTTACAGAGAGAGTCAGGCAGGCTGTGAATTTGTGAAATGGATTATCATCATGTTAATTGTTTCTTCCAGACCTGAGACCAGACCCTATTTTTTTTATTTAATTACTCTCTGGATTGGGAACAGGCAGCCAGAGAAAGGGGCAGGCAGGCTGTTTGGATTTCTGAATCACAGACAGTTACATAACTTTAACTGGTGTTAGTTACTGACTGTCTGTAGTACTACTACTACAGTCCAGGCAGTCAGTAAGTTACAGTAACTAACACCAGTAACAGTTATCTAATCTGACTGTCTGACTCTGTGACGGAGCAAACCAAACAGCCTGCCTGCCCCTTTCTCTGGCTGTAGCTATGATCTAACTTACTATGTAACCCCTTTTCAGTACTGAAAGCTAAGCCAGTGAATATTGATTTGCCTTGCAAAGATGTTTTCTATGCTTTCTACGTATTTGAAAGCCCTTTCTCTCATGAACAAATAAGCACTCTTGATATCCCCATAATCATGCAGTGTGTGCATTTCCTTCAAAATAAACAAACAAAAAGAAATAAATACTGTATTTCTGCATATAATGAGGCCTTGAATGAGTTAAATCCTAAGTGGTTACCATGGTATCTCATTTCTCTGGCTATTCCAAATCTAGAGGGTAATTAAATAAAAAAATTAGGGTCTGATCTCAGGTCTGGATCAAACATGATCATCCATTTCACAGCCTGTCTGACTCTCTCTGTAACTGTAACTTACAGTTAGTTAACTAGTTTTGTGCTGTAGACTAGTACTACATCAGTAAGTAACTAACACCAGTAAAAGTTATCTGTCTGTGACACAAGGGACATAAACCCAAAATTATTTGTTCATGACTCAGATAGAGAATACAAATGAAAACAACTTTCCAATTTACTTCTATTATCTAATTTGCTTCATTCTCTTGATATCCTTAGTTGAAAAGCTTATCTAGATAGGCTTAGTAGCTGCTGATTAGTGGCTGCACATATATGCCTCATGTGATTGACTCAACCCTGTGCATTGCTATTTTCTCCAACAAAGTATATCTAAAGAATGAAGCAAATTAGATAAAATAAGTATGGGAATGTTGTTTAAAATTGTATTCTCTATCTAATATAATCCTTTCGTATTCCTAAATAATAATAAAATTCTCTATCCGAAATAATCCTATCCTATTATCCTAAATAATAATAATAAAAAATCCTAAGTTTTATTTACTTTTTTTTTGGGGGGGGGGAGCGCTTCCGATTTTTGTAAATCTGATCCCTGCTTCTAAATATAATTAAAAAATGATTAAAAGAGATAAAACAAACTAAACATGTCACAAATGTTTAATCTAGCTTCAGTATTTATGATCTTGTATTAATATATTCTATCTTACATAAATTTAACTTCATTAAATTGCACTTAAAATACCTTAATCTCTTTGTTTATAAATTGAGTTGTTTAAATTGTATCACTCTGATAACATGCAGTACTTTAAAGAATCCAAAATAAATGTGAAGACTACAGACATGCTGCTGCAGAGCACTATAAATAACACATAAATTAAATATTAAAATAGAACAATACTTTAAAAGGCAATGCATAGACCATATCTTATCAATGTTATGAAAAATAAAGATATCAGTTTGAAATATGAAGCTATTATTTTACATTTGTTTTCACATTAAACATTTGTTAAAGATAAGATCATTCTTGTGTTAGCTCTTTGAATTGCAGTATAGTTTTTTCTAACTAATAGCCCTATATTTTCTTGATCTCTCCTAATAAATGGGGGCAGCCTGTTTTAATTAAGCAGATGGTGTCTGCAGAGAATATAGAAATGAAGCCAGAACCATTTAATCAGACTTGAGGACACTAACTTTCATTAGATTTTCTATAGTGTTGTACAAATTAAAGCACTAAAAGCTTTTCTTCCTGCAAAAATGCAGGCTATATTTATATATAATGTGTGTGTGATACTATATTGTGTAAAAAATGGCATCTCAAACCATATTACACTTCAGAAATATGTTTTTTACAAATGTTTTGAATGTTAAAAATTGCATTTCATGTGAAGACTTTCTCACATTTAAAATAAAACAATGAATATTGGTTATATTCAGTCATTGCTTGTATTTACTGTGACATTCCCCAAATGTATCCCTAACCATTTGAACACACACCTGGATCATCCATTTTGCACACTCTAGACACCAAGACCCTGCCTTAAAACTTCCTATTTTCTGTAGGTGGCAAGAAACATTAGTTCTGTCAGTGCAGCAGTGATTGACAGGCCCTTCTCTCATGCTGCATTGCCAAACAAGTGCTTATGTAATGGTACTTTGTCTGTCCGCCCATTAATACATCAGACCTTTTGAGATTGAAATATAATATGTTTAATTATAGTAAATTAAATTTGACATACACTGCTAGATTTCTCACATTGGTTGCACACTCTAGTGACCCATTTATAACTGTCCCTAATTAGCCTCTCATGAGACAGAAATCGACATTACATCATTGTGGGTCACATTGTTTTATGGACACACATACATTTCACTTAAATTTTTATAATAGTTAAACAACTAATATAATTTGAAAATATATATTTATATATTATTATCAGGTTAATATTTTCTTTAAATACATCATTCTATCTAATATTTCTAATATTTAATATACTTTTAACTACTCCCCTTTTAAAACTAATATGATATATGTACCCAAAGAAAAGTGTATGCTAAATACATTATAGTTCTATACTTCCCATCCCTTTTCCTTGTGCATGACCTGTAAAACTGATAAACAGATTCAAAGATTTACTTTTCAAGCTGCTCTTACATTTACTTTAATATGCATCATTAATCATTGTTTTCAGCAGCACCAATTTTCCGTTACATTTTCCTGCAATGAGTATGTACATGTATTAAAGTGACATGATAAACAAATGTTGGACCACTTGAAAGTAATGCATGAAACCTTTCAAAAGTCACCGCCTGGATGAACAACTGGCTCAAACTGAACGCATGGGCTACTCCTAGTGGCCCAGATCACCCTCCAACCCCATTGGTCACCCTCCAACCCCAACCGACCAGGCCAGATCGCCAGGGTGGAAGTGCATGGAGGTCTCCAGAATTCCACAAAGATGGGGGAGTGCTAATGACGGCTCTGAGCCATTGTTAGCACCTGAGTTAGCACCTGAGAGGGAAACTTTGCGATGGCTAGCACTCCTGTTATCCTTTGCTGAAGGAACAGCATTGCACTACTGGCAGCTAGCTGAACACATCTCGTTAGCCAATCACAAGAGAAAAATGTGTGCAGGCACCAATCAGCTGCTGGCTCCCACTAGTGTAGGATATATGTATATTCTTTTTCAACAAGGGATACCAAGAGAACGAAGCACATTTGAAAATAGTAGTGAATTTAAAAGTGTCTTAAAAGTATATGCTTTATATGAATCATGCAAGTGTAATTTTGACTTTCATATAACTCTAAGTAAATCTAAGGGGAAAGAAAAAAAAAATTAATTCATTTCTACCAGCAGACGGTTATCTGTCAAATCATAACCCAAAAATGATATGTACTCAGTCATGACCTTCATGCAAAACCTAATGCAGTCACATTTAACTATTTGATTTACGTTCAATAATGTGACATGTTTATTCAAGTAGAACGAACTAATGTATAATTTATCCAGTAATTGGGACAGTAGGCAAAATCCACTGCTCTCATTGTTTAAAAAGGACACAGACAAAATGTACAACTCAAATTTTTTTTTTAATTGTCTATTCTTTATATGTAATATAATCTCCCTGGAATCTAGCCTGCATATTTTTGACAAATATAGAATAAGTGACCACTATAATCAATAACTATAGCTTACTATCAGCTAGATTACAAGTTATGCACGCTATAGGAAAATTAACGAACACAACAAAAGTTGCATTATTTAACCCTCTATAGCGCAGCCATGACAAGTTTTCAAACAGCTGGCTTGTGCGTGCTATATGGTTGCGTTGAGCTCCATACCGCACACAAACCAAGCGCTGTTTTGACGTGCTCGTGCACGCTTTCCCCATAGACATCAATGGGGAGAGCGGGTCAGAAAAAAGCCTAACACCTGCGATCGCGGCAAGAAAAGCTCCATAATGCAGCCCCATTGATGTATATGGGGAAAAAAAAGTTACGTTTAAACCTAACACCCTAACATAAACCTCACGTTTAAACACCCCTAATCTGCTGCCCCGACATCGCCGACACCTACTTAATGATATTAACCCCTAATCTGCTGCTCCTGATATCGCCGCCACCTAAATTAAGCTATTAACCCCTAATCTGCCGCTCCTGATATCGCCGCCACTATACTAAAGTTATTAACCCCTATTCCCCTGCACCCCAACATCGCCCACACTATAATAAAGATATTAACCCCTAAAACGCCAGCACCCGACATCGCAACAACCTATATTAAACTATTAACCCCTAAACCTAGCCCTAAACCTAACCCTAACGTAACCCACCCTAACCTTAACACCCCCTAATTTTAATATAATTAAAATAGAGCTAATTTAAAGTTACAATTATTAACTAAATAATACCTATTTAAAACTAAATACATACTTACCTGTAAAATAAAATCTAAGCTAGCTACAATATAACTAATAGTTATATTGTAGCTAGCTTAGGTTTTATTTTTATTTCATAGGTAAGTTTGTATTTATTTTAACTAGGTAGACTAGTTAGTAAATAGTTATTAACTATTTACTAACTACCTAGTTAAAATAAATACAAACGTACCTGTGAAATAAAACCTAAGCTGCCTTACACTAAAACCTAACATTACAAAAAATAAAAAACACTAAAATTACAAAAAAAAAACCCTACTATTACAAAAAATAACAAATGAAATTATCTAAAACAATAAAAAAAATTTCCTATTCTAATAGAATTTAAAAAAAAAAAAACACCCCAAAATAAAAAAGCCTAATCTAGAATAAACTACCATGGGCCCTTAAAAGGGCCTTTTGTGGGTCATTGCCCCAAAGTTAACAGCTCTTTTGCTACAAAACAAAACCAACACCCCCTAACAGTATACAACCCCCACCACCCAAACCCACAAAATAAAAATAAAGTAAAACCTAATCTACCCATTGCCCTGAAAATGACATTTTTATGGGCATTGCCCTTAAAAGGGCGTTCAGCTTTTTTCTGTTCTTAAAAGGGCATTCAGCTGTTTTATGGAATGCCCAAGCCCTAATAAAAAAAAATACATTACACAAAATAACAAACAAATTATCAAAATTAATAAAAATGATTACTATTCTAATAGCCATTTTAAAAAACAAAACCTACCCCAAAATAAAAAACCTAATCTAGAATAAACTACCAATAGCACTTTAAAGGGCTTTTTGTATGGCATTGCCCTAAGTTAAACAGTTTTGTTACCTGAAAAAAAATACAAAGACTAACATTACAAACCCCCACCCCCCCAACCCACAAAATAAAAAACTATCTAACAAAACCTGAGCTACCCATTGCCCTTAAAAGGGCATTTGTATGGGCATTGCCCTGAAAAGGGCATTTAGCTCTTTTGCATTGCCCTGAAAAGGGCATTTAGCTCTTTTAAGAATAGCCCAAATCCTAAACTAAAAATAAAACCCACCCAAAAAAACCTTAAAAAAAAACCTATCACTAACCCCCGAAGATCCATTTACAGTTTTTGAAGTCCCGCTTGAACAATCTTCATCCAGGCGGCGAAGTCCTCATCCAGGCGGCGAGATGTCTTCATCCAGGCGGCCTCTTCTATCTTCATCCAGGCGGCAAAGTCCTCATCAAGGCGGTGGGAAGTCTTCATCCAGACAGCCTCTTCCATCTTCATCCAGGCAGCATCTTCTATCTTCATCCCGGCGGCATGGAGCGGGTCCATCCTGAAGACATCCGGCACGGAGCATCCTCTACATACGGTCGCCGCCGTATACTGAATCTTCAATGCAAGGTAAGCGATTCAAAATGACGCCCCTTGCATTCCTATTGGCTGATTTTATTTTGCAAATTCAAATCAGCCAATCGGATGAGAGCTTCTCAAATTCTATTGGCTGTTCAAATCCGCAAATAGAATTTCAGTAGCTCTCATACTATTGGCTGATTTGAACAGCCAATAGGATTTCAGTAGCTCTCATCCTATTGACTGATTTGAATTTCCAAAATCAAATCAGCCAGTAGGAATACATGGGACGCCATTTTGAATCGCGTAGGATTTCAGTAGCTCTCATCCTATTGACTGATTTGAATTTCCAAAATCAAATCAGCGAGTAGGAATACATTGGACGCCATTTTGAATCGCGTACTTTGCATTGACAATTCAGTATACAGCGACGACTGTATAAAGAGGATGCTCCGTGCTGGATTTCTTCAAGATGGTCCCACTCCGCGCCGCCATCATGAAGATAGAAGATACCGTCTGGATAAAGATAGAAGAAGCCGCCTGGATGAAGACTTCTCGCCACCTGGATGAAGACTTCGCCGCCTGGATGAAAATAGAAGAGGCCGTCTGGATGAAGACTTCTCGCCGCCTGGATGAGGACTTCGCCGCCTGGATGAAGATAGAAGAGGCCGCCTTGATGAGGACTTCACTGCCTGGATGAAGATCATTCAAGCGGGACTTCAAAAACTGTAAGTGGGTCTTCGGGGTTTAAGGTTTTTGTGTGTTTTTTTTTTAAGTTTAGAGTTTCGGCTATTCTTAAATGAGCTAAATGCCCTTTTCAGGGCAATGCAAAAGAGCTAAATGCCCTTTTAAGGGCAATGCCCATACAAATGCCATTTTAAGGGCAATGGGTAGCTTAGGCTTTTGTTAGAGTTATGTTTTTTTTATTTTGGGGGGTTGGTTGGGTGGTGGGTTTTACTGTTGAGGGGACTTTGCATTTTTTTACAGGTAAAAGAGCTGTTTAACTTAGGGCAATGCCCTACAAAAGGCCCTTTTAAGGGCTATTGGTAGTTTATTGTAGATTAGGGATTTTTTTTATTTTGGGGGGCTTTTTATTTTTATTGGGCTATTAGATTAGGGGTAATTGTTTTTTATTTTTGATAATTTTCTTTATTATTTTTCGTAATTTAGTGTTTGTTATTTTTTGTAATTTAGGCTTTTTTATTTTTTGTAATTAGATAGTTTGTAATTATTATAACAGTGTTAGGATTTTTGTAATGTGTATTTTAGTTTTCTTTAATTGGTAGTTAGTTTAATTTTAATTCAATAGTTATATTAGTTTAATTGTTAGTTTAAACTTAGATTTTTTAATTTGACAGGTAAGTTTTAATTTAATTTAAGATAGGGAAATTGTAATTTTAATATAGTTAGGGGGCATTAGGTTTAGGGGTTACTAGTTTAAATTAGTTTATTGCTACGTGGGGGGCTTTTGGTTTAGGGGTTAATAGGTTTATTCTGTATATTTTGTTGTGGGGGCTTTTGGTTAAAGGGGTTAATAGGTTTATTATAGGGGCAGCGGAATTAGGGGTTAATAACTTTAGTATGGTGGGGGCGATGTGGGCGGATGGCAGATTAGGGGTTAATGATATTTCAATAGTGTTTGCGATGCGGGAGGCCAGCTGTTTAGGGGTTAATTATTTTAGTATAGTGGTAACGATGTTGGGGAGCGGTGGAATAGGGTTAATAAATGTTATTAGTGGCAGCAATGTCGGGAGCGGCAGATTAGGAGTTAATAACTTTAATATAGTGTTTGCGATGCGGGAGGGCCTCGGTTTAGGGGTTAATAGGTAGTTTATGGGTGTTAGTGTACTTTGTGACAGTTTAGTTATGAGTTTTATGTTACAGATTTGTAGCACAAAATTCATAACTACTGCTCTCAGATTGCGAAACGGATCTTGTTGGTATAGGCTGGAACGCAAGCTTTTTAGCCTCACCGAAAAACTCATAATGGCAGGGCTATGGAAGTCCCATAAAAATACTTTATTTTTACGAGTGCGGGACTGATGTTGCGCTACAGGCTACAATGCTTGCGGTACAGCTATACTGACAAGACTTGTAATGGCTGTATTGCTGTTTTAACACTGAAATTACAATTTTTTTCAGCGTTAAAATACGAACGCAAAACTTGTAATCTAGGTGTATGTCACTACACAAATTGTATGATAAATGCATTTATTACTCTCATAGATTTGCATTTAGAGAAATGTTTCTTCCTCTCAGATCAAACATCTTCCTGACTCTACATCAAGGGTCTCTTTGTTGCACGTATTGGAAACCTGATGTCGCTGCTTCCCCTGAGCTGTGAAAAAAATGCATAGGTATGTTGTGTTTGGAAACTGCAGATATGTGCCATAATGATTATGGAATTAAAAGATTAAACCCAGTAGTAACATTTCAGAACTGCTACAGGTAAATTTTTCTTTCTGCATTATTTTCTCTTAGAAAAGGGTTCTGCACGGTTCTAACAATGAGGGTTTGCACAGCTATTTTATTGCACAAAAAGTCTATAATATATTCATATGTTCCCTCAAGGTTCTTAACAAACATTTTGCACACAGTACACCATCACAGCTTTTGTTGTGTTCTCAGCAAACACCTGAACTCAATCAGGTTTTTTTCTTTTGCGTTTTTAAATGAGAATTTAAAATGAACTTAAACATTTAAATTCCCATGAAGCACTAGATTACAAGTGGAGTGCAATATTGCGCTCTTGCAAGCACGATATTTGCGCTCCACTCAGTAATACCAGAACAATTACAAGTTAGGAGGAATGCGAACGCAACCTCACTTTTGCATTGCCTGGAAGCCTAAACAGGCAAGTTTGCCCCTTTATGGGCGCATGTTAAAATAGCGCTTCACTCATAATCTAGCCTGAAGTGTTTAGCTATAAGAGAGAGTGTTCTGCACCCTGTAAGATTCTGAACATTGACTCTCTAACATTCTAAACAGTGACCACTGATAACTGATCACAGCAATAATATAAACATAGTCAAGGGGTATGTCCCTAGACTAACAAACAATGCAGCAATTGCTGTCAAAATGGTCTTAATACCTTCATGGCAAGTGTGACTTATTCATGTAAAATAAATGTGAGATTAAAGGTTTTCCTGAACCAGGTCCCATCTTCATAATAAGTAGCGGTGTCCTATAAGTAAAAAATTCCCCATGCTGAGGTCCTTTTTTTACCTCAGTCTTCAATGGATTTTTTAAATTGAAAAGGGAGTCAATTGGGGCCCGATTATATAAAGCTCTCTGGCTTGGTGAGATTATCTAAGAAGTCTTGTTTGTACTGAGTTCAAATAATCTTATAAAGGCAAATTTTAGCTTGAGTGCTGTTTATCTCACTATGCAGTGCTCTGAATGTGAAAGAAAGACATCTACATTACAACAAAATGCTTAGAAAAAACCTCAATAATTTCTCCTACATAGGTGTGTCCGGTCCACGGCTTCATCCTTACTTGTGGGAATATTCTCTTCCCTAACAGGAAATGGCAAAGAGGCACACAGCAAAAGCTGTCCATATAGCCCCTCCTCCGCCCCCGCCCCCCAGTCATTCTCTTTGCCGCTCTGAACAAGTAGCATCTCCACGGAGATGGTAAAGAGTTTGTGGTGTTTAGTTGTAGTTTTTATTTCTTCTATCAAGAGTTTGTTATTTTAAAATAGTGCTGGCTTGAACTATTTACTCTACAACAGAAAAGTGATGAAGATTTCTGTTTAAGAGGGCTATGATTTTAGCACAAGTAACTAAAATCCATTGCTGTTACCACGCAGGACTGTTGAAACCAAAGAACTTCAGTTGGGGGTAACAGTTTGCAGACTCATCTGCTTCAGGTATGACTAGTCTCCTTCTAACAACACAGGCTAATGCTAGATGACAGTCATTTTTCCCCTCAGGGAAAACGGTAAGCCATTTTTCTTTGAACTCAGCAAAAAAGATAACAGGCTTCCCCTTTTTGGTTTTTATGCTGGTAGACACTATTATGGGCCAAATCAATTGATTTTTATTACAATATCATGGCATTTGAAATGTTTTATAAACTTATATACACTTGGGGACGTTTTTTATTTGATCTGGCTTGTTTTAGACGCCTAATCTAGTCAGGAAGGCCCCTTCACTCTAGTATGCTGAGGGAGGAGGCCTCATTTTGGCACTTCAGCTGCGCAGTTGATTTCAAGGCAGTGCATGCAGATTCATGTGAGAGGGTCCTGTGGCTCAGAAAGTGACTCCAGAAGGCTTATTTCTGTGGTGGTTGACCCCTAAGGAAGGTAAAAGCTACAGCAAAAGCTGTAGCAGGGATTGTAGTGTATAAAACAGTTGCCCTCTATCTCCTCACTAATATCATTCTCACCTCTGCAGTCCCCACCTCCTGTTTCCAATCCTCCTACCCATCTAGATTGTAAGTTCCCACGGGAACAGGGCCCTCAACTCCCCCTGTATTTGTCTGTAAAAATTTGTGTCTTATCGTATTGTTTCTCCACTGTACTGTTATCCTTGTACCCATGGGCAGCGCTGCGGAATCTGTTGGCGCTTTATAAATAAAGAATAATAATAATAAATATAAAACCGGTTAAATCCAACTATTAGCTCCGGTTTGCTTATTTTAAGGGCTAGAGTCTCCATTTTTGCTGTGCAATACTTTCAAAGCATTAAGACACTGGGGTCCAAATTTCATAAAAATCGGATATTGCCTTCATAGTTTTTTGAACATTCAGGAATAAAGTGTGTCATTTTATTATTTAAAGAGACAGTAACGGTTTTGTTTAAAATCGTTTTTATTGCATTGTTTGCCTGCCTAAATCTGTTTAACATGTCTGTGCCATCAGATAACCTATGTTCTGTGTGTATAGAGACCAATGTGGTCCCCCCTTTGAGTGTTTGTGATAATTGTGCCATAGCGTCCAAACAAAGTAAGGACAGCTCTGTTACATTTAATAATGTTGCCCAAGATGATTCATCTAATGAAGGTAGTGGGGATAGTTCTACATCCTCTCCTTCTGTGTCTACACCAGCTTTGCCCGCGCAGGCGACACCTAGCGCGCCAGTACTTATTTCTATGCAACAATTAACAGCAGTAGTGGATAATTCTATAGCAAATCTTTTATCCAAACTGCCAGCATTTCAGAGAAAGCGTGATTGTTCAGTTTTAAATACAGATAAAAAGGATGAACAATTAGACGCTGACGATGCCTTATCTATTTTACCCTCACATCAATCGGAATTGGCTGTGAGGGAGGGGCTGTCTGAGGGAGAAATTTCTGACTCAGGAAAAATTTCTCAACAGGCAGAACCTGATATAGTAGCATTTAAGTTTAAGCTAGAACATCTCCGCGCCTTGCTTAAGGAAGTATTAGCTACTCTGGAGGACTGTGATTCTATGGTAGTACCGGAGAAGTTGTGCAAATTGGACAAATTCTTAGAGGTCCCAGGGCACGATGACGCCTTTCCAATACCCAAGAGGGTAGCGGACATAGTGGATAAGGAGTGGGAGAAGCCGGGTATACCCTTTGCCCCACCTCCTATATTTAAGAAAATGTTTCCCATTGTAGACCCTAGAAGGGACGCATGGCAGACAGTCCCGAAGGTTGAGGGAGCTGTTTCAACATTAGCGAAGCGCACAACTATTCCTATAGAGAACAGCTGCGCTTTCAAAGATCCTATGGATAAAAAATTGGAAGGATTGCTTAAAAAGATTTTTGTTCAGCAAGGTTTCATCCTTCAACCAGCTACGTGTATTATTACTGTCACCTCAGCGGCGTCTTTTTGGTTCGAGGAATTAGAAAGGTCGCTCCAGAAAGAGACTATGAAGAAGTCATGGACAGAATTCACGCACTAAAGTTAGCTAATTCCTTTATATTGGATGCCGCTTTTCAAATAACGAAATTGGCGGCGAAAAACTCAGGTTTTGCTATAGTAGCGCGAAGGGCGCTTTGGCTAAAATCCTGGTCGGCAGATGTGTCGTCCAAGACTAAGTTACTTAATATTCCTTTCAAGGGTAAGACCCTTTTTGGGCCGGAATTGATGGAAATTATTTCAGACATCACTGGGGGTAAGGGCCATGCCCTCCCACAGGATAGGCCTTTTAAGGCTAAGAACAAGTCTAATTTTCGTTCCTTTCGCAATTTCAGGAACGGACCGGCTAATAACTCTACTGCCGCTAGACAAGACAGTAACGCGGTCCAGCCCAAACCTGCATGGAAGCCCGTGCAAGGCTGGAACAAGGGTAAACAGACCAAGAAACCTACTGCTGCTACCAAGACAGCATGAAGGGGTAGCCCCCGATCCGGGACCGGATCTAGTAGGGGGCAGGTTATCTCTCTTTGCTCAGGCTTGGGCAAGAGATGTTCCGGATCCCTGGGCACTAGAAATAGTCTCCAAGGGATACCTGCTAGAGTTCAAGGGACTTCCTCCAAAGGGAAGGTTCCACCTGTCTCGCTTATCTTCAGACCAGATAAAGAAACAGGCATTCTTACATTGTGTAAGAGACCTATTAAGGATGGGAGTGATAAACCCAGTCCCCTCAGGGGAACAAGGTCTAGGGTTTTACTCGAACCTGTTCGTAGTTCCCAAAAAAGAGGGAACTTTCAGGCCAATTCTGGATTTAAAGATATTAAACAAATTCCTCAGAGTTCCATCTTTCAAAATGGAAACCATTCGGACAATCTTGCCGACAATCCAGCAGGGTCAATATTTGACTACTGTGCACCTAAAGGATGCGTATCTGCATATCCCAATCCACAAAACTCATCATCAGTTCCTGAGGTTCGCCTTTATGGACAAACATTACCAGTTCGTGGCTCTTCCATTCGGTTTAGCCACCGCTCCCAGAATTTTCACAAAGGTGCTAGGGTCCCTTCTAGCGGTCCTAAGGCCGAGGGGCATTGCTGTAGCACCTTACCTAGACGACATCCTAATCGAAGCGTCGTCTCTTTCCAAAGCAAGGGCTCATACAGACATTGTGTTGGCCTTTCTCAGATCTCACGGGTGGAAGGTGAACATAGAAAAGAGTTCACTGTCACCGTCCACAAGGGTTCCTTTTCTGGGAACAATAATAGATTCTGTGGAAATTAAGATCTTCCTGACAGAAGTCAGAAAGATAAAGCTTCTAAACACTTGTCGAATTCTTCATTCTATTCCTCAGCCCTCCATAGCTCAGTGCATGGAAGTAATAGGACTAATGGTTGCAGCAATGGACGTGGTTCCTTTTGCTCTAATTCATTTAAGACCATTACAGCTGTGCATGCTCAAACAGTGGAATGGGGACTATACAGACTTGTCTCCCCAAATTCAAGTAGACCAGGTAACCAGGGACTCACTTCTCTGGTGGTTGACCCAGGATCACTTGTCTCAGGGAATGAGTTTCCGCAGACCGGAGTGGGTCATTGTCATGACCGACGCCAGCCTCTTGGGTTGGGGCGCGGTCTGGGACTCTCTGAAAGCTCAGGGTCTATGGTCTCGGGAAGAGTCTCTTCTCCCGATAAACATTTTGGAACTAAGAGCAATATTCAATGCGCTCCTGGCTTGGCCTCAACTAGCGGAAGCCAGGTTCATAAGGTTTCAGTCGGACAACATAATGACTGTTGCGTACATCAATCATCAGGGGGGAACAAAGAGTTCCTTGGCGATGAGCGAGGTGTCCAAGATCATCAAATGGGCGGAGGATCACTCCTGCCATCTATCTGCAATTCACATCCCAGGAGTAGACAACTGGGAGGCGGATTACCTGAGTCGTCAGACTTTCCATCCGGGGGAGTGGAAACTCCACCCAGAGGTCTTTGCCCAGTTAACTCAACTATGGGGCAACCCGGATATGGATCTGATGGTGTCTCGTCAGAACTCCAAGGTTCCTCGATACGGCTCCAGATCCAGGGATCCCAAGGCGGCACTGGTGGATGCATTAGTGGCACCCTGGTCGTTCAATCTGGCTTATGTGTTTCCACCGTTCCCTCTCCTTCCCAGGCTTGTAGCCAGGATCAAACAGGAGAAGGCCTCGGTGATTCTAATAGCTCCTGCGTGGCCACGCAGGACTTGGTATGCGGATCTGGTGAATATGTCATCGGTTCCACCATGGAAGCTACCTTTGATACAGGATCTTCTAGTTCAAGGTCCATTCAGACATCCAAATCTTGTTTCTCTGCAACTGACTGCTTGGAAATTGAACGCTTGATTCTATCTAAGCGTGGGTTCTCTGATTCGGTTATAAATACTCTGATTCAAGCCAGAAAACCAGTGACTAGGAAAATTTACCATAAAATATGGCAAAAATATATCTGTTGGTGCAAGTCCAAAGGTTTTGCTTGGAGTAAAGTCAAAATCCCTAGAATACTTTCCATTCTCCAAGAGGGTTTGGATAAAGGTTTGTCAGCTAGTTCTTTAAAAGGACAGATATCTGCTCTGTCAGTTTTGTTACACAAATGACTGGCAGTCGTGCCAGATGTACAGGCGTTTGTACAGGCATTAGTTAGAATTAAGCCTGTCTACAGACCTATAACTCCTCCATGGAGTCTAAACTTAGTTCTTTCAGTTCTTCAAGCGGTTCCGTTTGAACCCTTACATTCCATAGATATTAAGTTACTATCTTGGAAAGTTCTGTTATTGGTTGCTATTTCTTCTGCTAGAAGAGTTTCTGAATTATCTGCTTTGCAGTGTTCTACTCCCTATCTGGTTTTCCATTCAGATAAGGTAGTTTTACGTACCAAACCTGGTTTCCTTCCAAAGGTGGTTTCCAACAGGAATATTAACCAGGAAATAGTTGTTCCTTCCCTGTGTCCGAATCCAGTTTCAAAGAAGGAATGTTTGTTACACAACCTAGATGTGGTCCATGCTCTAAAATTCTACTTAGAGGCAACTAAGGATTTCAGACAAACTTCATCCTTGTTTGTTGTTTATTCTGGTAAGAGGAGAGGGCAAAAAGCTACTGCTACCTCTCTTTCTTTTTGGCTGAAAAGCATCATCCGATTGGCTTATGAGACTGCCGGACGGCAGCCTCCTGAACGAATTACAACTCACTCTACTAGTGCTGTGGCTTCCACATGGGCTTTCAAGAATGAGGCCTCTGTTGATCAGATTTGTAAGGCAGCGACTTGGTCTTCACTGCATACTTTTACGAAATTTTACAAATTCGATACTTTTGCTTCCTCGGAGGCTGTTTTTGGGAGAAAGGTTTTGCAAGCCGTGGTGCCTTCTGTTTAGGGCGCCTGACTTGTTCCCTCCCTTCATCCGTGTCCTAAAGCTTTGGTATTGGTTCCCACAAGTAAGGATGAAGCCGTGGACCGGACACACCTATGTAGGAGAAAACAGAATTTATATCTTACCTGATAAATTCCTTTCTCCTACGGTGTGTCCGGTCCACGGCCCGCCCTGGCTTTTTGTCAGGCTTAAATATTTTTACTATACACTACAGTCACCACGGCACCCTATAGTTTCTCCTTTTTCTCCTAACCGTCGGTCGAATGACTGGGGGGCGGGGGCGGAGGAGGGGCTATATGGACAGCTTTTGCTGTGTGCCTCTTTGCCATTTCCTGTTAGGGAAGAGAATATTCCCACAAGTAAGGATGAAGCCGTGGACCGGACACACCGTAGGAGAAAGGAATTTATCAGGTAAGATATAAATTCTGTTTTTGTGTGATTTCTCTCCCTGCCGGTGAATCTTTAATCATTGGCCCTTGATCATACTCTTCAGTATTATAGGAAAAGTATGCGAATTTTATGAATAATCGTTGAATGATATCCATAATGATTTGAAACTACTATTAAGCAGCTATAGTTGAATTTCACTAACCTTTTCATATATTTTTTTTAAATCTCATTCTAGTTTTCAATTAGAATTGGCTGAAAGCTTTTGGATTGGCTTTGATTATATACCTTAACCAGAGATAAAAAAAGAGCTATGTTGCTTTTGGTGCTTCTGGTGCTAATTTTAGTTTTTGATGCAATATGCAAAAAAATGTTATAGTTGACTTGTTCCTGAATATATTCACAGTGTTTCTAGAATCTGTTTAAATTAAATGGGGACAGAAAGATGAAAACATTTATGACTCACCAACTAATTATTTGAATATTTTAGACAAAGTGTCACTTAATTAAAAAAAAATAAAATCCATTCCACATCCATAAATATTATATTGTACTTTAATCATTTTTGTCAATAGAGTTCATATTTTTTAATATTTTAATTATTTGAAATCTTTTTAATGCCTCCAGAAAATCCTTTTTGTGAGAAGCATACGTTTATAACACTTACTGCTCCACTTTTGCACTCAACTTCTCCTGCTTACTGAATACTTATGTCACTGTATTGTGTAATAGGAGGACATTTAACCCACTTGCTGCCACATGGGCTCATTATTGTCACATCCAATAATGTGTGACATCCGTGCCCGGGAACTCCAGTTGGGAACTCCAGTTACTGGTAATCTTGCCTTCCCTCTAAAGCAACTGAAGGGCTCTGGCTCAGGCTGAGAGTTTCTTTGTGCTGCTCCCTGCACTGGCTAGCTCTCTGGCTCCACCTGCTTACCAGATACAGGTAGTTACTAATCAGCACTGCAATAAAAGACAGTTTCAGAGACCACTCCTTGCCATGACATTGTGGTTTACACACTATTTGTGCCTTCGACCTGTGCCTGTATGCAAGTTGTTCTGGAGTATGTTATGGGTATTGTAAGTTGGCTTGTCTCCTGACCTCTCTCTTGGATCTCCCCTGTGATAAAGGATCAGACTGCTTCTCTGGTAAACTGAACTTGCCTATTTTCTGACTACTCTTCTGGACACTCCCTGTTTTGGTTACTAATCGGACTGCTTTCTGGTATCTGACCCTCGGCTTGTTTTCAGACTATTTTTTGTTATCAGCCAGTCACAGCTATCAGTGTATCCAGTGTCTCTATTCCAGTATCCTGCTCCTGTATCCAAGCTCTGCAGAGGGCATTTTCTAAGCACCGTTATCCGGCATCCTAGTACTGCAGAGGGCATCTGTCAAGCACTGGTACAATGCTTCAGCACCATAGTGCTGCAGAGGGCATCTGCTAAGCACCGGTATTCTATTCCTGTACCCTAGTGCTGCAGAGGGCATCTGCCAAGCACTGCTATCCTGCTTCAGCACCTTAGCCCTGCAGAGGGCATCTGCCAACCGCTAGCATTCTGTTCCACTACCCTAGCTCTGCAAAGGGCATCTGCAAAGCACTTGTATACTGATTCAGTACGCTAGCCCTGTAGAGGGTATCTACCAACCACCAGTATTCCATTCCAGTACCCTAGCCCTGCAGAGGGCATCTGCAAAACTCTGGTATCCTGATTCAGTACCCTTGCCCTGCAGAGGGCATCTGCCAAGCACCAGTATTCTGTTTCAGTACTCTAGCCCTGCAGAGGGCATCTGCCAAGCACCAGTATTCTGTTTCAGTACTCTAGACCTGTAGAGGGCATCTGCCAAGCACCAGTATCCTGCTTCAGTTCTCGGCCCTCAAAGTGGGCATTCTTGTCATTGGCCCTTGAATAGGCACCCCAGTTCCAATCCTTGGCCCTCAAATGAGCACTCCTGTCTTTTGCCCTTAAGTGGGCACTCCAGTCTCAGCCTTAAGAGTGGGTACACCTGTCTTTGGCTTTCAAGTGGGCACTCCAGTCTTGGCCTTCGAGTGGGCATTCCTGCCTTTGGCTTTCAAGTGGGCACTCCAGTCTTGGCCTTCGAGTGGGCATTCCTGCCCTTGGCCCTCAAATGAGCACTCCTGTCTTTTGCCCTTAAGTGGGCACTCCAGTCTCAGTCTTAAAAGTGTGTACTCCTGTCTTTGGTCCTCAAGTGGGCACTCCAGTCTTGGCCTTCGAGTGGGCATTCCTGCCTTTGGTCCTCAAGTGGGCACTTCTGTCCCCAGCCCTTAAGTGGGCACACCTTTCCTCAGCCCTCAAGTAGGCAATAGAGTCCTTGGCCCTTGAGTGGCACTCCAGTCCTTTTTTTGGCCCTCAAGTTGGCACTCCAGTCTCAGCTTTAGAGTGGGCACATCTTCTGACCCAGCTTTGGTGGAGGCCTTACTGCTGCCTCCAACAGAAGACTGTTTCCTATATCTGACTCTCCAGTTTCCTGTACAATAAACTTGCCTTGTGTCTGTTTTCTTAATAATGCCTAAAAAAGGTAGTTCCACAAAGAAGCCTATTCCACTTTTTTGGGAAGTATCATCTTGCTGTAACATACTGCACCATTGGAGTGCCTTCTTCCTTTTGTCTTTATGCCTAGAGAGTTCCACAAAAAAGCCTATTCCACTTGCCCCTTTTAATGAACAAGATGGGACTAAGTATGTCACCTCTACACATGAGCCCCAATCCCCTGATCCCACTCTTGCCGAGCATGACATACATTTACTTACAACCTTATCTGATATAACTTTAGTATAACTCTGCCACATACAATGCGGCATAGTACTGTTCAGAAGGTACCAGTGCAGCATCAGTTTGTTCTCTCCTGCTATGCATGGGGGGAGTCACCCGCTATGGGCAAATAAGATGCTTCTTTCACCTAACAGACTGTGACCCCAGCAAAGGCACCAAACCTTTCCAGTGCTATTAGCATCTAGATACAAATAGTGTGGGAAAGTTTAGATCCCCACTACCATCTGCCGGGAGTCTAGCACACAAATACAGTCAGTTCTGGCTTGAGGGGATCAGGACAACAGTGGGCACAGGACACAGATCCACTTAAGTCAAGGAACACAGCCAGTGAGGCTTTCCATCTGGAATGCAGGAAAGGCGATCACCTGGCTGAATACAATCAGTGCAGTTAGGTTAGGGAACTTCTATGCTGGGTATTCAAAGCAAATTTCGAGCTGCCCGGAAGCAGTATGTATCCAAGCACAGCTGGGTATACTGAGCTTATATGAGACACACTTAGCAGAAAACAGTTGTGAATGACATTCAACTCAGCACACATTACACATAGGGCTCGATGATATATTATTCGCCAGCTCAAACCTTCTTTTTCTCGCTGACACTCGCAGGGCTGCCCCGGTACAATGATCGTAAAAAAGGGGCAGTCCCTGCGAGTTGCGAGATGGCTCCTATTAAAAGTATTTGAGCTCGCTGGTTAGGGAAACTTTGCTCCTTAGTGCGAAGTTATCAGGGAGCAGGGGGAGCACTTTAAAATTAAAATCCTGCAGCCAATATAACTAACATTACTCTGCTTTCTGCTTATAGCATCTTACATTCACCTATATTTTAGTATGCACTTTTTTTTCTATTGGGGTTATAAGTGTTCGTATTGTTTTGAGAAAAGCTTGCCACCTTTTAGTTGGCGAGAAAAAACGGTGATATCTGCAGTGTGAAAATCTTTATAGAATTACGTTGGGATTAGTGAGATATTGTCATATACGCTCATGGAACGCCCATGTTCAGCCCATTTTACGGAAAAACAACAATTACGCTGTGCATTTTGTATTTATAAATTCTAATTTCTGTGTGATTTTTGCACATCCAGTGTACTACAATTACGATTTACGCTGTGCATATTTAATTTGATTTATTCCTGTGTAAATTACATACTAATTTTACTTTTTTGTTAACATACGATTTTTGGTGAAGAATTTTGTTTTTGTTTGTTTCTGTTTTTTTTTGATGCACCTTAACAATACAATTTTTCCCTGCTTATTTTTGTGTGAATGGTTCAAATATTTGTTTTGTATAATGTTTAAAATACGAATTTTGTTGTGCACATTTCATATGAAAATGCAGTATACGCCCCTTAGTGAGAAACCCTGTTTTCAGGGTAAAAAATGGATTTAGATCATCCCACCAGGGAAATAGAAGGACTGGCGAGCATTCATTAATAATCTCGCCAGCCCAGAGAGCTTTCAATCATTGAGCCCATAGTGTTGGGCACTAGCTAAGCACCCAGTACACAGTAGTTGTGCACGGGACTAAGCTTGCATTATACACTAGGGTTGGCAAATTTAATTGCAAAAAAAATAATTATCACTGTCTAAATTCACATTTAAATATGAAAAACATGAAAAACCAGGACATTTCTAGATTAAATAATTTGCTATATGGAAATTCTTTACTTATATTCTTTGTTCACGCCATAAATTTTGAATCAAAATTTAGAACCTGTTGTAAAATTAAAAGGCTCTTTAGGGAGCAGGGTTATGTAGTAACTCTGTTCTGGTCCCCCACCTCTGTCTTGACTTTTTACTTTTGACATTTTTTAAGCTATGTAGAAACTATTGATAAATTGCAAATGATGATGATAATAATGAAAATAATTATATGTGTAAATTTGTATGCAGTGCTTGGGAGTAAGGTTGCCTTCTAACCAATATTTTTGTTAAAGTCAATGTAGAAAATAAAGGCTAAATATAGAAATAAAGGTCTTATCATGATGAAATATCTTCTAAGTGTGCTGGAGTCTAATGATAAACAAATGAGCATTTAACATCAGTCCTAGCTTTTAGTTTCTCGATTATGCTGTATAATGATTTATGCTAATTTATGCTAATGATCAACAAACTTAGCATCCCTACTTGGAAGTGAACAATTTAAGTTGAAAATTCTATTAAGCAAGCTCTTAAACCAAGGAATTTCTTTGTTGTTTTCCAGTTTCAATGAGATCATACACTTTTCGAATAAATGGATATTGAACTCATTTTTTATTTATGCAACAGAATTATTCAATGCAATGAAAAATATCTTCAAGCAAAATAAATATTTTAAAACCACTTAAAAATGACATTTTGTAAGAAAAATATACATTGTTTTGAAGGTCATGCCCTCTTGAATGTTATGGGGGGAGATAAAAAACTGAAATTAAAATCCTCCATGTCTCAAAATTAAATCAATGTAAATATTTGCATAGGAAATTAGCACAATATGCTAATTTGTGTGCTAATTCCCTATGCAAATATTTACATTGATTTAATTTTGAGACATGGAGGATTTTAATTTCAGTTTTTTATCTCCCCCCATAATTTTAATGAATTTTGGTTTAACCTTGAAAATAGCTTTATCAATGCAGCAACCAGAAATCCCCTACTGATGAGTGCCAAATAGAACGAAACAGGCTGTCTAGTGAGTGATTTGTGATTTGCTGCAATAATCCTGTTAAAAGGATAGCTGTGTTAAAACAGTATTTTTGAAGCAAAAAACCTGAGAATTTGCATATCTAATTTGCATAACTTACCCAGAATTCTCTTGTGCATTGGTAACATTGTATATGAGGTATTTTTGGGGAAAAGCAAGCAGGGATTCTTGCCTAGATGTGCTAATTTCCTATGCAAATATTTACATTGATATATATATATATATATATATATATATATATATATATATATATATATATATATATATATATATGAGATAGTATTTTGCGCACGCACATAAAAAATAATATATATATATATATATATACATGATTATATATAGGTTTAGATATATACATATATTTATATGAATATCTATTTATAAATACATAAAACCTATTCTGCTATGTGCAGAACATTGGAATGTGAAATATTTTCAGTACATACACAGTACAACACTTTATTAAAAATGAATATTGCATAAATATACTTTTACATGTTTTCATCAACTTGTTAGCAAAGGACTCCAATGCATATATATATCTTTATATATAGGTGTACATTAGTATTTATGTGTTTATATGTGTATATATCTCTTTAAATACATATATACACATATAAATGCATATGTACACACATATAAACACATATATATATATATATATTATATACATATCCATATTTAGACATGTGTATGTATGTATCTCTATGTTAAAGCCCTTTGCCTGCTTTTTTTTTTCTAACACCTGAGATCTCATATCTTTGAGCCCTTTTAACTTTTAATGCAATATTTTTAAATATTTTTTTATTAGATGGTTTGTACTATGAGTGTAAATCTACTTTGTAATGTATTTTTGATGTGTTTTGTGACACTTTTTTTAAATACTTAACAGTAAACCAGAGCTATGAGAACGCAGTAATCATTCTAGCGTGAATCGCAAATGCTCTCATGTGATGGCGTTTACTTTAAACTTGTAATACAAGCGAAAAACCTGATGCACACAAACACCCACGATAAACCCCTTATCACTTGCACATAACTGTTAGTGCTCCACTTGTAATCTGGAACTAAGGACAGATATAAACAAGCTCCTGCACTTATTAGCCAAGCACTCTACAGCATTTAACAAATACAGGGTACTACATTCAATGTAATGTACTCCAGGCTCCTTGAGGGGAAACTGTTTCTGAGATAATTTACAAAAAAAGTAGGCAAAATAAATAATTAAAGTTCATCCCAAAGGTGTAGAAAAAAAAGTTTAACCAACCCTGCAACAGTCACCAGTTTGTCACATAACGGGTTAACTAACCCTTTCCACCTTAACCAGTTTGTAACAGCCTAACCACTCCAGGCAAGCCTCTAACCTAGTGGATGCAAGGGTTAACAAACACTAGTCTGTAGTAGACCCAGAAAAATACCCAGACTCCCCCTTTATTGCCACCCACACTAAACTATCTCTGCTGCCTCAACTAAGATTATTGTATGGGAAATCCTGTGGATTAAAAATGCCTAAAACACAATCTGGCAAAAATCAATATAAAAAAACAAATTACTGTTATTACCAGTATCTTCGGTAACATGGATCAAATATTAGACAAAGGCAGATACTTAATAGACATGTGCAATTCGTTTCAGCTGAATTTAGTTTTTGGCTGAATTTTGGCCGATTCGGAGATTCAAATGAATCCAAATTTCCGAATCGACACCACTAAATCCCGAAAAATTCTGAAAATGTATAAATCAGTTTCCGAATTTTCGGATCCATTTTTTATTCATATTCGGAATTTTTAACTGTTCTAAACTTCTAATCTAAACCGCAGTTCCCCGACATCGCCACCACTAACTAAATCACTAAATAAAGCTATTAACCCCTAAACCACCGGTCCCCGACATCGCCGACACTAACTAAACATATTATCCCCTAAACCGCAGTTCCCTGACATTGCCAAAACCACCTAAACCTATTAACCCCTAAACTGCCATTCCCAAACATCGCCAAAACTAACTAAACCTATTAACCCCTAAACCGCAGTTCCCCGACATCGCCGGCACTAACTGAAACACTAAATAAACCTATTAACCACTAAACCGCCGTTCACAAACATCGCCAACACTAACTAAACATATTAACCCCTAAACCGCCATACACCCACATCGCCAACACTAACTAAACTTCTTAACCCCTAAACCACCGGCCCCCACATCGCAGCAACCTAAATTAAACTATATTAACCCCTAAACCTAACACCCCCAACTTTAACATAATTAAAATAGACCTAAATTAAAGTTACAATTATGAACTAACTAACTATTTAAAAATAAATACAAACTTACATGTGAAATAAAAATAAAACCTAAGCTAGCTACAATATAACTATTTACTAACTACCCAGTTAAAATAAATACAAACTTACCCGTGAAATAAAAATAAAACCTAAGCTTAAACTAATAAATCCTAACATTACTAAAAATAAAAAAATAAGATTACTAAAAAATGAAAACTACAGGGGGGCGGAGCCAGCGCTCATCCGAGATGGCTGCACTTGTGTGAGCTCCGTACTGACAAAGAACTAAATACAAAATGTTCTGATGTAAGCAACAGATTTTTTGAGCCTACTTAGACTGTTTTAGAGCCAAATGCTAGCCACACTTACTCAGCGAGGCTAAGCGGATGAAACAGCAACAGCAGCACCGTCAAAAGAGGAAACCATCGCTCTGACATGTAGCCGCGAGCTCACGGCTGCCTCACATCCCAGCTAACCTTAGGAGAGACATACAAGTTGGAGACGACACCCCCAAGGGGATCATACACTCCGATGGAAAAACAGGCTAACCCGACATCGGTATAAAACCAGCCGCTAGAACGGACCACCCTGAGGACTCACCGGAGATAACGGGCAGCAACATCCAAACGCAGAACAGTGAGTAACTTAGTTTTATGCGGATCCCCCGACTAAAAACACTAACAAAAGTGATCACTACCTTAAGAAGACCTAGGGGTAGCATATACAAAATCTCCACATGGCATAACGGTGTGGGGGAGATAGGAAAGAGGCCCATTTCTGCACACGAAAAGGCTATTGCTGATGAAACAAAAAGGAGGTTAAATATAACAGTTGAAAGAAACCAAAAAAGAAAATTCTGCCATACTGAATACTACGCATGTAACACGATATTGGGCCTAGTCAGCGGGTCTTTTCAAGACGGCTTCCAGACATCATCCACGCACATACTAACTCTGGAAATAATGTCCATATAACCACAGACAGGAATGATAGCAGAATAATCTTTATTATCTGGATAAGGCTGGATGACTTTTGTTTAGAAATATTTTGGACTGCCTTGAGGTCGGCTGTTTGCCACATATAACAACTCGCATACCCACTCTGCACCAAGGAAGCGGACAAACTTACACCTAATAGCTCTCAGAATTCACAGCAATTTTAATCTCCGATGTCAAAAAGATTATCTAATATGTCTCCAAAGAAAAAAGGCAATAAGGAAGACAACCCTGCAAAAAAAAAAGCAAATATGACGCCATCAGTAAACAGGTTTTTTAAAGGTTTGGAGTCTTCACAGGCCTCAATTTCAACAGAATCTGACACTAGATTAAGGAGAGAGTCAGTATCTTCAGAGTCAGAGCAAGAGGACGCAGGTCACATTATTGCAATACCCAAAGCTCTCTTCGACTCCCTACCCTCTAAAAAGGACTTTTCTTCTTTGATACAACAAATGAGGGAATGCATTCGCGAAGAGATAGCGGATATCAAAAAAGATCTGAATGAAGTAGGGGAAAGAGTAGCTAATGTAGAAGAACATATAGCGACACAACATAAGACGGTCACTTGTCACGAACACAGAATATCACAGCAGGACGTTACGATTTTACAGCTTGAAAACAAAATAGACGACTTAGAGAATCGAAGTCGTCGTCACAATATCAGGATAAGGGGAATAACTGAAGAGGTGTCCCCCCAGACCTTAGAATCGTATGTCCAGGGCCTGTTTGCTTATTTGGCAGACGAAGAAGATGACTCAACCTTTGCACTAGATAGAGTGCACAGAGCGCTAAGATCGAGACCATCAGACAATCAGCCACCAAGAGATGTAATAGTGAAAGTCACCAGCTACTCTATCAAAGAATCTCTGATGAAAAAAGCCAGATCTAAACAACCTATAAAGTTCAAGGGTGTAGAAGTACAACTATTTGAAGACCTTTCATTAAGGACACTTCAAAAAAGAAGAGACTTACGACCCCTCACGAACATACTCCGCCAACATAATATACCGTACAGGTGGGGTCATCCATTTAACCTCCAACTCCAATGGAAAGGCAGACGCCTTATATGTGACAACCCGGACAACATTACTGCAATATGCAAGGAGCTACATATAGAACCACCAATACTTCCTGACACCAATAGCCCACAAGCAAGAGAACAAATGCAAAGCGGCAAGCCTTTGCCACAGAGACCAGAGTGGCAGAGAGTCCCCTCTAAAAGGAACAACAAAACAGTAAAATCCCCAGAGAGAGTATCCAAAACAGGAGAGACTACTTAGACATTAAAGTTGTGTAATTCTTACTAACTTTTTTCCTTTCTAGTCTCCCTCAAGACTGTATTCTGGACTTGATAGGTAAGGGAGTTTATATTGTTTTCACAGGTTCAGAATGTGAGGCGTGGAACAGTCTACCACATCTCTCCGTGAAGGGTAAGACTCTGATAAATGTATATGCTCTGCTTTCTAGAAACATACATCAGAATATAAACTAACTTTGAACATGCTTGTAGAAATAGTTCTTATTTTATGTTCATCCCCAAACTTAGTAATAATTTTTAATAATTATAATGCTTGTTATATTTGTTTAGTTGTTAAGTATCACGGCAGACACCATCAAAATGTTTTTGACAGAAATAATGTACACCAGCTTCACAGTATAATCAGACACATTAATGAGTGACACCAAAATATGTTTAATATCACAGAATGTAAAGGGGTTTAATGGTCCCAATAAAAGATCCTCAGCATTTAGAGATATGTTAAACAAAAAAGGAGAAATTCTTGGTCTACAAGAAACACATTTTAAAAGAGGAAATGTACCACGATACTTCCACAATAATTACCCCCTACATTTTTTTAGTGCCCATCCAAAGAAAAAAATCAACGGAGTTAGCATACTGTTACATAGATCAATACCCTTTAAACTAATAAATCAAAGTAAAGATAAAGAAGGGAGATTTATTGCGATCAGTGGGCTGATTTATAATAAACCAACCACAATAGTAAATATCTATGCCCCAAACCAAAATCAAGCCAATTTTTTCAAATCTATAACCCCGCTGATCCAGGACATTTTGGTGGGCCAACTAATTGTATTGGGAGATTTCAACATCCCTCTCAATCCCAAAATAGATAGCTCTAATAAAAATATACAAATCCCTAAAAAACCTCTCAAAACAGTCTGGTCACTCCTGAGGACCTTTGGGTTGCATGATACATGGAGAGTATTCAATCCTGATAAAAGAGATTATACATTTTTCTCTGCCCCCAATAAAACTTACTCAAGAATTGACTTTATTTTAGTAGACCACCTCACACTTTCACAAGTCACAGATATAAAGATTCTACACACGGCCTGGTCGGATCACTCTATGATGAAAAGTAACATTGTCTGGCCAACCGCACCAATTAGGGATTTCGAATGGAGACTAGAGAATACACTCCTACTAGACCCTGAAATTAGTAAAACAATTGAAGCGGAATTCGCAGAATTTTTCCGTAATAACGTACAAGAAAATATGGCACACACCACAATATGGGAAACACATAAGTGTAACAAATACGTTATAAATGCTACAAAAATAAGTTTTTGTTGCTCTTTTGTGAAAGATACTCAGAAGTCACTGATTACTCTTAGTAACAACACAGTGAGCTAGTTTTGATGTTAAGTAGTTTCAGATATAAGAGAGCAGATTTTATGCTTTAAGATAGTTCTCTCAGCGTGGGCTGGCTCTGATATGAGTAGCTTAGCATGGAGATGCTAGTTTGAATTGGTAATAGAAGCAGTAAAAAGTCTTTACACAAATGATGAAGTATAATCTGATTGAGTCTTTCTGTCTTCACACACACACACCCGATCAATACATACACACACAGAAGCTCACAGGTATTGAGAGGAATCCGGCAATGAGCAAAGATTAGGTAAACAGTCTTAGTATGAGTTCCGGTATTTGTATTAATAACAGTTGATATAAGGTTTTGTATAAACACAAGTAATGAGAAAAGTAATATGCTTGAAGTGGTAACCGCTATGATACCTGACCTCCTCGGCGTGTTCAGTGTTTACACAGCAGCGGGTATGTGCGTGACTGACTTCCGGTCCTGCAAACACCGTGTCCTTGCTGTGAGATTCTGCAAACAGCTGACTCCTGTCAGCGTAACGGTAAATGTACAAATGGAAGTTTCCTGAGAAAAGGCTGAGAAGAGGTTTACCCAATAATGCACAAAAAAGGAATAGTAGCGAAACTGCTAGCAAAATAACAAATAGAAAAATAGCAACAAAACTTGTAGTAGAAAGTTTGAAATACTGCAGTAACAATCAGAGCAATTAAGAAACTCAGATGCACAGCAGTGTTTGTCCTTCAATATTCAGGCAATGAGATACAGGAACAGGAAGCCTTTTATAGGGTTAGAGGCCAAACAGGTGATATACCTTAAAGGTATATCACATACCCCCCTCCTCAAGGCCCCCCAGGTCAAATCAGGAAGGTTTATTGGGGTAACGTCTGTGGAATGCAGAACGAAGCGAAGGAGCATGAACGTCCAAGTGAGAAACCCAGGAGTTTTCCTCCATACCATAACCTTTCCACTTAACCAAATACTGGAGAGTACGTCTCCGTACCCTGGAGTCAAGAATTCGCTCCACCTCATACTCCGGACCATCCTGAAGCAAAACAGGAGGGAGAGGAGATGATTGATGAAGGCAGTCATAAGGTTTCAGTAGGGAGACGTGGAATACAGGGTGCAACCTACAATCAATGGGTAATTTCAACTTTACAGCATTTGGATTCACTATGGAAATAATACGGTACGGTCCAATATATTGATTAGCTAATTTCTTGCTGGGGAGCTGAAGCTTAAGATGTTTGGTAGAGAGTAGCACTAAGTCACCTATTTTGTAGAGAGGTGTTGGTGAATGATGATAATCATAATATTTTTTCTGACGAACTTTAGCCTCACTTAAATGTAGTTTGAGTATCTCCAGTCTGTCTTTCAATGTTGAGGTGAAATCAGTAACACTTGGACAAGAGACCGGGGCATGCAAAATGGCTATAGTGGATGGATTATATCCGTAAGTGGCAAAGAATGGAGTCATCTTTGTGGATGTTGATATCAAATTGTTATAAGAGAATTCTGCCATAGGTAGGTATTCAACCCAATCGTCCTGTAAGTGGGTTATGTAACATCTTAGGAACTGCTCTAAAGTCTGATTTAGGCGTTCAGTCAACCCGTTTGTTTGAGGGCGGAATGAAGTTGAGTACCTAGTCTCTATTTGTAGGAGTTTACAAAGTGATTTCCAGAGAGCTGAGGTAAACTGTGTACCCCGATCAGAAATGATGGTAGTGGGAATGCCATGTAAGCGTACTATGTGTTTCAAAAATACTCTAGCTGTAGTCATAGCAGTGGGTAGATTCTTGAGAAGGATGAAATGTGCAAGCTTTGTTAAGTGGTCAACAACTACTAATATTGTGGTAAAGTGTTGAGATGAGGGTAGATCTACTATGAAATCCATGGAGATGGTGGACCATGGCATAGACGGTATTGGTAGTGGTGAGAGATATCCAATTGGTTTTTTGTGTATAACTTTGTTTCTTGCACATATATCACATTTTTTTATATAGGAGATAATAGAAAGTTCCATTTGAGGCCACCAGAAGTAACGTTTAATTAGCTCTGTCGTCTTTTGTATGCCTTTATGTCCTGCTAATACATTGTCATGATGATGATGTAAAATGACATCTCTGAGTGTTTTGGGAACATAGATTTTCTTGTTGTGAAGGTAAAGTCCGGTGGCTTCGTCTTTCTCACAGTCACTTGGTAACTCTGTCTCTTTAAGAGTTTCAGATAGTATCTCACTTTCAAGAGAGGTTAGGGATCCCAAGAATTTTTCTTGAGGAATAATCGGATTGAGGGTATCCAGACTCGAATTGACATTCGGTATTCGAGATAGTGCATCAGCTTTAGTATTACTGTTTCCAGGTCGATAGGTGATTAAAAAATTGAAACGGTCTAAGAATAAAGACCAGCGAACTTGTCGGGCCGAGAGAGTCTTGTTTTTCCGTAAGTATTCTAAGTTCTTATGGTCAGTGTATATTAGGAAAGGTTCTGGAGAACCTTCCAGAAGGTGCCTCCAATGCTCCAAAGCAGCTTTAATCGCTAGAAGTTCTTTATCTCCCACATTGTAGTTTAGTTCAGCTGGGAGTAAAGATCTGGAGTAGTACTCTATTGGATGTAATTCCTGAGTAGTTTTATCCTTCTGGGATAAGACAGCTCCTAGTCCATAATTAGAAGCATCTACTTCTAGGATGAACTGTGAAGTATAATCAGGCAGGGTTAACACAGGTGCTACTGTGAATAAATGTTTTAGAGTAAGAAATGCTTTTTGGGCCTCGTCATTCCATTTGTAGTTACAGTTCTTTCTGGTAAGTAATGTGAGTGGCTTCACAATGTCTGAAAATGTATTTATAAATTTTCTGTAAAAATTGGAGAATCCCAGAAACCTCTGGAGTGCTCTCAGGGTTTTAGGTTGTGGCCAATTAGTTATTGCAATGATCTTGTCTGGGTCCATTTGAATTGTATTAGGTGAAATGATATATCCAAGAAATTTTATTTGTTGAACATGGAAATTACATTTTTCCATCTTTGCAAACAGTCGGTGCTCTCGTAGCCGTGTCAGGACCCATCTTACATGTTTTTCATGTTCTTTAAGGGATTTGGAATATACCAGAATATCATCTAGATAGATGATGACGCATATGTCTATGAGATCGTGGAATATTTCGTTAATAAAATATTGAAAAGTCGCTGGGGCGTTAGTTAAACCAAATGGCATCACGTTGTATTGGAATAAGCCATAGCGTGTCCTGAAGGCTGTTTTCCATTCATCCCCTTTTTTGATGCGAATTAAGTTATAAGCACCTTTAAGGTCTAGTTTGGTATAAATTGTTGCATTTGTCAATCTTTTTATCAATTCTGGTATCAAGGGTAGTGGGTAACGATTTTTTATGGTAATTGCGTTGAGGCCTCTATAATCTATTATGGGTCGTAGTGAGTGGTCCTTATTTTTTACAAAAAAGATTCCAGCTGCTGCTGGTGATGTGGAATGTGAAATAAAACCTTTTTTGAGGTTATCATCTAGATATGTGCGTAGGTGTTCGAGTTCGGTTTGAGATAATGGGTAGATTTTCCCATATGGGATTTGTGAACCAGGAATTATATCTATTGGACAGTCAAAAGGCCTATGAGGTGGTAAACTGTCCGCTTCTTTGAGATCGAACACATCTACCAAATCAGAATATGCCAATGGTAAACCAGTCTCCAGGCTGGATATCGAACAATGTGGAAAACAAGTTTTAGTACAGTAATCCGAACTTAAGAGAATGGAATTATGCGACCAATCTATGTTTGGATTATGTGTATTCAACCATGAGTACCCTAGAATTATTTCATGTCTATCAATAGGAATTATATCATAGACTAAATATTCTGTATGTCCATCTAGTGTTGTGGTAAGTAAAGGAATGGTGTGATGGGTTGTAGGCCCTTTTTGTATTAAAGAACCATCAATTAATTTGACAAAGACTGGTTGCTTTTTACACACAACAGGAATTTTATTTCTATATACATAATCAGCATCTATATATATCCCAGATGCTCCGGAATCTATTAAGGCATCAGTCTGGGTATGTGTTTGATCCCACTGTAAAGAAATGGATAAAGTGAGTTGGTTTGGAGTAGGTGTTTTGGTTTTACACACAAATATAGTGGTCTTAGTCTTACCCTTCTTTTGTTTGGCCAATAGAGGACATGAGGATACTGTGTGCTCTTTGTGTGCACAGTAAAGGCAAAGATTCGCCAGTCTCCTCCTGGTCTTTTCCTCTGCAGATAATGGTCCCTTGATAGTACCTATTTCCATGGGTGTGGATTGGTTTCTATCGTGACCTTGGGTAGTTTGAGTCATGCGTCTGGGGGTAGGATCATAGTAACCCTTTTCTGCCTTTCTTTCTCTTAATCTGCGATCAAGTGTAGTACTGAGTTTAATTAATGATGCAAGTGTCTCAGGCATTTCCAAACGAGATAGCTCGTCCTTCAGAGTCTCTGAGAGTCCCAACCTAAATTGATTTTTCAGGCTGATCTCATTCCAAAGAGATTCAGAAGCCCACATTTGGAAGTCAGTGGTGTATTCTTCCACTGTTCTTTTCCCTTGTTTGAGAGCTCTTAATTTTGTCTCTGCATTTAGCTGACTGTTTGAGTCCTCATATAAACTAGCTAAAGCAGAAAAGAATTCTTGAAGTGAATCTAATATTGGGTCATTGTTCTCAAAAAATCTATTAGCCCAAGTCCGCGGTTCACCAATCAAATAAGAGATAGTTGTGCATACTCTGATTCTATCTGTAGGATAGGTACGTGGCTTCATAGAAAATAAAAGGAAGCATGCATTTTTAAAGTCACGGAACTCTGACCTTTTCCCTGAGAAGGGTGTAGGTGTTTGTATGTGTGGCTCAGGAAGCTGTGGTTCCTTAGGGGTTAGTGAATCCTTTATCAAGGTTTTGATAGCTGTGTTTTCAGCTTTAACTTCATTTAATGCATGAGCTAAGAAATCTAACTTCTGGTACACATTATTAAATTCCTTTTTGATTTCATTAGGATCCATGGTTTAATAACCTGATACTAATGTTTATATGGCCTGAATATTATGTAACAAATACGTTATAAATGCTACAAAAATAAGTTTTTGTTGCTCTTTTGTGAAAGATACTCAGGAGTCACTGATTACTCTTAGTAACAACACAGTGAGCTAGTTTTGATGTTAAGTAGTTTCAGATATAAGAAAGCAGATTTTATGCTTTAAGATAGTTCTCTCAGCGTGGGCTGGCTCTGATATGAGTAGCTTAGCATGGAGATGCTAGTTTGAATTGGTAATAGAAGCAGTAAAAAGTCTTTACACAAATGATGAAGTATAATCTGATTGAGTCTTTCTGTCTTCACACACACACACCCGATCAATACATACACACACAGAAGCTCACAGGTATTGAGAGGAATCCGGCAATGAGCAAAGATTAGGTAAACAGTCTTAGTATGAGTTCCGGTATTTGTATTAATAACAGTTGATATAAGGTTTTGTATAAACACAAGTAATGAGAAAAGTAATATGCTTGAAGTGGTAACCGCTATGATACCTGACCTCCTCGGCGTGTTCAGTGTTTACACAGCAGCGGGTATGTACGTGACTGACTTCCGGTCCTGCAAACACCGTGTCCTTGCTGTGAGATTCTGCAAACAGCTGACTCCTGTCAGCGTAACGGTAAATGTACAAATGGAAGTTTCCTGAGAAAAGGCTGAGAAGAGGTTTACCCAATAATGCACAAAAAAGGAATAGTAGCGAAACTGCTAGCAAAATAACAAATAGAAAAATAGCAACAAAACTTGTAGTAGAAAGTTTGAAATACTGCAGTAACAATCAGAGCAATTAAGAAACTCAGATGCACAGCAGTGTTTGTCCTTCAATATTTAGGCAATGAGATACAGGAACAGGAAGCCTTTTATAGGGTTAGAGGCCAAACAGGTGATATACCTTAAAGGTATATCACAATAAGAGTTATATAAGGGGAATTCTTATAAAAGCTAGAGCACATAGAAACAAAGCTCTCAGAGAGGAATACACACATATATCTAGGGAATTAACCCAGCTGGACTACCTCCATAAATTACACCCCATGGATATTAAAATCCGAGAACAACTGGAATTTTACAGAACTAAAATGCAAACACATTTACACAATATAGCACAATCCACTGCCTTCAAACTGAAACAACGATATTATGCTGAAGCCAACAAACCGGGCAGGTTGCTAGCAAGACTGCTTAAATCTAAGCAAACTAAACACTATATTCACTCAATAAAATTACCAAACGGTAAATCAGCAGAAGACACAAAACAAATAGCAGAAACTTTTAAGAATTACTTTCATTCTCTATACAATCTATATCCTAGTAGAACACAAACACATCATTCACTACAGTGCTCTGAATATTTAGATAAGGTTCAGCTACCACAACTCTCAGAGGAAGAAAAAAATAGTTTAAGCTCACCAATTCTACAGTCAGAAATACGGGAAGCAATTAAAACACTTAAACCTGAGAAAGCTCCAGGCCCAGACGGGTTTACAGGCCTATATTATAAATTATATCAAGACACCCTTCTCCCCCACATGTTAAATACATTCCATCAGATAGAGGACACAGGCACATTCCCAGATACTATGCTTCAAGCAGCCATCACGGTTATACCCAAGCCAGGGAAGAAACCAGACCAACCAGCAAATTATAGGCCCATATCCCTTCTTAATATAGACTTAAAGATATACGCCAAAATATTGGCTAACAGACTAAATAAAATACTACCCAAATTAATTTCTCCCGATCAAGTTGGATTTTTGCCGAAAAGAGAATCAAAAGATAACACGATTAAAATTATAGATATTCTAGAATACGTGAATAAGCACAAGACCCCTATGATACTACTATCAACGGATGCCGAAAAGGCGTTCGATAGGCTGGATTGGTCCTTTTTAGAAGCAACGTTACATAAATTTAATTTCCATCCCTCATTTATAAAACAAATTATGGCATTATACACCTTTCCCTCGGCACAGCTACGTATCAACGGCACTCTATCTGAGCAATTCACAATAAGAAACGGAACTAGACAGGGATGTCCCATTTCTCCCCTCCTGTTTGTTCTCTCCCTGGAGGTCTTGGCATCAAAGATAAGACATAATGGAGATATAGCAGGAATACAGATTAAGCATAAAGAGTATAAACTATCTATGTTTGCGGATGACATTCTTATGTCTCTAACATCTCCTACTTAGTCTATTGTGAATGTCCAGAAAGAACTTATAGAGTATGGAGAATTATCAAATTTCCTTGTAAACATGACTAAGTCAGATATCCTCCCCATTAATATTAATGAACACACATTAAACAACCTTAGAGACATTTGCAATTTCAAGGTCCAACTTAAAGCTATCAAGTATTTAGGCATCAATATAACACCTGACATTATAACCCTAAGATCAATGAATTATACAAAACTTGTCACGGAAATTTCCAGGCTTACTGCCTCATGGAATTCCAAAAACACGTCATGGATAGGCAGGATTCATGCTACTAAGATGGTGATCCTGCCAAAGATCCTTTATATTCTTCAAACGATCCCACTTCCACACACTGAAAACTTCATAAACAAATTACAAAAAATTATAAATAAATACATATGGAGGAATAAACCCTCAAGGATAAACAAAGCAACTATGTATACCCCAAAAACCATGGGGGGCTTAGGGGTCCCAAATCTCCTGTTATATAAAAAAGCAATATCACTGCAGAGAATTGTGGAATGGTGTAGATTCGATAGAGATAACTTTAAAAATTGGATACAAATTGAACATGATATCACTGGAAGCCAACAATTAGGTGGAGCATGCTGGTTACCCAACTCCTCTTATTTTAAACAAGGAGAGGAGATGCAGATAGTATCCAACACGGTTTGTGATTGGAGGGCTGTGTGCAATTTCAACGAGGAGATCTCAAGCAGATTCTCACCTCTTACCCCAATCCTAGCTAATCCAAATCTCCCACTTGGATATTTATCCACCCAGGTGACAGACCTTTCTATAAATAGAGTAATACCTATTGCCTCAGTAGTATGTGGCAATAAACTGAAACCTAAATCGGTTATGGAAAAGGAATTAGGAGGTATCTTTATATCCTGGTTAAGATACCATCAAGTCAATCACTACCTTAGTACTCATAAAGAACGTGATAAATTTTTTAGACCACTCACTATATATGAGAAAATGTGCTACACAAATTTCCTGACGAGAGGATTTATCTCACAAATCTATACACTACTTATGAAAGCCACATCCCCAAAACCACACACTTATACAAAGACATGGGAGAAAGACCTAGAGGGTGGGCTTAACACTAAGGACTGGCCAGCTATCTTTTATAATATAGCCCACTCTGCCCATTCCACCCTGGGGTTGGAAACCAATTATAAGGTTATGATGAGGTGGTACCTTACGCCTTGTAGGCTTAAACACATGTTCAACACAGCATCAGCTAGATGCTGGAGGTGTAATCTAGAACTGGGAACAATGGGTCACATTTGGTGGTCTTGTCAAATTATCCAAGATTTTTGGAAACTTATAGTACAGGAAATCAATAGAGTTCTGTCGAGCAATCTCCCAGTAGATGCAAGGTTATGCCTGTTCAACACTTTTAGTGAAATCCGGTGTTCAATAAAGAAATCCCTAGCACATATCTTATTTAATGCAGCAAAAATGCTGATAGCCTCTAACTGGAAATCCAAGGTGACCCCCTCGGTGGAAACTTGGAGATCAAAAGTTCATAACATCCTAACTTTGGAAAGGTACACTTTTCTTAAAGTCAATCAGTTGCCAAAGTATTATGACATGTTATTTTTCTGGGACTCATATATAGGTACCACCCACCATTAAGAGGAAGAGCATTGTATGAGTAAAGATTGATGTAGTGTATAATGTTCTATATGTTGATTTTGTTTACTCGGTTCTTATAAAAATGTACAAGTAAGGACTGAGTACTATTAAAGGGACACTATACCCAAACATTTTCTTTCATGATTAAGGTAGAGAATATAATTTTAAACAACATTCCAATTTACTTCTATTACCTAATTTGCTTCATACTTTAGATATACTTTAATGAAGAAATAGTGATGCACACAGTGAACCAATCACAGGAGGCATCTATGTGCAGCTACCAATCAGCAGCTACTAAGCATATCTAGATATGCTTTTCAGCAAAGAATATCAAGAGAATGAAGCAAAATAGATAATAGAAGTCAATTAGAAAGTTGTTTATAATTGTATTCTCTTTCTAAATCATGAAAGAAAAAATGTGGGTTTCATGTCCCTTTATTAGACACTGCCGTGATACAAGGTTGATTTAGATTAGATTGTTAGGTTATATTAGTTCTATAATAAATTTGCATTGTTAGCAACGTGAAGTTACATTCTATGTAATTGAGAACCTATCTGGATGCACATGATGTAATGCAATTTGACATTGTTGTAACATGTAAAATACCTTAATAAAGAATTAAAATAGAAAAAAAAAAATAAAAAAAATGAAAACTACAATTACAAAAAATAATAAACACTAAAATTACAAAAAATAAAAAAAACTACCATTACAAAAAATAACAAACGTAATTATCCAAAATAATAAAAAATATTCCTATTCTAATACCCCGTTTAAAAAAAATAAATAAACACCCCTGTTTAAAAAAAAACAAAAACCTAATCTATAATAAATTACCAAGGGCCCTTAAAATGGCCTTTTGTAGGCATTGCTCTAAAGTTAAAGGGACAGTCAACAACAGAATTTGTATTGTTTAAAAAGAAAGATAATCCCTTTATTACCCATTCCCCAGTTTTGCATAACCAACACTTTTATAGAAATACACTTTTTACCTCTGTGATTACCTTGTATCTATGCCTCTGCAAACTGCCCCATTAATTCCGTTCTTTTGACAGACTTGCATTCTAGCCAATCAGTGCTCACTCCAGAGTAACTTGACGTACATGAGCTCAATGTTATCTATGTGAAACACATGAACTAATGCCCTCTAGTGGCCAAAATGCGTTCAGATTAGAGGCAGTCTTCAAGGTCTAAGAAATTAGCATATGATTCTCCTAAATTTAGCTTTAAACTAAGAATTCCAAGAGAACCAAGCAAAAATGGTTATAAAAGTAAATTGGAAAGTTGTTTAAAATGAAATGCCCTATTTAAATCATCAAAGTTTTTTTGGACTTGACTGTCCCTTTTTACAGCTTTTTTGCAAACAAATAAAAACAAACCCCCACTAACATTACAAACCCCCACCAACCAAACCCACAAAATAAAAATAAACCTAATCTAACCATTCAGCTCTTTTTCGGACCATTAAAAATAAAATGCCTAATCTAAAAAAAAACACCCAATTTTTTGGATAATTTCATTATTGTTATTTTTTGTAATAGTATTTTTGTTGTTGTTGTAATTTTAGTGTTTATTATTTTTTGTAATTGTACGTTTAATTTTTTAGTAGTCTTAGTTTTTTTATTTTTAATAATGTTAGGTTTTATTAATGCAAGCTTAGGTTTTATTTTTATTTTGCAGGTAAATTTGTATTTATTTTAACTAGGTAGTTAGTAAATAGTTATAGTGTAGATAGCTTAGGTTTAATTTTTATTTCACAGGTAAGTTTGTATTTATTTTTAAATAGGTAGTTAGTTAATAATTGTAACTTTAATTTAGGTCTATTTTAATTATGTTAAAGTTAGGGGGTGTTAGGGGTTAAAATAGTTTAATTTAGGTTGTTGCAATGTGGGGGCCGGATGTTGAGGGGTTAATAGGTTTAGTTAGTGTTGGCGATGTTTGGGAACAGCGGTTTAGGGGTTAATAGGTTTAGTTAGTGTTGGTGATGTTTGGGAACGGTGGTTTAGGTGTTAAATAGGTTTATTTAGGCCTAGATGTGGAGTTTGGCGGTAGCCGTGAAAACCAGCATTAGAGGCTCCTAACGCTGGTTTTAGGCTACCGCCGGTATTTGGAATCATTCAAAAAAGGGTCTAACGCTCACTTTTCAGCCGCGACTTTTCCATACCGCAGATCCCCTTACGTCAATTGCGTATCCTATCTTTTCAATGGGATCTTTCTAACTCCGGTATTTAGAGTCGTGTCTGAAGTGAGCGTTAGAAATCTAATGACAAAACTCCAGCCGCAGAAAAAACATAATTTATGTAAGAACTTACCTGATAAATTCATTTCTTTCATATTAGCAAGAGTCCATGAGCTAGTGACGTATGGGATATACATTCCTACCAGGAGGGGCAAAGTTTCCCAAACCTCAAAATGCCTATAAATACACCCCTCACCACACCCACAAATCAGTTTAACGAATAGCCAAGAAGTGGGGTGATAAGAAAAAAGTGCGAAAGCATATAAAATAAGGAATTGGAATAATTGTGCTTTATACAAAAAAAATCATAACCACCACAAAAAGGGTGGGCCTCATGGACTCTTGCTAATATGAAAGAAATGAATTTATCAGGTAAGTTCTTACATAAATTATGTTTTCTTTCATGTAATTAGCAAGAGTCCATGAGCTAGTGACGTATGGGATAATGACTACCCAAGATGTGGATCTTTCCACGCAAGAGTCACTAGAGAGGGAGGGATAAAATAAAGACAGCCAATTCCTGCTGAAAATAATCCACACCCAAAATAAAGTTTAATGAAAAACATAAGCAGAAGATTCAAACTGAAACCGCTGCCTGAAGTACTTTTCTACCAAAAACTGCTTCAGAAGAAGAAAACACATCAAAATGGTAGAATTTAGTAAAAGTATGCAAAGAGGACCAAGTTGCTGCTTTGCAAATCTGATCAACCGAAGCTTCATTCCTAAACGCCCAGGAAGTAGAAACTGACCTAGTAGAATGAGCTGTAATCCTTTGAGGCGGAGTTTTACCCGACTCAACATAGGCATGATGAATTAAAGATTTCAACCAAGATGCCAAAGAAATGGCAGAAGCTTTCTGGCCTTTTCTAGAACCGGAGAAGATAACAAATAGACTAGAAGTCTTTCGAAAAGACTTAGTAGCTTCAACATAATATTTCAAAGCTCTAAAAACATCCAAAGAATGCAATGATTTCTCCTTAGAATTCTTAGGATTAGGACATAATGAAGGAACCACAATTTCTCTACTAATGTTGTTGGAATTCACAACCTTAGGTAAAAATTCAAAAGAAGTTCGCAACACCGCCTTATCCTGATGAAAAATCAGAAAAGGAGACTCACAAGAAAGAGCAGATAATTCAGAGACTCTTCTGGCAGAAGAGATCGCCAAAAGGAACAAAACTTTCCAAGAAAGTAATTTAATGTCCAATGAATGCATGGGTTCAAAAGGAGGAGCTTGAAGAGCCCCCAGAACCAAATTCAAACTCCAAGGAGGAGAAATTGACTTAATGACAGGTTTTATACGAACCAAAGCTTGTACAAAACAATGAATATCAGGAAGATTAGCAATCTTTCTGTGAAAAAGAACAGAAAGAGCAGAGATTTGTCCTTTCAAGGAACTTGCAGACAAACCTTTATCTAAACCATCCTGAAGAAACTGTAAAATTCTCGGAATTCTAAAAGAATGCCAAGAAAAATGATGAGAAAGACACCAAGAAATATAAGTCTTCCAGACTCTATAATATATCTCTCTAGATACAGATTTACGAGCCTGTAACATAGTATTAATCACAGAGTCAGAGAAACTTCTTTGACCAAGAATCAAGCGTTCAATCTCCATACCTTTAAATTTAAGGATTTGAGATCCTGATGGAAAAAAGGACCTTGCGACAGAAGGTCTGGTCTTAACGGAAGAGTCCACGGTTGGCAAGAGGCCATCCGGACAAGATCCGCATACCAAAACCTGTGAGGCCATGCCGGAGCTACCAGCAGAACAAACGAGCATTCCTTCAGAATCTTGGAGATTACTCTTGGAAGAAGAACTAGAGGCGGAAAGATATAGGCAGGATGATACTTCCAAGGAAGTGATAATGCATCCACTGCCTCCGCCTGAGGATCCCGGGATCTGGACAGATACCTGGGAAGTTTCTTGTTTAGATGAGACGCCATCAGATCTATTTCTGGAAGTTCCCACATTTGAACAATCTGAAGAAATACCTCTGGGTGAAGAGACCATTCGCCCAGATGCAACGTTTGGCGACTGAGATAATCCGCTTCCCAATTGTCTATACCTGGGATATGAACCGCAGAGATTAGACAGGAGCTGAATTCCGCCCAAACCAGAATTCGAGATACTTCTTTCATAGCCAGAGGACTGTGAGTCCCTCCTTGATGATTGATGTATGCCACAGTTGTGACATTGTCTGTCTGAAAACAAATGAACGATTTTCTCTTCAGAAGAGGCCAAGACTGAAGAGCTCTGAAAATATTCCAAAATATTGATCGGTAATCTCACCTCCTGAGATTCCCAAACTCCTTGTGCCGTCAGAGATCCCCACACAGCTCCCCAACCTGTGAGACTTGCATCTGTTGAAATTACAGTCCAGGTCGGAAGAACAAAAGAAGCCCCCTGAATTAAACAATGGTGATCTGTCCACCACGTCAGAGAGTGTCGTATAATCGGTTTTAAAGATATTAATTGAGATATCTTTGTGTAATCCCTGCACCATTGATTCAGCATACAGAGCTGAAGAGGTCGCATGTGAAAACGAGCAAAGGGGATCGCGTCCGATGCAGCAGTCATAAGACCTAGAATTTCCATGCATAAGGCTACCGAAGGGAATGATTGTGACTGAAGGTTTCGACAAGCTGAAATCAATTTTAGACGTCTCTTGTCTGTCAAAGACAGAGTCATGGACACTGAATCTATCTGGAAACCCAGAAAGGTTACCCTTGTCTGAGGAATCAATGAACTTTTTAGTGAATTGATCCTCCAACCATGATCTTGAAGAAACAATACAAGTCGATTCGTATGAGATTCTGCTAAATGTAAAGACTGAGCAAGTACCAAGATATCGTCCAAATAAGGAAATACCACAATACCCTGTTCTCTGATTACAGACAGAAGGGCACCGAGAACCTTTGTAAAAATTCTCGGGGCTGTAGCTAGGCCAAACGGCAGAGCCACAAACTGGTAATGCTTGTCCAGGAAAGAGAATCTCAGGAACTGATAGTGATCTGGATGAATCGGAATATGTAGATATGCATCCTGTAAATCTATTGTGGACATATAATGCCCTTGCTGAACAAAAGGCAAGATAGTCCTTACAGTTACCATTTTGAATGTTGGTATCCTTACATAACGATTCAATATTTTTAGATCCAGAACTGGTCTGAAGGAATTCTCCTTCTTTGGTACAATGAAGAGATTCGAATAAAACCCCAGCCCCTGTTCCAGAACTGGAACTGGTATAATTACTCCAGCCAACTCTAGATCTGAAACACATTTCAGAAATGCTTGAGCTTTCACTGGATTTACTGGGACACGGGAAAGAAAAAATCTCTTTGCAGGAGGTCTTATCTTGAAACCAATTCTGTACCCTTCTGAAACAATGTTCTGAATCCAAAGATTGTGAACAGAATTGATCCAAATTTCTTTGAAAAAACATAACCTGCCCCCTACCAGCTGAGCTGGAATGAGGGCCGCACCTTCATGTGGACTTAGAAGCTGGCTTTGCTTTTCTAGAAGGCTTGGATTTATTCCAGACTGGAGATGGTTTCCAAACTGAAACTGCTCCTGAGGAAGAAGGATCAGGCTTTTGTTCTTTGTTGAAACGAAAGGAACGAAAACGATTATTAGCCCTGTTTTTACCCTTAGATTTTTTATCCTGTGGTAAAAAAGTTCCTTTCCCACCAGTAACAGTTGAGATAATAGAATCCAACTGAGAACCAAATAATTTGTTACCCTGGAAAGAAATGGAAAGTAGAGTCGATTTAGAAGACATATCAGCATTCCAAGTTTTAAGCCATAAAGCTCTTCTAGCTAAAATAGCTAGAGACATAAACCTGACATCAACTCTGATAATATCAAAAATGGCATCACAGATAAAATTATTAGCATGTTGCAGAAGAATAATAATATTATGAGAATCATGATCTGTTACTTGTTGCGCTAAAGTTTCCAACCAAAAAGTTGAAGCTGCAGCAACATCAGCCAATGATATAGCAGGTCTAAGAAGATTACCTGAACACAGATAAGCTTTTCTTAGAAAGGATTCAATTTTCCTATCTAAAGGATCCTTAAACGAAGTACCATCTGACGTAGGAATAGTAGTACGTTTAGCAAGGGTAGAAATAGCCCCATCAACTTTAGGGATTTTGTCCCAAAATTCTAATCTATCAGATGGCACAGGATATAATTGCTTAAAACGCTTTAGAAGGAGTAAATGAATTACCCAAATTATTCCATTCTCTGGAAATTACTTCAGAAATAGCACCAGGAACAGGAAAAACTTCTGGAATAACCACAGGAGATTTAAAAACCTTATCTAAACGTTTAGATTTAGTATCAAGAGGACCAGAATCCTCAATTTCTAAAGCAATTAGTACTTCTTTAAGCAAAGAACGAATAAATTCCATTTTAAATAAATATGAAGATTTATCAGCATCAACCTCTGAGACAGAATCCTCTGAACCAGAAGTGTCATTAGAATCAGAATGATGATGTTCATTTAAAAATTCATCTGTATAAAGAGAAGTTTTAAAAGATTTTTTATGTTTACTAGAAGGAGGAATAACAGACATAGCCTTCTTAATGGATTCAGAAACAAAATCTCTTATGTTATCAGGAACACTCTGAACATTAGATGTTGATGGAACTGCAACAGGTAATGGTACATTACTAAAGGAAATATTATCTGCATTAACAAGTTTGTCATGACAATTAGTACAAACAACAGCTGGAGGAACAGCTATCAAAAGTTTACAGCAGATACACTTAGCTTTGGTAGTTTCAGCACCAGACAGCGATTTTCCTGAAGTATCTTCTGACTCGGATGCAACGTGAGACATCTTGCAATATGTAAGAGAAAAAAACAACATATAAAGCAAAATTGATCAAATTCCTTAAATGAAAGTTTCAGGAATGGGAAAAAATGCCAAGGAACAAGCTTCTAGCAACCAGAAGCAATGAAAAATGAGACTTAAATAATGTGGAGACAAAAGCGACGCCCATATTTTTTTAGCGCCAAATAAGACGCCCACATTATTTGGCGCCTAAATGCTTTTGGCGCCAAAAATGACGCCACATCCGGAACGACAACATTTTTGGCGCAAAAGAACGTCAAAAAATGACGCAACTTCCGGCGACACGTATGACGCCGGAAACAGAAAAGATTTTTTGCGCCAAAAAAGTCAGCGCCAAGAATGACGCAATAAAATGAAGCATTTTCAGCCCCCGCGAGCCTAACAGCCCACAGGGAAAAAGTCAAATTTTTAAGGTAAGAAAAAATGATTGATTCAAATGCATAATCCCAAATATGAAACTGACTGTCTGAAAATAAGGAATGTTGAACATCCTGAGTCAAGGCAAATAAATGTTTGAATACATATATTTAGAACTTTATAAAAAAGTGCCCAACCATAGCTTAGAGTGTCACAGAAAATAAGACTTACTTACCCCAGGACACTCATCTACATGTTTGTAGAATGCCAAACCAGTACTGAAACGAAAATCAGCAGAGGTAATGGTATATATAAGAGTATATCGTCGATCTGAAAAGGGAGGTAAGAGATGAATCTCTACGACCGATAACAGAGAACCTATGAAATAGACCCCATAGAAGGAGATCATTGCATTCAAATAGGCAATACTCTCCTCACATCCCTCTGACATTCACTGCACGCTGAGAGGAAAACCAGGCTCCAACCTGTTGCGGAGCGCATATCAACGTAGAATCTAGCACAAACTTACTTCACCACCTCCATAGGAGGCAAAGTTTGTAAAAACTGATTTGTGGGTGTGGTGAGGGGTGTATTTATAGGCATTTTGAGGTTTGGGAAACTTTGCCCCTCCTGGTAGGAATGTATATCCCATACGTCACTAGCTCATGGACTCTTGCTAATTACATGAAAGAAAAGTCAGTAGTTAAGAGCTTTCTGGGCTAACGCCGGTTCATAAAGCTCTTAACTACTGTACTCTAAAGTACACTAACACCCATAAACTACCTATGTACCCTTAAACCGAGGCCCCCCCACATCGCCGACACTCGAATACATTTTTTAACCCCTAATCTGCCGACCGCCACCTACGTTATACTTATGTACCCCTAATCTGCTGCCCCTAACACCGCCGACCCCTATATTATATTTATTAACCCCTAACCTGCCCCCACAACGTCGCAGCCAGCTACCTACAATAATTAACCCCTAATCTGCTGACCGCAAAGAGCCGCCACCTACATTATGGCTATGTACCCCTAATCTGCTGCCCCTAACACCGCCGACCCCTATATTATATTTATTAACCCCTAATCTGCCCCCCCACAACGTCTCCTCCACCTGCCTACACTTATTAACCCCTAATCTGCCGAGCGGACCGCACCGCTACTATAATAAAGTTATTAACCCCTAATCCGCCTCACTAACCCTATAATAAATAGTATTAACCCCTAATCTGCCCTCCCTAACATCGCTGACACCTAACTTCAATTATTAACCCCTAATCTGCCGACTGGAGCTCACCGCTATTCTAATAAATGTATTAACCCCTAAAGCTAAGTCTAACCCTAACACTAACACCCCCCTAAATTAAATATAATTTTAATCTAACGAAATTAATTAACTCTTATTAAATAAATTATTCCTATTTAAATACTTACCTGTAAAATAAATCCTAATATAGCTACAATATAAATTATAATGATATTATAGCTATTTTAGGATTAACATTTATTTTACAGGTAACTTTGTATTTATTTTAACCAGGTACAATAGCTATTAAATAGTTAAGAACTATTTAATAGATAAAATAGTTAAAATAATTACAAATTTACCTGTAAAATAAATCCTAACCTAAGTTACAATTAAATCTAACACTACACTATCAATAAATAAATTAAATAAAATACCTATAATTATCTACAATTAAACCTAACACTACACTATCAATAAATAAATTAAATACAATTCCTACAAATAAATACAATGAAATAAACTAACTAAAGTACAAAAAATAAAAAAGAACTAAGTTACAAAAAATAAAAAAATATTTACAAACATTAGAAATATATTACAACAATTTTAAACTAATTACACCTACTCTAAGACCCCTAATAAAATAACAAAGCCCCCCAAAATAAAAAAATGCCCTACCCTATTCTAAATTACTAAAGTTCAAAGCTCTTTTACCTTACCAGCCCTGAACAGGGCCCTTTGCGGGGCATACCCCAAGAAGTTCAGCTCTTTTGCCTGTAAAAAAAAACATACAATACCCCCCCCCAACATTACAACCCACCACCCACATACCCTAATCTAACCCAAACCCCCCTTAAATAAACCTAACACTAAGCCCCTGAAGATCTCCCTACCTTGAGTCGTCTTCACCCAGCCGAGCCAAATTCTTCATCCAAGCGGAGCAAGAAGAGGTCCTCCATCCGGTAGAAGTCTTCATCCAAGCGGGGCAGAAGAGGTCTTCCATCCGATTTAAGTCTTCATCCAAGCGGAATCTTCTATCGTCATCCATCCGGAGAGGAGCGGCAGCATCCTGAAGACCTCCGACGCGGAACATCCATCCTGGCCGACGACTGAACGACGAATGACGGTTCCTTTAAATGACGTCATCCAAGATGGCGTCCCTCGAATTCCAATTGGCTGATAGGATTCTATCAGCCAATCGGAATTAAGGTAGGAATATTCTGATTGGCTGATGGAATCAGCCAATCAGAATCAAGTTCAATCCGATTGGCTGATCCAATCAGCCAATCAGATTGAGCTTGCATTCTATTGGCTGTTCCGATCAGCCAATAGAATGCGAGCTCAATCTGATTGGCTGATCGGATCAGCCAATCGGATTGAACTTGATTCTGATTGGCTGACTCCATCAGCCAATCAGAATATTCCTACCTTAATTCCGATTGGCTGATAGAATCCTATCAGCCAATCGGAATTCGAGGGACGCCATCTTGGATGACGTCATTTAAAGGAACCGTCATTCGTCGTTCAGTCGTCGGCCAGGATGGATGTTCCGCGTCGGAGGTCTTCAGGATGCTGCCGCTCCGCTCCGGATGGATGACGATAGAAGATTCCGCTTGGATGAAGACTTCTGAGCTTTTTCGTCTGGACTCTTCTTTGTTTATATATATATATATATATATATATATATATATATAAATAACTCCTTTGGTTAGTGTGCAAAAAATGTACTTCTAGCAAAGTTTATGCTCGAGCAAGAGCACCACTTGTAATCTAGCTCTATGTGGATAACCCCTTGCAGTCCCACTCAGAAACCAAAAAGCCTTGCAGCTCCCAAGCAGGGTGCAGCTACTGATTTGTGGTGTTGTACAATTAATGCTCTTAATTAGACATGTGCGTTTAGTTTCGGGCGAATTTGGAATTCACACAAATTTTGACCAATTCGGAGATTCGGATGCATTCAAATTTCCGAATCGGCACGTACCGAAAAATTCCAAAAATTAATAAATTAATAAAATAGTTTCCGAATTTTCAGATCCATTATTCATATTCGGAATTTTTCATTGTTCTATGTAGCAAACCGCAGTTCCCCCGACACTAACTCTAAGTCTCTAAATCATTAAATAAAGCTATTAACCCCTAAACCACCGTTTCCCGACATCACTGACACTAACTAAACTTATTGACCCCTAAACCGCTGTTACGTAACATCGCCGACACAAACTAAACATATTAACCCATAAACCGCCATTCCCAAACATCGCAGACACTAACTAAATCACTAAATAAACCTATTAACCCCTAAACCGCACCCCCCCCACATAGCCAACACTACCTAACCTATTAACCCCTATACCGCTCCACCCCCCACATCACCAACACTAACTAAACCTATTATCCCCTAAACCGCAGTTCCCTGACATCGTCGACACTAACTAAATCACTAAATAAAGCTATTAACCCCTAATCCGCCGTTCCCCGACATCACCGACACAAACTAAACCTATTAACCCCTAAACCGTCGTTCCAAAACATCGCCAACACGAACTAAAACTATTGACCCCTACACCGCCGTTCCCAAACATCCCCAAAATGAACTAAACTTATTAACCCCTAAACCTCCGTTTCTAAACATCCCCAAAATTAACTAAACCTATTAACCCCTAAACCACCCCCCACATCGCAACAACCTAAATTAAACTACTGTATATTAACCCCTAAACCTTTAACATAATTAAAATACACCTAAATTAAAGTTACAAATTATTAACTAACTACCTATGTTGAACTACATACAAACTTACCTGTGAAATAAAACCTAAGCTAGCTACAATATAACTAATAGTTATATTGTAACTAGCTTATGTTTTATTTTTATTTCACAGGTAAGTTTGTATTTATTTTAAGTAGGTAGACTTGTTAATAAATAGTTATTAACTATTTACTAACTACCTAGTTAAAATAAATACAAACTTACCTGCGAAACTTAACATTACAAAAAAATAAAATAAAAAAAATAATAAACACTAAAATTACAAAAAATAAAAAATACTACCATTTGTAGGGCATTGCCCTAAAGAATCAGATCTTTTGCTAAAAAAATAAAAACAAACACCCCTAACACTACAAAACCCCACCCCCAAACCCACAAAATAAAAGAAACACTATAAAAAAACCTAATCTACCCATTGCCCTGAAAAGGGCATTTGTATGGGCATTGCCCTTAAAAGGGCATTCAGCTATTTTACTGCCCTTAAAAGGGCATTCAGCTCTTTTAAGAGTGCCCATTAGCCTTAATCTAAAACAAAACACCCCAAAAATAATAAAAACATATTACAAAAAATAACAAACTAATTATCAAAAATAATCAATTATTCCTATTCTAATACCCCCTTTTAAAAAAAAAAAAAAAATATCCCTAATCTATAATAAACTACCAATAGCCCTTAAAAGGGCTTTTGTAGGGCAATGCCCAAAAGAAACCATCTGTTTTGCTACAAAATAAAAAACAAACACCCCCTAACTTTACAAACCCCCCTAAACCCCCAAAATAAAAAAACCTAACTAAAAAAAACTAATCTACCCATTGCCCTGAAAAGGGCATTTGCATGGGCATTTCCCTTCAAAGGGCATTCAGCTCTTTGGCTGCCCCTAAAAGGGTATTCAGCTCTTTTAAGATTGCCCATTAGCCCTAATCTAAATCTTTAGGTACTTACAGTTGCTGAAGTCCGGCTTGAAAGATCTTCATCCCAGCTGCTCCATCTTCACCCAGGTGGATCCATCTTCATCCATCGCGGGACCGGCATCTTCTTCATCCCTGCAGAGGCGGAGTGGTCAATGCGCATAGGCGGAGGTCCAGGAGGAGGTCCATCAATCCAAAATCGAGGTCCTCCACATGCGATCATCCGCCGCACAGTCAGAATTCAAATGCAAGATACCCCTTTTATACTGGGGGTACCATTGCATTCCTATTGGCTGAAAATTTTGAATCAGCCAATAGGAATAAGAGCTGCTTAAATCCTATTGGCTGTTCAAATCATACAATGGGTAGATTAGTTTTTTTATAGTGTTTCTTTTATTTTGTGGGTTTGGGGGGTGGGGTTAGTGGGTGTTTGTTTTTATGTTTTAGCAAAATAACTGATTTCTTTAGGGCAATGCCCTACAAAAGGCCCTTTTTTTTTACTAATGGAAAACGAAACAAATTGAACCAAATTTTCTAGCGGAGCACATTAATATATAATCTTGATAGCTTTGAATCTCACAAAGGGGTGTAACCTACGTTTCTGTATGCAAAGGAGAGACACATGAGGATTTCAAATGAGTATTGAATGTATCAATAGAAATTTGCATTACAAACTCGCTGGAAAAATTGTATTCAATTTAAAGTTTAAACTCATATTTAAAGGGATAGTAAAGTCCAAATTAAACTTTCATCAATTAGATAGAGCATGTAATTTTAAAAAACTTTCTATTTCAAATTTGCTTTTTCTGTTTATTTATTTTTTTTAAATATTTTATTAGATCATGTACAACATATAATACATAGTATAATAATAAAGCTATGTGCATGCACTTGTTATACCATACAAGCATTAATCTGAACATAATAAACATATAAGCATATTAAAACAAAACATAACAGTACAGTTTGTGTCAAAGTTTTGCAACTATATAAGAAAACTCATTCCTTCAAATCACCTTATACTAACATTTTCTCCTACCTACATTACTACGTTGGCTTCCACTAGAATACCTCCTAGAGTAATCTAGGGCTGTGGGATTTAAAATCTAGAATTCAAGTACTCCTCCAAAGTAGTTATTATCAATTGATATATCTAAATAGTGATATTTCATATAAAAGAACTCTTCTAGTTGTATCGAGCAACTGCATTCTTGTAGTCATTCAACAATTGATGGGGCATCAGTATCTTTCCAGTGCCTGGAAATTTGGATCTTAAAACTATTGCTTGCTGTAACCACAAGTTTACTTTGTACATTAGGTATTCTTTCTGGTATTTTATTAAATAACCAGAGGCAAGGATCTAATAACAGTGGTATCCCTATTAATTTGGAAGTTTCCAACGATATTGTAGACCACATAGACATAATTCTAGGACATTGCCACCACATATGTGCCATATGGGTGACCGGGCCATTACACCTCCAGCATCTCACACACAAAGGCTTAATCTTATAGATTTTGCCACAACAGGCCAGAGTCATATACCATCTGTGAAGAATCTTAAGATTTAATTCTTAAGATTTAATATTTACTGGAAACTGAAGATTTCTTCACAGATTGGAAGATCTGTAACACATCGGTATAGGAATATCTGTGCCTAGTTCCTCATTCCATCTGTCTATGTAGTATTGTACTTCCCCCTCTACATTTTTTTTTAATAGTGGATAAATAAAGGATAGGGTATGTCTCAATGGTGTAGCTCTGTGGCAAAGGGACTCATACGGAATCAATGTCCTTAGCATATTCCGTTTTTGCGGATGAGAGGACACGTATGTATAGCATTGGTGATAAAAGAACCAATTATTAAACAGCATGAAGCCCTCAGCAACCAATTTGGATTTTGTCTGTATAGATGTTTCAGTGCCCAAGTGACAGACCATTAGTGTTCTATTTGTTACCTTTTGCATTCTTCCTAAAATACCAAGGGAAATCTTTGTTGTTTAATAGAGATTTTTATGGGGAGTATTTAGATGAGATATTAGGATATTCTACCAATGTTCTCCCCCAGACTGAAAAAGTTTCTTGTGTTATATGTGTAACGGGTAACGTATCCAGAGCCCCTGGTGTCCAACATACAACTCCTAGATGAGGGGAGCGTGCAATATCATGTTCTAATTTCACCCATATTTTAGTATCATAATTTATAAACCAGTCTACTATTCTTTGTAGGTCTATAGCCTTTCTAAATACATCTAGGTCATGGACTCCAAGGCCCCCATTATTCAAAGTCTGACACATGATCTTTTTATTGATTCGAGCATGACATTTATCACAGAAGAGCTCAAATAATTTATTTTGTAGGGACGGTAAATAAAAGGGAGGTATTGGGATTGGGAGTGTCTGAAATAAATAAATAATTTTAGGAAGAATGATCATTTTAAATGCATTTATTCTTCCCAACCATGTCATATGCTTGCTCTTCCAAGAGCATAAGGTGTCAAGAATGAAAGACTGTAAGGCATTATAGTTGACAGAGAACATATCATCTAATGTAGGCGCTAAGTAAACCCCCAGATATTTTAGTGATCTTGTTTGCCATCTAAAGAGACAAAGGTTTTGAACTAATTTAATTTCATTATCTGATAAGGTAATATTTAAAATTTCTGATTTATGTTTATTTATAAGGAAATTTGAAACTTTCCCAAATTCTTCTAGTTGTTGTAACAGTATAGGTATAGATTGTTTTATGTTAGTTAAATAAAATAGAACATCATCCGCATAGACGGAGATTTTATGATTTAAATTATTAATTTGAAGACCCATCACGCTTAACAGAGAAAAAAATTTTAATGCCAATTTCTCTATTGTGCAAACAAACAAAATTGGGTACAGGGGGCATCCCTGCCTGGTTCCATTAGAGATAATAAATGGAGTGGAAAGACAACCATTCATCCTAATATATGCCGTAGGAGAGGAGTACATAGCAAACACCCCTGCTACAAGCGTGGGTCCCAGACCCATCTTAAGTAACATTGTTCTTAAAAATTGCCAACAGACGCGGTCAAAGGCTTTTTCTGCGTCTGTAGACAGAATTACCAATGGTATATGGTGAGTAGAAGCATAGTCTATTAAATTGAAGGCCGGACAATATTATGCCTTGCTTCTCTTGATAACACAAAGCCGACTTGATCTGCTTGGATTAGACTTGGCAGCAAGACATTCAACCTATTTGCAAGTAATTTAGCATAAATTTTTATATCAGTGTTTAACAAGGAAATTGGTCTATAATTTTCTACTCTGGTTGTATCTTTACCTTCCTTAGGAATAAGAGTGATATGTGTTGCTAATGATTCACTCAAGAAAAGTTTAGAGTCGGTAATTGAGTTAAAAAGCGTTAATACATGTGGGTATAGGATATAAGCGTATTTCTTGTAGTAATAGTTAGTAAAACCATCCGGGCCCGGTGCCTAAATAAAGTGTAAATTTTTTATTACAGCCTGTATCTCTTCCCTTGTGAAAGGACTATTGAGTGTTGCCCTTTGTTCTGAGGAAATCTTCGTAATTTCAATGTTATGTAGAAACGACTCAATTAAATTACTTTTAATAACATCTTTTGCGGATTCTTGTTTGCATGAATATTTCTGCAAGTGATATAGAGCCTGGTTTCTCAACAGCCGGGGCGTGGCCCAGTACCGGGCCGTGATAGCCCTGCTGGTGGGCCCCGACCTGTCATGCTCCCACTGCACACTCTTACCCCACTGTACACCAGGGGCAGATTGAGACCAATCAAGACCCCAGGAACACTGTCATTGTAGCCTCCCTGACCTGCCCCCAACAGGCCCCTCAACCTCCAGAGCCAGGTCCCCCAACATTTAGGTCCAGAAAAAGGGCACCCAACCTCCAGGGCCAGACCCCACACTCCATGGCCCTTACAGCGACACCCCCCCGCCAGGGCCCCACTAAACCCACACTTATTTGCTTAGTTACTGATAGGGCAACTGAAAACTCCAGCTTAAGGAATGCACCAGGATCCATGGAGATGCCTTTTGTAGGCCCCCTTACTTGCTGGTTGCTTGGCGGCCCTGGACATTTCTAGCTAAAATCTACCAGGCTTTGAGCTCACTTTGGTTGAGAACCACTGATATAGAGATTCATAGTAAGTATGGAATGCTTCAGTTATATCTTTTGTGGAGCAAGCTATAGAATTATCTAGTTTTCTAATAGACATAATATATGATCAGGTAATCTCACGCTTAAGTTTACGTGCAAAGAGTTTACTACATTTATTGTCTCTTTCATAGTATTTCTGACTTAGTCTTAAAGGGACATTAAACACTAAATAGATGCTAGATCAGGGATGTCCAAACTTTGCTCTCCAGAGGTTTTGGAACTACATTTCCCATGATGCTCAGCTAGATAAAATGCTGGCTGAGCATCATCGGAAATGTAGTTCCAAAACCTCTGGAGAGCAAAGTTTGGACACCCCTGTGCTAGATAGAATGATGCATTAAAAGAAAAGATTAGTCCATGACTAACATGTAGATGTATTTTTTAAAGTTTCATTAGTTGTTTAAAAAGTGACAAAATAAGTGTAAAGTTTTAGTGTCTATAAAACACTGGGAGCTGCCATGTTGTAACTTGTGTTACCTTCTCTGCTGTGGCCAATTAGGGTCAGTTATAAATAGGTCACTAGAGTGTGCAGCCAATGGTTGTGCTGAATTTATCAGTGTTCTGCACTTCCATTTCTAACAGGAACTGAAAAGTTCACAATTTCAGAATGGAATTACAGGCAAAGAGACAAAATAAATAATGAAAGTATATTGCAGAGTTGTTTTATTATATACAATTTATCATTTTATATTACCATCTCAAAGTGTTTAATGTCCCTTTAATGCCAAGTGTTTGCAATCTTTATCCAAGAGACTGTTCAAAATATCTCTCTGATCCTTCAGCTTTGTTTTAAGTAGTTCATCTGTAGGATATTTGATAATTCAGTTTTCTATGTCAACAAGAGAGTCAAGGGCTGTTTGGAGAGTAATCCGCTCCTGTTTTAAATGATGTGCCTTAATACTGATAATTTCTCCCCTTAGTGTCCCTTTGTGTGCCTCCCAAATTAATCTAAAATCTGAAACTGTGCCCACGTTAATTGATAAATATTCCTGCAATACCTGCCCAATTTTTTCTTCATATAAAGGGTGATCTAAAAGATCATTGTCTAACTTCTAAGAATAGGTAGTGATTGGGGCTCATGGCCACTCAATAAGACAGTGAACCAGCCCACTGGTGATATCCTCAATTGGTAAGCCAGTGAGAGACAGGTGACGTCTAAAAAAATATAGTCAATTCGGGAGAATCCTGAATGAGGAAATGAAAAAAATGTATACTGACGGTCGTTAGGGTGGAGTATTCTCCAAACATCATGAATTACTAAATCATTTATTGATTGCTTAACTCTACTTATCATTCTATGTGGTGGAGAGGACATCTCAGTGGAATTATCTAATATTGGATTTAAAGAGACATTGAAGTCTCCCCCCATAAGAAACAGGACCTTTTTACCTCTAAAACAGAATTTACAAATTGTCTAAAAAACTATCCTGTTTGCAGTTCGGGGCATAGACACATGCTAAAGTCACCATTTTATTATAAAGTTTACCCAAAAGGATAAAAAAATCTACCTTTGTGGTCTTTGACTGAATTAATTAATGTAAATGGTATACCACGTTTAATCAATATACCTACGCCATTAGTATCTTGTTATTCTTAGTTAAATGCTAAATCTAGGCAGGCTCATATGTTAATTTCTAAGCCCTTGAAAGCCGTCTCTTTTCTGAATGCATTTGACAGTTTTTCACAGCTAGAGGGCGTTAGTTCATGTGTTTTATATCCTATACTATAAAAGGCCAAGTGTGTTTGTCCGAAGCTGTAATGCACAGTAGAGACAGCACGAGGACAAACACACCTGGCCTTACAGTCCCTAAATCTCTGCAGACTGCAGTGCGTCGTGCGAGCAGAAGTGGGTGTGGCCGAGCGTGGCCGGGGGCATGGCCGAGCATGAAGGGGGCGGGGCCGAGCGCGGAGGGCCGTGAAGGGGTCGTGGCCGAGTGTGAAGGGGGTGGGAGGCCGTGCAGACTGAGACTCTGAGAGCTCAAAGCAGCTCAAAAGAGGGGAGAGAGGGGGTAGGGAAAAGATAAGAAAGGTGAGAGAGAGATCAAGAGGGGAGAGAGAGATCAAGAGGGGAGATAAAGAGAGCACAAGAGAGGGAGCAAAAGAGAGGGAGAGAGACCGCAAAAGAGAGGGGGAGGGAGAGCAAAAGAAAGGGGAGAGAGAGATCAAAGGAGAGGGGGGGGAGAGAGAGAGAGATAGAGGGGAGAGAGAGAGAGAGAGAGGGGAGAGAGAGAGATAGAGGGGAGAGAGAGAGATAGAGGGGAGAGAGAGAGATAGAGGGGAGAGAGAGAGGGGGGAGAGAGAGGGGGGAGAGAGAGATAGATGGGAGAAAGAGATAGATGGGAGAAAGAGATAGAGGGGGGGAGAGAGAGGGGGGAGAGAGAGGGGGGAGAGAGAGGGGGGAGGAGAGAGAGGGGGAGGAGAGAGAGGGGGGAGGAGAGAGAGGGGGAGGAGAGAGAGGGGGAGGAGAGAGAGGGGGGGAGAGAGAGGGGGAGAGAGAGGAGGAGAGAGAGGGGGAGAGAGAGGGGGAGAGAGAGGGGGGAGAGAGAGAGGGGGGAGAGAGAGAGGGGAGAGAGAGAGGGGGGGGAGAGAGAGAGGGGGGGAGAGAGAGAGGGGAGAGAGAGAGGGGAGAGAGAGAGGGGGGAGAGAGAGGGGGGGGGGGGGAGAGAGAGGGGGGAGAGAGAGAGGGGGGAGAGAGAGAGGGGGGAGAGAGAGAGGGGAGAGAGAGAGGGGAGAGAGAGAGAGGGGGGGGAGAGAGAGGGGGGAGAGAGGAAAGAAAGAGAGAGAAAGGGGAGAGAGAGAGATAGAGGGGAGAGAGAGAGATAGATGGGAGAGAGAGAGATAGATGGGAGAAAGAGATAGAGGGGAGAGAGAGGGGGGAGAGAGAGAGGGGGGAGAGAGAGAGGGGAGAGAGAGAGGGGGGGGAGAGAGAGAGGGGAGAGAGAGAGGGGAGAGAGAGAGGGGGGGAGAGAGAGGGGGGAGAGAGATAGAGGGGAGAGAGAGATAGATGGGAGAGAGAGAGAGATAGATGGGAGAAAGAGATAGAGGGGAGAGAGAGGGGGGAGAGAGAGGGGGGGAGAGAGAGGGGGAGAGAGGGGGGGAGAGAGGGGGGAGAGAGGGGGGAGAGAGGGGGGGAGAGAGAGAGCGCAAAAGAGAGGGGAGAGAGAGAGCGCAAAAGAGAGGAGTGAGAGAGAGAGCGCAAAAGAGAGGGGTGAGAGAGAGTGCAAAAGAGAGGGGGAGAGAGAGCGCAAAAGAGGGGGGAGAGAGAGCACAAAAGAGGGGGAGAGAGAGAGAGCACAAAAGAGGGGGAGAGAGATAGAGCGCAAAAGAGGGGGGGAGAGAGAGAGTGACGTCTAAAAAAACGGTAAGCCAGTGAGAGACAGGTGACGTCTAAAAAAATATAGTCAATTCGGGAGAATCGTGAATGAGGAAATTAAAAAAATGTATACTGACGGTCGTTAGGGTGGAGTATTCTCCAAACATCATGAATTACTAAATCATTTATTGATTGCTTAACTCTACTCATCACTCTATGTGGTGGAGAGGACATCTCAGTGGAATTATCTAATATTGGATTGGATAAAGAGACATTGAAGTCCCCCCCCCCCCCATAAGAAACAGGCCCTTTTTTACTTCTAAAACAGAATTTACAAATTGTCTAAAAAACTATCCTGTTTGCAGTTCGGGGCATAGACACATGCTAAAGTCACCATTTTATTATAAAGTTTACCCAAAAGGATAAAAAATCTACCTTTGTGGTCTTTGACTGAATTAATTAATGTAAATGGTATACCACGTTTAATCAATATACCTACGCCATTAGTCTCTTGTTATTCTTAGTTAAATGCTAAATCTAGGCAGGCTCATATGTTAATTTCTAAGCCCTTGAAGGCCGTCTCTTTTCTGAATGCATTTGACAGTTTTTCACAGCTAGAGGGCGTTAGTTCATGTGTTTCATATCCTATACTATAAAACAGAGAGGGGGGGAGAGAGAGGGGGGGGGGGAGAGAGAGATAGAGGGGAGAGAGAGAGATAGATGGGAGAAAGAGATAGAAGGGAGAGAGAGGGGGGAGAGAGGGGGAGAGAGGGGGGAGAGAGAGAGGGGGGAGAGAGGGGGGGAGAGAGGGGGTTAGAGAAGGGGGGAGAGGGGGGGAGAGAGGGGGGGAGAGGTGGGGGGAGAGAGAGGGATGAGAGAGAGCGCAAAAGAGGGGGGGAGAGAGAGAGTGCAAAAGAGGGGGGAGAGAGAGCGCAAAAGAGGGGGGGGAGAGAGAGAGCGCAAAAGAGGGGGGAGAGAGAGAGCGCAAAAGAGGGGGGAGAGAGAGAGCACAAAAGAGGGGGGAGAGAGAGCGCAAAAGAGGGGGGAGAGAGAGCGCAAAAGAGAGGGGGAGAGAGAGAGCTCAAAAGAGAGGTGGAGAGAGCTCAAAAGAGAGGGGGAAAGAAAGCGCAAAAGAGAGGGAGAGAGAGCAAAAAAGAGGGGGAGAGAGCGCAAAAGAGGGGGAGAGAGAGAGCGCAAAAGAGGGGGAGAGAGAGCGCAAAAGAGGGGGGAGAAAGAGCGCAAAAGAGAGGGGGGAGAGAGAGATTCAAAAGAGAGGGGGAGAGAAAGAGCGCAAAAGAGGGGGGAGAGAGAGTGCAAAAGAGGTGGAGAGAGAGAGAGCGCAAAAGAGGGGGGAGAGAGAGAGAGAGCACAAAAGAGGGGGGAGAGAGAGTGTGCAAAAGAGGGGGGGAGAGAGCGCAAAAGAGGGGGGGAGAGAGAGCGCAAAAGAGAGGGGGGAGAGAGAGAGCTCAAAAGAGAGGGGTAGAGAGAGAGCTCAAAAGAGAGGTGGAGAGAGCTCAAAAGAGAGGGGAAAGAAAGCGCAAAAGAGTGGGAGAGAGATTCAAAAGAGAGGGGGAGAGAAAGAGCGCAAAAGAGGGGGGAGAGAGAGCGCAAAAGAGGGGGGGAGAGAGAGAGCAAAAAAGAGGGGGGAGAGAGAGAGCACAAAAGAGGGGGGGAGAGAGCGCAAAAGAGGGGGGAGAGAGAGAGCAAAAGAGGGGGGAGAGAGAGCGCAAAAGAGAGGGGGGAGAGAGAGAGCTCAAAAGAGAGGGGTAGAGAGAGAGCTCAAAAGAGAGGTGGAGAGAGCTCAAAAGAGAGGGGGAAAGAAAGCGCAAAAGAGTGGGAGAGAGATTCAAAAGAGAGGGGGAGAGAAAGAGCGCAAAAGAGGGGGGAGAGAGAGAGCGCAAAAGAGGGGGGAGAGAGAGAGCGCAAAAGAGGGAGGAGAGAGAGAGAGCGCAAAAGAGGGGGAGAGAGAGCGCAAAAGAGGGGGGAGAGAGAGCGCAAAAGAGGGGGAGAGAGAGAGGGGGGGAGAGAGGGGGGAGAGAGAGCAAAAGAGAGGGGGAGAGAGAGGGGGGAGAGAGAGAGAGATAGAGGGAGAGAGAGAGAGAAAGGGGAGAGAGAGAAAGGGGAGAGAGAGTGATAGAGGGGAAAGAGAGAGACAGATGGGAGAAAGAGATAGAGGGGAGAGAGAGGGGGGAAGAGAGAGAGGGGGAGAGAGGGGGGAGAGAGAGGGGGAGAGAGAGGGGAGTGGGGGAGAGAGGGGGGGGAGAGAGTGGGGAGAGAGAGCGCAAAAGAGAGGGGAGAGAGAGAGAGAGCGCAAAAGAGAGGAGTGAGAGAGAGAGCGCAAAAGAGGGGGGAGAGAGAGCGCAAAAGAGGGGGGGAGAGAGAGAGCGCAAAAGAGGGGGGGAGAGAGAGAGCGCAAAAGAGGGGGGAGAGAGAGCGCAAAAGAGGGGGGGAGAGAGCGCAAAAGAGGGGGGGAGAGAGCGCAAAAGAGGGGGGGAGAGAGAGCGCAAAAGAGGGGGGGAGAGAGCGCAAAAGAGGGGGGGGAGAGAGTGCAAAAGAGGGGGGGGAGAGAGCGCAAAAGAGGGGGGAGAGAGAGCGCAAAAGAAGGGGGAGAGAGAGAGCAAAAGAGGGGGGAGAGAGAGCGCAAAAGAGAGGGGGGAGAGAGAGAGCTCAAAAGAGAGGGGTAGAGAGAGAGCTCAAAAGAGAGGTGGAGAGAGCTCAAAAGAGAGGGGGAAAGAAAGCGCAAAAGAGTGGGAGAGAGAGAGCAAAAGAGAGGGGGAGAGAGATAGCGCAAAAGAGAGGGGGAGAGAGATAGCGCAAAAGAGAGGGGGAGAGAGAGCGCAAAAGAGAGGGGGGAGAGAGAGCGCAAAAGAGAGGGGGGAGAGAGAGCGCAAAAGAGAGGGGGGAGAGAGAGCGCAAAAGAGAGGGGGGAGAGAGAGCGCAAAAGAGGGGGGGGAGAGAGAGCGCAAAAGAGGGGGGAGAGAGAGAGCGCAAAAGAGGGGGGAGAGAGAGAGCGCAAAAGAGGGGGGAGAGAGAGCGCAAAAGAGGGGGGAGAGAGAGAGCGCAAAAGAAGGGGGAGAGAGAGATCGCAAAAGAGGGGGGGGGAGAGAGAGCGCAAAAGAGGGGGGAGAGAGAGAGCGCAAAAGAGGGGGGGAGAGAGAGAGCACAAAAGAGGGGGGAGAGAGAGAGCGCAAAAGAGGGGGGATAGAGAGAGCGCAAAAGAGGGGGGACAGAGAGAGCGCAAAAGAGGGGGGAGAGAGAGCGCAAAAGAGGGGGGAGAGAGAGCACAAAAGAGAGGGGGGAGAGAGAGAGCTTAAAAGAGAGGGGTAGAGAGAGAGCTCAAAAGAGAGGTGAAGAGAGAGAGTGCAAAAGAGAGGGGGAAAGAAAGCGCAAAAGAGAGGGGGAGAGAGAGCAAAAGAGAGGGGGAGAGAGAGAGTGCAAAAGAGGGGGAGAGAGAGAGCGCAAAAGAGGGGGAGAGAGAGAGCGCAAAAGAGAGGGGGGAGAGAGAGTTCAAAAGAGAGGTGGAGAGAGAGAGCTCAAAAGAGAGGGGGAAAGAAAGCGCAAAAGAGTGGGAGAGAGATTCAAAAGAGAGGGGGAGAGAAAGAGCGCAAAAGAGGGGGGAGAGAGAGCGCAAAAGAGGGGGGGAGAGAGAGAGCACAAAAGAGGGGGGAGAGAGAGAGCACAAAAGAGGGGGGGAGAGAGCGCAAAAGAGGGGGGAGAGAGAGAGCAAAAGAGGGGGGAGAGAGAGAGCAAAAGAGGGGGGAGAGAGAGAGCAAAAGAGGGGGGAGAGAGAGAGAGCTCAAAAGAGAGGGGTAGAGAGAGAGCTCAAAACAGAGGTGGAGAGAGCTCAAAAGAGAGGGGGAAAGAAAGCGCAAAAGAGTGGGAGAGAAAGAGCGCAAAAGAGAGGGGGGAGAGAGATAGCGCAAAAGAGAGGGGGGAGAGAGAGCACAAAAGAGAGGGGGGAGAGAGAGTGCAAAAGAGAGGGGGGAGAGAGAGCGCAAAAGAGGGGGGGGAGAGAGAGCGCAAAAGAGGGGGGGAGAGAGAGCGCAAAAGAGGGGGGAGAGAGAGAGAGCGCAAAAGAGGGGGGAGAGAGAGAGCGCAAAAGAGGGGGGAGAGAGAGAGCGCAAAAGAGGGGGGAGAGAGAGAGCGCAAAAGAGGGGGGAGAGAGAGAGAGCGCAAAAGAGGGGGAGAGAGAGCACAAAAGAGGGGGGAGAGAGAGAGCGCAAAAGAGGGGGGATAGAGAGAGCGCAAAAGAGGGGGGACAGAGAGAGCGCAAAAGAGGGGGGAGAGAGAGCGCAAAAGAGGGGGGAGAGAGAGCACAAAAGAGAGGGGGGAGAGAGAGAGCTTAAAAGAGAGGGGTAGAGAGAGAGCTCAAAAGAGAGGTGAAGAGAGAGAGTGCAAAAGAGAGGGGGAAAGAAAGCGCAAAAGAGAGGGGGAGAGAGAGCAAAAGAGAGGGGGAGAGAGAGAGTGCAAAAGAGGGGGAGAGAGAGAGCGCAAAAGAGGGGGAGAGAGAGAGCGCAAAAGAGAGGGGGGAGAGAGAGTTCAAAAGAGAGGTGGAGAGAGAGAGCTCAAAAGAGAGGGGGAAAGAAAGCGCAAAAGAGTGGGAGAGAGATTCAAAAGAGAGGGGGAGAGAAAGAGCGCAAAAGAGGGGGGAGAGAGAGCGCAAAAGAGGGGGGGAGAGAGAGAGCACAAAAGAGGGGGGAGAGAGAGAGCACAAAAGAGGGGGGGAGAGAGCGCAAAAGAGGGGGGAGAGAGAGAGCAAAAGAGGGGGGAGAGAGAGAGAGCTCAAAAGAGAGGGGTAGAGAGAGAGCTCAAAACAGAGGTGGAGAGAGCTCAAAAGAGAGGGGGAAAGAAAGCGCAAAAGAGTGGGAGAGAAAGAGCGCAAAAGAGAGGGGGGAGAGAGATAGCGCAAAAGAGAGGGGGGAGAGAGAGTGCAAAAGAGAGGGGGGAGAGAGAGCGCAAAAGAGGGGGGGGAGAGAGAGCGCAAAAGAGGGGGGGAGAGAGAGCGCAAAAGAGGGGGGAGAGAGAGAGAGCGCAAAAGAGGGGGGAGAGAGAGAGCGCAAAAGAGGGGGGAGAGAGAGAGAGCGCAAAAGAGGGGGAGAGAGAGCGCAAAAGAGGGGGGAGAGAGAGCGCAAAAGAGGGGGGGAGAGAGAGAGCGCAAAAGAGGGGGGAGAGAGAGAGCGCAAAAGAGGGGGGAGAGAGAGAGCGCAAAAGAAGGGGGAGAGAGAGAGCGCAAAAGAGGGGGGGAGAGAGAGAGAGAGCGCAAAAGAGGGGGGAGAGAGAGAGTGCAAAAGAGAGGGGGAAAGAAAGTGCAAAAGAGAGGGGGAGAGAGAGCAAAAGAGAGGGGGAGAGAGAGCGCAAAAGATGGGGAGAGAGAGAGGGGGGGAGAGAGGGGGGAGAGAGAGCAAAAGAGAGGGGGAGAGAGAGAGAGATAGAGGGGAGAGAGAGAGAGAAAGGGGAGAGAGAGAGGGGAGAGAGAGTGATAGAGGGGAAAGAGAGAGACAGATGGGAGAAAGAGATAGAGGGGAGAGAGAGGGGGGAAGAGAGAGAGAGGGGAGTGGGGGAGAGAGGGGGGGGAGAGAGGCGGGGGAGAGAGGGGGGGTGAGAGGGGGGGAGAGAGAGGGGAGAGAGAGCGCAAAAGAGAGGGGGGAGAGAGAGAGAGAGCACAAAAGAGAGGAGTGAGAGAGAGAGCGCAAAAGAGGGGGGAGAGAGAGCGCAAAAGAGGGGGGGAGAGAGAGCGCGCAAAAGAGGGGGGAGAGAGAGCGCAAAAGAGGGGGGAGAGAGCGCAAAAGAGGGGGGGGGGAGAGAGAGCTCAAAAGAGAGGGGTAGAGAGAGAGCTCAAAAGAGAGGTGGAGAGAGCTCAAAAGAGAGGGGGAAAGAAAGCGCAAAAGAGTGGGAAAGAGAGAGAGCAAAAGAGAGGGGGAGAGAGATAGCGCAAAAGAGAGGGGAGAGAGATAGCGCAAAAGAGAGGGGGGAGAGAGAGCGCAAAAGAGGGGGGGAGAGAGAGAGCGCAAAAGAGGGGGGAGAGAGAGCGCAAAAGAGGGGGGAGAGAGCGCAAAAGAGGGGGGGGGAGAGAGAGAGCTCAAAAGAGAGGGGTAGAGAGAGAGCTCAAAAGAGAGGTGGAGAGAGCTCAAAAGAGAGGGGGAAAGAAAGCGCAAAAGAGTGGGAAAGAGAGAGAGCAAAAGAGAGGGGGAGAGAGATAGCGCAAAAGAGAGGGGAGAGAGATAGCGCAAAAGAGAGGGGGGAGAGAGAGCGCAAAAGAGAGGGGGGAGAGAGAGCGCAAAAGAGAGGGGGAGAGAGAGCGCAAAAGAGAGGGGGGAGAGAGAGCGCAAAAGAGAGGGGGGAGAGAGAGCGCAAAAGAGAGGGGGAGAGAGAGCGCAAAAGAGGGGGGAGAGAGAGCGCAAAAGAGGGGGGAGAGAGAGAGCGCAAAAGAGGGGGGAGAGAGAGAGCGCAAAAGAGGGGGGAGAGAGAGCAAAAGAGAGGGGGAGAGAGAGCGCAAAAGATGGGGAGAGAGAGAGGGGGGGAGAGAGGGGGGAGAGAGAGCAAAAGAGAGGGGGAGAGAGAGAGAGATAGAGGGGAGAGAGAGAGAGAAAGGGGAGAGAGAGAGGGGAGAGAGAGTGATAGAGGGGAAAGAGAGAGACAGATGGGAGAAAGAGATAGAGGGGAGAGAGAGGGGGGAAGAGAGAGAGAGGGGAGTGGGGGAGAGAGGGGGGGAGAGAGGCGGGGGAGAGAGGGGGGGTGAGAGGGGGGGAGAGAGTGGGGGGAGAGAGGGGGGGAGAGAGAGGGGAGAGAGAGCGCAAAAGAGAGGGGGGAGAGAGAGAGAGAGCGCAAAAGAGAGGAGTGAGAGAGAGAGCGCAAAAGAGGGGGGAGAGAGAGCGCAAAAGAGGGGGGGAGAGAGAGAGCGCAAAAGAGGGGGGAGAGAGAGCGCAAAAGAGGGGGGAGAGAGCGCAAAAGAGGGGGGGGAGAGAGAGAGCTCAAAAGAGAGGGGTAGAGAGAGAGCTCAAAAGAGAGGTGGAGAGAGCTCAAAAGAGAGGGGGAAAGAAAGCGCAAAAGAGTGGGAAAGAGAGAGAGCAAAAGAGAGGGGGAGAGAGATAGCGCAAAAGAGAGGGGAGAGAGATAGCGCAAAAGAGAGGGGGGAGAGAGAGCGCAAAAGAGAGGGGGGAGAGAGAGCGCAAAAGAGAGGGGGGAGAGAGAGCGCAAAAGAGAGGGGGGAGAGAGAGCGCAAAAGAGAGGGGGAGAGAGAGCGCAAAAGAGGGGGGAGAGAGCGCAAAAGAGAGGGGGGAGAGAGAGAGCTCAAAAGAGAGGGGTAGAGAGAGAGCTCAAAAGAGAGGTGGAGAGAGCTCAAAAGAGAGGGGGAAAGAAAGCGCAAAAGAGTGGGAGAGAGAGAGAGCAAAAGAGAGGGGGAGAGAGATAGCGCAAAAGAGAGGGGGAGAGAGATAGCGCAAAAGAGAGGGGGGAGAGAGAGCGCAAAAGAGAGGGGGGAGAGAGAGCGCAAAAGAGAGGGGGAGAGAGAGCGCAAAAGAGGGGGGAGAGAGAGCGCAAAAGAGGGGGGAGAGAGAGAGCGCAAAAGAGGGGGGAGAGAGAGAGCGCAAAAGAGGGGGGAGAGAGAGAGCGCAAAAGAGGGGGGAGAGAGCGCAAAAGAGGGGGGAGAGAGAGAGCGCAAAAGAAGGGGGAGAGAGAGATCGCAAAAGAGGGGGGGAGAGAGAGAGCACAAAAGAGGGGGAGAGAGAGAGCGCAAAAGAGGGGGGGAGAGAGAGAGCGCAAAAGAGGGGGGAGAGAGAGAGCGCAAAAGAGGGGGGGAGAGAGAGAGCGCAAAAGAGGGGGGGAGAGAGAGAGCGCAAAAGAGGGGGGATAGAGAGAGCGCAAAAGAGGGGGGACAGAGAGAGCGCAAAAGAGGGGGGAGAAAGAGCGCAAAAGAGGGGGGAGAGAGAGCACAAAAGAGAGGGGGGAGAGAGAGAGCTTAAAAGAGAGGGGTAGAGAGAGAGCTCAAAAGAGAGAGAGTGCAAAAGAGAGGGGGAAAGAAAGCGCAAAAGAGAGGGGGAGAGAGAGCAAAAGAGAGGGGGAGAGAGAGAGTGCAAAAGAGGGGGAGAGAGAGAGCGCAAAAGAGGGGGAGAGAGAGAGCGCAAAAGAGAGGGGGGAGAGAGAGTTCAAAAGAGAGGTGGAGAGAGAGAGCTCAAAAGAGAGGGGGAAAGAAAGCGCAAAAGAGAGGGGGAGAGAGAGCAAAAGAGAGGGGGAGAGAGAGCGCAAAAGAGGGGGAGAGAGAGAGCGCAAAAGAGGGGGGAGAGAGAGCGCAAAAGAGAGGGGGAGAGAGAGAGCACAAAAGAGGGGGAGAGAGAGCGCAAAAGAGGGGGGAGAGAGAGCCCAAAAGAGAGGGGGGAGAGAGAGCTCAAAAGAGAGGGGGAGAGAAAGCGCAAAAGAGAGGGGGGAGAGAGCTACTATCAACTACATACAATCTTTATTCCAGTGATTGTCTTTACTTTCTATAGAAGTCATCTCTCAACTCTCCAGGACTTTCAGGTACAGCCGCTGCCCGTGTGAAGGTCAGGGTGATATTTCTCACCATGCAGACAAAGTTTATTTAATCAGGTCCTTTGTCTTCAGATTCCAATTGTGATTACATTTTCTGCAGTCTTCCAACAGATTACCCTATCAGCAGTCAGAGTATGTTAGAACAGATTAACACCTTGTTTGCTGCAAATGTTTTTAAAATGTCAATCTCCAACTACCATTGGAGTAGTCAATCTATGGGGAGGACACTGTTTCAGTAGAAAAATAAGATAACATACTGCAAATTAGGGAGAGATGTGCCGCAACGTTAGGTTAGTAAAGCTTGTGAAGCTTGCTGTGTACTCTTTTCAGGAGTCTTTTCTGATTTAAAGGGACATAAAACCCAAACTTTTTCTTTTATGATTCAGATAGAAAACACAATTTTAAACAACTTTCCAATGTACTTCTATTATCAAATTTTCTTTGTTTTCTTGTTGTGATTTATTGAAAAGCAGAAAGGAAAGCTCAGGAGTGTGCACGTGTCTGCAGTACTATATGGCAGCAGTTTTGCAACAATGTTATACATTAGCAAGAACACTATTTCCTGTCATGTAGTGCTCCAGACCTGTGCCCACTACCTATTAGATAGCTCTTCAACAAATAATAACATGAGAACAAAGTACATTTGATAATTGAAGTAAATTGGAAACTTTTAAAAATCTATTCAATTACAGGAAAATGGGGCAAATTAAATAATGTATATTGCAAAGTTTATAAGCAATTAATTATATAATCCGAAAGTTTTCTATTTTCTATTTAATCACATACTTTAAAGGGACATACACCTAGATTAGGAGTTTTGCGCTATACCAGGTGCGTTAAGAACGCAAAAAAAATGAGCGGTATCGCACTTTCCATAGCGCTGCCATTACGAGTTACTAAAAAACCTCCTTATGCTGTGCAGTATGGTGCATTAAGCTCCATACCGCACAAAAGCCAAGGGCTGAGTTTACGGCTTGTGCACGCTTTCCCCAATAGACATCAATGTGGAGAAAATGTTAGAAAAAAACTAACACCTGCGATCGCAGAATGGCAAATCGCTGTAACGCAACCCCATTGATGTCTATGGGGAAAAGAAAGTTACTGATTTGAACAGCCAATAGTATTTCAGTAGCTCTCATCCTATTGGCTGATTTGAAAATGTCAGCCAATAGGAATCCAAGGTACCCCATTTTTAAACGGGTACCTTGCATTCAAGCTTCAGTGTATGAAGAGGATCCTCCACGCTGGATGTCCGTGCCACCGGCGATGATGCTCTGCGCCTCCACAGCTCCACAACACCAGGATGAAGATAGAAGATGCTGCCTGTATGAAGACTTCTTGCCGCCTAAATGAAAATGGATGTCCAGACTTCAGGAACCATGAGTAGATTTCCTGGGGTTAGTATTAGGGTTTTTTTAAATATTTTTGGGTGTTTATTTTTTAGATTAGGGATGGGCTGTAAAAGAGCTGAATTCCCTTTTGGGGCAATTGGTAGCTAAAGATTTTTTTAGACTTAGGTGTTTTATTTTGGGGGGAGGGGGGTTGGGTGGGAGGTTTTACTTTTAGGGAGGCTTTGTAATTTTTTTATGTAAAAGGGTTGTTTAACTTAGGGCAATGTCCTACAAAAGACCCTTTTAAGGGGTAATGGTAGTTTATTGTTACGCTAGGGGGTGTTTTTATGTTTTTATAGGGCTATTAGATTAGGTGTAATTTGTATTATTTTGGATATAATTTTTTTTTATTTTAGTGATTTTTTTGTAATGTTAGATTATTTTATTTTCATACTATTAGATTTATTTAAATTTGTAATTTAGGATTTTTAATTGGTAGTTTTTTTTTATTTTAATAGAATAGTTATGTTAGGTTCATTTATAGTTTAATCTTTTTTTATTTCACAGGTAAGTTTTTATTTATTTTAAGATAGTTATATTGTTACTTTTAATTTAAAATTAGGAAGGTATAAGGTTTAGGGGTAAATAGTTTAATTTAGTGTTTTGCTATGTGGGGGGCCAGCGGTTTAGGGGTTAATAGGTTTAGTTTATTAGTTACGATGTGGTGGGCTGGCTGTTTAGGGGTTAATAAGTTTAGTTTATTAGTTGCAATACTTTATTATAGTTTTGTCGATGTGGGTGGGCGGCAGTTTAGGGGTTACTAGATTTATTTTAGTGTCGGCAATGTGGGTGGGCGGCAGATTATGGGTTAATAAATTTGATATAGTATTTGCGATACGGAAGGGTGGCGGTTTAGGGATTAATAGGAAGTTTATGGGTGTTAGTGTACTTTGTAACATTTTAGTTATAAATTTTGTGAAACATTTTTGTTTCGCAAAATCCTTAACTACTGGTCTCAGATCGTGGAATGGATCTTGTCGGTATAGGCTGTAATGCAAGCATTTTAGCTGGACCGCACAACCTGTAATACAGCGCTATGGAAAATCCCGCACTCAAATGTCATTTTTTGGGTGCAGAATGGAGGGTTGCGTTAAGGCTAAAATGCTTACTGTATAGCTATACCGCCATGACTCGTAATATGCTTTACCTGTCATTCCACGAGCAATGGCCAATTTTTAAAGCAAAACTTTTAATCTAGCCGATATTTATTAAAAACAAACTGTTCTATTTTGGAAAAGCAGTTTTTTTTTTACAAAATTCTATTTATTATCTGTATTTAACCCCTGTTACATTATAAAACACATATACACATGCATCCTTACCTCTCCAGAAAAGAATGCATGCAAATCAGCTAATAAACAGCTGCAACTTTTTATGTTTATGCCCCTTAGCCCCATAACGGCTTAGTTATTTCCACCCCTGTGCTGAGCTGTTTTGGAGTTTTTAGGTGCTGCTCACATTTAATAACCACTGTGGGCCATTTTTCAGTGAGCAGACCAAGCAGATTCAAACTACACTATTATTTTATGTATATATCATGACATGAGAATTCTGCAACAAAATGTGTGAAAATATGAATATTCTTTGTATTACATTTTTAATAAATAATCTTGCAAACAATAGTAAGTTTGTGGGTGGGGGGGGGAGTCTAAACTCTAAAGTAAAAAAAAAAAAGGTAGTTATCCTCTGCTAGGCCAATGCACCTCTTGCAATGCTCTGTATCTGCTGCACCTCTCTGCGAGTCCCTTTACTGGCTCCCCTTTCACAGCAGAATTAAATTCAAAATTGTCACCCTGACCTACAAAGCCCTTACCAACTTTGCCCCCCCACCTGTCCTCACTCATCAACAAATATACTCCAGCTCACCCACCTAAGATCCATCAATGACCTGCTCCTTGCATCTTTTACCATCACCTCCTCCCATGCTAGACTGCAGGACTTCTTTCGTGCCACACCAACTCTCTGGAACGCACTTCCTCGAGCTGTCAGACTCTCCTCAACCTCACCTCCTTTAAACGCTCCCTAAAGACCTTTTTTGCTCAGGGAAGCCTATCACCCAAATCAGTAACAAAATAAATTACACTTACCTAATATTTGCCTTCATCTAACTCTGTATTACAACCTCACCTTTGCAGACCTCACCTCCTGTTTCTCACCCTCCTACCAATCTAGATTGTTAGTTCCCATGGGAATAGGGCCCTCAATGCACCTGTATTTTTTTTGCAAAAGTTTGTGCGGTGTCTTATATAGTATTGTATTGTATCACCGTTGTGCTTTTATCTTTGTACCCATGGACAGTGCTGTGTAATCTGTATGCACTTTATAAATAAAGAACAGTAATAATAATATGCAGTAGGGTCTTTGAGTATAGTTATATAACTTTGATGTGCACATAGGGGCTTCTCAAAGGCACGTTTATTCACGCAAGGTAATCAGGTGTGGGTGTTTTTCCTCCCTAATTTCTATATAAAAAAGAAGAAGGGGTTATCCTCATATAAGTTATGGGCCTTAGGTAAATTTACATAACTTTGATTTGCACATAGGGGCTTCCATGAGCCTCTGCTATCTCTATTACTCTATTACAGTGATCACCTGGCTATTAAAACTTATATAGAGACTTAATTTTAAAGATGGAGATATGGACTTAAAAACAAGTGGACATGGTTACATGTTTCAGGCACATAGAGACAACCTTCCTAATTGTTTTTATTTAAGTATACTTTGCATGCCCCCAAGACGTACACCATTTGGAAAGGGTAGGGGATTACCTTAGCAATGGTGTGCCTTGGGGGTCTGTAGGAGTTAAGGGAGTTGAGATATACAGGATTTTATAAGCACCTTTATCCAGCTCCCTTCTCCTATTTAGTGAGGATGTTACTGTTCAGAAACTCTAGAAGTGATGTTACCACATCCCAGAAATTCCCCAACTGAGGCTTAACCCGACGCCCCCTCCTTAAAGCCTAGGCCTGCAGGGTGGGGCATGATTGGCTCTGAAGATGCACCACACCAGGATAATGAAACGTGGTCGTCATCTGCCATAGCAGCATTGTGTGGATAACAACCATATGCCGCCATGCGCAGTTTAAGTCTATGGGATTAATAGCAAGTGCTTATTAATAACTTGAGTTATAAACAATTGAAAATATATTTTACTCTACATAGTAAAATAATCTAAAGCCACAATTGCTCCATAGAAAATATTCTAATTAGTGTATTATATAGTTTAGTAGACCAAACAATTTATAAATAAGTTGTTGCTTTCTATAAGTTTTAAAGAGCATGCCAGTTTTCGCATTTAATTTAAGAAGAGATCTGTAGATGCCAGAAATATTAAGTTATAAATACTGTATGATGTCCATTATAAGGTATCATAACCTGATAAAAAAAAAAACATAAATTATGCTTACCTGATAATTTTCTTTTCTTTAGATGGAAAGAGTCCACAGCAGCATTCATTACTTTTGAGAAATTCAGAACCTGGCCACCAGGAGGAGGCAAAGACACCCCAGCCAAAAGCTTAAATACTCCTCCCACTTCCCTCATCCCCCAATCATTCTGCAGAGGAACAAGGAACAGTAGAAGAAACATCAGGGGGAAAAGGTGCCAGAAGAACAAAAATAACAGACGCCCCACAGACAAAATACGAGCGGGGAGCTGTGGACTCTTTCCATCTGAAGAAAAGAAAATTCAGATGGAAAGAGTCCACAGCAGCATTCATTACTTTTGAGAAATTCAGAACCTGGCCACCAGGAGGAGGCAAAGACACCCCAGCCAAAAGCTTAAATACTCCTCCCACTTCCCTCATCCCCCAATCATTCTGCAGAGGAACAAGGAACAGTAGAAGAAACATCAGGGGGAAAAGGTGCCAGAAGAACAAAAATAACAGACGCCCCACAGACAAAATACGAGCGCGGAGCTGTGGACTCTTTCCATCTGAAGAAAAGAAAATTATCAGGTAAGCATAATTTAAGTTTTTCTTCATAAATGGAAAGAGTCCACAACTGCATTCATTACTTTTGGGAAAACAATACCCAAGTATAGAGGACAATGAATGCAACAACAGGAGGGTAGAAGACGTGGTCCATTCTGAGGGCACCTGGCCTGAAAACCCCTACCCAACAAAATCCTGCTTCGTCCGAAGCCGAGAACAACTTTGAAAAAAAAGGAAAAGGCCCAAGGACACTGACCCGCAAGTATTCCACAGCCCGCAGTAACTAGACTCGACTGAGTCAACAGCCTCCAAGAGACACCGTCCCCAGCAGTCTGTCTCCAAACAACACACACCTTTACGAAAGAAAGGGAACAAACTACCGTATTCTTCCACAAGAAGAAAAGGCACGGAGAAAACATGGATGTACTTGTAAAGCGCAGCTAATCCCCCTTAAGGGAATCAAGGCGCTGCTCATTTTATCAACCTTGAAAGGAGAAAAGGCCGAGTAGACCTCGCCGGGGATCGAACTTGCAACCCTTAGTTTGCTACAGTGCATTAGTATGCTGAGCTAGCTTCCAGCTAGCATATGGAACTCCAAAAAAAAAACCCTAAAAAGGGCACAACAAGTCCTAAATAAAAAGACAGAGCAAAAACCAGAGAAACCAGGTCAGGCTAAAACAGACCCAACCAGTCTCATAGAAACAAGGGGAGGTAATGCCCAGACCCCAGAAATACAGAAACCAGGGGACAAGGCCGTGAGTCTGAAACAGAGAGAGGATCTTCCTGTAACACAGTGCAACCACACTCTAGAAAGCAACTGAAGAGGAAGGTCCCCAAGTCGCAAAAAGGTATCTCAGAATACCGAAATATTCAGAACAATACATCGTGCAGCAGGCTCAGATAGGTTTGACGAACAACACCTTAGCAAAAACACTGCACAATGTAGTCATCTAAAAATGACTCTGAAACTTAAATACTTGCAGGGCAAGTAGAAAGCAGCTGAAGATAAGATCCTTCAGATTGCTAAGTATTAACATTGCAGGCTATCTAAGAGCCGCCAGTCCTTCCCACAAAACTTGAAAGTGGAGAAAGGAGAAACCTCAAAAAGGCTTACTGTACCTCAAATGCTCCAAGGATGAAATAGCAGAGCAACAGATCTCAGATCCTGCTCCAACACCAAACCAGCCCAAGCGACAGACATGTCTGATAGACAGGGGGACAGAAGACCCCAACCATAAGTCCCCAGGGAATGGAAGAAAAAAGGGGGGACTCACCCACCCCAACAGAGCTCGGGTGCCAACCCAATCTGCTCCTCCAAAATAAGGCACTCCCAAGGAGAACCCCCTAGGACCTGGAACAGAGAAAAGTGCAATAGATCTGTAGGAAGACCTGTCACAACTCTTTTAGACAGTCTCTACGTAGGTGGAACAGTGCCCACAGAGCAGCAGATGCTGCCCCTTACAGAAATAAGCCACCTGATCAAACCTCCTACACACAGGGCAGGACAGGAACCCTCCAGAGAGAGGAAACCCCAACTCATAAGGAAGATAAACTATCCCCTCCAAAGGGAAGGGCACAGATAAGGATAGCGTACACGTCCAGAAGACATGAAGCCATAGTAGGATAAAAAAACACGGACCGAATGAAAAATCACCAAGACACCAATGTTGACCCAACTGAGAAAAAACTCCCTATCGAGGAGCACACTCTTAAAGTTTATAACCAGTACCTGAAGGTGGATGAGAACTCTGGCCTACCTGCTTGCAAACCCAATGAGCTAGCCCCTATGTTGCAACATAGGATCCCTGAAAAAACTGGGTCGTCCCGAACCAGTCCATCGGATCATAAGTCTCCAGACATCCAAGAAGGATCCAAGACAAGAACTCCAGACCCAGGACCCATAATCATCCTAGAATGAATGACACTCTCAGGGAACACAAGATACCCCGTCTGCAGCAGTCAGACCTCACAGGGGATCAACGGTTACAGGACTCACTCATAATTCCCAGCCCAAAGGGAATAGAGCAACCGGAGTTCAACACCCCCCCCAGCAAGGTACTAGGCCGTGACAAAGTCACACAACTTCTCTCGAGCCCAAAGGCCCCAAGGGCAGCACTAAGGGAAATGAAAACCAGAACAGAGTGACCCAAAAGAGAGTAAAAGAAAGGCTAGTCTCCATAATCCTTTGAGATTAACATTCCAGAGGACCACACCCAAGGGAGAAGAATGCAAAGCCTCTCAAACCCAGGCAGAAAAACATCCCCTAGGCAAAAAGCTTGGAAAAAGAGACAACACCTCCTATCACCTCTGATATGGAGATAACTAACTCCCAAAGGAAGACAGAGCCTCACGACCTTCACTTCCTAATTAAGCAGCCAAAAGTCGCCACAAAAACCAGATGAAGTCCAGAAAGTCTTGACCCAAAGGAAGAGAATCTCTAAAAGGACACTTCCAAAGAGACCATGAAAGGCAAAGGACCTAAATCCTCCAAGCCTCCAACCCACAATGGGAAGGAACACTCTAGTTCCCGAAAAATTCAGTAGTGACTGAGCATGTTGCTGCGGATCTCAATAGAGTCCCGGCCCACCAGATTGAAAGGCTAATGAGGACTAAACCAATCCCCCATGCCCCCAAGCAACCACAGACCCTCAAGTCCTCTCAGGATGCTAGCTGAAGCTTGTAAAAGACGACAATCACACAATCATATTGTGATCACTGGGGGCCCTCACGGGACCAGCCGGACATAAAAAGGTGCCACGTATCTGAACTAGGCCTCAAGACAGAGGGATATGTACCCAGTCAGGACCAGCCTGAAACCAAGGGCCCCAGCACTGTCAAGGCCACATAGAGTCTCTCCCAATGATGGAGGGATAAGGAACATTCAGACAGACTTTTGTAAACAGAGCAAACAAAATCGCGAGTATCAATTCCAGAGAGGAAAGTTCCCGAAGGGAACATCACACCACAATATGAGCTTTAAACCAAATAAAAATCATCCTCACTGGATAAAAATAAAAGATAAGGTAACCCGTAGGTTATCACCAAGGAAGAACGGACAGATCCACAGGACAAGCCCAACAGGGGTCTGAGACTTCCAAGCTCAGAACTGGAAAAGGAAACACACCTCCGCCAGGACAAAAGGAAACACCGTCCCCCGAAGGTTGACCCCCTGAGGCCTCCGGGGCAGTCGCTCCCGGAAGGCTGAACTGGACCAGGCGATCCCACACCTGACGAGCCCCAGTTAACGAAACACAGATAATATCGTAAGCACACTCCCGGGAGGGGCAGATGCGCCAGCACCAAAGATATGGCCATGCGGAACCATGTCATAACCTCCCTTGGGACAGGCCACACTCCCAAGAAAGGATAAGTAGCATTTGGGTTACCTGCATGCCTAGTAAGAGTTGATGGTATGGAACTCATTTCGTGAGAAATAAAATCCCCAGAGATGGATGGCTCAGTGGACATCCGATTCCCCGATCCCGAGGAACAGAGCACTCTAAAATGGCATTCAGAACATAACTGATGGGCATGTATCACCCGGGCCAATTCATATTCTTCTCAAGAAGTAGAGTTTGAATCAGAGACATGCGTCTCCAAGAATCCTCCATAACTGGGACACTGTCTACTCCAGAGAAACAGACACCAGCGGACCAGGATTTCTCCATTGCCATGCGGTCAGGAAAATGGAAATGGGGTCACAAGGTAAACCGTGCAGTCCTTGCAAAAGTGCACCCGACCGAAAAGGCTGCGTCACTAGACATAGGCCGTAATGTTCCAAAATAGCCATGAATCGAAGCAACACTACACAGTAGCAGACAGAATCACATAACAAACATGATTATAAACCCCCTGTTCAATAATCCGCCTCAGGAGATATTAACCCTTGATTCCTAGATACAAAAGGAGCCTCACTGAGACCCTATGTTAAAGTTATCCCCGAAAGGTTGTAGACCCTCTCGGATAAACAGTTAAAATTACAATACAATCATGATGAAAGTAAAAACAAAATTTATGCTTACCTGATAAATGTATTTCTCTTGTGGTGTATCCAGTCCACGGGTTCATCCATTACTTGTGGGATATTCTCCTTCCCAACAGGAAGCTGCAAGAGGACACCCACATCAGAGCTGTCTATATAGCTCCTCCCCTAACTGCCACCCCCAGTCATTCGACCGAAGACAAGCAAGAAAAAAGGAGAAACTATAGGGTGCAGTGGTGACTGTAGTTTAAAAAATAAAAAACACCTGCCTTAAAATGACAGGGCGGGCCATGGACTGGATACACCACAAGAGAAATAAATTTATCAGGGAAGCATAAATTTTGTTTTCTCTTGTAAAGGTGTATCCAGTCCATGGGTTCATCCATTACTTGTGGGATACCAATACCAAAGCTTTAGGACACGGATGAAGGGAGGGACAAGGCAGGAACTTAAATGGAAGGCACCACTGCCTGTAAGACCTTTCTCCCAAAAATAGCCTCCGAAGAAGCAAAAGTATCGAATTTGTAGAATTTAGAAAAGGCATGAAGCGAAGACCAAGTCGCCGCCTTACAAATCTGTTCAACAGAGGCCTCATTTTTAAAAGCCCATGTGGAAGCTACTGCTCTAGTAGAATGAGCTGTAATTCTTTCAGGAGGCTGCTGGCCAGCAGTCTCATATGATAAGCGGATTAAGCTTCTTAGCCAAAAAGAAAGAGAAGTTGCCGAAGCCTTTTGGCCTCTCCTCTGTCCAGAGTAGACAACAAACAAAGCAGAGGTTTGACGAAAATCCTTCGTAGCTTGTAAATAAAACTTTAAAACACAAACCACATCAAGATTGTGTAATAGACATGCCTTCTTTGAAGAAGGATTAGGACATAATGAAGGAACAACAATCTCCTGATTGATATTCTTAATAGATACCACTTTAGGAAGAAACCCAGGTTTGGTACACAAAACTATCTTATCTGCATGGAAAATCAGATAAGGGGAATCACACTGTAAGCAGATAACTCCGAAACTCTTCGAGCCGAGGAGATAGCTGCTAAAAACAGAACTTTCCAAAGATAAAAGTTTAATATCTATGGAATGCAAAGGTTCAAACGAAACCCCTTGAAGAACTTTAAGAACTAAATTTAAACTCCATGGCGGAGCAACAGGTTTAAACACAGGCTTAATTCTAACTAAAGCCTGACAAAAACGCCTGAACGTCTGGAACCTCAGCCAGACGTTTGTGCAAAAGAATAGACAGAGCAGAAAACTGTCCCTTTAAAGGGACATTATGCACTCATATTTTCTATGCTTAATTCGATTTGTCTACTTAAGTTCAGTTATTGTACTGCTCGTGACTTCTAGAAACCTAAAGGAAAAAGTAGATATTAGTATCTGAACATTGCTAAATTTGTAATACTTACCAAGCCTTGGCCATTTTTCCGAATACGTTCGGCCGCTTCAGGTAGGCGCGCTCCTGTGAGTAATAGTCAAACAGCGCATGCGTGCCATTTTCTGTGATGTCACTTTCTCTTCAGCATGGGATCGCGCTCTGATGTGCACTCTTCCGCGATCCCATGCTTCTCATTGGTGGTGACGTCAGTTCTATTGTGAGGAGCGTAATCAAATGCTCCTCACACTTGAACTGTCAGCGGAATAACTTTATGCTACTATTTGTCAGCTGCAAGAAGAGGACCTTGACTGAGCCGATCGTAAGGATTTTTATGCTGCATAGAAGACTTTGCTTGGATTTCTAAAAACTGTGAGTATTAAGTGGACGTTTCTTTTCAGCTAAAACTTGTTTGCACATTATATTGTAAAGAAAAAAGTAAATTGTTAGACTTTTATTACAAGTGACATTTTTTATATAGTGTATTGGATGCCTTTTATAGCCGACATACAGCATTGGTGTATATGTATATGAGCTGTTTTATTATAAAATCCCTATACAGAAAATGTAAAAAAAAAAAATCCAATAATTTAATGTTCAAGGAACTTGTTCTGCATATGTTTGCTACACAATAGGAAACTCTGAGAATGTTTATAACTAAATGAAGGTTGAATATAGATGTATTTTATTCTTTTATTAAAAAAGACAACTCCAGTAATATACATCAGATATTAAATAGAAGAATGATAACACATGTCTATGCATTTTTCATCACTGTCATTTTTGTAAAGAATTGTGATAATAGCAGTGTGCTTTCCTGTAAATATTTAGACAGCCATGGCTACCTAACCAAGAATGATCACCTGAATAGTTTTCAAATGTTGCCATGCTGATTTGTCTGTAAATATCTGGCATTACGTTATTTGTTCATCATAATAATACCATTGCCACCAATGTATAAATGCCCTTATGCATTTTTTTTCTTGCCTGCTGCCTGCCAAATAATCCAAAATCGTAATATTTGAATAGTGCAATTTACATTCACTAAGACATAATATACACTGATAAAAAAAGCAGACAAGATTCATGCCATAGTGAATATAAATTACATTATAAAAATATTGTATACACATAACGATTTTGGAACACTATCTCATTAAATCTGATAAAAATAAATATTATAGGGAAGGAAGAGATAGTGCTGTAATCCAAAAGAAATATTCAGTGACAAATTTATGTCGAATTATAGGAGAAAGTCATTGTTTTTTTAGAAGGTAGTGAAGGATTCTTCTGTTCAAAATTAATAATACTTAGTAGCCCAAAATAAAAGATGGCTCAGTGGCTTCTCCAATTAGTCAAGATTTTATCTAATGAAAAATGTTCATTATAAATCTGCATATTTGTTCACATACATCTCCATATTTGTTCATCTGCGTCTTATAAACGCATCAAAATACACAAAAACACACACACACACATACACGCACACAAAAAGTGAACAAAAATGGTAGGTGATACTTTTATTTGTGTAGTTGTCTCTGTGAGACCCTTCAAATTTCATGGGTTGGGTGGAACAGGAACAACTCATTGGGGAAATCCACACACACACACAAACACATACATACACTCATACATACACTCATCTACATACATACATACATACATACACAAACAGACACACAATTATAAACACATCAAAATACACAAAAACACACACACACACATAACCAAGCAAACACACACTCATATACATGAAATAAAATGCAAGACAATATATTTGTAATTAGTAAAATTTAAATCTTTTTAATGAAGTGAACAAAAATGGTAGGTGATACTTTTATTTGTGTAGTTGTCTCTGTGAGAACCTTCAAATGCCACTGACACACACACACACACACACACACACACACACACACATATAAACAGACTCACACTGGGTTGGGTGGAACAGGAACAACTCATTGGGGAAATCCACACACACACAAACTCATACACACATGTAATTATACAAGCATACATACACTCATACATACACTCATCTACATACATACATACATACACAAACAGACACACACTTATAAACGCATCAAAATACACAAAAACACACACACACACATACACGCACACAAAAAGTGAACAAAAATGGTAGGTGATACTTTTATTTGTGTAGTTGTCTCTGTGAGACCCTTCAAATTTCATGGGTTGGGTGGAACAGGAACAACTCATTGGGGAAATCCACACACACACACAAACACATACATACACTCATACATACACTCATCTACATACATACATACATACATACATACACAAACAGACACACAATTATAAACACATCAAAATACACAAAAACACACACACACACACATAACCAAGCAAACACACACTCATATACATGAAATAAAATGCAAGACAATATATTTGTAATTAGTAAAATTTAAATCTTTTTAATGAAGTGAACAAAAATGGTAGGTGATACTTTTATTTGTGTAGTTGTCTCTGTGAGAACCTTCAAATGCCACTGACACACACACACACACACACACACATATAAACAGACTCACACTGGGTTGGGTGGAACAGGAACAACTCATTGGGGAAATCCACACACACACAAACTCATACACACATGTAATTATACAAGCATACATACACTCATACATACACTCATCTACATACATACATACATACATACATACATACACAAACAGACACACACTTATAAACACATCATAATACACAAAAACACACACACACACACACACATACATACACGCACACACAATGGCACTTTAAAAATTAATGGCACTAACAACGACAAAGAGAGGCTATAGGGGGCAGGGCCACAAGATAAAGGGGGACATGATTATTTCATGGGTTGGGTGGAACAGGAACAACTCATTGGGGAAATCCACACACACACACACAAACTCATACACACATGTAATTATACAAGCATACATACACTCATACATACACTCATCTACATACATACATACATACATACACAAACAGAGACACACTTATAAACACATCAAAATACACAAAAACACACACACACATACATACACGCACACAAAATGGCACTTTAAAAATTCATGGCACTAACAATGACAAAGAGAGGCTATAGGGGGCAGGGCCACAAGATACAGAGGGACACAATTATTTTATGGGTTGGGTGGAACAGGAACAACTCATAGGGAAATTGGGAGGTAGCATGCTATTGGTGGATAGTTACAGATGCCACAAGCATGTACTCATTTTACTGTGTAATGTGTGTTTATTTTTTATTCAGACATACATGTACACAGTCATATAGATTTTTATTTTCGATACACATATATATACACCACAAGAATGATAACATAATTTGTAATGTGTAATCCTACTTTTGTGATATAAAAGTGGAATGAGCTGATTCATTTTATTTACATATATACAAAGCTCATTTATTGCGCTAATAATGATCAAAGAAAGACTGAGTGAAGTGATTGGAGAGAGGAGGTCAATATTTTTTTTACTCTACATGCACGAACGAATGTGAATGCCAAGTGCCAAAAAAAAAGCCTCTGTGTGTGCAGAATTGTAGATCGACTGACACGATGTGACAGAAGCAGTGGGTGTAATGCATGTAAATGAAGTGCAGCGTTTTAATATATACACCTATCTTTCACTACTTATATATAAAAAGTATGTGTACATATAAAAACGCTGCACTTCATTTACATGCATTACACCCACTGCTTCTGTCACATCGTGTCAGTCGATCTACAATTCTGCACACACAGAGGCTTTTATTTTTGGCACTTGGAATTCACCTTCGTTCGTGCATGTAGAGGAAAAAATTCTTGACCTCCTCTCCAATCACTTTTCACCCAGTCTTTTTTGGATCATTATTAGCGCAATAAATGAGCTTTGTATATATGTAAATAAATTGAATCAGCTCATTCCACTTTGATATCACAAAAGTAGGATTACAGATTACAAATTATGTTATCATTCTTGTGGTTCATATATCTTGTGGTTATATATATGTGGTTCATATCGCGGAACAGTGCACAAGCGTGTCAGACTGTCTATGAGAATGCGCATGCACAAAGGTGTGCCATGCACGCTAGAGGCGTGCACGTAAGAAATAAAACATGCGCAATTGCAGGGGGAAGCTTCAACTAACCAATTTGAATAAACATCCGGATTGGTCTCTGGCTGATGCGTCAGAGTAAAAACCTCCTACTTAGCTCTCTCATTCCATGAGGGCGGAGAGTTATGGCGACAGACAAACTCAAAATGTGAGTAACATTTTAAAAGTTTACAACGATTGAACTTTCGTTTAGACACTGCATTGGACCACATTAATAAAACAACATGCCATCTATTCATACAGTCTACATATATATGAGTGCATAATGGTCCTTTAAGGAACTAGCAGACAATCCTTTCTCCAATCCCTCTTGGAGAAAGGATAAGATTCTAGGAATCCTGACTTTACTCCATGAGTAACCCTTGGATTCACACCAATGAAGATAGTCACACCATATCTTATGATAGATTTTCCTGGAGACAGGCTTTCGAGCCTGAATTAAGGTATCAATGACCGACTCAGAAAAACCACGCTTTGATAGAATCAAGCGTTCAATCTCCAAGCAGTCAGACACAGAGAAATTAGATTTGGATGTTTGAAAGGACCTTGAAGTAGAAGGTCCTGCCTCAGCGGCAGAGTCCATGGTGGAAAGGATGACATGTCCATCAGATCTGCATACCAAGTCCTGCGTGGCCATGCAGGAGCTATCAAAATCACAGAAGCTTTCTCCTGCTTGATCTTGGCAATCAGATGAGGGAGCAGAGGAAACGTTGGAAACACATAAGCCAGGCTGAAGGACCAGGGCGCTGCTAGAGCATCTATCAGCGCTGCCTTGGGATCCCTGGACCTGGACCCGTAACAAGGAAGCTTGGCATTCTGACGATACGCCATGAGACCCAGTTCTGGTTTGTCCCATAGTTGAATTAACTGGGCAAATACCTCCGGATGGAGCTCCCACTCCCATGGATGAAAAGTCTGCCGACTTAAGAAATCCGACTCCCAGTTCTCTACTCCTGGGATATGGATAGCTGAGAGATGGCAAGAGTAAACCTCTGCCCATAGAATTATCTTTGAAACCTCCAACATCACCAGGGGGCTCCTTGTACCCTCCTGATGGTTGAAATAGGCTACAGTCATGATGTTGTCCGACTGAAATCTGATGAACCTGACCGCAGCTAGCTGAGGCCAAGCCTGAAGAGCATTGAATATCACTCTTAGTTCCAGATTGTTTATCGGAAGGAGGGCCTCCTCCTGAGTCCACGAACCCTGAGCCTTCAGGGAGTTCCAGACTGCACCCCAGCCCAGAAGGCTGGCATCTGTCGTTACTATAGTCCTTTCTGGCATGCGGAAACTCATTCCTCTGGACAGATGGATCCGAGATAGCCACCAGAGAAGAGAATCCCTGGTCTCTTGATCAAGATTTAGCAGAGGGGACAAATCTGTGTAATCCCCATTCCACTGATTGAGCATGCAAAGTTGTAGTGGTCTGAGATGTAGGTGGGCAAACCGAACTATGTCCATTGCCGCTACCATTAAGCCGATTACTTCCATACACTGAGCCACCGATGGCTGAGAAGTGGAATAAAGAGCACGGCAGGAAGTTAGAAGCTTTGACAACCTGACCTCTGTCAGAAAAATCTTCATTTCTACTGAATCTATCAGAGTTCCTAGGAAGGAAACTCTTGTGAGAGGGGAGAGAGAACTCTTTCCTTTGTTCACCTTCCACCCATGAGACTTCAGGAATGCCAGAACAATGTCCGTATGGGACTTGGCGATTTGAAAATTTGACACTTGTATCAAAATGTCGTCTAGGTAAGGAGCCACCGCTATGCCTCGTGGCCTTAGAACCGCCAGTAGGGACCCTAGAACCTTCATAAAGATTCTTGGTGCCGTGGCTAACCTGAAGGGAAGAGCCACAAACTGGTAATGCCTGTCTAGGAAGGCAAACCTGAAAATCGATGATGATCTCATATATTGACCCTCCTGGATCATAGGTAGGATGGTTCGAATAGTCTCCATCTTGAAGGATGGGACCCTGAGAAATTTGTTTAGGATCTTGAGATCCAAGATTGGTCTGAAAGTTCCCTCTTTTTTGGGAACTATAAACAGATTTGAATAGAATCCTTGCCCCTGTTCCTCCCTTGGAATTGGGTGGATCACTCCCATAACCAGAAGGTCTTGAACACAACGTAAGAAGGCTTCTCTCTTTATCTGGTTTGCAGATAATTGTGATAGATGAAATCTCCCTTTTGGATATGAGGCTTTGAAATCCAGAAGATATCCCTGGGAAACAATCTCCAGAGCCCAGGGATCCTGGACGTCTCTTGCCCAAGCCTGGGCGAAGAGAGAAAGTCTGCCCCCAACTAGATCCAGTCCCGGATCGGGGGCTACTCCTTCATGCTGTCTTAGCAGCAGGTTTTTTGGCCTGCTTTCCCTTGTTCCAAGCCTGGTTAGGTCTCCAGACTGGCTTGGACTGGGCAAAATTTCCTTCTTGTTTTGCAGTAGAGGAAGTTGAAGCTGCGCCACTCTTGAAGTTTCGAAAGGAACGAAAATTAGTCTGTTTGGTCCTTAATTTGTTGGACCTATCCTAGGGAAGGGTGGGGCCTTTTCCTCCAGTAATATCAGAAATGATCTCCTTCAGTCCAGGCCCGAATAGGGTCTGCCCTTTGAAGGGGATGTTGAGAAGCTTAGAATTTGAAGTAACAATAGCTGACCAGGATTTAAGCCATAGCGCCCTACAAACCTGAATGTCAAAACCTGAATTCTTAGCCGTTAGCTTTGTTAAATGAAAAACGGTGTCAGAAATAAATGAATTCTCTAACTTAAGAGCTTTAAGCCTGTCTAGGATATCATCCAACGGGGTCTCCACCTGTAGAGCCTCTTCAAGAGACTCGAACCAGAAAGCCGCTGCAGCAGTGACTGGGGCAATGCATGCAAGAGGCTGGAGAATAAAACCTTGTTGTATAAAGATTTTCTTAAGGAAACCCTCTAATTTTTTATCCATTGGATCTAGGAAAGCACAACTGTCCTCGACGGGGATAGTTGTACGCTTAGCTAGGGTAGAGACTGCTCCCTCCACCTTAGGGACCGTCTGCCACGAGTCCCCTGTAGCGGCATCTATGGGAAACATCTTTTTAAAAGCAGGAGGGGGAGAGAACGGTACACCTGGTCTATCCCATTCCTTCGTAATAATTTCTGAAAACCTCTTAGGGATTGGAAAAACATCAGTGTAAACAGGCACTGCAAAGTATTTGTCCATTTTACACAATTTCTCTGGGACTACAATGGTGTCACAGTCATCCAGAGTTGCTAAAACCTCCCTGAGCAACAAGCGGAGGTGTTCAAGCTTAAATTTAAATGCTGTCATTTCAGAATCAGACTGAAGTAACGCCTTCCATGAATCAGAAATGTCACCCACAGATAGAAGCTCTCCTGCTTCGGCTTCTGTACATTGTAAGGGTATATCAGACATAGCTACTAAAGCATCAGAAAGCTCTGTATTTATTCTAGTCCCAGAGCTGTCCTGCTTTCCTTGTAACCCTGGCAGTTTGGACAATACCTCTGTGAGGGTATGATTCATAACTGCCGCCATGTCTTGTAAGGTAAACGCATTGGACGCGCCAGATGTACTTGGCGTCACTTGCACGGGAGATATAGGTTCTGACACATTGGAAGAGCTATGTGGTTTAACCTCCCTTTTGTCAGTCTGAGAAACCTCTGGTGATAAATCTTTAAAACCCATAATATGGTCTTTATAACTTATAGAAAGGTCAGTGCATTTGGTACACATTCTAAGAGGGGGTTCCACAATGGCTTCTAAACATAATGAACAAGGAGTTTCCTCTATGTCAGACATGTTTAACAGACTAGTAATGAGACCAGCAAGCTTGGAAAACACTTTAATAAATGTGAAAAAGCAATTAAACAAAAAACGGTACTGTGCCTTTAAGAGAAAAAAACTACCACATAAACTGCAAAACAGTGTTAAAAAAGTAGTAAACTCTACGAAATTTTTACAGTGTGTATAAGAGACTAAAGCAGCATTGCACCCACTTGCAAATGGATGATTAACCCCTTAGGCCCCAAACCGGATAAGAAAAATGGTAAAACCGTTAAAAAACCGTCAAACACCCTGCTACAGCTCTGCTGTGGCTCCTACCTGCCATTAAACACGATTTTTGCAGGAAAAAAACCCTCAATAGTGGTCCTAGATGCCAGAGGACTCCTTTAGGGAAGCTGGAAGTCTCAGTCTGAATATCAACTGTGCATAAAGTGCGCAAAAATAGGCCCCTCCCACCATTCACTCAAAGTCAGAGGGCCTTAAAAAAGTACTCCTGGTAGTAATCTAGCTAGCCATGTGGAAAACTAGGCCCCAAATAAAGATTTATCACCCTCAGAGAAAAAAACGTTTTTTCTATAAACCATGCAAAAGTAATATGAGTATTAACATGAATATTACCCTTTTTTGCAAGCATGATCCCAGTCATTGTTAAATCACTGATCAGGCTTACCTTAAATATACCAGGCACTGTCAGCATTTTCTAGACCTTATCATCTCTCTAGAAAAAAATATACTGAACATACCTCAAAGCAGGTAATCTGCAGACTGTCCCCCCAACTGAAGTTTTCTTTCCATACTCTTCAGTTATGTGTGAGAACAGCAATGGACCTTAGTTACAAACCGCTAAGATCATCAAACCTCCAGGCAGAATTCTTCTTCCAATTTCTGCCTGAGAGTAAAACAGTACAACCCCGGTACCGTTTAAAAATAACAAAATTTTTGATTGAAGGTAAAAACTACACTAAGTCACCACATCTCTCTTGATACTTCCTTTCTTGTCGAGAGCTGCAAGAGAATGACTGGGGGTGGCAGTTAGGGGAGGAGCTATATAGACAGCTCTGCTGTGGGTGTCCTCTTGCAGCTTCCTGTTGGGAAGGAGAATATCCCACAAGTAATGGATGAACCCGTGGACTGGATACACCTTTACAAGAGAAATGAAATGATCTACGCCGTGGAACAGGAACACAGCCCTTCAAGTGTGACAGATAGTAGCGTCGCCTCTGCCATGGACTTGATAGAAAAAAGCAGGCAGTGAAACTCATCAACGCTGATTGCTTGTGGAGCTGTTAATATGAGTCGGGATGGTTTCGCAGAAAGACTCTCCCTGCATCTCCGGACTCTAACTTTCACCCATGCTCTCACTGAGAAGCTGACAGGACTACTTAAAACTCCAGTCCCATGCCGAAGAGTACTACCCTCCATAAGAGACTATTAAAACTTCTAACACTTCTCTGCCAACCTCCTGGGATGAAAGGCAAAAAATGACTGAGGGATCAGGGAAGTGGGAGGAGTATTTAAGCTTTTGGCTGGGATGTATTTATCTCTTCCTGGTGGCCAGGTTCTGAATTTCCCATAATTGATGGATGCAGATGTGGACTCTTTCCATTTAAGAAGAAAATAATACATACTCTAGGGTCCAAATTTATCCAACAACCAGCTGAATTTATAAGAGGATAATTTAGTCATAGGCCTCATGCCAATTATCATAGAGGTGTTTAAAGAAAATGGAAATTGTATCTGTGACCATCTAGATGGAAGCATTATTAAATAATCAATACATTCTAATGGTAGAATGGCTGCCAAATGATGTGACAAGCTTTAAGAAAAGGTTCTGTTCAGCTAAAATAGAGCACTAATCTCAAACACTGTCAGTGCATGGATCCTATTTTAATGAGAAACATACAAGGTACTGTTGTGAGCAGCAACTTGCATTGTTTGACTCAATATATTTTGGTTTTTAACATTCTTTCTTCATTAGAGCAATCATAAAAAATAAACATATTGCATAGCGTATCTAACACTGCTAATCTGAAACACACAAATGTTTTCTATGTATTTATATGGAGTGCGCAACAACAGAGCGGATGAAAGAAAACTGCATTGTTTTTATTGCATGCACATATGGATACATTTAGAAAAAGGTGATTTTGCTGGTGCACAGGTTGAAAAATTATTGGAATTGTGCATCTAATATACCTGAATAATTTTGGCATATCATAATTATAATTTATTTTCTATGGAATTATAATTTTTTTCTAAATATGAATATATATTACGGTGTGAATTTTGATATCAACTTTAAGCAGGATAGTCTATAACCGGTGTGATAAATATGGATCCTATATGTACACGGTTTCCTTATTTTACCAGAACAGTACACATATACCGATACTGACATCGTACTGGGAGAATAATATTAATTTTAAAGCTTTGTCATACATGCTTAAAACACTTATTAATTCATTGGAAAAAAAATAATTGGTATATAATAAAAATATATAAAACATTAACAAAAAGAATAATAAGGAAACTTGCCCTCTCATGCTCTCACAGTGCATACTTATAAAGCAAGCTGTTGAAAACATCATGCAGCACCCATTTCTTGGTTCAAAGATTTTTGAGTCTCTAACCTTCATTTCAGACACCACTAAAGATAAATGAGATGTAGTTTTAACCTCCTGGACACTTTCAATGCTTGTCTCTTGGGGATATTACTAATACATTTCGCCTTTATCTTTTTTTCAATCTTTTCTTAGCCTTTAGAAATAATTCAGCTTGATGCTGACAACATTACATTTAGTTTATTTATCTACCTTGTTTATATCTATACTGGTTTTTTTTCTTTAACCAATACATTATTTTGTTTTGTGTTAACAGTACCCAACTATAGATTTGAGTTAACCTTCCTAACTTACAGATTAAAGGGGCATAAAAGTCTGTACATATAATAAGGGTCAGTAAAATGTTAACAGCATTTGCTGAAGACACATTCTCAGCCAATTCAGATCCAATATCGGAGTTATGCTCTGGAGTGCACTTTCTGTGAGCTGCATAAAGTACCAAATGCAGTTATGCCAGGTGATTTTATTTGTATGCAAGTGTTAGTGTATATAGTGTTCTTGAAGTTCTTTTTTAGAGTTGTCTATATATCTTTAAGAGCTGAGACTTTGATTAAATATTTTTACTTCAGTTGAATTATATTTATAGAATTATGTTTTAAAACAGAAAAGAAATACGAGAGATCAGGAGCTGTTACTTTTCAAGCCTAGATTATTTATCATCATATCCTATCTTTATAATCTAATTCATTGCTAGGTTTAGCCTAGGGCCCCTATTTATCAACCCGTCAACTTACTTGCATTCGCCGGCACCAATACGCTTGCCTAAGATCGCCTAACATCGCTGCCGCGGACATGAATATGTTCTCTAAAGTTACCAAAAAAGATGTCAAAAAGCTGCGCACCAAGTACGGGGCGATGAGCAGCGGACTGTTGTTAACTAAAAGTCATCGATCTTGCTGCTCTTCAGCTTTTTCCCAGCTTTATTTGTATACTGTCACTAAACACCAACACTATACTAAAATGTTTTACCCCTATCCTGCCACTCCCAGACCCCGCCACAACTAAATAAAGTTATTAAACCCTAAACTGCCACTCCTGGACCCCTCCACAACTAAATAAAGTTATTAACCCCTAAACCGCCTCTTCTGGAGCCCACCGCCACCTACATTATACTTATTAACCCCTAATCTGCTGCCCCCTACACCGCCGCCACCTACATTATGTTATTAACCCCTAATCTGCCCCCCTACACCGCCGCCACCTACATACTACTTATTAACCCCTAATCTGCTGTCCCCAACGTCACTATATTAAATTTATTAACCCCTAAACCTAAGTCTAACCCTAACACCCCCTAACTTAAATCGAATTTAAATAAATATAAATAAAATTACTATAATTAACTACATTATTCCTATTTAAAACTAAATACTTACCTGTAAAATAAACCCTAAGCTAGCTACAATATAACTAATAGTTACATTGTAGCTAGCTTAGGGTTTATTTTTATTTTACAGGCAAGTTTGTATTTATTTAATAGTTACTAAATAGTTATTAACTATTTAATAACTACCTAGCTAAAATAAATTCAAAAGTACCTGTAAAATAAAACCTAACCTAAGTTACAATAACACCTAACACTACACTACAATTAAATACAATTAAATAAATTACATACAATTAACTAAATTATATACAATTATCTAAAGTACAAAAAAACACTAAATTACAGAAAATAATAAACAAATTACAGAAATTTAAACTAATTACACCTAATCTTATAGCCCTATCAAAATAAAAAAATCCCCCCAATAATAAAAACACCCCTAGCCTAAACTAAACTAAACTACCAATAACCCTTAAAAGGGCCTTTTGCGGGGCATTGCCCCAAGTAATCAGCTCTTTTACCTGTAAAAAAAATACAAACAACCCCCCCAACAGTAAAACCCACCACCCACACAAACAACCCACCAAAAAAATACTAACTAAAAAAACCTAAGCTCCCCATTGAAAAGGGCATTTGGATGGGCATTCTATCAGCAAATCAGAATTAAGGTAGAAAAAATCCTATTGGCTGATGTAATCAGCCAATAGGATTGAACTTCAATCCTATTGGCTGATTAGAACAGACAATAGAATGTGAGCTCAATCCTATTGGCTGTTCCAATCAGCCAATAGGATTGAAGTTCATTCCTATTGGCTGATTGCATCAGCCAATAGGATTTTTCTACCTTAATTCCGATTGGCTGATAGAATTCTATCAGCCAATCAGAATCTAAGGGACGCCATCTTGGATGACGTCACTTAAAGGATTACTTTCTGTTATAATTTTTAAGCTAAACAACTAACATATTAAAGTTAATAAACATTAATTAAAACCTACTGACCTATATTTTCTCCAAAACAAAGTTTCATAACGTTCTAAAAGTTATATCTTTTATTCGCCGATGATGTCACGTTATCCTGCCCACTATTTTCAGTACTGCATGTTCAAAATACTTAAACCAATAACTTTGTGTTTAAAGCGCCATTTTGAAACCTAGGTATTGTAAACGGATTGGTACAGAGCAAAGGATACCCACGGAGTGGGTTTGGAAAACAATTAAATTTGCAGACAAGATTTCTGATATACGGTAGAGATATGTTAATGAAATGCTATTGATAAAAAGTGTATTTGGGGTAGTTAGTTAGTAGCAGGCATAGAAAATATTTACTTACAGTGGCCCTTTAAAGGAACCTTCATTCATCGGGTAGTCGTTGGCCGAAGAGGATGCTCCACATCGGATGTCTTGAAGATGGACCCGACTCCGCGCCAGATGGATGAAGATAGAAAATGCCGTCTGGATGGAGACTTCTGCCGTCTGGAGGACCACTTCTGCCCGGCTTGGATGAAGACTTCTGCCCGTCTGGAGGACCACTTCTGCCCGGCTTGGATAAAGACGTCTCCCGGTAAGTCGATCTTCATGGGGTTAGTGTTAGGTTTTTTTAAGGGTGTATTGGGTGGGTTTTATTTTTAGGTTAGGGCTTTGGGCCGCAAAAGAGCTAACTGCCTTTTTAAGGGTAATGTCCATCCAAATGCCCTTTTCAGGGCAATGGGTAGCTTAGTTTTTTTTAGTTAGTGTTTTTTTGGGGGGATTGTTTGTGTGGCTGGTGGGTTTTACTGTTGAGGGGGTTGTTTGTATTTTTTTTTGCAGGTAAAAGAGCTGATTACTTTGGGGCAATGCCCCGCAAAAGGCCCTTTTAAGGGCTATTGGTAGTTTAGTTTAGGCTAGGGTTTTTTTATTTTGAGGGGGCTTTTTTATTTTGATAGGGCTATTAGATTAGGTGTAATTAGTTTAAATTTCTGTAATTTGTTTATTATTTTCTGTAATTTAGTGGGGGGGGGTTTTGTACTTTAGATAATTGTATATAATTTAATTAATTGTATGTAATTTATTTAATTGTATTTAATTGTAGTGTAGTGTTAGGTGCTATTGTAACAAGGTAGTTATTAAATAGTTAATAACTATTTAGTAACTATTCTACCTAGTTAAAATAAATACAAAATTGCCTGTGAAATAAAAATAAAACCTAAGATATATACAATGTAACTATTAGTTATATTGTAGCTATCTTAGGGTTTATTTTATAGGTAAGTATTTAGTTTTAAATAGGAATAATGTAGTTAATGATAGTATTTTTATTTATATCTATTTAAATTCGATTTAAGTTAGGGGGTGTTAGGGTTAGACTTAAGTTTAGGGGTTAATAAATTTAATATAGTGGCGGCGACGTTGGGGATGGCAGATTAGGGGTTAATAACATAATGTAGGTGACGGCGGTGTGGGGGGGCAGATTAGGGGTTAATAACATAATGTAGGTGGCGGCGGTGTTGGGGGTGGCAAATTAGGGGTGTTTAGACTTGGGGTACATGTTAGGGTGTTAGGTGTAAACATAACTTTATTCTCCCATAGGCCTCAATGGGATATCTGGCAGCAGCGAACATGAGCTTTCGCTACTTTCAGACTCCCATTGATTCCTATTGACACCCCCTGCTTGCGGCCGATTGGCCATGAATCTGCAGTTGGCGGTATTGCACCAGCAGTTCAGTAGAACTGCTGGTGCAATGATAAATACCGACAGCGCATGCTGTCAGCATTTATCGATGTGCGGCAGACATGATTCGCTATAGCGGATCATGTCTGTCCGCACCTACATAAATAGAACCCCATGACTAAAATTCATTAAGGTTTACTTAACCTATCTTTCCTAGCCTTTCGCCAGTGGCTATTATATGGCTCAATACCATAATATGTGGTAAACGTGAAAAATTAGCAACACAGAAAATCAATAATTACAACTGCAACATTTTGAAAACACATTTGCAAAATGGGTTCTGTATAATTGTGTAATTGTTAATTATTTGCATGTCAGTTTTAATAAAATAATCGCTGTGTATATTAGTTTTGCCTCAGCATTATGGCAGATACAAACAAGGGGCTGACTGTAGAGTGCTCTGGGGCAATCTTGAGACAGACACAATTGCCCTTGGGAAGGATATCATCTCAATTAATTTCTCACTATGTCAAAGCTTATTAGGTTGTTTCATTTTATTTATGTATTTATTAATTTTTTGTCTTGAGGTTTTTTATATTAGATCTGACTATTTTATAGAGGGTAGTTTTTATTCTTTTTTTTTTTTTAAATGTTTTAAAACACATTTTGTGATGTCAGTATTGGGTGAAAGTTGTTAGCATTTTAAAGATAGAAGCAGCTCCAGTGATTTCAAGGAGTGGATCTCACAACTCGCTGCTCTGCCAAGGGGTGGATACCAAATATCTTTAAAATCTATGATGTCCAAGATGCAACGTTGTGGCAAGTTTCTTTCAGTGAGATATGTTTCACAAATGAGTGTTATTGAATATGGGCCAATGAATCATTATCATTATCAAATATGGATATATAAAACAGACTTAGCAAAAAAAAAAAAAAAATTAAAGCAAGATGAGGAATATCCTCCTCCAAAGAACTTACAATTTATAGGTGAAGGGTGGGTATACATAAGATGTGGGGTAGTTTGTCCAGTACTGTATATTGTAGTTGCAGCAGTAAGACAAAAGAATATAAGATGTATTTTGTTGGACAGGATAAAGAGTAACTTTCATGAAAGAGGTGATAAGTCTCACTAAATATGGGCTTTTTAAAAGAGCACTTGAAACTATGCAAGATGGGAGAGATTGTAGAGTAGAGAGTAATTAGGTAATTACCTGGTTTGGTGTTTGGAACCAAATAAGCAGGCAATGGACTGCAGGAACTCATTAGAAAGACAGTAGAGAAATCCATAGATAGGCCAGGAGTCAGTACCAAGAGAGATGTCCAAAACCAGGCATCAAAAGAGAAGGATAAAACAGGAGACAATTCCTGGGGTAATTTGCCAATAAATCCATCTTTGGTAATGTTTCTTGGGGGTGGGGGCCGGACAGGTTATGCAATTTAAAAAAAAAATTGCCAGGAAAATGGGTCAAGAACAGGAACACTTTAGTCTTCATGAGAAATAACCGAGCACTGAATGGGAGTCTGATGTGACTTTATCACCTCCCATTCAGACTTGGCACCAGTAACAAAACCAGGGTCACTATCAATAGGAAAGTTCAAAAAGCACCAAACTTAGCCCACTAACTTCCTGTAATGGCATCCAGAAGACAGATGGACATCCATGGAGCCAGCTAATCCAACACTCACTTATCATGGCCCTTATATCTCACTGTGGCAGAGAATTGTATGTTCTGTTAACATTGAAAGGTCCTTTTAATTGTTTGAGTTCTATAATGTAAAACGTGGGAGTCGATGTAAATAAAATGTAGGAATGTGCATTCAGCAGTTTTATTAGCTGCTGAATGCGGAAGAAGGTGGCCACTCGTGGCATATGGCTCTTTTCTAAACCAGATTTTGTGTTGTGAATGTGCAATACAGTGTAATAAGAACTGGATTTCCACAGACCATAGTCTGTTGCACTTTCACAAGAAGAAATCAGTCTCCGAAAAGAGCTGAATGCCACCAGTGCTGCCTTATTCTGCATTCGGCAGCTAACGAAACTGCCTAATGCACAACCATAATTTAAAGCAGAAACTATCAGGAATACATAAGTGATCACCAATGATTAGGTGTGAAGAAAATGTGTTTATTTTATCATTTGATTTATTTTTTATTTTTAAGTGTTAACTGTGTATGTGTTAGCAACGGAGACCAATTGAACTAGAAAATCTCCTCTTCACCGCCTGGAAGATTATTTTGATTATTTTTATACCCTGTGGTGAAAGACAGCCTTATCTGATTGATTCAGCTATTTTGATTTGTGATTAGTTTATCTTATTGATTCATTAATATATCTTGCTGTAGTAAAATGTATTTCCATTAGGACGCCATTGGTACTCCATTCTATAATTTTGTCTTTACCTGTGCTTTTTTTATTTTGGGATAAACATTTTAATCCTTCTATTTTCTCTTTTGCCATCTGAAGTTTCTATTATGTTTTTTCTTTCATTCCATCCTGACTCTAGGTCAGCTTACCCACTTTGCTCACTGTCTGCTAATAAGTGTTGCAAGATTGTTACCTTGGCAACATGGTGTGCTGTTTTTTTATGGTTTATATTAAGGTGATGCTATCAAGGGGCTACAATCGTGATGCTTTATCTGCAGAGGGCACAGTATGAATACACAAATCTTGTTCCTAAAAGTGTGGAGGTAAGAGGGGGCTTCCCTCTTTACAAAAAGAGGTCTCATGTTCTCTGTGCAGCTTAATGGGCATGATAGGGGCTCTAAAATAGTCCCTACCCCTTAGCAAATGCCTCCCTAGTGCTATTTACCATTATCAACAATGAATTAGAAGTATGTGTGGCCCCTAATTCAAAGATGGAGAATACCTCCACTCTATTTAAATCAGAGAAGGATATAAATTATTCATAAAAATATTAATTAAAAAATTATAAGGGTTAAAACGTATATGGTATATGACAAGGTATTTGAATGGAAAGGGATATATTTAAACATAGAAACATAGATTTTGACAGCACATAAGAACCATAGGCCCATCAAGTCTTACTCATACTTCCTAAAAGTATAAACGTATCTAGTTCATAGGGCAGCCTTGTGTTTATCCCAGGCATTCTTAAAGTCCCACACAGTGTTTGTCATTACCATTATTTGTGGAAGTTTATTTAATGAATCAATAACCTTTTCTGTAAAGAAGTGCTTGTGAAAATTACTCCTGAATCTACTATCCTTCAGCTTGAGAAGATGACCCCCCTGTTCTTGAATTTTATTTTTTTATGAAAAATACTCTCAGCCTTAGCTTTACAAGTCCCTTAATGTACTTGAAAATTACGATCATACTGCCTCTTTCCCTTCTCCCCTCTTAGCTATACATATTTAGGTCATTGAACCTCTCCTGGTAAGTTTTTTTTTTTAGACCATGTACCATTTTAGTAGCCCTCATTTTTACATATTCCAGTTTGTTAATATCCTTCTGCAGATATGGCCTCCAGAACTGCACACAACAATCAAGATGAGGCCTAACTAATTATCTGTAAAGTGGCATAAGAACCTTACGGTTTCTGCTGCAAACATCTCTACCAATACAAGCAAGCATTCTACTGGCCTTACTTGATGCAATACTAGATTGTTTACTATATTTTAAACCATCTGAGATAATAATTCCCATCAGTAAAGTGTCATTGAGTCTGTAAATAAAGTTTGGATTTTTCTTCCCATAATGTATAATTTTGCACTTTGCAGTGTTAAACTTTAGATCCCAGTCATTTATCCAGTCCTTCAGTTTTTGTATATCACTTCTTTATTTGGTCTACTCCCTGCTGCAACATCTACTCTAGTACAATTTTTTGTACCATCTGCAAACAGACATGCTTTCCCCTGTAGCCCTTAGCTGATATCTCTGATAAATATGTTAAACAAAACCGGCCACAGAACTGGCACATGAGGAATACCACTAATAACTGCCCCCTCTGCTAAGCGTTCTCCATTTACTAAGACACTGTTTTATATCCTTATGCCAGTATTCTACCCAGTTCACAAATTTTGAGTCTAGACCAAGGAGATACAGTTTGTTATGTGGGATGGTGTCAAATGCTTTGCTGAAACCAATTTATGCTATGTCAACAACTCCACCCTTGTCTAATACTTTTGTAACATAGTCAAAGAAGTAAATTAGATTAGTCTGACATGATCTCCCTGAAGTAAAACCATGCTGATTTTGATCTTCTACATTGTTTGTCTTCAAGCAAGTCATAATTCTTTATTTTAAGAGACTTCCCATTAATCTTCCTACTGCTGAAAATAAACTAACTGGCCTGTAGTTACCAGATTCTTCCCTACTACCATTTTTTTTTAAATATTCTTTTATTAAGGATTATTAGAATGAAAACACATACAAAAAGTCTCATTACAAATGTTACAATGAGACTGAATGAGAGATCAGATGAAAAACAACAGTGACATAGTAACATATTTCACTAATCATAATTAATTGGGAAAGTCGCATCTGAATAAGGCACTGCAAAAGAGATTTAAATTAAATCCTCATTTTATAAACTTTATACAATATAATATAAGTAGCTATTATTAAGGACCAAATGGTCCAACTAAACTCTAATGTAAACCTAGTAGCTACAAGGAGGAACCATATTGTTGAATAAATAATAAACGTCTGGATCTCTTGGATATCGATCATAAAGGTAGAGAAAAGTAGGAATATAAACAACTTGCATGAAACCTCCGGGAAAGAGGAAGCAAGCAGCGAGAAGGGAAAGAGGGGGGAGGGAGAGAAAGAGAAAAGAAAAAAAAAGGGAGGTGGGGAGTTTATGTGAAAGAGCGTCTTATCTCAGTACCAGAAATGCGTGTGACCTATGAGAGTCTAAACCCAATTGAGTTCATTCCAGTTACTCCAAATCTCATGGTATAAATCTATTTTATTTAGAGAGCGGAAGGCATATTCTTCCATATTTTTTATGTAGTCTACAATAGTTCTAACTTTACTTAGTGTTGGGGGGGAATACTGTTTCCAGTCTCTAGCTATAGCCAGTTTTGTGGCCATAAGTATATATGAAGTTAAAATTCCTTCCGCCTCAGTTAAATATGAGTAGCCATGATGCAGGAGACCCAAAGCCAGATCAAAGCGCTCAACACTCCAAAGACACCTCTCCACAGACCTCTTATCTTGGGACACTCCCACCAAATGTGTATGTGCATCCCTAGATTACCACACTCTCTCCAGCATAAGGGAGAAGTTTGATGATATTTATGTAAAGTGACCGGTACTAGGTGCCAATGTGTTGTTACTTTATAGTATAATTCCCAAAGTGTTGCACAGTGCAGGTTTTTTTTTTATCTAATCAGCTCCCTAAGCCATATCTCTATTTCAATGTCCAAGCCTAGGTCTCTTTCCCATGGTCTATATTGGCTAGGCTTGGTTGGTTCTGGCAGAGATACCAGCAAACTATAATGAAACGAAAGAGCACCTTTGAGTAATCTACCTGCATTCCATCTCTGTTCCCACTTAGTAGGTTTCCAAACAGATTGACTTGCCAAACCCCAAGATTTAAGGATGCTAGCTAATCTAATGAATTCAAACTGGAGTGAGGAGGGCAGAGAGAACCTCTGTCTCACTTCATCAAATTTTATTATAGTGCCATTACCATAAAGAGATGAGATTGGTAGGTTAGCAGCTTCTGACCAGGCACCTACATGAGTCTGAGACATCAAGACTAAAACACTACGAATACTATAAATAGGGATGTGGGGAAATCATCAGCGTTTTGCATATGGATCAGGATCCAGGGCAAGTCTGAGAGTAATAGACCTTTACGTAGAAATGATTGTTCGATTTCTTGCCATCTATATAAAGTTTCCTTAAAACTCCATCCCATAAGATGGGTTAGCCGAGCAGTGTCATGGTACAGCAGGATACTCGGATATGCTAACCCCCCCCTGTGAATAGGCTGTTGAATCACAGAAGTAGCTACTCTAGGTCTCCCTCCCAACCAAATGTACGAGGTAATGAGACATTGAAACTTATTCAATTCAGTACTGGTCTAAGGACAGAAAAAGGCACGCACCGTAAAAGATACGTGAGTTTTGGGAGGAGTGACATTTTAATTGCTGCAATTCTGCCTGTCCAGGAGAATTCCCTGTATTCCCAGCTTTCTAAGAGCTTTTTGAACTCAGATAACCGATCAGAATTTTTTTTGGGTATAATTATGTCAAGGTTTGGACTTAAATGTTTAATAGAAGTAGATGACAACTGGAAAGGATATCATTAGATACTCTAATTCTGGCAATGGAATATTCATGTGTAAAACTTCTGTTTTTGTGTAGTTTAACTTATATAAACGGCACTGTGCAAACTGCTCTATATTCTTAAAAACTGCTGACATAGAGCTTGTAGGTGATGCAAGTAATAAATATGTGACGTCATCCGCGAATAGGGCAATTTTGTGTTGTGAGCCACCAAATTCCATACCCCGGATATTCGCATTTGTTCTGATCAGTTGAGCTAGGGGTTCTATGGACACTGCAAAAAGCAGCGGGGATAGGGGACCACCCTGCCTAGTACTATTTAAAATATCAAAAGAGGTTGATTTGAATCAAATACCACTAACCCCAGCTGAGGGATTTGAGTATAAGGCTTGAGTAGCTCTAATAAATTGATGAGGAATTCCAAACACCCTCAAGACCTCCCATAAATAATCCCACCTGACCCTGTCAAATGCCTTCTCCGCATCGAGAGACAGGGCCAGGAAAAGCACTTTCCTTCTCTGAGCTTCATATAGAATATAGAAGAGTCTACGTTTGTTGTCAAGTCCCTCTCTACCCGGGATGAACCCGACTTGGTCAGCGTGTATAATCTTGTTTAGGACTACTGAAAGCCGATTTGCCAATATTTTAGAGTATAATTTAATGTCCATATTAATTAGTGAAACAGGCCTATAATTCTGACATAACTGAGAGTCTTTACCTCGTTTCAAAATAGTTATTATATCGGCTTCTAAAAATTCCTTGAGACAAGTTCCAGTAGACATAAAAGCATTAAAAGTTTTAAGGAGTATGGGACATAAGAGCTCACCAAATGTTTTATAGAACTGTCCTGGGTAACCATCTGGGCCCGGAGCTTTGTCTCTTTTTAATTGCGAAATAGCATTTTTCAGCTCGACTACAGTTATTGGGATGCCCAGCAGATTTATTGATTCCTCCTCTAACACCGGAGGTTTAGGCACCTTAAGAATTTTTGTATTTCCTCGACAGTAGCAACACTAGCGGGGGTCTCTTTGCTTAGACTGTAGAGGCTGGCATAGTAAGATCTAAACGATTCTCCTATATCTTTAGGGGAAATAGCTATTTTACCCTTATAAAGGATTGAGGGGATGATACGTTGGGCCTGTCAAAGTCTAAGTTTAGTTGCCAACAAAGTATTAGCCTTATTACTATGATAAGATCTAGCACCCCTTGCACACCAGTGTTAGTGCTATACACTCCTTGTTTGAATAAACGACTTGGCATTTGAGTTTTCCGGTTCCTCGTTTTCCTTCCTGTATCTTATTACTATGATAATAAAAATTTTGTTTAAATTTACTAAGGGTCCTTTGAACTTTCACAAGTTCAAGTTTGTTAAGTTATGCTTTTATTGGAGTGTTGGGTTCAATTTTTATAAGTTAGATTGAGTCCTGTAGGAGCAAGTTAGTTCTGCCAAACACTTATTTGTTTCTTTCTTATGAAGAGCCGACTTTTTAACTAAGGAGCCTCTAATATATGCTTTCAGTGAAGCCCATACCTATTGCACTTCTGTCTGCCCTTTATCATTAAACTGTAAAAATTCATGCAATTTCTTGGAGGGTCTTAGGATTTGATACCAACCATTCAGCATATTTCCATTTACTATTTGGCCAGGAATGGGGGGGTGAGAAGGAAACAACTACGGGATCATGATCAGACCAAGGAATTAACTCTATCCTCGAGTTGTGGATCTCGTTCAATGTCCAAACCTCAACAAAGAAATAGTCAATCCTTGAAAACATTTTATGCGAGTTTGAGTAGAACGTATAATCCTTTTCCGCCGTATGCATAACCCTCCATACATCATATAGACCATACTGAAACATTAGTGATCTAAAGGCAAAAGCGAAGGATCTGACTGAACGGTCCGAACTGAGCGATTTAAGTCCCTTTCTATCTGCTAAAGGATCCCATAATAAATTAAAATATTCCCCTAAAATCAAGGTACCTTGTTTGACCTTGGATACAAGATTAAGTACACTTTTTAGGAAGGGAATCTGTCGAGTGTTTGGGGCATATAAGTTAACAAGCATGTATTTGCGAACATTTAGCTTACAAATAACTAAAACGTACCTGGCCCCTGGACCAGTTTCTACATGTAGCACTTCTACCTGTAAATCATCTTTAATTAAAATGTCAACACCTTTAGCTTTAGAAGAGTGTGAGGCTTCGAATCTGGTGGAGAAACGCTTGAAAGGTATATGAAATACCTGTGGTCCTGGTCCAGTCGGTCTCCTGCAGAAAATCAATATTGGCTTTGGAACGTCTAAGAGGTTAATGAGGAGGCTTCTTTTAGTGAGGGAATTAAGGATCTGAACATTGTGAGGGATCACCTGCAGATCCATCTCCAAAAGGGTAGAGAGAGAAAGAAAAAAAAAATAAAGGAGGGGGGAGGGAAAGAGGGGGGAGCAGGTAGATTCCAAAAAAAAGAGAGCAAATGCTGAGCTGTTATATCAGACAGCAAGTTCTTATTCTGGGTATTCTAGAACTCTAGATAGTTAGAGGGTCTTGCTACTTATAATAGATAGAGTAGTAGGGCGGGATAGGGGATTATTTTCAGCGGATAAGCACTGCTAAGTACATATTTTTATCATATGTATGCAATATAACAAAATAATGTAAACAATAGTAATGGTCATCGTCGGGGGGCGGATGACCAAAGAGTAATACACATAGAAGGGACAGTAAGAAAGAATGATAGTAGAGAGAGCAGTAAGTAAAGGAGAACAGAAAAGAAAAACAAAACAAACTAAGAACACTTGAACACAATCTCAATATATATAAGTGACTTTTGTGAAGAACAAATAGGAGAAAGGGTAGTCCACAATTCATAAATGAATAAATCTTGGATAATCATAAAGAAACTGCTTTAAAACCTGCAACATCATATCAATTAGTTGTACAACAAAATACATTAAATTATTGAGCATTGATGTTGAAGCTTCCTTAATGGAAACTTCATTTTTATCTACAAGTTTGAGTTAACCCAATTAGAGGCATCATTGAAGATTCTAGAAACATCCAAGCTACAACAGGTTTGAATGAACTATTTCCACCTAAATCTTTTCTCCTTCCATCTTTTATTAAACTAGTTGGTTATGTATTCTAGATGTTTATGGAAATCGGAAACATTGGTGGAATAGCCATCTGGCATTTGCCTATGATGTATACCCAGGATATGAGGAGTTTATTTAATCTGGCCAAAGGGTAGGATCAATATGCTAGATGTACCCTATACAGTCTCCTAGATGAGTAGGTCACCTATAAAAGATATCCTCATGTAGGTCTGCTGTATGTTCAGGACTGCGTAACTATGTATGTGTGAATGGAAAGGTGTACATTCAGTATACCTTACATAGATGATAACAAATATACAGATATCTAGAGCACTCCTATTATATTCATAAAATTAAATGACCAGAAGTATACCTAAAAGGTTATAGATGGGTAATAATAATAACAGTAATATCTGTGTGACGGATACCCCGGCTACCCTGACTGGGTAGCTCCACCAAATGGGTTCTGCTTCCTCCCTGCCGACTGAAGCTATGTAGCTGGCAAGTGACCAGTCTGTAGCCACCCCTGATGCCCGACAGCATCAGTACCCAGGGTACCACCCTGTGGCAGACTCCAGCTACCCAGACTGGGTAGGTCTGCCTGATGATCCTTTCCTCTGCCTGGATCAGGCTGCTATGTAGCCCAGGAAAGTGATTTTAGCTGGAGCCAACCCAAATAACTAGACAGACTAGCATTCAGGTTAAAAAAGAACTGACTTTATTGTAAAACATACACTACTTTTATACAAACAGCTCATCTTGATAACACAAAGGACAATCCCACAATTTTCCCGCCATTCCAGCCCCTCCAGACAGCCCGGCACCTCCATAGGAGCCACAGTCTCACATAATCTTAATACCTAGGGTAGGCAGTTTCGGGTGATCCCGGTGAAGAGCAGCAGTGTTTTGCATTTTAAAGCTCTCGGTCCCCAGATGTCACAGTCCAAAAATCAGCATGATTCGTTACTGGGGACCGGAGTTACAGTCCGTTAAAGTTATGGGGTTAGGGGTGTCCAAAAACCCCAGATCCCAAAGGAGCTCCCCTCTGATAATTCATACAGCTCTTGTCCTTCCTAGGGGCTACCAATCCCCAAAAGAGCGGCGGAGCTCTGAGGTGAAGGGCTGCTGGAGCGACCAGGGGTAAAGTTAACGGGTGTCCTGCTGTCCTGTTGCCGACCGGGAGTTCCAGGAGCCCGGCCAGCCTGAGAGGAGTTAGGCGGGTGTCAGTTGTGAGGCAGCTGACCGGGAGTTCCAGGAGCCCAGCCAGCCTAAGAGGGTTTTCCTGGTTATAAACCAACTCTTCTCTGAACACAAAAAGAAGCCAACACAAAGCAAACAAACAGCTTCCAGAGATGGTGGTTGCTCTGAGGAGCCCAAAACCACTGAGAAAAAACAAGGGTGAAGTTGTAGGGGGTAGGGGTTTAACCCTTGCAGACTGGTATCCGTGACATCTCCCCCCCTCCAGTTCGGCACACCCGGCTAGACCCTTAACGGTTCGGCCTGGGGCTGTCCGATGGTGGCCCTCCACTTCTCGGTTGCTGGGAGAGGTTATTCCATCCCTCCTGAGCTTGGTGCATCCTGAGGGGTTCCTGCTGTAGTTTACACCCTACACCCTGGGTGCAGGGATAGTCACATAAGGTAAAGTCTGAAACAAGTTTGCTAAGGCCGGCTCCCAAACAATTGCTGTTCCACAAGTTCGTGTCCTTAAGTTCCATGGCCAAACTGTCTCCCTCTGTGACACTCTGTTGAGAACCGGCTGACCCACCCACAAACAAAACCAGTGCCGGTTTCCCGGCTGTATTCCCACCCCAGACCAGAGGGGGAGGTTGCTCCTTGGTGTGGCAGGCAAAGCTCAAGTGCCCAAACATGTGGCACCAACTGGATAAGCTTTTATCCTCCTTGCCCAATGCAATGCCTGCCCCTGGTGAGAAATACTCTGGGACAAAAAAAGGGTAGAGACCCTGCCAAGCTACTGAGGGGAGAGTCCGTCTGTCTCTTCTCCTGAGAAGGAGATCTACCGCTGGGGAGGGAGGTCTGCTACCTCCGCTCCATGGGAAACTGTGCTGCCGCTGGGGAGAGAGACCAACTGTCTCCTCTCCCTGGAAGGGGTTCTGTTTACGGGGAGGGAAGACAACTACCTCCACTGCCAGGGGATGGCTCTGCCACTGGGGAGAGAGACCGACTGTCTCCTCTCCTGGCTCCTGGCTCTGTTGCTGGGGAGAGAGACCGACTGTCTCCTCTCCTGGGAAGGGGTTCTGTTTACGGGGAGGGAGGATGACTACCGCTGCTAGGGGATGGCTCTGCCGCTGGGGAGAGAGACTGAATGTCTCCTCTCCCGGCTCCTGGCTCTGTCACTTGGGAGAGAGGCCGACTGTCTCCTCTCCCAGGAAGGGTTTCTGTTTACGGGGAGGGAGGATGACTACCTCCGCTCCCAGGGGATGACTCTGCCGCTGGGGAGAGAGACTGACTGTCTCCTCTCCCGGCTCTGCCCCTTGGGAGAGAGACCGACTGTCTCCTCTCCCGGGAAGGGGTTCTTTTTATGGGGAGGGAGGACGACTACCTCTTCTCCCAGGGGATGGCTCTGCCTCTGGGGAGAGAGACTGACTGTCTCCTCAACCGGCTCCTGGCTCTGCCGCTGCGGAGAGAGACCGACTGTCTCCTCTCCCAGGAAGGGATTCTGCTGCTGGGGAGAGTTATCGACATCCATCTCTCCCTGCAAGGGATTCTCTGTAAGGGGAGGGAGGACGACTTCCTTCTCTCCCTGGTTTCCTGGAGCTGTTACAGGTGCTGGGCAGAGGCCGGAGGCTCTCTGCCTTGTTGCCAGCACTTCTGCTGGGGTGGCTTCTTTGTCCAGGTGGTCTATAAGCTCGGGCCCAGGCTGCTGATCTGTATCTAGCAGCTCATCATCACTTATGCTCAGTTGCCACTCATCTGAGGCCAACCTCCATGATTCCCAGAGTGCTGCACCACAGCTCCATACAGACTCCGTGGCATGCTGCAGAACTTGGTCTAGCAGCCTCTTGTATGCCTTTTCCAGTCCCCATTCTTGGACAATAAGCGATACCATATTGGATACCAGCCAGGGTACCCCCGAGAGATCCAACAGCTGCTCTCGGGAGTGGCCAATGTTTGTTACTCGCAGTTCCGCCCTGCTCCCAAATTCTGGGTCTTCTGTCAACTTTTCCAATAGTAACCCAGGGCCGCCAAAGCCAAAGCCCTCTGTGGGGGAGCAATCCTCCAGCCATGGCCGTACTTGCATAGCGAGTCATAGGAGGTCCCGATAGCCATCCTCCACCCACATCTCTGCCCGGACCAGTAGATCTAGATCTGATAGCCATTCCTCCATGGGCTGCTCTCCCAGGAAAAGAACTCGCAAGTCCCACCGGACCCAGTACCTCTCATCATCTGTGGGGAGGACCTTTCCATCACAATCCTTTTCTTGTTGAAGCCTCTTCCTCCATAGTTGCCAGCGGACAATGCTCCTGCAGCTCAGCTGGTCCAGTTCAGAACCAGGATCATCCAGCTGGGTCAGTGCCTCCTTTACTCTCCTTAGGTACTCGGCTTCCATAGTTACCAGCTACTGTGGCCCCTCTCTCTCAGCAGGAATCATGTGGAAGAAGCAGATCCCACCGCTGCCAGCCAATGTGATGGATACCCAGGCTACCCAGACTGTGTAGCTCCACCAAACGGGTCCTGCTTCCTCCCTGCCTACTGCAGCTATGTAGCTGGCAAGTGACCACAGCCTGTAGCCACCCCTGATACCCGACAGCATCAGTACCCAGGGTACCACCCTGTGGCAGACTCCAGCTACCCAGACTGGGTAGCTCTGCCTGATGATCCTTTCTCTGCCTGGAACAGGTGGCTTTGTAGCCCAGGAAAGTGATTTTAGCTGGAGCCAACCCAAATAACTAGACAGACTAGCTTTCAGGTTAAACAAGAGATGACTTTATTGTAAAACATACACTTCTTTTATACACACAGCTCATCTTGATAACACAAAGGACAATCCCACAATTTTCCCGCCATTGCCGCCCCTCCAGACAGTCCGGCACCTCCATAGGAGCCACAGTCTCACATAATCTCAATACCTAGGAGTGGCAGTTTTGGGTGATCCCGGTGCAGCGGCGGCACTTCCAGTATGTCATTTTAAAGCTCTCGGACCCCAGATGCCACCGTGCAAAAATCAGCATGATTCGTTACTGGGGACTGGAGTTACAGTCCGTTAAAGTTATGGGGTTAGGGGTGTCCAAAAACCCCAGTTCCCAAAGGAGCTCCCCTCTGATAATTCCCACAGCTCTTGTCCTCCCTAGGGGCTACCAATCCCCAAAAGAGCAGAGCTCTAAGGCAAAGGGCTGCTGGAGCAACCAGGGGTAAAGTTGGCGGCTGTCCTGCTGCCCTGTGGCCAACCGGGAGTTCCAGGAGCCCGGCCAGCCTGCGAGGAGTTAGGCGGGTGTCCGTTGTGAGGTGGCCGACCGGGAGTTCCAGGAGCCCGGCCAGCCTAGGAGGGTTTTCCTGGTCATAAATCAACTCTTCTCTGAACACAAAAATAAGCCAACACAAAGCTTGCATAGATGGTGGTTGCTCTGAGGAGCCCAAAACCACTGACAAAAAACAGGGGTGAGATTGTAGGGGGTAGGGGTTTAACCCTTGCAGCCTGGTATCCATGACAATCAGCTAACATATATTTGTAAAAGACTCAACAATGACTTCTATACAAAAGGAATAGTGACAAAACAAGTCAAACTTTAGGAAAATTTTTTCAATATTATGTTCAGAATATTAGACACTCCAAGCATATCCTGAATTCCAGCGGTTCCCCATGTAACCTGTCAGGAGAAAAGCAAAGCAAGTACTCAATAAAGGATACAGTGATTCAGCTACAACTGGTACTGGTAGCTGAACTTCAATCTTGCTTGTGGCAAACCAATCACTAAGATGTTCTCAGTGCAGAGTACTATGATAAGGGTTCCTGTTGGGAGAGATTTTGTCTCTTAGACGCTGGGGGTGACCGTCTTGGTTTGGGGTTCCATTCCGGAGCTGCCTACTACCATTTTTATGAAGAGGTACTATATTTGCTATTCTCCAGTCATCTGGAATAACTCCTGTCAATAGTGACTGATTAAACACATCAGTTAAAAGGGGCAGTCAGCACAGATCAAAGTTCCTTTAAAACCCTTGAAAGAATATTATCAGTATCCACTGACTTTTTTACATTTATTTTTGATAATGCCAATAAAACCTCATCCTATGTAAATAGATTGGTGCTAAGCTAATTTCCATTTTGTGTAGCATTCTGTTTCAGATTATGAGTGGAGAGCTAACATTCATGCACGAGAGATATGGGTTTTATCGTGGGTATTTGTACTCTTCGGGTTTAACTCTGGTATTACAAGTTGAAAGTAAATACAGTTGCTAGAATGATTACCACGTCCTCAGAGCTTTGGTTTCACAAAACAAAAAAGTGTACCAAAACACATCAAAAATTCTTTAAAAGTACACTAACTCTCATAATAACTCCATCTAATAAAAAATATTAAAAAAAAATATTGCACACAAAATTTATAATGGCTCAAATATATAAGGTTTGAGGTGTTAGGAGAAAAAAAAGATAGGCAAATGGTTTTAACATAGAAACACATACATACACATGTCTAAATATGGATATGCGTGTATGTATGTACAGTATGTATATGTATATATGTGTGTACATATATAGTTAATATTTGTATTTATGTATTTACAAACACTTATACACATATAAACACAAGTAGACAAAAACATGTAGCATATTTATACAATATTCCTATTTAATAAATGTTTTAACTACATATCTACTGTAAATATTTAACATTAGATATATGTAGAAATATGTAATTATGTAAAAAATAAATATATTACATATGTAAAATTATGTAAAATATAAATATTCTTCTATGTGAAGAACATTTGAATGTGAAATATTCATATTTTTATGTAGGGTTAAGAGAATATTATGCCCAAGTAGAGTGTTAGTTTTTTTTTCCGCGCAAGCCAAAACAGTTTACGTTCAACTCATAATAAAAGTGCAACCCGACGAGTGCAAAAATCTTACTTCCAGCGCAGTTAATGCGCGTGAACATTAGTCGTTTTGATCCATTTCGCTTGCGTTATAGTATCTAAGCTGTTTGATTGACCTATTCTCTCCTCCCCCTTGGATTGAGTAATAGGAGGGGAGTTCGCTTCTCATCAATATGTTGATTACACATATATCTCATAATGTTAGAGGCCTTAATTAACCACAAAACCCCTGAGGAAGAAGGTAGAATGAATTTTCTATAATACACCTTCGAAACGTGTAAGGCATCATACTAAGCAGTACTATTGGATTGACACACCGCAGACCACCTTACTTAATCACGTTTGTAATGCTGCCATTGTTACATACGTGTCTATAGTTACCTCATATCATTGAGGGTTACAAATGTTAATGCAAACTCTTACCATTTTATGTGCAGAGTGCTTGTAATTTAATAAATTTGTGTTCAACATTATTGCACTAGTTTTTGCACTCCCTTCTTTTCTTGCATACTGCCTGCACTGCCCGAGCCTGATAGGAAGCCTTTGAGGGGAGGAATGCACGACGGACTTCATACACATAAGTTGCATGGAGGATTCATGCTTTACCCTTACCCCATATAGATTGAGGGTAGCTCCTGTAAGTATATACCCTAAAGGGCTTGTGTGGAGTGTTGTTCACCTATTGGAGGGTGTTTGAATTTGAGGGACTTAATGTAGACGCCCCATACTTCTACGAATACACCCTATTGGCACTAATTTGGATTTCCTATTTCGGGACTCTCTTTTCACATTACCGTGTATACACACACACCTCGCTGAGACTGTTTTTCACTGTATATGTTTTGCCATGATATTTATGTGTGGCATCTTACCTATGTATAAGATTTTATGGTTTTATTGTTTTCATTTATCTGAGATAAGCCATATGTAATTGTGTTATACTTTTATATATAATTCCCATCTTATTATAATATTGGATTCCTGATCCTAGCGCTGGTTACATTTGTATATATATATATATATATATATATATATATATATATAATATTAATTGTGAGGGGCGGTGGAAGTCTTGGTGATTTACCACACTTTTTTTTGTAGGATTTGACCCTGACTAGGCCAGATTACGAGTAGAGCGCTAACTGTTACGTGTAAGCGATAAGGGGTTTAGTGTTGGGTTTTTTGTGCATCGGCAGTAGCGAGTATATTACAAGTTCACTTGTTTGCTCCAGGTCAATTGAATTTAACGTGTGTCTGATTATCATGACCTTGGAGCTCTGGTTAACTGTTATGTTTGAATAAAAAGTGTCACAAAAAACATCAAAAGGACATTCCACAGTACATTTACACACATAATAATAAAACTGTCTGTTTAAAATTGTTAAAAAAAATAATTAAAATGTTATAAGGGCTCAAAGGTGTTAGAAAGAAAAAGAAGGCATGCACACACAGAGATACTTACATATATATTTCTAAATATGTATATTAATGTGTATATATATATATATATAGATATATATATATATATATATATATATATATATATATATATATATATATATATATATATATATAGTATATATATATATATATATACACACATATATGTGTGTGTACAAATGTATTTATGCATTTCTGTCTTTTACTGTATATGTACTGTACTTAATTCACATTCCAATGTTCTTCACTTACAGAATAATGTCCTTTTTATTCTTAAATACCAATTTCTATTTATGCGTGTATATACTGTACCTATTCCTGCATATCTATTTCTATTAAAATATTGGTATAGATTTGTATATTACATGAACAGTATCAGAAATATATATTTAATAATAAAAAGTACATTATTTTCTATTTTAAAAACATAGGATGTAAAACATGTAAAATATGTGTTTTGCGCATCACATTTCACAAATTTAGATCTTAACACGTTTGGGTTAGTGCACATGTATGTACACTTATATATATATATTTTTCAAGCACTGTCTCTTCATTCTATCTTTTATTTAAGGTGTTGTGTTCTTTTATGTATTCTCAGACTTTGTATATTTAGACAAATAAAAACGTAGGCTACCAATTCCAGAAGGTCCTTTTGATAAAGCCCTAAACGGGCGAAACGCGTTAGGTGTAGATACAGAGCACTGTTTAGCTCTTTTTTAAAATTAAGAGAAAGTAGTCTGTTACGTTGTACTGTGGCTCACCGGCATCAATAGGGTGTCAGCGTGGTACAACACTTAGGATACAATACTTAGAGGGACATCCACTCACTAATATCGCTTATAACACAAGCTCAAATTCATGACCTCTTTTTAGCGTAACCAGTAATATGTTAAAGGTTGAAAGATACAATACGGCTATATCTAATATGGGGCATTTATGCGAGTAACTGGGCTAATTTAGGGTACTAGTAAAACCTAAATTATTAGGAATTACTGTAAAAATCAGGCAAGTAATAGAGAGATAGATTCACAAACAGTAGTCTAACAGAAGATACTGCCTTCCGGCAGCTCAATACTATTTTGAGAATAAGAAAACAGCATCCATAATAGCACCTAACTGTATTACAGAAGTGAGCTAAAGTGTACATATTAACAGGGCACTGAGTCACAAGTAGCGATTTTCTGGCAGGTACATTATTGCTGCCTAAAAAACTAAAATTAACTACATTACGCTTTACTTCTGTAACAAAACTATATATTTGAACACTGACTGTGATCTTATTAAAGGGATATTACCTATGACCATTGAACTATAACTCAGTGAATTCTAACTCACTATAACACCCACTGCAGGTGCTGTACAACACTGCAAGCAGTACCGTTAATGCTCAATGAACTTTAGGAACTACAACCAGTGCAATAAACTGTACCCAAATACTTAACATTTTGTAGTGGTATTACCGCACCAAAATATGCTGGTCTAATCACGCCAACAACCAGTGATAGTATATAACACTTTAGTGGGGCTTGCATATGAACAGCACAGTAACATGATTTCTGCTGAACATAAATAAAGTTACTTTGTGCAGTTATATCTAATACCAAACCACTATACTGACGTGACAATATGAAATACTCAGTACTTCCTCAATGCACACTCAGCTACTAGGAAACAGAATAAGAATATAGATTCAAGAGGTTACATTTAAGCCTGAAACAATAACAGCTTGATAACACTAAATTCCAGTTTATTCTCAACACAAAACCATTCCAGACCAGAGGGTCAAATGTGATTACATAAGTGGTATTAGGACACTATAATGCAAATAAACAAATTTACTTGACATTAACCCTACGATAAGTAAATAATAAAGTGAGTGAATGGATAGACAACAGCAGTAATAACTCTGTCGGTATTTATAAAAGAACAATTGTGTAGATTATCCTATATGTGATTGATTATTTCAAATAAATAACAACCTCATAATATGAATGACAGCAATATGTATACATAAACATATTATGTCAGCATTAAACTGATTACTTGTTGTATGGGATATCCTTGCTATTGCTGAATACCCACAATCTCTAACTCAGCTGAGCTGAAGTAATCCCCCACTGGGTAGCGTTATAATAATCTACACAACAGCAATACAGCTTTATTCAATTGAGCCGGTGTGCCACACCGATTTCTGTATAGATTATACTGTAATACTATTATTTGGGCTATCGTACCCCAAAGGCCTATTTACACAATTACTGTATATAACAGAATCTATACAGGACTACTCTATCTTAGGTTTTTAATTGTTTATGTTTCCCCTTTTTTCCCCCTTCTCTAATTATTTTAGCCAAATAAATAAAAGTTAAGTTTTATACTCTGGAAGTTGACGCCACACAAGAGGTTAAGACAGTGAGTGCTTTATCCGCATTCTTTCGTGGAAGTGACTTTATCACCTCCACTCCTTGTATCAATTCCAGAAGGTGCTTGCTACCACTGGCAAGTATAAATCATAGAAGAGGAGTGTGCTGGTAGGAATAGCGCAGGGTTGCAGAGAAAAAGACACAAGCAGGAACATACTGTATCTATCCCGGTTTGTGGTAATGCTGTCAGTTTAAACAGGAGACGCTACAGCATGGAAAGAGAAATTCTTCTTTTGTGAATATAAATATGTTCCAATCAGCCAATAGGATTAGAGCTGCTAAAATCCTATTGGCTGTTCCAATCAGCCAATAGGTTTGAGCTCTCATCCTATTGGCTGATTGAGCACCTGGGACTGCTCTAAAGTCTCAGTTTGCATCCATGACAAATTAAACTGAAATGTTTTCAATACAATTTAACTTGATTTTGTCTATAGTTTAGCATAAATTAATTTTCTGTCAGTTAAATAAGTGTATTGTGAATTTTAAGCAAACTTCACTTGCATACAGCTGGCGAGAAAAATCAATGAGACCAGCTTGTTTAAAATGCTTACAACATTTCACAAGACTTGTGAGATATCTTCAGACATACCTGCAAACTCCCCTGTTAAGCCCAGGGTACTCCCTTGTCCCTCCTAATTTATAAAGCTGTGTTTTATTTTACAATAAAGAAAATGCAAAGTGCAATGTAAGTTGAAAGAGATACACAGAAATATAAAAAGTATCTTTCTAATTTGTTAAAGTAACACAGAAACTTTTAAAACACAATCAGAATTTGTAAAATCATTGCAGGATCTAAATCTAAATGTATTGAAATATAAAAAGTGCAACGTTTTATTGTAATAATACTGAAAGGACCCAATCTGATGTGTAAAGTAATATAAAATACAAGGCACAAAGTGTAAGTGTAAAAAAACTCTCATATCATGCAGTGCTGTATTTGCACTGGGCATGTCTTTCCTTCAGATACAAAATAAGATCGATTTCTAAGAACCTGTAACCCTTTTTCTTTAAGCATTCAGTAAGTTCAGCCCCTGTGAATTCTGCAGTACAACTTCTCTCTAAGCAGGAGAATATTTGATAATCAGGTCCTTTTAGTGTGTTAATTTATTGCAAAACTGTAATTGTAATTAAACAATGTTTCCTGTCCCTAAAGACAACATAAGAATGATCAGTAGAAGATCTAAACATATTAAGTATGTACTAAACTATTAAATTATAAAATCGCAACTTAGCATGTAGTACAATATCTGTCTATATATGCAAAATTAAAAGACTGAGCCAGTATGATCTGGAATTGCTTTACAAAACTAAAATTAGATGTCGCCTAAAGTTTAGACTAGTATTATACACAGTCCTAGTGTAAACAACAAAGTTGCTGGACTTACTAATCAATCTGAAGCACGGGCATCCACTCTGCTTTCTGAAAAAGTCTAAAAGCAGATTGCTGTGATTTTTACAAGTTCCTAGTAAAAGTAACTATATATCATCTGCTAGCCATAAAAAAGCAGTTAACTATGTAATAACCTCATATGCAAAAGTCTTCAGGAAATACTTGTAAAGAGGAAATCGACAATGTAATATTCACAACAAAATTAACCCCTTAATAACCAGACCATTTTTCAATTTTCTTACCCTTAAGGACAAGGGCTATTTTTACATTTTTGCAGTGTTTGTGTTTTGCTGTTATTTTCCTGTTACTCATTTACTGTACCCACACATATTATATACCGTTTTTCTCACCATTAAATGGACTTTTTAAAGATACCATTATTTTCATCATATCTTATAATTTACTATAAAAAAATTATAAAATATGAGAAAAAAATGGAAAAAACACACTTTTTCTAACTTTGACCCCCAAAATCTGTTACACATCTACAACCACCAAAAAACACCCATGCTAAATAGTTTCTAAATTTTGTCTTGCATTTAGAAATACCCAATGTTTACATGTTCTTTGCTTTTTTTGCAAGTTATAGGGCAATAAATACAAGTAGCACATTGCTATTTCCAAACCACTTTTTTTTTTCAAAATTAGCGCTAGTTACATTGGAACACTGATATCTGTCAGGAATCCCTAAATATCCCTTGACATGCATATATTTTTATTTTAGAAGACAACCAAAAGTATTGATCTAGGCTCATTTTGGTATATTTCATATAAAAATAAAAATAAATTATATTTCATATAAAAATAAAAAAAAATTGTTCACTTTTTCACAAATTTTGTCACAAACTAGGTTTCTCACTAAAATTATTTACAAACAGCTTGTGCAATTATGGCACCAATGGTTGTAAATGCTTCTCTGGGATCCCTTTTGTTCATAAATAGCAGACTTATATGGCTTTGGGGTTGCCTTTTGGTAATTAGAAGGCCGCTAAATACTGATGCGCACCAGACGTGTATTATGCCCAGCAGTGAAGGGGTTAATTAGGGAGCTTGTAGGGACCTTGTAGGGTTAGTTTTAGCTTTAGTGTAGTGTAGTAGACAACCCCAAGTATTGATCTAGTCCAATTTTGTTATTTTTCATGCCACCATTTCACCGCCAAATGCGAGCAAATAAAAAAAAAAGTTACATTTTTCACAAACTTTAGGTTTCTCACTGAAATTATTTACAAACAGCTTGTGTAATTATGGCACAAATGGTTGTAAATGCTTCTCTGGGATCCCCTTTGTTTAGAAATAGCAGACATATATGGCTTTGGCGTTGCTTTTTGGATATTAGAAGGCCGCTAAATGCTACTGCGCATCACACTTGTATTATGCCCAGCAGTGAAGGGGTTAAATAGGTATCTTGTAGGGAGCTTGCAGGGTTAATTTTAGCTTTAGTGTAGAGATCAGCCTCCTACCTGACACATCCCACCCCCTGATCCCTCCCAAACAGCTCTCTTCCCTCCCCCACCCCACAATTGTCCCCGCCATCTTAAGTACTGGCAGAAAGTCTGCCAGTACTAAAATAAAAGGTGCTTTATTTTTTTATTTTTTAAAATATTTATTCAGCTGTGATGGACCTCTTCCTTAGCCCCCAACCTCCCTGATCCCCCCAAACAGCTCTCTAACCCTCCCCCCACTATCTATTTGCCGCCATCTTGGGTACTGGCAGCTGTCTGTCTGCCAGTACCAGTTTGCCCCAAAAACAAAGTTGTTTTTATTTTTTTTCTGATAATAGCTTTTTCTGTAGTGTAACTGCCCCCCTAAATACCCCCATCCCCCTCCCCCTACCAGATCCTTTTATGTCTAATACATTTTTTAGATTTTTATCCCCCCCCCCCTCTTAATTCAGGGATCATTGGTGGCAGTGGTTGGATCATTAGTGGCAGGCTCCTCCCTGCACTCTCCCGGCACCCGGCGTGCACATTGCACTTACAGGCACCAGATGCCGGGTAGCGATAGGCCGCCCACCCACCAACGAACGGCACCATCGCTACCGGTGCACAGAGTGGCTCTCTCTGCATCGGATGCTTGTAAAAGGGCATTGCAGGATGCCTCAATATCGAGGCATCACTGCAATACCCTGAGAGCTGCTGGAAGCGATCGCAATCACTTCCAGCACTCAATTAGACAAATGACTTGCCAGGTATGTCCATTGACACTAACTGACAGTTTTTACAGGACGTACCTGGTACGTCAGTTGTCATTAAGGGGTTAATAATAATACAACAGCAAGCAATTCTGCAATAAACAACTCACACTATGGGCTAGATGATTTTAATGGAATGAAGAGAAATCCTGTAGCCTGTAAGCTCATTGGACCAAGACCGTCCTCCTCTACTAGTTTTGCTTATTCTGTTATGCACATGCATCTTACCACAAATCATTGTATAGCCCTACCTTTGTACTCAGAACTATGGAATTTGCGGCGCTATACAAAAAAATTATAGTAATAACACTAAGGGCTCCATGTACTAAGCCGTCAATTCATCCGTCATTTTAGACGCGGATAAACTCACCGTTACTCACCGCGGGTGAAATGGTGTCCGCTGTCACTATGTACTAATAATCCCCCAATAAATAGACAAGTCTAGCCCGCCGCGAGCAGTGGCGGATTATTGATAAATTTGACGCCTCGCTCGCCACGACTAAGCTGATGTACTTAACTTTCAGTTGAATTGTCTGGCCAATTATTAACACGTGACATGCAAGGTGTCACGAACATCATAGTAGTCGCGGGAATAGAATTTTGCTCCTATAAAAGTTCAACTTATCTAAACAACTTTATTATTGTTCAAAATTTTTTGAAGAGTGATAACAGAGCGTTATTTTTGTAATATTTATTTACAATTTGGATATGGCTTCATCTGGATCTGATAATATATAAATATTAATATAAAAATAATTATAAAGATTGACAACTATACAATACAAATTTAAAATATAGATTACTCTTTAATTACAGTCGACAAATTTGGAGCAATTTATGTATGAGAGACAAATTAGACGCCAGTTATGCTGTACAATGCTGATATTACTGCCTTTTATATATGTCTAGACTGGCGTCTAGATTGACTTTCCTATTGTTTTGTACCTTGCCCGCCACCTAAAAGGTGGCGAGGCAAAAATAACGAGGTGGGAGCGGAAATTGTAGCGAGCGGACAAATAGATTTTTTAGTACATTCGTTTTTGGCGAGTTGGTGGTCAAATGTGTCTAATTACAGTGAAAAATGGAGAGGTAGCGAGGTTTGGCGGATAAGTACGCTCGCAATTTTAAAGATGCGAGTTTGAACATAGTTGATGACTTTGTACATATCAGTTTGCGAGTTTTGACGCGAGATTTGTTGCGGGTAGCTCGCTGACTGCTTAGTACATGGAGCCCTAAATCTTTTAGGGCTTTTTCTGATCATTATATCACAATATATGTGTCCCTCAATAATGCCAAGTATCTTTAATAATTAAGCTAAAATGTGCCTCTCTAAAATTATTTGAAGTACCTTGCAGTACTGAGAAGATTTCTTATATAACCTTGCAGAGTAGAGAGCTTTAGATCTTCGGGACATCTGGAAGAACAACTTGACTACAAAAATTCCTTTCCTCAGCATAAAAGACATAAAAATAATGTTTCAATTTTCTTTTATTTCAACATAGTGCTACTGTTGAATATGATTGCATATGTATTAAAAAAATATGCTTTTAAACCCCATACCTGGATACCTGCATACCTGGTGGTCGTGGCCCTGCATTCCTGGGAGGAATTCTGGGATACTGGTGATATCACCAATCCCTATAAACTCTGAAATGCTGGGTTGATTCAAATAGCTTAAGGGAGCTGGATGAAGGGGGTACGTATTCTAACCCCTCAATATAAGCTTTCTGTAATTCAGAAAGAGCATGCAATTTTAAGCAACTTTCTAATTTACTCTTATTATCAATTTCTCTTCGTTCTCTTGCTATCATTATTTGAAAAAGAAGGCATCTAAGCTTTTTTTTGGTTTAAGTACTCTGGACAGCACTTTTTTATTGATGGATGAATTTATCCACCAATCAGCAAGGACAACCCAGGTTGTTCACCAAAAATGGGCCGGCATCTAAACTTACATTCTTGCATTTCAAATAAAGATACCAAGAGAATGAAGAACATTTGATAATAGGAGTAAATTAGAAAGTTGCTTAAAATTTCATGCTCAATCTGAATCACAAAAGAAAATTTTTGGGTACAGTGTCCCTTTAAGCTCTAGAAACCTATAAGCAATCACTTGGTGTTTTTTTTAAATGATGGGTAACTTAAAAGTGAAAAATTTAACACGTTTAAATTACAATAAAAACATTTTGGGATAGATTACAAGTGGCACAGTATTTTTTTACCTGCAATCGTGAAAACTACGCTTGTGTTAATATTTTTGCACTAGTCTGGTTGCGTTCGCATTACAAGTTTCAAAAAGACGTATTTTGCGCTAGCCATAACCAGAATTGCGTAAAAAAACTAACTTAATTTTCAGTGTGCATGTGCATGTATTCCCCAATAGAAATCAATAGAGAAAAAAAACTGGAAAAAAAACTATCATCACATTTTCGCATTCCCCATAGAAGTCAATGAAGAAGAAAAAAATGTTGAAAAACACCCATTGTGCAAACAACATAGCATATTCAGATTAGCAAATCTGAAAGATTTACAATAAATACATAGTTAATTTTTATTAAATATGAATATTGCATAAATATTTTTTATTATGTTTTCAGCTACTTTATGGCAAAGGGCTATATATGTCTATATATGTGTACTTATATATTAATGTTTTTATATGTGTATATATGACTGTCAATCAGGGGCGTATAACTGCCTAAGCCAACAAGGCCCATGCCTAGAGCGGCAGAATGAGGGGGGCACACTTTTTGCAGCCTCAGTAGGCAGCTGAACAGTCACTCTGTCTCAGCAAGAATTCGCTAAGCCCTACATATCTGGTAGCTGCATATTTGCTAACGGTGCCCAGCGCTAACAACTCTGTCTCAGCAAGAAATCACTGACTGAGCCCTACATATCCGGCAGCTGCATATTTGCTAACGATGCCCAGCGCTAACCGCCATTTCCTCTGCTGCTCTCAAAGGTCTGTCTGCAGCGGCAGTTCTTACATGGAACACGCCCCTTTATTGGTGAAAGCCGGGTCTCTTCAATGCCCGGATCAAAAAGCGATTGCACATTACTTTGTCAAGGGCCGGATGCTTTAGTCTGCCCAGTGCCCTGAAGTAACTCAAGGAAGTCACCCTTTATTGGTACCGGGTCCTGGTGATACTGGTTGAGCACTTGCCTGGTGGATTGACAGTGCGGGTGGTGATTTATGAGTAACTACGTTCTTCTGGGATCTCCTGAGTCTCGCTGTGTAGTAAACCGAGCCGGTATGACTGTGGGCCTGTGGCAGTCGAGTGATTTCCACTGTGGAAGTCAAAAGTTTCCTCACTTGACTGCTACAGTCATACTGGCTCGGTTTACTACACACACAGCGAGACTCAGCAGATCAAAGAAGAATGTAGATACTCATAAACCACCCGCTGTGTCAATCCACCAGGCGAGTGCTCGACCAGTATCACCAGGATCCGGTACCAATAAATAAATACTGATCCGTGTGGAAGTTCAAGGGCTGGATGCCTTAGTCTGCCCTAAAGTGACTCAAGGAAGTCACCCTTTATTGGTCCCGGGTCCAGATCTCTGCATATCCCTCCATGGCCCACGCTATCTGCCAATGCCTATGCAGAAACATTGGAAGCAAAGAAATGAGAATATAGGATGCTCCCCTTTATTGCTGAGTCAAACAAGTATGTTTATAAAACAATATTGTTTCAGTAAAACTTCATTTTTGTATCTATGTTTTGAGAAACAGCTCCAATACTTTAGATTCTGTAACTACCTCACCTTTATATATGTGTGTGTGTGTATGTATGTGTGACTATATGTAAATGTGTGTGTGAGAATGTATGTATGTGTGTATGTATACGTGTGTGTCAGCGCTGTCTACCCAAACAGCAAAGGTACCTGCTTCATACACCACACCACCCCTACTCTGCCCCACTGGCAAGGCTATGTGCCAGGCACCTGACACAAAGCTGTTGGGTCATCTCTCACTTATTATATAACATTTGCAAATGTATTGGCTTATGTAATAACGTTATATGCATTATTTTTTACTACTTATTGCAACCCAAAAATGAATAGTCTATAGTACACACATTATATATATATATATATATATATATATATATATATATATATATATATATATATATATATATACATATACATACATAGATATATAATATGCTTGCAATATTTTTTAATTTAATTTCTATATGCTTTTCCCTGTTACTAATCTCTCCAAATAAAGGGACACTTTACTCCATAATTCTGTCATTCATGTAAATGGCTAATAGCTTAAAAAGTTGAATTCCCCCCAAAAAATTACTTTAGAAATGCCACAATTTTTTTTAAAAAAAGGTCACATTTATTTACACCCTAAAAACCCCCCAAAAGGCCTATAACATAGGGGGGGGGGCAAATTTGGAGTGCCTATGGCTGCACAAAACCTAAATACACCACTGCTGTCAATACATATATACACATATAAATAAATTAATATATATGCACACATATATAAATATATATATATATATATATATATATATATATATATATATATATATATATATATATATATATATATATATATATATATATATATATATATATATATATATATATACATACAAATACATCTTTAGACATGTATATGTCTCAATGTTAAAGTCCTTTGCCTGCCTTTTTTTTTGTTCTTACATTCGAGATCTCCTTTCTTTGAGCCCTTATAACTTTTTGGTGCAATATTTGTTTTTAAATAATTTTCATTAGACAGTGTTAAAAATGAGTGTAAGAAAAAGAGAAATAAAAAGAAGGCGCCTCTTGATGCAATAAAATTTCACAATGTAGAATTATTTCCTCTATGTGTCAAATAATTTACTCACAAGTGGAGCAGCACCAAACTTGCTGATTGAAGCGGACTGAGATCTCACAGTGTCTCAGCTCACTGAGCCAGGGTGTGGAGTCAGCTACCTCCAGCTGGGCTCAATCAGCCTCACAGGAATAACGATGTGAACACAAATGGTTTTCAACAAATAAAACACCATTTATTAAAAGCATTTTAAAATCTTATAGAGCTGATAAGCATATCTAGCTTTTAAAACAGGTACGCAACACGTTTCTCAGCCTTGCTGCTGTTTCCTCAGGCATAATCTGTTTTCTGTTCACATCTACCTAATAAAGGTTAACATAGCCAATCAAAATTGATCCAACTAACACACCCCTTTTTTTCATTAACTCCTTTGGTACTGTCTAAAACATGTATACAGATACTCGTCGACTTACGACCTATGCGACTTACGGCCATCCGTACTTACGACCATCGGTCGCACTGAAGAGCGCAAAGGCGGTACTTGCGACCATCGGTCGCAAAGGCGGTACTTACGACCATTGGTCGCAAAGGCGGTACTTACGTCCATCGGTCGCGCTGAGGGTGATGCTTATTTGCGTATGTGCGTAAAGGGGCAAGGCAGTGCTTGTGTGTGCAAAGGCGGTACTTACGTCCATCGGTCGCACTGAGGGTGATGCTTATTTGCGTATGTGCGTAAAGGGGCAAGGCAGTGCTTGTGTGCGCAAAGGCGGTACTTACGACCATCGGTCGCAAAGGCGGTACTTACGACCATCGGTCGCACTGAGGGTGATGCTTATTTGCGTATGTGCGTAAAGGCAAGACAGTGCTTGTGTGCGCAAAGGCGGTGCTTGTGTGTGATGAGAAGTGACTGTAAGCAGCAGCCTTTGTATGGGTCTGACCATGTCGCAGTCCAAAAGGCCGGTACCGTGTAGTGGCAAAGAGGCTACAAAGAAGAGGAAAGCTCTTGATTTGGAGTTAAAAATGAAAGTAATAAAGCAGTATGACGAAGGTAAAAAAGTGAATGCGATTGCCCGTGATATGAAACTGTCGCATTCCACAGTTTCCACAATCATTAAGGACAAGGAACGCATACGTGAAGCTGTAAAAGGTTCCGCACCAATGAAATCAACAATAATAACAAAACAACGTCAAGGGCCCATTCATGAAATGGAGAAATTATTAATGTTGTGGATAGAAGATCAAATACAAAAACGTACACCCATAAGCCTTCTAACAATTCAGATGAAGGCTAAAAGTTTGTTTGAGACTTTAAAGGAGAAAGCTGGTGAGGATTACAAAGAGAATTTCCAGGCAAGCACTGGATGGTTTAAACGTTTTAGAAGAAGATTCAGTCTGCATAATGTGCGGGTTTCAGGAGAAGCAGCAAGTGCAGATTCAGAAGCCGCTGCAAAGTTCATTGACACTTTGGATGAATTAATCCAAGAGGGAGGGTATTTACCTGAACAAATATTCAACGTTGATGAAACGGGTCTGTTCTGGAAACGGATGCCTGAGCGCACATACATTCACCAAGAATCAAAAACCATGCCAGGATTTAAAGCATTCAAGGATCGGGTAAGCTTGTTACTTGGAGGAAACGTTGTTGGTTTTAAGCTTAAGCCATTTCTTATCTATCGCTCAGAAAACCCACGTGCATTTAAAAACATTAATAAGCACACGCTGCCTGTGTATTACCGGTCAAATGCTAAATCGTGGATGACTCAGGCATTGTTCACAGACTGGTTTGTTAACTGTTTCATTCCCCAAGTTCGTGAATATTGCTTAGGGAAAGTAATCCAGTTCAAAATTTTAATGATTTTAGACAACGCACCTGGACATCCACCACACCTGGGTGACCTTAATCCTGATGTAAAAGTGGTTTATATGCCACCTAACACAACACCACTCATTCAACCTATGGACCAAGGGGCAATTGCCACGTTTAAAGCATACTACCTCAGATCTACATTCGCCCAAGCCATAGCTGCTACAGATGCTGATGATGACATAACATTGCGTGATTTTTGGAAAAGTTATAACATTCTTCAGTGCATAAAAAATATTGCAGCAGCGTGGGAGGATGTAACAGAAAAGTGCATGAATGGAATTTGGAAGAAGTGCCTAAAACGATATGTGACCAGATTTGAGAGATTTGAAACAGAGGAAGAGCTCGATGAAATTCGAGAAAACATTGTAAGACTTGCAAACAATCTTGAATTGGAATGTGAAGTGGAAGATGTAGAAGAGCTGTTAGATTATGAGTCAAAAGAACTTTCAAATGAAGATCTAATAGAACTGGAAGCAGAGAGAGTTGCAGAGGAAAATAGGAGAGAGGAAGAAGACAAAGAAGAAGAAGAGCCAGAGAAGAAATTCACTGCAAAGGGGTTGGCTGAAGGCTTTACATTGCTAAATAAAGCTGTCTCCTGTTTTGAAAACATGGACCAGAATGTTGAAAGATTTAACAAGGTTGACCGTCAAATTCAGGAAGCTGTGCGTGGCTATCGTGAAATCTATGAGGAGAAAAAGAAACAAACGCGTCAAACAAAGCTCAGCATGTTTTTTGAAAAGAACACTGCATCTGAAACCCCTCCAGCCTCAACTCACCAAGATGATAACTCTGATGACATAACTGTAAAAGTACAGTAAAAGAAAAATTTAAGTTCAGTTACTTTTCTTAAAAGTTTAAAGTAAAATAAGTGTTAAAGTTCCTGCAAACTACTGTAGAGGTACAGTAAATGTTAAGTTATTATTTGCATAGTACTACAGGTAGAGTACAAAAAAAAATGTTATTTTATTACAGTACAGTATAGGTACAGTACAGTAAATGTCAGTACAGTAATAGTATTTGCACAGTAAATGTTATGTTATTATTTGCACAGTACAGGTACAGTACAGTAAAGGTTATTTTATTATTCATACTGTGATGATACTGTATTAGTAAAGGAATTTAATTTAAAACAACTCTGGTGTTATTGTTATTATTAATCATGAAATGTCAGCCCAACACATCACACAATAGACCATATTATTTACATGCCATATATTTTGTCCGACTTACGTCCAAATCGTCTTACGACCGGAAGGTCAGAACGTAACGCGGTCGTAAGTCGACGAGTATCTGTATTTATATCACCAAACATACATTAATCAAACTATTCAAAATCTATAAATAAAAAAAAATAATATAAGAATTAGATAAATCGCATAGATTCAAAAAACATATAAACAACTCATATAAAGATTATATAGATCACCTACTTGTTGCAACAAGCCATATAAATATTCATACCAGCATTATATAAATCACATATTTGTTGCAACAAGCCATATAAAAAGGCTATATAAGCAATATATTGATCGCATATTAATTGCAACATAGTGATTCTTATATGTTTCCAAATGTGGTCAATACCTGATAATAATCGCAAATTGCAAAAAAGTTTGACAGGAAACATAAGTTTGTGCACACATTTGAATAAATCCTAAATTACAAAAATGTTTAACAGGAAACATAAGTTTGTGCACACATTTGAATAAATCCTAAATTACAAAAAAGTTTGATAGGAAACATAAGTTTGTGTACACATTTGAATAAATCCTAAATTACAAAAAAGTTTGATAGGAAACATAAGTTTGTGCACACATTTGAATAAATCCTAAATTACAAAAATGTTTAACAGGAAACATAAGTTTGTGCACACATTTGAATAAATCCTAAATTACAAAAAAGTTTGACAGGAAACATAAGTTTGTGCACACATTTGAATAAATCCTAAATTACAAAAAAGTTTTACGAGAAACATAAGTTTGATTGTGTATCATACATATCCAATTCAGTGCAATTCTTTTTGATGCAACGGAATTGGCTGCATGGGATATTCCGTCTCCAGCTTTTTAAATGATTGCTGTTGAAATTAAAAAAATGATTATTGTCGACTTTTTTTAAAAAAGGTACATGAATTCACTCTCCCATTGGTCCCCCATGACAATTGTACATCCAAAAAATCAATTGTTTGTGTTTGTATATTGAATGTAAATTTGAAACCAAAATGGTTATTATTAGCGTATTCCACAACATTTTTGGCAGTATCCAGAGATCCCCTCCATATAAAGATCAAGTCGTCAATATAGTGGCATCTATAAAATAGGCAATTTGTTTCCTGACGGCCTCAATGAAAATATAGATATGTCCCCATTTTGAGGACAAAGAACCTAGGGTAACCCAATAGGTGCATCATTGGTTATGGAGATATGTTTTTTTATAATGTGAGCTATAGAGTCAGATAAATCCCATAGTGTGCACTTGGATCACCACATATTCAGTCTGGAATATATTATGGAAATTTAGATAAAAAGTTGGTACTAAGACACTTTATACAAGTGTCTTAGCACAGTTGGGTCACTCATGGAATTGTATCAATTTTTACCTTTCCATTCGTTTTTATTTTATAACTATAACCTATTAGATCTCACATCTAGTTATCTTAAGTTGAAAGACACTAATTTACACATAGTGACATTCCCCATAGGATTATTTTTGTTCATTCACTAAGTCTATAACCACAAACACTTTTTTTCCTCATTTAAATGTGTGCACAAACTTATGTTTCCTATCAAACTTTTTTTGTAATTTAGGATTTATTCAAATGTGTGCACAAACTTATGTTTCCAGTCAAACTTTTAGTAATTTAGGATTTATTCAAATGTGTGCTTAAACTTATGTTTCCGGTCAAACTTTTTTGTAATTTAGGATTTATTAAAATGTGTGTACAAACTTATGTTTCCTGTCAAACCTTTATTTTGTAATTTAGGATTTATATGGCTTGTTGCAACAAATATGTGATTTATATAATGCTGGTATGATTTTTTTATATGGCTTGTTGCAACACGTAGGTGATCAATATAATATTTATATGAATTGTTTATATAGTTTTTGAATTTATGCGATTTCTCTAATACTTACATTACTTTTTTTATTTATAGTTTTTGAATAGTTTGATTAATGTATGTTTGGTGATATAAATACACATGTTTTAGGCAGTACCAAAGGAGTTAATGAAAAAAGGGGTGTGTAAGTTGGATCAATTTTGATTGGCTATGTTATTAGGTATATGTGAACAGAAAACAGATTATGCCTAAGGAAACAGCCAGCAAGGCTGAGAAACGCGTTGCGTACCTGTTTTAAGAACTAGATATGCTTATCAGCTCTATAAGATTTTAACATGCTTTTAATAAATGGTGTTTTATTTGTTTAAATAAAGTGAGGCTGATTGAGCCCAGCTGCGAGTAGCAGACTCCACACCCTGGACTGGTTCAGTGAGCTGAGACACTGTGAGATCTCAGTCCGCTTCAATCAGCAAGTTTGGTGCTGCTCCACTTGTGAGTAAATTATTTGCCACATAGAGGAAATAATTCTACATTGTGAAATTTTATTGCATCAAGATGCACCTTATTTTTATTTCTCTTTGTCTTACACTCATTTTTAACACTGTCTAATGAAAATTATTTAAAAACAATTATTGCACCAAAAAAGTTATAAGGGCTCAAAGAAAGGAGATCTCGAATGTTAGAACAAAAAAACGTCAGGCAAAAGACTTTATTAGGTAGCTGTATCCTCTAGCCTGAGGAAACAGCCCACAGGAGGCTGAGAAACACGTTGCTTTGATGTAAAAGGAATTCATTTTTTATATAGAAACTTGCTGTTCTTTTTTATCACAATCTGTGAAATCTGCACTTTTTTGTCTGCTGACCGCTGGAAATTGCTTATATTGTGTAGTCTACTGGGCGACGGTTTGGTTCCAGTTTGCTGTGAGTGCACCCGCAGGTGCTTCATATCCTGTAAGTATAATCTTATGGATATACTCTATTTTGTGCCAACGATATTAGGCCATGTTGGTTTGCCTTTTCTGCTTTTCTAGGCACAAGACCATATGCATGTCTAAGGGTTTCTGATTGTCTCTACACTGAGGATCACCAGTTAGCTGGACTACTGTGAAGCTCCAGCCTGCTCCATTAGCACCGTGGGGTGCTTCACGTTGCATATTTTACATATTCCTTATAATAAGATTCCAGCAGAGATTAAAGTATTGAAGACAATATATTATCCCATTTGGGCTTGGCAAAATATATGTATAAAGCTGGGAATTAAATAGGATATATCTAAATTTCTTTTGGCAATAGGGAATCCTGCCTTTCTGGAAGGGGTCTATTCAAATATATTTAAGAGATGGTGTGAAAATGGGTTAAAATATATACTTCAGTTGGTGAATGTGGAGGATACAATCAATAGATCATTTGAAGCATTAAAAATAGATAATTTATTAATTGAGACTTATTTGCCTATTTACAAATTCGACACTATGCAGATGAGCTCTTCAGGAAAAATGGGGTTTGAATGGGGATGGGAGATGTTGGTGGTCCTTGACACCATCAAGCAGGAATTAATCTCCTCCAATGGTGTCACCCCTGTCGTGCCGCAACTCCCTACAGTGCCTGGTTGGACATCAGTGAAAACCAACAGAGGAGGAGTTAAATTACAATCTCCCTACGCATGTATTTTCTTCCCTTTACCTGTCTCTTTGTAGTAGTTTTCCTAATTCCTTCAGATGGACTTACATCACTGTTTGTCTTCCTCCCATCCATCTTTTTTGTTTTTTATTAAATATTAATTATTTTTCCTTCTAATAATTTTCCCGTGCACAAAGCCATTACACCTGAATTCCAGTAATTGCCATCCAGCAGATCAGCCATATTCCACCAGTATTATAGTAATTGCCAGTAACATCAGTCGTGGTTAGCTCACATCCATATTGAGAACTTTCTGATATAAACTTCATTTATTACTCCAATGTCTGTCCATGATCATAAGTAGTTTTGGATAATTCCTAACTGGGTAGGTGACTTGGAAGTCTTGTGGTCCTTTTAAACATAATTCTTTTTTTCCCACTTTCTGCCTCTCTGTTTCTAGCTCAAAAGTTGGCACTCACCCTTCATCTGTCATTTTGAAGTATTCTCTCAGTTCTGTCATTTAGTTAGTTAATACCAAAAACTATTTAAAAAAAATTAGTAAATATATACATAATGTAAACTTAGCTATGGTTATACTAGTTATGTACAGTATGTGTGTGTATATATATATATATAGAAAGCAAAAGAATGCACTCTCAGGTCTTTTTCAAGAGTGCATTCTTTTGCTTTCTATTTCATGGTATATTATTGCACCCAGGCGAGTTGGCTACTGGTGGGCTGAACTGGAAATTGCTTACTACTATATATATATATATATATATATATATATATATATATATATATATATATATATATATATATATATATATATATATATATGTGTGTGTGTGTGTATATATGTATATATACACAGTATATATATATATATATATATATATATATACAAACATATATATATATATATATATATATATATATATATATATATATATATATATATATATATGTTTGTATATATATATATATATATATATATATATATATATATATATATATATATATATATATATATACTGTGTATATATACATATATATACACACACACATATATATATATATATATATACAGGTTTGTACCTTTTTAAAAAAAAATCATGTTAGTGGTCCATGGGATTCAAAATTGTGAGTTTAGGGGTCCCTGAGGTCCGAAAGGATGCCAACCCCTGCTCTATATCACCATGGTATCAGCTTTTATTTAGTGTAGAGGGCCAGAATAATTTAGAATTATTAGCTAGAAACTGGAGTTATTATACTAGGATAGAAGTAACTCCGTAGACTATAAGAAAAACTCTATTAGAAAGGTGGAAAAATCTACACAATCAGCAACATGGAGAGAGATGCATTTAAAATTAATTTACAGAACATATTATACCACCCAAAAGGGTGCATTATGGGGGAATATCCAATTTAATACATGTCCAAAAATGCAGATTATATGCTGTTGATCTAAAACATCTTAAATGGGATTGTCTATTGTCTACTAGTAAGACAATTCTGGCTCAAAATAGAGTTTTGGGTCAATAAAATTATAAAAAAAAACCTCTTGTTTTTGATTTAGAGCAAATTGTATTTTTGATGAATAAGGAGATAGGGAAAGATTGGAAATGTGCAAATCTAGCCATTTTATCAGATAACATAATATTTAGAAATTGGAAAAGTAAAAAGAAACCCAATTTCAGTGAGTGGAATTTTTTTATTTGGAAGCAACTAATCTTAGATCAATATGCCACCCCACTATATATATGAAATTCATAAATATTTTGGGAAATAGTCTACCTTTATAAAATTTCTCCCTGAATCCTCACAAGACCAATTGCTGTATCCATAGGAACACAGATTATTATATATATATATTTTTTTTTTTTTGGGATGGGGGTTTTTGTGGTTGTATGGATGTGGAATGGATGGTGAAAAGTATAAAATACCGAGGTACGAAAATATGGTACAGGGAAGGTGATAAGGAAAGAAACGTTAAAAATGTATTGATTTATTCTTTAAAGTTGTTATAAGGAACATACTTCATGTCAGCGGTGACAACTTTACACATCCTCTTACGAAGAACAGTCTTGACAAAGGTCCCTGTGAGGACCGCAGCGTTGACTGACTGAATTAATGAACTATTAATAAATTTTGTGTTAATCAAGTCCTGTGTGTGCCTCTTCTCTACATGAAAGTTTCTGCCTATCTACCATAGAGTGCACTCAGGCAACTCAACTTACAGTGAGTGCTTGGATCCTAAAACTAGAATATATATATATATATATATATATATATATATATATATATATATATATATATATATATATATATATGTTATTTAGTAAACAAGAATAAAAAGATTTGGTAAAGACAGGATTATTATAGTATAAAGGAATTGTATAAATTTGGTGAATAATCTTGTAAATATATTTTGAATTTATCCTTATGGAAAGGTGGAGAAAGAGAAGAGGAAAAAGTCTTTACGATGGGTTATTATAATTAGCAGTTTATCACATTATACAATGTATGTATAATTAAGTACATAATGTATGTATAACGACTTTTTAAATGTTTTGATTATGTACCTCTTTTTCTTTTGTTGTACTTCGGAGAATAAATAAGATAAATAAAAAATGAATAAAAAAAACATGTTTACAACCTTGTCTATTACAATTTTAATAACAATATGCATTTTTTTCACACTTTTTTTTGTATATTTCTCACATCATTATATATACATAAAATAATGGTATACTTTGGGCTCCATGTACTAAGCAGTCAGCGAGCTACCCGCAACAAATCTCGCGTCAAAACTCGCAAACTGATATGTACAAAGTCGTCAACTATGTTCAAACTCGCATCTTTAAAATTGCGAGCGTACTTATCCGCCAAACCTCGCTACCTCTCCATTTTTCACTGTAATTAGACACATTTGACCACCAACTCGCCAAAAACGAATGTACTAAAAAATCTATTTGTCCGCTCGCTACAATTTCCGCTCCCACCTCGTTATTTTTGCCTCGCCACCTTTTAGGTGGCGGGCAAGGTACAAAACAATAGGAAAGTCAATCTAGACGCCAGTCTAGACATATATAAAAGGCAGTAATATCAGCATTGTACAGCATAACTGGCGTCTAATTTGTCTCTCATTTCCATGTACATAAATTGCTCCAAATTTGTCGACTGTAATTAAAGAGTAATCTATATTTTAAATTTGTATTGTATAGTTGTCAATCTTTATAATTATTTTTATATTAATATTTATATATTATCAGATCCAGATGAAGCCATATCCAAATTGTAAATAAATATTACAAAAATAACGCTCTGTTATCACTCTTCAAAAAATTTTGAACAATAATAAAGTTGTTTAGATAAGTTGAACTTTTATAGGAGCAAAATTCTATTCCCGCAACTACTATGATGTTGGTGACACCTTGCATGTCACGTGTTAATAATTGGCCAGACAATTCAACTGAAAGTTAAGTACATCAGCTTAGTCGCGGCGAGCGAGGCGTCAAATTTATCAATAATCCGCCACTGCTCGCGGCGGGCTAGACTTGTCTATTTATTGGGGGATTATTAGTACATAGTGACAGCGGACACCATTTCGCCCCCGCGGCGAGTAACGGCGAGTTTATCCGCGTCTAAAATGACGGATGAATTGACGGCTTAGTACATGGAGCCCTTTGAATCTGCTTGGTCTGCGCTATTATATATATCATTTATGTGTTCTTCTCACTAACAACAACCTACAATACGACTTTGATGTTAGCAGCAGGGGCGGAACTACCATTGGTGCAGCAGGTTTAGTGGCACCAGGGTCCGAGTGCTAGAGGGGCCCATTGCACTCAATCAATACATAGGTGTGTGAAGAATGTATACAATCCTAATGCAGGGAAGCCTTTTATTAGTGCAGGTCCATATATTTATCTATTTAGCCATCTGTCTATCTATTCTTAAAGTGATGGTAAACTTGAACTTAAATTTTTTTCCTATGACTTGATCGACTATGCTCAAGTTTACATTCACTTTGAACCATTATACAGAGCAGCAGGTATAATATTACTATTGGTTACTACAGAGTTATCTTTAGGAGCCCCCAAAAAATTGTATCAGGGATTCCTATAGAGTAGGTCTGCTGCTGCTTATTCTGCTTGTTTTCATATTGTGACAGTTGCGCCTTGTGCATTTTATATTACAACAGCAGAATAATAAAATAATATAACTAACTTGGTGAACTAGTCTCTGTAAATCTGCATTTAACAGACTAGAACAAATAATACAATTGTTAATATTTTGTGTATATTGTGGGCAATTTATATAGTTTGTTTTGAAGCAGGAGACAGGATGAAGATATGAAAATAAACCTTCTCACTTGATTGATCTGCTAAATAATGTCCCTGGAATGCATTTGATATGTTGACAAGTATGTGATGGTGTTCTGCTATTAACAATTAAATGTTTCAATTTCATTTTTATTTTACAAAATGAAATTACTTATATTTTTACAGCATACAAAATGGATAAATAGAAATTGCAGCAATGACAATGAAGATTGTTACGTTAACTACTTAAAAAAGATTATATTTAGTCTAAATCTGAATCCACATGTAGGTCCATCAAATATGTTGCCATATTTTTGACAGGCTGAAAATTTTTTCAACATAAACAATGAAATATCATGTAATAGTATAAGAACACAGAATGAACAGGCATAATAACAAAAAATATCACATTTAAAGACGTTAAATGGACAGTCTACACCAGTATTTTATTGTTTAAAAATAGATAGATATATAGATAGATAGATAGATAGATAGATAGATAGATAGATAAGTCCTTTATTACCTATTTCACAGTTTTGCATAACCAACACTGTTATATTAATACACTTTTTACCGTTGTGATTACCTTGTATCTAAGCCTCTACAGACTGCCCCCTTATTTCAGTTCTTTTGACAGACTTGCATTTTAGCCAATCAGTGTTGACTCCTAGGTAACTCCACAGGCATGAGCATAATGATATGTATATGGAACACATGAACTAACGCTCTCTAGTTGTGAAAAAATGTTAAAATGCATACAGATAAGAGATGGCCTTCAAGGGCTAAGAAATTAGCATATGAGCCTACCTAGGTTTAGCTTTCAACAAAGAATACCAAGAGAACAGAATAGACTTGATTTTATAAAGTAAATTGGAAAGATGTTTAAAATTACATGCCTTATCTAAATCATTAAACTTTATTTTTGACTAGACTGTCCATTGAAGGGTGTATAAATTAAAACTCAATAACACACAATATTGTTGGGAGATCATGGGTCTCAACACATCTCTTAATTTATCAGTAATATTGAGTATAGAGGTTTCAAACCTCTGTCACCCTTGGTAGTGGCATATTTTATATGGCTCAGGACAGAGGAGAAGGTATCCATAGGGCCTTAACTGATTCATAAATATCTAATTTGTCTAAAAAGAGTTAACAGTACAGTTATAGGGGTGATTTTTTGGTAACTTGGTCTTCCCAATTTTGGAAGAATGGTATCTTTATTTACTTCCAATATATGGGTTGTTTGGCACTATATCAGAAGCTGGAACAACTTTAACTTTAATTTACATTTTATTTCAGAAGGGATATTAAAGTGAAAAATCTTTTGGGTCTAGGGTAATATTGTTAATGTGTACAATTGTAACGCCAAATGTTTGTATCAGGACCACCAGATGTGGAACATTGTACATATTCCCTTACAACCTCTCCAATATGTGTCAGTCCCATTTGAGAAAATATATTTAAGTCGTTGTGGTGGTAGAAAACATTGTAAGAGTAATTTGTAATTACTTTCAAGAATTTTAGAGGAAATTGATGATTTAGCTGTCTTTAAATGCTCATTTTCATTCTCTGGTAGAGAGATAATTTGCATCTGGTTGATGAGGTGGAATGTCATAATCGCTCAAAAAGAGCTAAAGGTCTAGAATGTTGATTTTGCATTTTCTCAAGACTTATGCAATGATTAAGTTGATGGAACTTAAACCAAGGCTTAAAAAAAGCTATTTGCCAAGATATCAATTAGATTTAAATTTATTATTTTCTACAACATTATGATTTGGATGAGTGAATATATATCTGGTATAGTTGGGGGAGTGTAATGTAAAACCAACAGGAAAGTCTGGGTTATTCAGAGCAGAGTTAGTATTGATCTATATACTGCTGTAAGTATCATTTTATGAATAATAGGAAAATAATCAGTTATAAAAATGCATATGTGGGTTTGGAAGCCAACAGTGATTCCCTATCTGGGAGGTTTGTATTATTGTCTGTTATAGTTGCATCCAAAGTTTATCACCTCTAGTACAACACTTTGTAATATGCTAGAGAAATGCTGCCCTTCTATGGGCCTGATTCCAAGGTTTGTTCACTTGCATAATAACTGCTCTCAAGGTTAATGTGTATACATATATAAACACATAAATAAACATGTATATATATATATATATATATATATATATATATATATATATATATATATATATATATATATATATATATATATATATACTGTATATATATATATATATATATATATACACATATATATATATTTAGACTATACATTATAGTAAAAAAAAAACCTTGTCCTATACCATATCAGGGATTTTTTTTTATCAGAAACTGTATATATTAGTGTAACACTTTATTTTAATGTATTTTTGATGTGTTTGGGGCTAAACATTTTTTAACCCTTCCACCTTATGCTAGGTCTTCACTCACACTAACCCGATGAGTGCAAGTTTTGATTTTTGCTCAAACTCACCCATTTACTTTCAACTTTAAAAACTGCATAAGTATGTGTGGTTGCGATATTGCATAGCATAACTCTTTAGTGAGTTACAATATGGACTTGGCTATACTTGTGTGTCTAACCTTCCATACTAAATTCTTCAGTGAATTTTGCAATTTAGCAAGGAACTTATTCAGCAAAAGCTTTAAACAAATAGAGTGCCTTAGGTAGCAGTGCCATCTTGGTAGAATAAAGTCTACCTAGCTATGAGATATGCTTGAGTGTCCAGGTTTGGGTCAGTTGACTGAAGAAAGTAAAACGTTTTACAAAATAGGCCTCCTTGGATAGTAAATACTTAGCATAATAGGTAAGCATAATAGGTAATTTAAGGCAGAGGTGGAAATTGAGAAAGGGGTCGATCCATTGGGGGGTAGTTATCAAGACGTCAACCTCAAATACGCTGGAATTCCGCAGCGTATTTGTGACGAGGCTGATTCGCCTTAGTTATCAAGCCCTGCTCCCCGGCAAAAGTAGAATTTAGTGACGTAAGCTTCGATCCGCCGGACTCAGTCCGACACAGATCAGTTCTTACGTCACTCCAGATGTTCCGCACACAAGTGCGGCACTATCTGACTACTTTTGCTAGTTATCAAAAAACTAGCAGGTACGCTCGGCACTTTTACGGCCCAGCGTACCTGGTTTTCAAACCGCCGCCCTGGAGGCGGGGGATCCCATAGGAATCAATGGGAGTCTGACCATAGCGAAAGTTCATGTTCGCTGCTGCCCGATATCCCATTGATTCCTATGGGAGATGTCTACACCTAACACCCTAACATGTACCCCGAGTCTAAACACCCCTAATCTGCCCCCCTACACCGCCGCAACTAAATAAATGTATTACCCCCTAAACCGCCGCTCCCGGAGCCCACCGCCACTATAATAAACTTATTAACCCCTAAACCGCCGCTCTCAGAGCCCACCGCCACTATAATAAATAAGTTACCCCCTAAACCGCCGCTCCCGGAGCCCATCGCGAGCTATACTAAATATGTTACCCCCTAAACCGCCGCTCCCGGAGCCCACCGCCACTCTAATAAACTGATTAACCCCTAAACCGCCGCTCCCAGACCCCGCCGCCACCTACATCATACCTATTAACCCCTATCCTGCCCCCCTATACCGTCGCCCTCTATAATAAAGTTATTAACACCTATCCTGCCGATCCCGGACCTCGCCGCAACTAAATAAATAGTTTAACCCCTAAACCGCCGCTCCCAGACCCCGCCGCAACCTATATTAAACTTATTAACCCTTAATCTGCCCCCCCTACACCGTCGCCACCTATAATAAATTTATTAACCCCTATCCTGCCCCCCTACACCGCCGCCACTGTAATAAAATGATTAACCCCTAAACCTAAGTCTAACCCTATCAATAACACCCCCCTAACTTAAATATTAATTAAATAAATCTAAATAATATTTCTCTTATTAAATAAATTAATCCTATTTAAAACTAAATACTTACCTTTAATTAAATAATAATTATACTGTAGCTATCTTAGGATTTATTTTTATTTTACAGGCAACTTTCAATTTATTTTAACTATTTAATAGCTATTAACTATTTAATAGCTACCTAGCTAAAATAAAGAGAAATTTACCTGTAAAATAAAAACTAACCTAAGTTACAATTACACCTAACACTACACTATACTTAAATAAATTATTCCTATTTAAAACGATCAGCCAATAGAATTTGAGCTCAATCTGATTGGCTGATTGGATCAGCCAATCGGATTGAACTTCAATCTGATTGGCTGATTCAATCAGCCAATCAGATTTTTCCTACCTTTATTCCGATTGGCTGATAGAATCCTATCAGCCAATTGGAATTGAAGGGACGCCATCTTGGATGACGTCCCTTAAAGGAATATCCATTCGTCGGTAGTCGTCGGGAAGAAGAGGATGGCTCCGCGTCGGCTCGTCTGAAGATGACTCCGCTCCGGATGGATGAAGATGGAAGACGCCGCATGGATGAAGACTTCTATCGGATGTAAGATTTCTTCAGCGCCGCCTGGATGATGACTTCATCGGATGGAAGATTTCTTCAGCGCCGCCTGGATGATGACTTCTTCCGCTCCGGATCTCCTCTTCGGTTCCATCGGTGGGTCGGCTGGCTGAAGACGACTAAAGGTAGGATGATCTTCAGGGGGGTAGTGTTAGGTTTATTTAAGGGGGTTTTGGGTTAGATTAGGGGTATGTGGGTGGTGGGTTTTAATGTTGGGGGGGTTTGTATTTTTCTTTTACATGCAAAAGAGCTGAATTCTTTGGGGCATGACCCGCAAAAGGCCCTTTTAAGGGCTGGTAAGGTAAAAGAGCTTTGAACTTTTTAATTTAGAATAGGGTAGGGCATTTTTTTATTTTGGGGGGCTTTGTTATTTTATTAGGGGGCTTAGATTAGGTGTAAGTAGCTTAAAATTGTTGTAATATGTTTTAAATGTTTGTAACTTATTTTTTTTATTTTTTGTAACAGCTTTTTTTATTTTTTGTACTTTAGTTAGTTTATTTAATTTAATTTAATTGTAGTTATTTGTAGCTAATTTATTTAATTAATGTAATGATAGTGTAGTGTTAGGTTTAATTGTAACTTAGGTTAGGATTTATTTTACAGGTAATTTTGTATTTCTTTCAGCTAGGTAGTTATTAAATAGTTAATAAATATTTAATAACTATTCTAACTAGCTAAAATAAATACAAAGTTACCTGTAAAATAAATATAAATCCTAAAATAGCTACAATGTAATTATTAATTATATTGTAGCTATCTTAGGGTTTATTTTACAGGTAAGTATTTAGTTTTAAATAGGAATAATTTATTTAAGTATAGTGTAGTGTTAGGTGTAATTGTAACTTAGGTTAGTTTTTATTTTACAGGTTAATTTCTCTTTATTTTAGCTAGGTAGCTATTAAATAGTTAATAACTATTTAATAGATATTGTACCTAGTTAAAATAAATTGAAAGATGCCTGTAAAATAAAAATAAATCCTAAGATAGCTACAGTATAATTATTATTTATATTGTAGCTATATTAGGGTTTGTTTTAAAGGTAAGTATTTAGTTTTAAATAGGATTAATTTATTTAATAAGAGAAATATTATTTAGATTTATTTAATTAATATTTAAGTTAGAGGGGTTTTAGGGTTAGTGTTAGACTTAGGTTTAGGGGTTAATAATTTTATTACAGTGGCGGCGGTGTAGTGGGAGGCAGGATAGGGGTTAATAAATTTAATATAGGTTGCGGCGGGGTCCGGGAGCGGGGGTTTAGGGGTTAAACTATTTATTTAGTTGCGGCGAGGTCTGGGATCGTCAGGATAGGGGTTAATAACTTTATTATAGGTGGCAACGGTATAGGGGGGGCAGGATAGGGGTTACTAGGTATAATGTAGGTGGCGGCGGTGTCCGGGAGCGGTGGTTTAGGGGTTAATACATTTATAAGAGTTGCGGCGGGGTCTAGGAGCGGCGGTTTAGGGGTTAATAGCTTTATTTAGTTGCGGGGGGCTCCGGGGGCGCCGGTATAGGGGGTAGAACAGTGTAGTTAGTGTGGGTGCTTAGTGACAGGCTAGCAATAAAGCTGGGAAAAAGCCGAAGAGCAGCGAGATCGGATGAGTGATAACTATCACAATCCGCTGCTCATCGCCCCGTACTTGGTGCGCGGCTTTTTGACAGCTTTATTGATAACTTAGGCGAAATTTTGCAGGTCCGCGGCGGCGATGGTAGGCGAGCTTAGGCGGGCGTATTGGACCGGCGAAGGCAGGTAAAGTAGACGCGTTGATAACTACCCCCCAAAATCTCAAATTTTCTTAGGTTCACAGAGAAGATGAACACTAGACCATAGTCATCTAGTTCTTTTCTCACCACAGAGAGAGACTGCAAAGGAGATATAAGTGTTTTAAGAACATCATTAGCATAAAGTGCAAGCTTATAGTCTATACAGTTCTATAAGAATACTGTGGATATTCTTATTGCCACACAATTTGGAGGCAAACGTTTCTATGGAAAATGCAAACAAAAGCAAGGATAATGGATAACCCTTGACAAATTCATTGCTGATTGAAAATTGATCAGAAAGAGTGCCATTAACGTTCACCCTTGCTGAAGGGCAAGTGTATAATGAACACCAACCTCTACCTTGTATACACAATTGTAATTAATCCTTCATCAATTATTTCCAATAAGTGTAAAACATTGCAGCTCCATCTAGAAGAGACACATACAACCTACATATCTATACATAGCAAAAAAAAAAAATTTATATATATATATATATATATATATATATATACATATTCAATAATAAAGAAGGTGCAGAATGCCGTCATCCATAAAAAAATAATAAAGTCTTTATTAAACAACTGGTTTAAAAAAGGATCCATGAGGCACATCAAGCAGCATCAACAATAACACATGGTCAGCTTACATGTTTCGGCCCGTGGGCGTAATCATAGCTGTTAGACCATACACCTGTGCACCTTAAAAAGCAACAGGAACAACCCTGATTGGATAAAAACAAGGAAGTATTTTGTGATGCAATTTTCCTTATATGGAATTCTAAGTACTAAGCCCTTTTTATCCGTTAATGCCTACTACAAAATTGATAATATAATACAGTAAATAAAATAGTAAATAAAGTAAATAAAATGATGATGAGAGAAAAAGAAAGACAAACAATAATTGATAAATATATGTATATGTTTGGTCTCGATCTATAGTAATTGTATAACAAAGTGCAAATATTAATATTATTGAGTTGTGCTCAAAATTGTATCTACAATTATATATATTCATAGTAATCACACACATATACATATATATATATACACACAATCTCATATTTGAACACAAAGAGGCAAATTGCAAAAAACATTTAACTGATGGAATATACACCAGTAGCCATTACATGTTGGCATTTTTACATGTTTGCAGTATTTATGTATTGACAGGCATATGTATAAAAACTTCATTAATATACACAGAAATCAGAGTTATAGAAAATCTTAAAGGCATATACTGTATATACTTATTAGAAATATACAAAATTTATATTCCTAAAAGACAAAGCTCACAGTGATACTGATAAGATAAGGTGTCTAAATCCATTAACCCTAAAAAATAATGATGTGAAGAAGTAAGGTATACATGCTTGGATGTTAAATTTAACAAATTAATCTGTAAATGAAGAGATCAAAAGAAGAAATAGAAAGAAAGAAAGACCTACAGCACTTAATGCCCAAATGTTCTAAAATATATGTATTTATATGTGTTAGAAAACAGAACCAAATTTGGTAGTTTATATATTTTCTATTAATCAATAATGTTCATACTTATGAACAAGAAGATGCACTGGAAAATACGGCAAAAATAAATAAATAAATATATATATACATACATACATACACACAAAGCAGCCTATCATAAAAAAATCGACCAATGTAGGTACCTATTTAAACCCTTTGGTTGCAAGGTCCCTAATATAAAGATCCAAAATGAGAGATGCAGGGCTAAGTTAAAGTCTCCCCAGAGTAATAATGTGCCTTTTGTGATAGACATTCTTGATTGGACATGGTTGGTATTGGGTGCATAAATATTAAAAATTGTCTGCCAACAAAATAAACCAATTATCCCTAAGAACTTTCCATTTTCATCTTCAACAGTTGCTGAACTATCAAGAGAAGTGGTCAGTATGTGGTCAGTATATGGTCAGGGTTAGAACGATGAAAATGTGTTAGGAATGCATTGAAGAAACATTTAGGTTTTACTACCCTTTTGAGGTGTCTCTTGCAATAGAAAGATTTCTCCCTTCTACATTTCAAATCCATAAGTGCCATTCACTCTTTATGTGGGCTGTTAAACCCTTTAACATTCAGGGAAATTACTTTTAGAAACAGAGCAGACTTAACTAGGGGTCATCTGTGTCATATGAGAGGATTAAAAGAATTTCCTGCAACAACGGTGTTAAGGATATATGTGTGCTTGTAAGTTTGCCTACATAAAGGGATTTTTCAGGAAGGACTTTCATGTGCATTTTGAAAGAGCAATATTCTTCAAAAAAAGTCATGCCAGCAAAATAACAGAAAATTTATAAAATAAGGTAAACAAGTACATTACATTTAACCATGTTATAACAACCAAAAGGGAAATATTTCCTGTCTCATATGTAATACCAATGCGGCTGAAATCAAATAGCAGAAGAACATTTAAAACACTAAGGGAAAGATTACAAAAGTGGCGTCGCCCGCAAAAGCTGGCGAGACTGTTTTTTACCCAGTTTTGGTATCATATATATCTTGCGCATATAAATGCAGCGTGTATATTTTACCTGTCGCCCACAATTTTTACTCCCATAAGCTAACATAGAACCGCGTTGCAAATCGGTATGACATTTTCAGCGCAAGGACTTATGCGGTGAAAATGGAGAAATTTTACTTCATTTTCACCTCGCCACACATAGGCAGGTGCAGCAGGCCTTGCGCTGAGTATGAAAGTACCATAACTCCTGAGTATGAAAGTACCGTAACTGGCTGAAAATATTAACTAAAAGTATAATAACCGCTTATCTGCCATTAACCTATATCGCAATAAACCTAATAAAACTATTAACCCCTAATCTGCCATTAACCCACATCGCAATAAACCTAATAAATGTATTAACCCCTAATCCTAGGACAAAATAAGGTGAATACTGGCACTACGATAGTAGGAAAATAGGAAAAAAAGAACCCCCACAGGGGATCTGGTGCTGCCCCTTTAAAGCTAATATTAAATACAAAAAGAAAAAAGATAGGGGCTTGATTAGCACTCATTCCTATTATGCGGAGTAATAAAATTAAGACATAAACTTTAATCGGTATATATTAAAACAGGGAGATGCCCTGACCCAGTTACTCAACACCCACACACTATAAAAACTGTGGGTCCCTTCCCTGTATTCCTGTCCAATAACTGGAAGCGTCAGCTTCAGGTGACAGGAGTAAAAACAAGGTAATATTAGAACAAATGCGTTTCCGCCGTCATACCGGACTTTTTCAATGTTAGAAAATAATGGACAAACCTGAGATGTACAATGTACTGCCTTTTAAACCCTAGTGCTGGTTCTCTAAACCAATCAGAGTGATGTATACGTATCACGACTCCTCTAAGGCCAATGTGAATCCTCATAACTTATCTGGGAGGGCGTGAGGTATAATTTGTACTCCGATTAGAATGGGTCAAGCAAGGGGGCGGCAGCAATTGGCTTAAACTCGTATGAGATAAGTATATACACTGCTTGGTATTTGTTTATTAGCTGTCACATAAAAACATAGCAATCTGCACAGATATTGAAAACGGCCTCTACCTGAAATACGCAGCCATCGTAATCAAACACTTAGTAGAATAAATGTGTGTGTAAATAGTGACATAATTATCAACTACTCTACTATAATAAAGGAGCGTGTTACGTAGTAACAAACTGTAGACTATCAGCACATACCCCTAGGGACCACTTTACATTGGGGCTAATGAAGTAACCAGTTTTATAATTTACACATCTCTCAGTAATGTACAGTTATTGACATTAGCTTATCATCAATTGAATGGGTTTCAATATTAGTCCATTCCTTACAACAATTACTAGTTTACACTTAGAGGTGATATTCAGAGAGTTAGCGGGGAAAATAATAATGACTGATTGGGATTGTTACCAAAGATCGGTCCTGAATACACAGCCTAATTAATTGTCCCTATACCACGGTGTATGTCGCCTCACTGGTATCCTACACCTCAATTATAGATAAACCCAGTAGTTGTTGTTTTCATTCATGCCATAAGGCATGACAGAGTTTAAATTAAAGACCCACTTTGTTTCTAATTGTAACAGTCTCTGTTCTGTGTCACCACCTCTGATACCGGGTTTCAATTTCTCTAAACCCCAGCATCTAAAAGCATTGGTATTCCCCTGTGGAATTGTAGAAAATGTTTTGCCACACTTGTGATTTTTTTGTCCTTTTCTATATCTTTCTGGGCTGTCCTAATGTTGCTCAGATGTTCAGTCATACGTTTTCCTAAACTTCTAGTGGTCATAACGATATAAAACAAATAACAACTGCAAGACACGCAATAAACAATGTTTATGGAACCTATTGATTATTGTCATTTTTTTGACCATATACTAACAAACCTTACAATTGCCACATGCAATGGAGCCTCTATATATTGGTGGGTTTTTAGCATTTCTATCAAAGTTACTTCTAGTCAGAGAGTTACTGATGTTATTATCTCTTCTAAAGGTAAACATGGGTTTGTCGATAAGAAGGGGTTTCAACTTTTCATCTGCTTTTAGGACATGCCAATGTCTTGTTTAGAATATCTGAGATTTGGTCACTTTGTGACAAGTATGTAGACAGAAATCTTAGAGGGTTGGCTTTATCGTGTTGTCTAGGAGTAAGTAACTCCTTGCTGTCTTTATGTAAGACTTTATTGTATGCTCTCACTAGGGATTTTTTGGAATAGCCTCTTATAAAAAGTCTATTTCTTAGATCAAGTGCTGCTATTTTAAAAGATTCAAGGGTTATGCAGTTTCAGTCACAGGTATTCCCCCACAGGTAGCCCTCTAATAGTGGAGGGATGGTGGTAGCTACTAGCATATATTTGTAGCTGTGGGTTTTCTGAATGCATCTGTCTCTAATTTATTACCCACCCTTTTGATTGTAAGATATAAAAATTCAACCTTTCCTTCCTCTATTGTGGATGTGAGGTATAAACCGAAATGGTTGACATTAAGCAGTTGTATGAATTCTTGTAGAAGGTTTCTAGGGCCATTCCACACAAAGAAGATATCATCTATATATCTGGACCAGTGGGATATATGCTTGGTTAGGTGTCTAAGTGATTCATGAAAGACTACCGTTTCGTCCCACCAGCCCAGATATATTTCCGTATATAGGGGCACAAGATGTGCCCATAGCTTTGCCGCACACTTGCAGGTAAAACTTATCATCAAATACAAATAAATTATGACTCAGTATGAACAAGAGTTTGACAAGGATTTTTTTAATCTCATTAGTCATATTAGTTTATTTTACCAGAAAATTAGATATAGCCTTGCACCCCCATTGTGTCTGGATACTTGTATAGAGTGACTCCACATCACAAGTGAGAAGGAGCGACTCTAGAGTAATGTCAATGTCTTGTATTTTGTTCAATATGTGCATCGTATCTTTTGTGTTAGATAGAAGGGACACTACTATGTGTCTGAGTCTAGCGTGTACATACTTACTAGCTTTCTCTGTCAGGGAGTCAATACCCGATATAATTGGCCTCCCTGGTGGGTTGGATAGATTCTTATGTATTTTAGGTAGTAAGTAAAAGGTTGCAACCCTAGGTTGTTTAACTTCAAGAAATCCAAATTATTTTTGATCTATTATGCCCTTTGCCAAAGCTGAACCAATTAGTTTACTGTATTTTCCCAAAAATATTTCTGTGGGGTTGCCTAGAAGACATTTATAGTTTTTACTGTTGGTAAGTTGTCTATTGGCTACTTCCTTGTACATTGGGTTAGGCCAAATTTCCTCCCTTATCACTTTTCTTGAATTGGACATCCGTCCATTGTGTTAATTCTTTCAAAGCAATTCTTCCCTTGATAAATTCTCCCCCAACATATTTGTTCACAAAAACTGACAAAATGTTGTTACAAACCAATGCCTAGATTCTGCATTAGCCGTCAAAACCAGAGTTAGGGGGTCCTAACGCTGGTTTTGGCGGCCCGCTGGTATTTAGAGTCAGGCAGGAAAGGGTCTAACGCTCACTTTCCAGCCGCGACTTTTCCATACCGCAGATCCCCTTACGTCAATTGCGTATCCTATCTTTTCAATGGGATCTTTCTAATGCTGGTATTTAGAGTCTTGGCTGAAGTGAGCGTTAGAACTCTAACGACAAGACTCCAGCCGCAGAGAAAAGCCAGGAGTTAAGAGCTTTCTGGGCTAACGTCGGTTCATAAAGCTCTTAACTACTGTGCTCTAAAGTACACTAACACCCATAAACTACCTATGTACCCCTAAACCGAGATCCCCCCACATCGCCGGCACTCTAATAAAATTTTTTAACCCCTAATCTGCCGACCGCACACCGTCCCAACCTACATTATCCCTATGTACCCCTAATCTGCTGCCCCTAACACCGCCGACACCTACATAATATTTATTAATCCCTAATCTGCCCCCCCAATGTCGCCGCTACCTACCTACAATTATTAACCCCTAATCTGCCGACCGGACCTCACCGCTACTATAATAAATGTATTAACCCCTAAAGCTAAGTCTAACCCTAACCCTAACACCCCCCCCAAGTTAAATATAATTTTATTCTAACTAAATAAAATAAATCTTATTAAATAAATTATTCCTATTTAAAGCTAAATACTTACCTGTAAAATAAACCCTAATATAGCTACAATATAAATAATAATTATATTGTAGCTATTTTAGGATTAATATTTATTTTACAGGCAACTTTGTATTTATTTTAACTAGGTACAATAGCTATTAAATAGTTATTAACTATTTAATAGCTACCTAGCTAAAAGAAATACAAAATTACCAGTAAAATAAATTCTAACCTAAGTTACAATTAAACCTAACACTACACTATCAATAAATTAAATACAAATACCTACAAATAAATACAAATAAATACACTAACTAAAGTACAAAAATAAAAAAAGAACTAAGTTACAAAAAATAAAAAAATAATTTACAAACATTATAAAAATATTACAACAATTTTAAGCTAATTACACCTACTCTAAGCCCCCTAATAAAATAACAAAGCCCCCCAAAATAAAAAAATGCTCTACCCTATTCTACAATAAAAATTGTAAAGCTCTTTTACCTTACCAGCCCTTAAAAGGGCCTTTTGCGGGGCATGCCCCAAAGAATTCTGCTCTTTTGCCTGTAAAAAAAAACATACAATACCCCCCCAACATTACAACCCACCACCCACATACCCCTAATCTAACCCAAACCCCCCTTAAATAAACCTAACACTAAGCCCCTGAAGATCTCCCTACCTTGTCTTCACCACGCCGGGTATCACCGATCCGTCCAGAAGAGGGTCCGAAGTCTTCATCCTATCCGGGCGATGTCTTCATCCAAGCGGGGGCGGAAGAGGTCCATCATCCGGCTGAAATCTTCATCCAAGCGGGGGCTGAAGAGATCTATCATCCTGCTGAAGTCTTCTATCAAGCGGCATCTTCAATCTTCTTTCTTCCGGCTCCATCTTCATCCCGCCAACGCGGAACATCCTTCCTCCACGACAAACTCCCGATGAATGAAGGTTCCTTTAAGGGATGTCATCCAAGATGGCGTCCCTCAAATTCCGATTGGTTGATAGGATTCTATCAGCCAATCGGAATTAAGGTAGGAATAATCTGATTGGCTGATGGAATCAGCCAATCAGATTCAAGTTCAATCCGATTGGCTGATCCAATCAGCCAATCAGATTGAGCTTGCATTCTATTGGCTGTTCCGATCAGACAATAGAATGTGAGCTCAATCTGATTGGCTGATCCAATCAGCCAATCGGATTGAACTTGAATCTGATTGGCTGATTCAATCAGCCAATCTGAATTTTCCTACCTTAATTCCGATTGGCTGATAGAATCCTATCAGCCAATCGGAATTCGAGGGACGCCATCTTGGATGACGTCCCTTAAAGGAACCTTCATTTGTCGGGAGTTCGCCATGGAGGAAGGATGTTCCGCGTTGGTGGGATGAAGATGGAGCCAGAAGAAAGAAGATTGAAGATGCCGCTTGATAGAAGACTTCAGCCGGATGATGGACCTCTTCCGCCCCGCTTGGATGAAGACTTCAGCCAGATGATGGACCTCTTCCGCCCCCGCTTGGATGAAGACATCGCCCGGATAGGATGAAGACTTCGAACCCTCTTCTGGATGGATCGGTGATACCCGGCGTGGTGAAGACAAGGTAGGGAGATCTTCAGGGGCTTAGTGTTAGGTTTATTTAAGGGAGGTTTGGGTTAGATTAGGGGTATGTGGGTGGTGGGTTGTAATGTTGGGGGGGTATTGTATGTTTTTTTTTACAGGCAAAAGAGCAGAATTCATTGGGGCATGCCCCGCAAAAGGCCCTTTTAAGGGCTGGTAAGGTAAAAGAGCTTTACAATTTTTATTGTAGAATAGGGTAGGGCATTTTTTATTTTGGGGTGCTTTGTTATTATTTTAGGGGGCTTAGAGTAGGTGTAATTAGTTTAAAATACTTGTAATCTTTTTTTATTTTTTGTAATTTAGTGTTTGGTTTTTTTGTAATTTAGTGTTTGTTTTTTTTTGTAATTTAGTTTAGTTGATTTAATTGTAGATAATTGTAGATAGTTTATTTAATTAATTTATTGATAGTGTAGTGTTAGGTTTAATTGTAACTTAGGTTAGGATTTATTTTACAGGTAATTTTATAATTATTTTAACTAGGTAGCTATTAAATAGTTATTAACTATTTAATAGCTATTGTACCTGGTTAAAATAAATACAAAGTTGCCTGTAAAATAAATATTAATCCTAAAATAGCTACAATATAATTATTATTTATATTGTAGCTATATTAGAGTTTATTTTACAGGTAAGTATTTAGCTTTAAATAGGAATAATTTATTTAATAAGAATTATTTTATTTCGTTAGATAAAAATTATATTTAACTTAGGGGGGTGTTAGGGTTAGGGTTAGACTTAGCTTTAGGGGTTAATACATTTATTAGAGTAGCGGTGAGGTCCGGTCAGCAGATCAGGGGTTAATAATTGTAGGTAGGTAGCGGCGACGTTGGGAGGGCAGATTAGGGGTTAATAAATATTATGTAGGTGCTGGTGGTGTTAGGGGCAGCAGATTAGGGGTACATAGGGATAATGTAGGTTGCGGCGGTGTGCGGTCGGCAGATTAGGGGTTAAAAAATTTTATTAGAGTGGCGGCGATGTGGGGGGACCTCATTTTAGGGGTACATAGGTAGTTTATGGGTGTTAGTGTACTTTAGAGCACAGTAGTTAAGAGCTTTATGAACCGGCATTAGTCCAGAAAGCTCTTAACTCCTGGCTTTTCTCTGTGGCTGGAGTCTTGTCGTTAGAGTTCTAACACTCACTTCAGCCAAGACTCTAACTACCAGCATTAGAAAGATCCCATTGAAAAGATAGGATACGCAATTGACGTAAGGGGATCTGCGGTATGGAAAAGTCGCGGCTGGAAAGTGAGCGTTAGACCCTTTCCTGTCTGACTCTAAATACCAGCGGGCGGCCAAAACCAGCGTTAGGACCCCCTAACTCTGGTTTTGACAGCTAACGCAGAACTCTAAATCTAGGCATTGGTTTGTAACAACATTTTGTCAGTAACTGTGAACAAATATGCTTTTTTGCAGGTGTTAGGTTTTTTTTCAGCTCAAAATGCCCCATTGTTTCCTATGGGGGAATCGTGCACAAGCACGTTTTTGAAGCTGGCCGCGTCCGTAAGCACCGCTGGTATTGAGAGTTGCAGTGGCGGTAAATTATGCTATACGCTCCCTTTTTGGAGCCTAACACAGCCATTCTGTGAACTCTAAATACCAACAGTATTTAAAAGGTGTGGGGGAAAAAGCACACGTAGCTAACGCACCCCTTTGGCCGCAGAACTCTAAATCTAGCCGCAAGTTAAGAAAAGTCAGGGCATTGTAAGATGTACTACTGGGTGGTAAAATTGGGATTTGGATTTAAGAATATTGTGACAACTATTGTCTTCCTTTTCTTTGCATTCCCCACTAAATTCTTCCAAAGGAGTGATTAGATCACCTATTGCTGCCATATCAGCATTGTCTAGTGACCCTCCTTCTGAATTATTACAGAAATATTTTCTGAGTAAGATTTTACGAGTAAACAAATGTCGTTACAAACCACATTGGCTGTTCAAATCAGCCAATAGGATTTCAGTAACTCTCGTCCTATTGGCTGATTTAAATTTGAAGATCCAAATCAGCCAATAGGAATGCAAGGTACCCCATATTTAAACGCGTACCTGGAATTCAATCCTCAGTGTGCGGCAGTAATCGAACGAAGAGGATCTCCACGCTCGATGGCTCCGCGGTCGCCAGTCTTCTGTTCCGTGCTCATCTCTGCTCCTCGTCAGCTTGGATGAAGATAAAAGACGTCACCATGATGGAAGAAGATTTTGCTGCTTGGAAGAAGACTTCACCGCTTGGAAGAAGACTTCATCGCTTGGAAGAAGACTTTCTCCACTAGACTTCAGGAATGATGAGTACCTATTTGGGGGTTAAAATTAGCATTTTATTTTTTGGGGGTTTATTTTTATTAGAATAGGGATTTGGGGAACTGTAGAAGAGCTGAATGTCCTTGTAAGGACAGTAAAAGAGCTGAATGCCCTTTTGAGGGCAATGTCCATACAAATGCCCCTTTAGGGGCAATGGGTAGCTTAGGTATTTTAGTGTTATTTTTTTTATTTTGGGGGGTTTGGTGGGTGGGGAGTTTTACTGTTAGGGGGGATTTAGAATTTTTAAATGCAAAAGAGCTGTTTAGCTTAGGGCAATGCCCTACAAAAAGCCCTTTTAAGGGCTATTGATAGTTTAGTATTAGATTAGGAGGTGTTTTTATTTTGGGGGGCTTTTTTATTTTCATAGGAAGTAGGTTTAATTTTTTAATTTTTGATAATTTGGTTTATTATTTTCTGTAATATTAGACTTTAAATATTTTTTTCCATTCAGAAATCCCCACAAATCCACTAACCACTGGAAAAGTCTGTTTTGTTTTGGGGGTTTTCTTTGATAGTTTTCTTGTTATACTTATATGTTTAATTAAGCTGGACTTTCACCCCACTTGTATCTTTCACCAGAAGAACTTTCTTAAAGTATAAAAGTCGTATCTCATTCAAAAGGAAAATCCAGTCCTTGAAAACAAGCCAATTATCCCCTGAACAGAGAACTTGTACAGCTAAACCAAGATATATGTTTCAGTTTATAATGGCCTAATCAGTTTAAGTTGCAGCTTATAAGCATTGTCTGACATTCTGGGGCTGTACTGTATATTACTGGCATTAGACTAATACACTACAGGATATGAGTCCCATTTAGCATAAATGGACGGACAATGTTCCCAGATAGGAAATGTGTCCACCCATATTCATCATGCTCCAAAGCAGTTTCTGCTTCTTAAATAAATTGAGTCCTATGTCTTCTCTGTGAAAGATGTAGTGACCTAAAAGATAATGAACCCTGAATTACATTGTCCTATTGAATACATACCATTTTTCCAGCTTTGTTCATTCTCATTTTCACATTTGATGTGTAAATATAAATATTTGAATATTATATTTGATTATATTCAAAAAAGGTAAAAACATATTTATTTTTTCAAAACCCAAAGTTGGAATGCTGTGTAAATATTCTATATCAATTTAGAATAAACAAATTATTTCAACAACTAATGCGACAAAACAGTTGCATATGCTTGAATAATATCTGGAGTAATCTATCTTGATATCTAATTTTTTTCAACTGTTATCAATTTAAGGTGTGATTGATTCCCATATACAGTTGTATCTGTTAGCTCATCATCTGTTCTTCTAGGTATAATAGTGAGTGATGTATGTGGCAGTAGGAAATTTACAGAGAGGTATGGAAATTCTAGCCATATATATGACATACCTTTATAGTTTGCTCTATGACTAAGCTTTGTACTTTGCTCTATGACTAAGACCTTGATTCTAAAAAAATAAAAATCATGGTTTTCCATTCCAACACACACAGTTCTATTTATTTCTGTGTAATTTGCATACAGATTTTAAGTTTTTATAAAATAAGAAATTTTGGTGAACAATTTTGTTACGAATTTTGATGCACCTTAACAATACAATTTTTTTTCCTCCATATTTTTGTGTGAATTGTTTAATTATTAATTTTGTAACATTTTTTAAATACGAATTTTATTGTTCACTTTTATAAGGTATGCATCTCCTTCCCAAATAAAAAAGCTGTATATGCCCCTTAGCGATACACCCTGTTTCTTCTGTTATGTGCGATCAGTCCACGGGTCATCATTACTTCTGGGATATAACTCCTCCCCAACAGGAAATGCAAGAGGATTCACCCAGCAGAGCTGACATAGCTCCTCCCCTCTACGTCAGTCCCAGTCATTCTCTTGCACCCAACGACTAGATAGGATGTGTGAGAGGACTATGGTGATTATACTTAGTTTTTATGACTTCAATCAAAAGTTTGTTATTTTACAATAGCACCGGAGCGTGTTATTACTTCTCTGGCAGAGTTTGAAGAAGAATCTACTAGAGTTTTTTACTATGATTTTAACCGGAGTAGTTAAGATCATATAGCTGTTCTCGGCCATCTGAGGGAGGTAAAGGCTTCAGATCAGGGGACAGCGGGCAGATGAATCTGCATTGAGGTATGTAGCAGTTTTTATTTTCTGAATGGAATTGATGAAAAAATCCTGCTATACCGTTATAATGACATGTATGTATACACTTCAGTATTCTGGGAATGGTTTTTCACCGGAACTACTCTGTTAAAGGTCACTAATCCTTTTAATAAATATTGTCATGTTAAACGTTTTTGCTGGAATGTAGAATCGTTTACATTGCTGAGGTACTGAGTAAATAAATGTTTGGGCATTATTTTCCACTTGGCAGTTGTATGCTTTAAATTGTGACAGTTTCGTTTCTCCTCACTGCTGTGTGTGAGAGGGAGGGGCCGTTTTTGGCGCTCTTTTGCTACGCATCAAAAAATTCCAGTCAGCTACTATTATATTTCCTGCATGATCCGGTTCACTGACAGATCTCAGGGGTCTTCAAACTTCTTTGAAGGGAGGTACATTCTCTCAGCAGAGCTGTGAGAATTTTTATTGACTGTGAATAAAAACGTTACTCTTTTTATGTCAAATTTAGTTATTTACTAATGGGAACAAACCTTTGCTAAAAGTTGTGTTATTTTAAACTTGATGCTATAACTGTTTTCAGTTCATTATCTCAACTGTCATTTAATCGTTTAAGTACCTCTTTGAGGCACAGTACGTTTTTGTTAAAAAAGATTATAACCAGGTTGCAAGTTATTGCTAGTGTGTTAAACATGTCTGACTCAGAGAATGATATCTGTGTCATTTGTTCCAATGCCAAGGTGGAGCCCAATAGAAATTTATGTACTAACTGTATTGATGCTACTTTAAATAAAAGTCAATCTGTACAATGTGAACAAATTTCACCAAACTGCGAGGGGAGAGTTATGCCGACTAACTCGCCTCACGCGGCAGTACCTGCATCTCCCGCCCGGGAGGTGCGTGATATTATGGCGCCTAATACTTCTGGGCGGCCATTGCAGATAACATTACATGATATGGCTACTGTTATGACTGAAGTTTTGTCTAAATTACCAGAACTAAGAGGCAAGCGTGATCACTCTGGGGTGAGAACAGAGTGCGCTGACAATACTAGGGCCATGTCTGATACTGCGTCACAGCTTGCAGAGCATGAGGACGGAGAGCTTCATTCTGTGGGTGACGGTTCTGATCCAAACAGATTGGATTCAGATATTTCAAATTTTAAATTTAAATTGGAGAACCTCCGTGCATTACTAGGGGAGGTCTTAGCAGCTCTCAATGATTGTAACACCATTGCAATACCAGAGAAAATGTGTAGGTTGGATAAATACTTTGCGGTACCGGCGAGTACTGACGTTTTTCCTATACCTAAGAGATTAACTGAAATTGTTACTAAGGAGTGGGATAGACCCGGTGTGCCGTTCTCACCCCCTCCAATATTTAGAAAGATGTTTCCAATAGACGCCACTACTCGGGACTTATGGCAAACGGTCCCTAAGGTGGAGGGAGCAGTTTCTACTTTAGCTAAGCGTACCACTATCCCGGTGGAGGATAGCTGTGCTTTTTCAGATCCAATGGATAAAAAATTAGAGGGTTACCTTAAGAAAATGTTTGTTCAACAAGGTTTTATATTGCAACCCCTTGCATGTATCGCGCCGATTACGGCTGCGGCAGCATTTTGGATTGAGTCTCTGGAAGAGAACCTTAGTTCATCTACGCTAGACGACATTATGGACAGGCTTAGAGTCCTTAAACTAGCCAATTCATTCATTTCGGAGGCCGTAGTACATTTAACCAAACTTACGGCTAAGAACTCTGGATTCGCCATACAGGCACGTAGAGCACTGTGGCTAAAATCCTGGTCAGCTGATGTTACTTCTAAGTCTAAATTACTTAATATACCTTTCAAGGGGCAGTCTTTATTTGGGCCCGGGTTGAAAGAAATTATCGCTGACATTACAGGAGGTAAGGGCCACGCCCTACCTCAAGACAAAGCCAAAGCTAAGGCTAGACAGTCTAATTTTCGTCCCTTTCGGAATTTCAAACCTGGAGCAGCGTCAACCTCCACTGCACCAAAACAGGAAGGAGCTGTTGCTCGTTACAGGCAAGGCTGGAAACCTAACCAGTCCTGGAATAAGGGCAAACAGGCCAGGAAACCTGCTGCTGCCCCAAAGACAGCATGAACCGAGAGCCCCCGATCCGGGACCGGATCTAGTGGGGGGCAGACTTTCTCTCTTCGCTCAGGCCTGGGCAAGAGATGTTCAGGATCCCTGGGCGCTGGAGATCATATCTCAGGGATACCTTCTAGACTTCAAATTATCTCCCCCAAAAGGGAGATTTCATCTGTCAAGGTTGTCAACAAACCAGATAAAGAAAGAAGCGTTTCTACGCTGTGTACAAGATCTGTTATTAATGGGAGTGATCCATCCGGTTCCGCGGTCGGAACAAGGACAAGGGTTCTACTCAAACCTGTTTGTGGTTCCCAAAAAAGAGGGAACTTTCAGGCCAATCTTAGATTTAAAGATTCTAAACAAATTCCTAAGAGTTCCATCGTTCAAAATGGAAACTATTCGGACAATCTTACCTATGATCCAAAAGGGTCAGTACATGACCACAGTGGATTTAAAAGATGCTTACCTTCACATACCGATTCACAAAGATCATCAACGGTATCTACGGTTTGCCTTCCTAGACAGGCACTACCAGTTTGTAGCTCTTCCATTCGGATTGGCTACGGCCCCAAGAATCTTCACAAAGGTTCTGGGTGCCCTTCTGGCGGTACTAAGACCGCGAGGGATTTCGGTAGCTCCGTACCTAGACGACATTCTAATACAAGCTTCAAGCTTTCAAACTGCCAAGTCTCATACAGAGTTAGTTCTGGCATTTCTAAGGTCGCATGGATGGAAAGTGAACGAAAAGAAAAGTTCTCTTTTTCCTCTCACAAGAGTTCCATTCTTGGGGACTCTTATAGATTCTGTAGAAATGAAGATTTACCTGACAGAAGACAGGTTAACAAGGCTTCAGGATGCATGCCGTGTCCTTCATTCCATTCAACACCCGTCAGTAGCTCAATGCATGGAGGTGATTGGCTTAATGGTAGCGGCAATGGACATAGTACCTTTTGCACGCCTACACCTCAGACCGCTGCAATTGTGCATGCTAAGTCAGTGGAATGGGGATTACTCAGATTTGTCCCCTACCCTGAATCTGAATCAAGAGACCAGAAATTCTCTTCTATGGTGGCTTTATCGGCCACACCTGTCCAGGGGGATGCCATTCAGCAGGCCAGACTGGACAATCGTAACAACAGACGCCAGCCTGCTAGGTTGGGGCGCTGTCTGGAATTCTCTGAAGACTCAGGGATTATGGAATCAGGAGGAGAGTCTCCTTCCAATAAACATTCTGGAATTGAGGGCAGTCCTCAATGCCCTTCTAGCTTGGCCCCAATTAACAACTCAGGGGTTCATCAGGTTTCAGTCGGACAATATCACGACTGTAGCTTACATCAACCATCAGGGAGGGACAAGAAGCTCCCTAGCAATGATGGAAGTATCAAAGATAATTCGCTGGGCAGAGTCTCACTCTTGCCACCTGTCTGCAATCCACATCCCGGGAGTGGAGAACTGGGAGGCGGATTTCTTGAGTCGCCAGACTTTTCATCCGGGAGAGTGGGAACTTCATCCGGAGATTTTTGCCCAAATACTTCGACGTTGGGGCAAACCAGAGATAGATCTCATGGCGTCTCGCCAGAACGCCAAACTTCCTCACTACGGGTCCAGATCCAGGGATCCGGGAGCGGTTCTGATAGATGCTTTGACAGCACCTTGGAACTTCGGGATGGCTTATGTGTTTCCACCCTTCCCGCTCCTTCCTCGATTGATTGCGAAAATCAAACAAGAGAGAGCATCTGTGATTCTAATAGCGCCTGCATGGCCACGCAGGACTTGGTATGCAGATCTAGTGGACATGTCATCCTGTCCACCTTGGTCTCTACCTCTGAGACAGGACCTTCTGATACAGGGTCCATTCAAACATCAAAATCTAACTTCTCTGAAACTGACTGCTTGGAAATTGAACGCTTGATTTTATCAAAGCGTGGTTTTTCTGAGTCGGTTATTGATACCCTGATCCAGGCTAGGAAGCCTGTTACCAGAAAGATTTACCATAAAATATGGCGCAAATACCTATACTGGTGCGAATCCAAACGTTACTCCTGGAGTAAGGTTAGGATCCCTAGGATATTGTCTTTTCTACAAGAAGGTTTAGAAAAGGGTTTATCGGCTAGTTCATTAAAGGGACAGATTTCAGCTCTGTCCATCTTGTTACACAGGCGTCTGTCAGAAAATCCAGACGTCCAGGCTTTTTGTCAAGCTTTAGCTAGGATCAAGCCTGTGTTTAAAGCCGTTGCTCCGCCATGGAGTTTAAACTTAGTTCTTAACGTTTTACAAGGGGTTCCATTTGAACCCCTTCATTCCATTGATATAAAATTGTTATCTTGGAAAGTTCTGTTTTTAATGGCTATTTCCTCGGCTCGAAGAGTCTCTGAGTTATCAGCATTACATTGTGATTCTCCTTATCTGATTTTTCACTCAGATAAGGTAGTTCTGCGTACTAAACCTGGGTTCTTACCTAAGGTAGTTACTAACAGGAATATCAATCAAGAGATTGTTGTTCCATCCTTGTGTCCAAATCCTTCTTCAAAGAAGGAACGTCTTCTACACAATCTGGATGTAGTTCGTGCCCTCAAGTTCTACTTGCAGGCAACTAAAAATTTTCGCCAAACTTCTTCCCTGTTTGTCGTTTATTCTGGACAGAGGAGAGGTCAAAAAGCTTCTGCTACCTCTCTCTCTTTCTGGCTTCGTAGCATAATACGTTTAGCCTATGAGACTGCTGGACAGCAGCCTCCTGAAAGAATTACAGCTCACTCCACTAGAGCTGTGGCTTCCACTTGGGCCTTTAAGAATGAGGCCTCTGTTGAACAGATTTGCAAGGCTGCAACTTGGTCTTCGCTTCATACTTTTTCCAAATTTTACAAATTTGACACTTTTGCTTCTTCGGAGGCTATTTTTGGGAGAAAGGTTCTTCAGGCAGTGGTTCCTTCTGTATAATGAGCCTGCCTATCCCTCCCGTCATCCGTGTACTTTTGCTTTGGTATTGGTATCCCAGAAGTAATGATGACCCGTGGACTGATCGCACATAACAGAAGAAAACATAATTTATGCTTACCTGATAAATTCCTTTCTTCTGTTGTGCGATCAGTCCACGGCCCGCCCTGTTTTTTAAGGCAGGTAAATATCTTTTAAAATTATACTCCAGTCACCACTTCACCCTTGGTTACTCCTTTCTCGTTGATTCTTGGTCGAATGACTGGGACTGACGTAGAGGGGAGGAGCTATGTCAGCTCTGCTGGGTGAATCCTCTTGCATTTCCTGTTGGGGAGGAGTTATATCCCAGAAGTAATGATGACCCGTGGACTGATCGCACAACAGAAGAAAGGAATTTATCAGGTAAGCATAAATTATGTTTTTCAGGGTAAAAAGTGGCTTTATATCATTCCACCAAGGAAATAGAAGGGCTGACAAGCATTCTTATAGAATCTCACCAGTCCAGGGATCTTCTTAGAATTGTGGCTTAAGAGCTGTATCTGCGTCAGATTTGAAAACTCCTTCCATATTTGTTTTGTTTTCAAAGTTTATAATAAAGTACTAATTTTATACATTTGACCAGTGGAGTGTAAAAAATGTATTACTTTACCTTGGACCTTTGTATTTGCCTGGTCAATCAAGATTTGACAATGCTACTGCTAAACTCAGCTTCCCTTAACTCATATTTTGGCCTGAAGAAATTTAACTTACCTCTGATCCTGACTCAATAAACTTATTAATTATTATAATTCTTTCGTACCACATGCTAAAACATAGGAGTGATTAGTACCTATATCTTGTGGGTCAGCATTCTGCCAATTATTATTATCGGTTATTTGTAGAGCGCCAACAGATTCCGCAGCGCTAGAAACAAAGGCAGAATACAACAAAACAATTATAGGGATCAAATGGGTATGGGCCCTGCCAAGAGTTGCACTGTTGTAGTCCACTTATTAGAAGGTGATCTACAAACAGCTGGATTCTTAGGCATACATGCTAATGGGGTTCAGGGGATAGCAATGGAGGAGAGGAACTGGTATAAAGAAAGGTTAGTGTAGGTTGTATGCATCCCTGAACAGTAGAGTCTGCCTTGCAACAGTTAATAATGCATATACTTTGGTAAATAAAAAAAATAAAAAAAGCAGCAGCAACTCAATATATTCAAAGAAGTATTTTTCCTTTATTGGAACAGCATATGAACAACAACATTCCGGTCTATCCAACCTTAATGTGGTATATTACAAAAGTGTACAATCCTCCTTTTTATATACACCTGAGGAGGAGTTAATGTATTACACACATAATTAACCCTTTAATTCCTTACAATCAACAAAGAAGAGCTCCTCTAGTGTTTACTTAAATTAAAAAAGCACACAATATATGCTGAAGTTTCCTGAAACTCAAACAGACATATGGGGTCAATTTATTAAACCCCGGGCAGAAATGATTCGCTATAGTGAATCATGTGTGCCCTGCATGTATAAATGCAGACAGAATACGCTGTCAGCATTTAACATTGCACAAGCATTTAACAAGAAATGCTTGTGCAATGCTAACCCCTGCACATTTGCGGCCAATCGGCCGCTAGCAGGGGCTGTCAATCATCCTGATTGTATCTGATATATTAGACTTGTGTTCATTTATTCTGTTTTTTATCCTCCTAGTTGATTCACTTATATAATTTTTTGTGCAAGGACATTTGATTAAATAAACTATGTACTCTGTATTACAAGTAAAAAAGCTATTAATCTTTAACTTCTGTCCAGTTTTCAGATGAAAAAAATATTCATTCTTTATGAGGCTTTTGCCATTACAACACCCTAAACATGGATAACAACCCCGTCTAGCAGTACCAAAATAGCTTTGTTTAACATTTTTAGCAGGTCAAATATCAGCTCGTATTAGTTGGTCTCTCAAATTTCTGCTTTGTTTAAATACAGGCATTGGTCTCTCTCTAAATGCTGAAATATTAGGGTTGCAATCCCTTACGATTGTCCAATGTTTGTAAATACTCTTGATTTTATCTGTAATCAACTGATTATACTCAGTAACAAATGTTAGAGGTTCACTCCTCTTACCCTTTTTGGCATGACTACCCATAAGTTGCTTAGGGATTTTTTTACAGATTCAATATAATTCAGAACAAGCTCCACTGCAGTCTAGAGTCAATAAATGTCTCATCCGAGACAATCTTCTTTACCCTTATTAATTGGCTCTTGTGAAGACTCTTCAATAAGGCTGGAGGATGTGCACTGTTGTAATGTAGGAGGCTATTTATGTTACTAGTTTTTCTATACAAATCAGTTTTAAATCTCATTCCATCTTTATATACAGAGGTGTCCAAAAAGTCTACTGATATCTCGCTGCAAGTAACTGAATTTTATATGTTAAAAATATTGTCTATAAAATGAAACCAGTAAATACCATGTTGAAAAAAATAATTCTTTAGCATATACAAACTTTTCATCAAATAAATTTAAAATCAGAGACATAAAATCTTAAAGAAGTTGACATTATGTGATGGAATATTTCCCACTAATAGTAATGGTATTTTCCCCTGCCCACACCACAAGAATGACTAATTGAGGTACACAGACTCACAATATCCAATGTATATAAAATACACTTCTCACTCTGAACTGTAAATTATCAAGTTTCTGTAGAAAATCTCCTGGGTCTTTTATATAAGAAGATGACATTTCAACAAATTGCCTTAAGATTTTATCTGAATAACTTGGGACAATAGGGACCCTACACTATCCACTATAGGACGACCTGTAGGTTGTTGGATATTTTTGTGTAAATTAGGCAGTGTATAAAACACAGGTGTAACATATTAATTTGGAATTAAAAACTTTTTTCTTTCTCAGTAATTAATCCATTCTTTAAGTCTCTAAAGACACATTTGTAATTCTCTCTAAAATTTTAAGGTAAATATAAAAAAATTGGTTGATGTATGCATGTTTGCTAGAACTAGTGGATCACTTCACCCTTTTTCACAAATAAATAAGTTCTGCAAAAGATGCAAATTTTAATAGAAACATGTATGTGATATGCTTGTATTAAAAAAAAAAATTCTAGTGAAAACGTTTGATATTTCAGTTAGCTATTTTATGCTGCACATGGAGCATATCTAGATATGTTCTGTGCACAAGCATTTTAAAAGCATGTATGCTAATGAGTTTCAGGTCAGTTATTACTACATAAACAGATATTCTGTTTAACATGATGTTGCACTGTGCATATATAGATATGCTATATGTGTCCATGCACAATAAATACTCTCACTGAAACAGTAAAAGCTATCTAATTTGAAGCAAGACTGAACCAAAATGATGAAAATATTTCATAATGTATGTATAACTGCATATGTTGCCTATTTATCCCCTTATCTAAATAGAAGATCTAAGTGTGAGTAAAATAAATTATGCATTTGTTCTCTCTGAATCATTTTGGGCTTCATGTCTCTTTAATAAAACATTCTCTTTGTTCTCTTGGTATCTTTTGCTGAAAAAAGCTCAAAAGTGTGCACAGGCAGCAGTTATGAAAGAATGTTATCCATATGCAAGACATTAGATGCCGCACTATTTCCTGCCGTGCAGTGTTTCAGACACTAGGTACTGTATCTCTTTAACAAAGAATACCAGGGGAGCAAAGCAAATTTGATAATAAAAGTAAATTTGAACCTTTTTTAAAAAAGTATATGCTCTGAATCCCTTTAACATTCTTGTTTTTTTTATGCAAAATAACATACATAAAATTGTCTATACTCAGCATTTGATTTAAACCTGTAACCTTTGTTAATCTAGATTCATTGCCAGGTCACCAAAACAGAGGGCTCTGATCAATTTCAAAGACAGATCTCTGTTTTTGAAGTGTTTCTCTCATCACAAAAGCCTGAATAATTACAGTATGAATAGGTCTTCTAGAATATATTCTATTTATCTCTACATCTATTAAATTCCCTTGTGATCTGAAAATGCAAATAAAATCTGAAGAAGTGATGCAGAACACAGGAATGATCATGCTCATGGGACTAAGGGACTGACAGGGATGAAAATGCTGTATAGAATGATATTAAAAGGACACTGTTTTTCTTGATAAAGTCGATAATCTAAAAAAATGTATCACAATAAAAATGTATCACAATATTTAGCTTTTTTAAAAAACAGGTCTGTTCTAAATTAAAGTGAAAGTAAATCCTAGCGTTGTACAAACGCTAGGATGTACTATTGAAACAAATAAAGGGCACTTTCATTCATGAAGTATAAGATACTTCATGTAGAAAGCTCCTTTATTTGATTCAATTGGTCGCCGTTTTTAGCTCCTACAGCAGCCCACGGCTAAAAAATTTAAACATTTTTGGCTAAGAGGTGAAGTTTTCACCTCTTAGCCAATAGCCGTGCTGTAAATCCGGTTCCCATGGGCACCAAGCCGGATTTACCGCACGGCTATTGGCTAAGAGGTGAAAACTGCTGTAGGAGCTAAAAACGCAGACCGATTGAATCAAATAAAGGAGCTTTCTACATGAAGTATCTTATACTTCATGAATTAAAGTGCCTTTTATTTGTTTTAATAGTAATACCTAGCGTTTGTACAACGCTAGGATTTACTTTCACTTTAACAAATGTTTCCTTGCTTGGCTTTTAGTGAAATGCCCCTCTTCACCAATAGAGATGTATGAGCTGCCCTTTAGAGTTCTGCGTTAGCCGTCAAAAGCAGCGTTAAGGGCTCCTAATGCTGCTTTTGGCCGCCCGCTGGTATTTAGAGTCAGGCAGGTACAGGTCTACCGCTCACTTCCCTACCGTGATTCCAGGCTACCGCAGATCCCCTTACGCCAATTGCGTATCCTATCTTTTCAATGGGATCTGCCTAACGCTGGTATTTGGAGTCTTGGGAGAAGTGAGCGGTAGAGCTTCTACCGACAAGACTCCAACCGCAAAAAAAGTCAGTAGTTAAGAGCTTAATGTTCTTTTTGCTGCAGCTTTTTTCTCTTGGATGTGCTTGGCGAAAACACATCCTGACATCACGGGCAGCGCTCACTCTCACAACTGCACAAGGAAGGAGGATCTATTCCATTCATGTCACAGATCCCTTTGGCATTACTTCCGGCTCAATAGAGCAACCGGCTTCTCTTCACACCACCTCTGACCCATATCAGGAACGTAAGCGCCCTTTTACTGTTTTGCTTTAATTTTAGAATGTATCTAACTTAAAGTGAAGGTAAACTTTGATTAATAAAAGCCTGTTTTTTAAAAAAAATACTATTAAAAACAGGGGCACTTTAATTCATCAAAGTTTACAAAGCAGCCGTTTTGATTAAAAATGTACCTTTCTTCTTTGTACAGCCAGAGCAGCTTCCCCCACCTGGAGATCCTCTCTTTACAGGTCACCAATGACTAATCCAGCTTCCTCCAATCACGGCTTTCCTCCCAGGGTAGTCATTGCCTGAGGCCATGCCGTGATTGGAGGAAGCTGGATTAGTCATTGATGACGTGTGAAGAGAGGATCTCCGGGTGGGGGAAGCTGCTCTGGCTGTTAAAAAAACAAAGGTAAGTTTTTAATCAAAACGGCTGCTTTCTAAACTTTGATGAATGAAAGTGCCCCTGTTTTTTATAGTATTTAAAAAAAACAGGTTTTCATTCATCAAAGTTTACCTTCACTTTAACAGTTTTAAGCTATTTAACCCCATTAGTGCTCAACCAATTTATTCAGCATTTACACTTAATGTACACTTAGTTTTTAACATGTATTCTGTTAGGTAATCATATAAAGTCTATCTGTTTATCTCACACACACAAAAACAAATCAAAAAGGGCCAGATAACAAATGGCATACAATTTATTTTTTTTCGCACATCACAAGCTTCACTAGAAGTAATCTTTTAATTTGGATGGGTTAAAGCATATATTAGAAGTTGAAAGTAAAATAATTCAGTGAAACCCGATGCACAAACTTCAGGACCACATTAACTTCTTCTCTCCATAGAATTCAATGAATAAATAAAAGCCTAACACTTATCGCTTGTGCGCTAACCCAACACGTTTTGTAAATCACCTTTATGAAAGCTGATTTACAGCAAGGCAAGTCTTGGCGTTAAATCATACCGATGTTTATAGCAATGCAGATTCTGTTGGTGCTCTACAAATAACCGATAATAATAATAATAACAAAAACAGATCCTACTTGATTTACTTACATTAATATAATTATAAAGTTAATCCATTTAACACAAACAATCATATACTCGAATTCTGTTTTTAGTCAAAAGTGTATCTAAGCCATTTTTAAATGTCTTTAAGGTATTGGTATTCACTACCTCCTTAAACAAGGAGTTCCAAAATTTGATTGCTCTTACAGTGAAGAAAAACTTTACAATCCTGGATATTACATCTCCTTTTATCAAGCCTTAAACTATGACGTCTTGTCAAAAATAATTATATATGGGAGTTGAATATATTTGTATCAAGTAATCATATCACCTCTCAAGTGCATTTTTTTCTAGAGTAAACAAATAAATTTGGCTCACCTCTCCTTTTAGTTTAAAACCTCCATTTCCCCTTATTAGTTTTGTGACCCTTCTATGAACTTTTTTCAAATTCTGCACTATCAGGGATGTAAATAGTGATATAGGTATGCTTTCTTACCTTGCATATATGCCTTTTTTTAATACGTTATTATCTAATTTGCCTTTGAAGCAGCCACTTTGCATTATATAGTCATGTTTAGTTATGTAAAAGTGTGCCTAAATCATTTTCTTTTTTTGTTTTGTTCAGTTTAATTAATACATAGTATACAGCAGTAAAGAGAAGATGAGCTAGCCTCACCTTTCATGAAAAGGAAAATGAAAATAATGTTAAAGTAAAATAAAAAATAAAAAAATAAAACTTTTTTTGACCATAGTTGCAAATACATGGAGAGAGGCAGTGAACAGATCAGCCTCCCTCAATTGTGCAACAACTTAGTCCATCAGGTCTGGAGTCACATGCCATCATTCAGCCAGTCAGGAAAAAGTCCTGTTGTGCAGCTCTAGTGTAAAAGAAGCCCTGTCAATCTGTGCTGTGGGCAAGAACTAATAGGAGAAGGAAATTTGGAACAAAGAAATATTGTGCTGCAACTGCCTTTCCTTTTAAAACTGTGCACAGCATTTTTTGTTTTGAGTGCAATGTCTGTAGCATGTGCAGCAGGAGAGGTAATTATGTTAGTGTCTCTCCTTGTTCTGCACTGTGTGTCTTGTGTGGGTGTGGCTGGTTTCCACGTATACAGTTCTTCATGTAGAGGGGTGTTGGAGCATGCAATGCAGGGTAGCATCAGTCTTTGCTCTATTTTGGCTGTTGGCTGTGCTTTTTACAAACCTGCAAGCAGCAAACAGCAGCCATGGCTTTAAGAGGGCAGAGCTGTCAGATTCTCACTTCCTCCCTCCAATAGGAAGATCGGCAGTGCATTACTGGGATGTGCAGCTCTTAGATCTCTCTGCTGCTGTGATAACTCTCATGTGAAGGTGCTAAGGAGTGACAGCTTTGGTAAATTATTTATATTACAAGCATATTATGCTCAAAGTGGCAAAACAAATGTGGTAGGTAATCAGAGTGCACTGACAGCATTAAAAAATGCCTATTTAAAAAAATGCCATCTCTCCCCATCTTATCAATAAAAAGGCCATGTACATTTATTATGTAATTAATAGTATTTTAACAATTATTTAGAGATGCAATTTACTATTTATTTACTATTTTAACTGATTGTGTAGGGAAAATACTTTTTTTTAATCATGTTTATTTATTATTTGTAAAACAGAAAATTGCATGAGCATGCATCTTTTTGTTAATAAAGTAAATAATGTCCCTTGCTAATGGGATAAAGGGACATTATACCCAGATGTTGAAGCACTTGAAAGTGATGCAGCTTAGCTGTAAAAAGCTGACTAGAAAATATCATCAGAACATCTCTATGTAAAAAAAGAAGATATTTACCTCAAAATGTCCAAAGTATTCACACCCCATTGTAAAGAGAATTTAAGCAGCCAATCAGGATGCTAGTTCTAGGACTTGCAAGTGAGTGTGCTTCTGGCATGTGCAGGCACAGTCATGTTATTTTCCTATTCAGTTTAAGGAAGTTTACTATGAAATCACATGAGATTTCAGTGAAATCTCATAAGATCACAGCAACGCAATGCATGACCTCAGCACTGCTGATTCTGATTGGCTATTGTTTTTTTGTTTTTTTTGTTGCAGCTGAACTATAACTTTTTACAGGGCCCTTATTCTGGTGAGATGAAGAAATTTTTAGGTAAAATATCTTCCCTTTTTACAAAGTGATATTTTCATGTCAGCTTTATCCAGTTGTGCTGCTTCACTTTCAAGTGATTTAGCATATGAGTATTATGTCCCTTTAATAGTCCAAACCCTGATTTCAGCATTATAGGGATATGTAATACAGCAGCAGCAGCAGCACTTGTAAAAGTCCTTTAGAATCCATTTATTGAATACAGAGAAAATATTTCCACAACGTTTCAGGAGTCAACCCTTACGTTCTCTGTATTCAATAAATGGATTCTAAAGGACTTTAACAAGTGCTTGTGCTTATGTATTACATGTCCCTATAATAGAGGAG